>NC_139517.1:45271790-45901765 GCF_947247035.1 Vipera ursinii
GACCCGCCCAGGGATGGAAGGATGAAATCACCCAGAACCATAAGTCTGGGAAATTCAACCACCAGCCCTGAAAGGGTGTTGAGAAGCCCGTGCAGGGCCATTGCAACACAGCTGGGCACCAGGTATGTCAGCAACAATCCCAACTGAACCCCAGAGCCAAACTTCAGGAGGAGCGACTCACTCCCGCCAATCTGTATGACAGTGGTCTCCCAAGGGTATAAGGTCTCCCGTATAACCACTGCCACCCCCCCGCCCTTACCCTGAGCCCGCAGCCGGTGCAGCACACAGAAACCTGGAGGGCAGAGCTCAGTCAGAGGGACACCTCCCTCTGAGCCCAACCAGGTTTCCATAATGCATGCCAGATCCGCGCGTTCCTCCTCGATCAAATCTCGGATGAGGGGAGCTTTGTTCACTATGGGTATTATTCTATACACAGAGAGACAGACACTGAGCTGGATAGTAAGTTCTTTATTTGGGTCAGGAACGAAGCTGGGCAAAAGGGGTTACCTGGCGTCTCTTTATACCTGCCCAGGTGAATCGCAACCAATAGATTCAAACCTGGGCTTCCCGCCAGTGCAGGTGGCCAATAGATTTAAACCCTGGCTTCCCGCCAGAGCTGCCCATGCCCCGGGGCTGTCAGGCTTAGCTCCATTCAGGCTTTCCCGCCAAAAGCAGTTATAGCCTGGAGCTGTCCAGCCCCCTGCTGTGCTGACATCCTGTGTATGCTTAAGACGCATACACTATACCCTTCCCCCATGTTGAGGGGTTAACCTCTGTTCATTCCATCTCCCATAACTATATAAACTTATTAACATATATATACAATATTTACATTTGTTTATTCCTTGGTTGCTCTTCCACCTTCCACCCCTCTTAAGAACGCACATAGTCAGCGAGATAGCTTGGAGTGTTGCGGGGCCTGCTTGACCTCCTTGGGACTGGTTCTCCCAGTGGCGTGGTGCTGTCTCCTGCCTTTCTTGCTTGTTGTGGTTGTTGTGGTGGATTGTGGTGTGTGTGTGTGTGTGTGTTGAGGTGCCTGGGGTTTGTGTTATGCTGGGTTCTGGTTGGGTGCCTTGATAGTATAGCTGTGTCCTTCCTTCGCTTGGGTCCGGTGTTTTCCTGTTTACCCTGTCAGTTTCCTGCCTGGAGTAGGGTTGCCTCTGTAACCCTCTGGTAACCCTCCTGGATGCTTGTGTTAGTGTTGCCTCTTCCTCCCCAGCCCCCATTGTGTCCTCAAAAACCCTTTCAGGAGCCCTTTTCCTTAGCTGGTCCAGGTGCCTTTTCCACAGGAGTCCCCCCTCCACCCTTACCTTGTAGGATAGGGGTCCTGTTTGATCTAGTATTTCCCCTGGCACCCATGGGTGACCTGAGCTATAATTCCTTGCCCAGATAGGATCCCCAGTGTTAAAAACTGTTTTGATATTGGGGGTCCTGACGTCTGCTGCTACTCTGTCTGGGTGGAGCCTGTCCAGTGTTATCAGGCATCTGCCCCATCTGAGTTCCGCTGGGCTTTTGCCTGTGGCTGAGCAGGTTGTTGAGTGTTGGTGAAAAAGGAAGGTGGCCAGTCTTTGCTTCCATTCTATGAACTATGCGCTTGAGGGCGTCCTTTGTTGTTCGCACGAATCGTTCTGCCAACCCATTACTGGCCGGGTGGAAAGGGGCTGAGGTTGCGTGTCTAATCCCCAAGGTCCTCAGGAACACCTGGAAATCCGACGAAGTAAATTGCGTTCCGTTATCCGACACAATTACATCTGGCAGACCATGTATTGCAAACAACCCCCTTAATGCCTGAATGGTCCCTGCTGAAGTCATGTTGCTTACGGGCACCACCTCCAACCACTTAGAGTGGCTGTCTACTGCTACTAAGAATGTGTGTCCCTGAAATGGCCCTGCATAATCTATATGCACCCTGGACCATGGTGTGTGTGTTTCCTCCCACTTATGTACTGGTGCATGTGGTTGTTCTGGTCGTGACCTTTGGCATGTGTAACATCCAGCGACTAGCCCTTCTATCTCCTTGTCTAACCCAGGCCACCACAGGTAGCTCCTTGCCAGAGCTTTCATCCTTATGACCCCTGGGTGGCCCTCATGCAGTGATTTAAGGACCCTTCCTCTTAGACCCTGTGGAATTATTACTCTACTCCCCCACAGCAGGCACCCCTTGTGTGCTGATAGTTCATGCCTCCTTGAGAAGTATGCAATGAACTCTTGCCCTGGTGATTTGTCCTGCCACCCGCTGCTTACCCAAGCCTGTACCCTGCTTAGGATTTTGTCTTTGGGTGTCTCTGTTGCCACGTCTTTGGCATTGAGGGGGCATTCTGGTAACTCCTGTATTGCCAATATTTGAGCAGCCGGTGCAGGGTCTGGTTCCATGTCCCTTAACGGCAGTCTGCTGAGGCCATCTGCGTGCCCCATCTCCCTGCCTGGCCTGTGTACCAACTTGCATGTGTATGCTGACAGAAAAATGGACCAGCGTAGCATCCGGGGTGACAGGATTTGTGGTGTCTGCTTCTCTGTTGTAAATAACCCTAACAATGGCTTATGGTCAGTATATATTAGGAATTCCCTACCGTATAGGTAGTCATGAAATTTCTTTACTCCTGCAACCACTGCCAGTGCCTCCTTATCTATTTGTGCGTAATTTCTTTCCGCAGCTGACAGGGTCCTGGAGTAGTAAGCGATGGGGGCTTGGGTTCCATCCTCCTTTAAATGGCTGAGGACTGCCCCAATCCCATAAGGGGATGCATCGCATGCAAGGCAAATTGGCTGGTCTTCCTTGAAGTGTGTGACCGTGGCATTGCCTGCTAACAGGTTCTTCAGTGTGTTGAACGCATTTGTGTGTGTATCAGACCAGTCCCAGGATGCTTGCTTGTCTAGCAGCCTGTGCAAAGGTTCTGCAATTCTTGCTTTGTGTGGCAGGAACGTGTGATAAAAGTTGAGGAGGCCCAGGAATGCCTGCAACTCAGACTTGTTTTTGGGAATTGGGGCTTCTTTGATTGCCCTGACTTTGGATGCTGATGGGTGCATGCCTCGAGCATCAATCCTGAACCCTAGGAACTCTGTCTCTTGCATTTTTCCCTTTTGAGTTTAAACCCTGCAGCCCTGAACCTTCCTAGCACAGCTCTCAATCAGTCCGCCAAAACGTCCTCGGAGCTAGCTGCAATTAGGACGTCATCAAAATAAAGGCAAACACCTGGTATCCCCTTGAGGGTCCTTTCCATCACCTCCTGGAAAATTCCAGGAGCCACGCTGACCCCGAACTGCAGCCAGTCTACCCTGAATGCCCCCTTGTGGGTGACCATTGTTTGCGCTTTAGCGGCCTCTGGATCGACTGGCAGCTGTTGATAAGCTTGGGCAAGATCCAGTTTTGCAAACACCGCCCCGCTGTGCAGGGACGCCAGGATGCTGCTGACTACGGGGACCGGGTAGGAATGGTGCTCAGAGCTCGGTTAATGGTCCCCTTATAGTCAGTGCAAATGCGGACTTTGCCATTTGCCTTGAGAGGCGTTACAATGGGGGTCTCCCATTCCGCTCCATCGACTGGCGTTAACACCCCTTGGCCCACCAGCTTATCCAATTCCCGCTCTATCTTGTGTTTTAACGCGAACAGAACTCATCTAGCCTTCATTCTGATGGGCTGAACCTGGGGGTTTAACTTAAATGAAATTGGGGGGGCGGTGTATCTTCCTAACTGCTCATCGAAAACGTCTGCAAAATCTTTGCAGACAGAATCAAGTGAATGGCAGCTCCGCGTCTGGTGAATCCCCGTGATTCCAATGCCCAGCGCTTTGAACCACCCCAACCCCACGAGGCTGGTTCGCTGCCCTTCGATGACCATTACCTTCAATTTGCCCGCAAACCCCTTGTACTGTACCATCACCGACGCCTCCCCCCGAACATTAATTGGAGAATTTTGAAAGTCAGAGAGGGTCAGTCTGGATGGCCTCAAGGGAACCCGTTGGCCGCTCTGCTCGCAAATCTCATTAAATGTTCTGGCGGAGATGATTGACACGGCTGACCCAGAGTCCAGTTCCATCATGCAGGGGACCCCTTGCAGTCTCACCCTTAGCTTAATTTTTGGAGTGAGTGTCTGCGGCCCCCCTGTTGAGCAAACGGCCACCCATCCCATCATGTGGCTGACCGACAGTCTATGCGACCGCTTCCCGGTACCTGTGGCTGACTGGAACTCCGCTTCCACTTCGTGCAGGCTGTCCCATTGCTTGCTTTTGCAGACCGACGCGATGTGTCCATTTTTCCCACAGGCACAACACTTCGCCGATTTAAACTGGCAGGTAGATCAGGGGTGCTGTTCTCCGCAGCTCGCACAACGGGTCGATCGGGAGCCGTTCTCGCTGCAGCCGGAGCACTGGGTAGACCGGGGTTGTCCGCAGCCACCGTGCTGGGTAGACCGGGGCCGGTTCGCACCATAACCAGGGAGTTGGGTAGCCCGGGGGGTGTTTCCTCCGCACCTGCACTCCTGGTAATTTGGGTCCATTGTGGCTGGTCCTGGCTTTCTCGAGTTGCCTCGGGTTGTGGTGAATGGTCGAGGGGTCCGGTGAATGGCTGACTCTTCGGCCCCACAGCAGCCGCTCAGCTGGTGGATGGTGCTGCCCTCCCTCACATCAGACTCCTCACCCACGTCCCAGGCTAGGAACTCCTCTTGGACGTCCCTCAGGGTCAGCTTTGCGAATATCTTCTGCCACAGCTTCCGATCTTGCAAACCACAGACAATCTGATCCCGCAGCCTGGTCTCTAAATTTTCAAAATTGCAGAGATGGGCTGCCTGCCGTAGGGTGGCCATGTATTGTTTGCCAGACTCACCCGGCCGTTGGTCCCATTTCTCAAAACGGTACCTCCATGCGATCTCGGACGTCTCTGGTCTGAAATGCTCGGTCAGCTTTACCAGCAGCTCGCTGTACCTGATGGTGTTGACGTCGTCGGGTGAGTAGAGACCGACCGCCAGCTGGTACGTTTCCATACCACAGCTGCAGAGTAGCGCCGCTGCTCTCTGCCGGTCATCTTTAACCCCGTTCGCCCTTAGGTAGCACTCGAGCTGTCCCACGAAGGCCTCCCACTCTTTGGGGCGGTTATTGTTAAAAAGGGGATACTGACCCAGTTGTGCCATTCCGCTGTCTCGGGTCATCCTACGTCCGGATCCGGTGCTGCCGATGGGGTTTCGTCCGCGGCTAGCGATTCCTTGTGCAGGATCCCACCCTCGTCGCCAGTGCAATGTCCCGTGGTCACACAGAGAGACAGACACTGAGCTGGGTAGTAACTTCTTTATTTGGGTCAGGAACGAAGCTAGGCAAAAGGGGTTACCTGGCGTCTCTTTATACCTGCCCAGGTGAATCACAACCAATAGATTCAAACCTGGGCTTCCCACCAGTGCAGGTGGCCAATAGATTTAAACCCTGGCTTCCCGCCAGAGCTGCCCATGCCCCGGGGCTGTCAGACTTAGCTCCATTCAGGCTTTCCCGCCAAAAGCGGTTATAGCCTGGAGCTGTCCAGCTGTCCAGCTGTGCTGCCATCCTGTGTATGCTTAAGATGCATACACTACAGCTGGGAAAGATTGAGGGCAAGAGAAGAAGGGGACGACAGAGAATGAGGTGGCTGGATGGAGTCACTGAAGCAGTAGGCGTGAGCTTAAATGGACTCCAGCAGATGGTAGAGGACAGGAAGGCCTGGAGGAACATTGTCCATAGGGTCACAATGGGTTGGACATGACTTCGCAGCTAACAACAACATTTTATGGTCCTACCAATTTTTGCTTTCAGGCAAATAATGTTTCTTGCTGATAATCCATTGAACCATACTTGTTATTTTGTCATACCATTGTTTGTAGTCAGTTAATGCAATCTTATAGTTGTTAAATAGGTGGTCATTGTTATTTCACAACAGTGAAATAACAGTGTAAAATCACAGCTGACTGTTCTTTAGCTGGTGTTGGCCTTCATATGCATCAAATTCTTCCCAAGAACCTAGAATATATCTGCATATTATATGTGCAGATTCAAGCAGTGTGGCCTTTTGTAGTGGACAAATGGATATTTTGCCATGGTCAATTTCTAAGTACCGTTCAAGATTATTTGGTAAGGCATCCAATGTGCTGATAGCTACTAGAATTCCCACAGCTGCTTTATGCCATAATCTTTCAGTTTTGGATTTCAGATCTTGATACTGTTTTCTCTAATTCTTTGTCTTCTATTCCACTGTCTCTTGGTATTTCCACAACAATTATCCATTTCAGTGACAGTTAAATGGTGTGCTGTGAGCTAAAACTTTTATCACTTTGTATTTGGAAATCCTACAATATTTTAACTTGCTCACTTTTTATTATTTTGACTATATATTCCTACCAATTTTTTATTACAGAGTTATCTTTTATTACCATTGCTATTTGATTGATTGATTGATTGATTTAATCAACTTACATTGATCTTGTCACAGAAACTCTAATGGTAGCATAGCTTGATAGTAAGGAAATTAAAGGGCTAAAAATAGGAGAAGAACATATTCTGTTACATTATGGCTCTGGTGGACTCATTTTATGATGAGAAGGAGAAAGTAGACCCCAAAGCTTCTAGGAATAATAATCCTAGAGGGAATGATTCCAGTAGTGTTGAAGCCATTCACACCATGCTGGCTGAGGAAGACCCAGCAAGTCCCCAGGACTCCAGACCCCACCACAACCAGAACAGTGCTTGAAAGAAACAGAGAGCTGAGCTCTGCACTGAGATAGACTGCCAAGATGCAGGCCGACAAGAGAGTAAAATCTAAGGAGTAGTGTGCCTCTACTGTGCATCTGGGTGATGGCCCAGCAGGGCTTGTTTATTGGCCTCCCTTACTGGGAACAACTTTTCAATCCTCAGTTCTGTTTTATTTATCTTGGGTGGTGCTTTGAATTCTGGACTCAACTTCCCTTGAATTTGTTCTTTCTTTATTGGATTTCTCATCTTGATCTGTGCCAAGCCTTGATTATATTACAGTTGATGTCTTTAGCAATAGGTGAAAAGGATTCTTTGTGTCTAAATCTTCCGCCTGAATTTACCTGTCTCCAGATGATGGCAGGCATCCAGCTTGCTATCTTATTGGCTGGCACAGTAAATTAAATTTATATGCTGACAACATGATTCAAATCCCAGACACTCTTCATATTGGATTGGAAGTCTCAGCTAATATTCTTTCACATGTCTGTTAAAATGTAGAAAGAAGTATCTTTCAAATAATTAGGAATTACTATTATTAATCAATTGTCAGAAAACTACATTATTCCTATTAGGAAGAAAAGACAGGAAAGGGAGGCATAAGAAATACCAATAGATTCTGCTGTCTCAGTTTGCAGATGTTAAAATGAAGGCACTTTAAAAACTGAATTTTTATCTCAAGCCTTATCAGTTAAAAATCCAGAAAAAATTGACTGAGAAAGAATGAAAATAATTGTTTTAATGCTAAAATGTTGAGGGTAAACAAGAAAATCCTTTAGAGTCTGCAGAAATATAAGGATAGAAGAGTTTGTCTTTAAGACTGTATTATTATTTAACTGAATTAAAATTGCACTAAAACACCCAAAGCATGGTTTTGTCAACTGGCTTGGGACTATGAATAAAGATGGAACTGATCAAGTGTTGTTACTGCTGGTGGTTGATGAACAAACTTTTAATAGGCTTTTATTATATGATGGACTTTTTAAAATACTATAAACTGCCCAGAGCCACCTCTGTACAAATTGAGTGGCTCAGTGGGTTAGGACGCTGAGCTTGTCGGTCAGAAAGTCGGCAGTTTGGCGGGTCGAATCCCGAGTGCCGTGTAACAGAGTGAGCGCCTGTTACTCGTCCCAGCTTCTGCCAACCTAGCAGTTCGAAAGCATGTAAAAATGCAAGCAGAAAAATAGGGACCACTACGGTGGGAATGTAACAGCATTCCGTGTGCTTTGGCGTCTAGTCATGCTGGCCACATGACCATGGAGACGTCCTCGGACAAATGCATGTGATTCTGCTTATATAAGAATCAGCTAGTACTGATCTTGTCACAGATTTTCATTACTGGTTTATCTTTCATTACCATTGCTATTTATTTGTTTGTTTGTTTGTTTGTTTATTTATTTATTTATTTATTTATTTATCAAATTGTATTGAGCTTGTCACAGAAACACTAATGGTAGCATAGTTTGATAGCAAGAAATTAAAGGATTAAAAAGAGGAGAAGTACATATTCTGTTAAATGTAGTGGCTCTAGTGGACTCATCTACTGATGAGAAGGTGGAGGAAGTAGACCTCAAAGCTTTCAGGATTAAAAGTCCAAGAAAATGTGATTCCAGCAATGTTGAAGCCAATAAAAATTGGATATATATGAATCAAATGTTCTTTGGAAGCAAAAACCTTTTGCTTTACTTTGCTATTGCTAAGCAATATAACAAATATATTTTATTCAAGCTATGTTTCAGGTTTTCAGAGGGAAAGATGTGGAAACTGGTAAATGGTATCAACCTAGTAATTCCAGTAATAATGCTTTCTGATTTTTTTATGATTCATATAATACAATTCAGTTCAAATCATGGAGATAATGCAATTTATATAGAATAAAGGAGTTTATAAATGCTGTTATTTATACTGTTATGTATAAATAAAATACATTGCTAGCATCATCCAATCCAGTTAATTTGTTCTGCAAGCTTGGCTGTTTTGTGAACCTATTTACTATAATCTGGCTCTATACAAACTCCTTCACTTTTCAGTGCAATTTGGAGAAAGAGCTAGAGAAATTGTTTGCTGAATACTGGAGATGAAAAGAAAAAAAACAATAAAGATTCCCAATACCTCACTTTACTAAGAAAATATTGACAGAATTTATATTAGGAAATATTATTTACTTTACAAATTCCAAAGTCTTTTTTCGCCAAGCAGTAAATTAACCTTCTGACATCTTTTTAAAATAAAGGCTTTAGGAACACAATCAGCAGGGATGTGTAAGAAGAGGCAGCCTACTATAAAAACAATTCAGAAGTTCAGATATCAGATATCCATTATTTGTGCTCAATGAAGCAAACCAACCTAAAGTAAGAATGTAAGAGAGAGATAGAGATTTTTTTCATGTATAAATGCGTTTCAGATTTTATGTTGGAAATGGAAACAATGTGAAGGGTCATTTTATCATGTTTGGTTGATATGTTATAAAAAAGCTAAACAATTTCAGATTTGAATACATACTTTGATACAGAGGATTTTAAAAACAAATACTTATTTGAAATCAGAACTTTTCCTTTTAGGATTAATGGGTGGTTATAAAAGGCAATGGAAGATTATGATGTGGTACAGTGCTTAGAATGCAGTTTTGCAGGCTAATCGCGCTGATTGCCGACTGTCAGCAGTTTGGTAATTCAGTTCTCACTGGATCAAGGTTGACTCAGCCTTCCATCCTTCCGAGGTCTGTAAAATGAGGACCCAGATTGTTGGAGGCAATATGCTGACTCTGTAAACCGCTTAAAGCACTGTGAAGTGGTATATGTCTAAGTACTATTGCTATTACCATGGTGAGATTATCATATGGAAAATTAAAAAAGAGATGAAAAATTCTAACCCATCATGGAGGAATGGGTTCGACAGATCTTGCTGAGATGGATAAATTGATTTCTTAGAGAAAAAGCAACATCTACATTTCTTGGTGACTGAAAGTCTCTTATGGGCATTTGGTGTAAAAATGAAAAAAGTGAATGGCATTGATGATTAAACAGAATAGATTATAAAAGAAGAGAGTCAGGATGTAACTTTAGAGAGAGGTTAGCCCCTTTCAAGATGGCTGCTGCACAGTAAAAGTTTCTTTTCTCTTTTACCGACAATCTGCTGATTTCACTGCCACAGCTGATTCTTTGCTAATGCTCTCTATGCCAAAGCATCATCTAATCCTGCTGTTCAAAATTTCTGTTGTTAAATGAGACATTTGTTAAGTGAGTTTTGCCCCATTTTACGATTGTTCTTGCCTCAGTTGTTAAGTGAATTACTGCAGTTGATAAGTTAGTAACCCGGTTTTTAAGTGAATCTGGCTTCCCCATTGACTTTTCTTCACAGAAGGCACAAAAGGCAATCAAATGATCTTGGGACACAATCATAAATATGAACCAATTACCAAGCATCTGAATTTTGATCACATGATCATGGGGATGCTGCAAAGGTTATAACTTTCATAATTCACTTTTTTCACTGCCATTGTAACTTTGAATGGTCATTAAATGAACTTTTGTAAGTTGAGGACTACCTGTATTGAACATTTTTACTTAAACTGATACAAGGCAAAAAGATTAAAGACTTTTCAGTTTGATATTTATTACACCATAATTTATCTTGCCACCAATCAGAAGAAACTTAATATATTACATCTTATGGTGTGGCCCTCTAAATTACAAGACATTGCAATATTTGAAAAAATAACTTCAGTATTTCAGTGAGCAGTATAATTGTTAGGTGTAAACCACTGCTTTAATTAATTTGTTTTCAAGGCTAGTTTATTATTTTATTCATGAATCCTTTTGAAAAATATAATAATATTATAATGTTTATTGGTGGAGAAACAAAAAGAGATCTGATTTAACCATACCAGGTTTAGGCAGACTAATCTTTTCTAGTCTGCAAAAATTCAGACAATAATTAGGTGGCAGCAAAGAGAAACCCAGGATTAAAAATTCAGATTGATTTTAGGTGGCAGCAAAATAATTGCCTTCTCACATCATCCAAATTAAGATTGTGATTCAAGCAGAGAGTCTTCATTACAATGTACTTTATTTTGAAGCAGGTTATCAAGCAAATTACTACAACCTTTACACTGCATGTCATTTGAACCCAGCTGGGGGACGTAAACAACTGTTAATTCTGGCTTTCTAGCCACATAGAAGCAATAGCAAAACCAAACTTTATCTACTGCAGTGTTTTTATTGTTGCTTCAACATCCAATTTAAGGAACATGAAGATAGAGAAAATAATTAATCTTCTCCTATCTTGTATGCAGTAAATGCAGCCCTAATAAACCACTATCTTATCTCTCCTGAATTCTGAATTCTGCAATTTAGCCATTTTAGGTGCATTACCTTCTACAATCCTATTGGGACATTATAAAACATCCCTCCTTAGCAGCATTTATGGGTATGTGGTGAATCCCCCTAAGGTATTGCTCTTTTGTTGCTCATTTTACAGGGATTCTTAGAAGGCACATCTCAACCCCATTTTAAATACCTCCCTTGCTAGAGAGGACAACACTCATCTGTCACTTTTTGTATCGACCCAGGATTCTGATCTATCTTTTCACATTGCCTGATTTTGTACGTCCTGTTTGTTCAGTTCATTCTGCCTAATGACAATATGACTGCTAGTCATGGAGATGGCCACTGATGTATGCATTAATGAAAATATTAATTTATTTTATGACATTTTATTGTACTTCATATCTACTTTTTAGTTTTGCTAATAATTATAGGTTTATGTATTTTTTGTAATATTTTCTTGCCTAAGGGACAAAATAAAGATATTGGTTGATTCGGATTATTTTTCTGGAATGTCTTCCCTCATTTGTGTGGATCACAGCACATGCTTAAGGATCAGGTTTTAGAAAAGAAACTGAATCTGATGTTGATGTGCTATATTCCCATATATTCCCATATAATGTAAAAAGATTTAACAATAATTAACAGTGTTAATTAATTACAATTAATGAAATAACTTGCCTGCAGAACTTGTAAGTGCTCCATCACTGGAGGTTTTTAAGAAGATATTGGACAGCAATTTGTCTGGAATAGTATAGGATCCCCTGCTTGAACAAGGGATTAAACTAGAAGTCCTCCAAAGTCCCTTCCAACTCTGTTCTTCTACAAGTAGTCCTCTACTTGCAACAGTTCATTTAGTGACCGTTCAAAGTTACAACGGCACTGAAAAAAAATGATTTATGACCATTTTTCACAGTTACGACCTTTGAAGCATCCCCGTGAACATGTGCTCAAAATTCAGTTACTTGGCAGCTAGTTCATACTTATGAACATTGCTGTGTCCCAAGGTCATGTGATAATCTTTTGTGACCTTCTGACAAGCAAAGTCAATGGGGAAGCCAGATTCACTTAACAACCAGATTGCTAACTTATCAACGGCAGTGATTCACTGTGGCAAGGAAAGTTGTAAAATGGGGCAAAACTCACTTAACAAATGTCTCATTTAACAACAGAAATTTTGGGTTCAAATATGGTCATAAGTCGAGGACTACCTGTATAATCTTTATATCTAGTAAGTGTGTTGCTCTTTGAACCAATCAGAGCAGTAAAGATGGTTAATGAACAATATGCATGGCTTTTTCCCCTCAAAATCTGAGGTTTACTGACTTCTAACAGACATTCTGATTTCCCCCCCAAAGATTAGTAATGTTTAATGCTGTGTGAGAATGACCTTGGGAGATAGAGGGAAGAGCCATGGTCAGGGGAACAGTCAAATAAGAGACTCACAGAAGAATGGTCACATGGCAAATATCTCAGAAGAGATCCTCTGTAGTCTCAGGGGCTATAACCGGAGATTGGGGGTAGGGGAGGGGAGAAGTACTTTCAGACTTGCAAGATTCTGTTAATGTAACCTTATAAAGTAGAATTAGTTAAACTGGGCATGTTTCCTATCACTCAATGCAGAGAGAATGGCAATTCTCATTGTCTCATTAGGTGGGAAACACAGTGACTACTTGGATTTAAATTATTTTTAAAAAGAAAGAAGAACTACATCAGTTTTCTCCAAAATGGAACCTTCAACTGGTTATATTAAAAATCACATCACTACCAGAAAGCATCATGGCAGATATGCACTCACAAATCTGAGTGTACAAGATGCATTGGGTGACATATAGTAACAAACCAACATGGCTCTGCTCAACCATCATCAGATAAGGATAATATCCAGGACATAGTTCTGACTCATCTTTTGGAGGTCTTGCCCTGTTCTTAATGGGGGTTGAACCCCTCCTTATTTCCAAGTCCTATCACATCTCCCAAGGCTCCCTTCCCCCACACAATCTTCATCCTAATTCTCTTTTCTAGAGAAATGCTTAGAATTCTCTTATTTCTTTTCAGTCAGAGATCAAAGTTTTTCTCTGGAAAGGAGTTAGGGTGGAGACTGTGTGGAAAAAGGGAGATGGGTCTGTGTTTTGGGAGCCTTTCTTCAAGTTCAGAGTTGAAAATAGCTCTGAATTGCCAAAGGGTATTTTCAAGGGCAAGGCATTGCTGTAGATGGAAGATCCCACAATGTGATTTTCTTTCTTTTTTATTGAAAAGTTTTACAATACATTTTTGAATACAACCCCCCCTCCCCTCTCTCCAACCCTCCCCAACCCCCCCTCCCCGACTTCCCAGAGCTAAATACAGGGTATAAAAATACAAACAAACATAATCTAAAATATGCAAACAACAATAAAATATTAAATTCTATCGCACTTTAACTCTCAGTAAAATAACTACAAGCTAGTAATACATCATATATATCCGCTACTTATTCAAATGCTAAGTGAAACTTTTTAGTCCCATATTTATTCTGAATATAATCAATCCATCTCCTCCACTCCACAATGTATCTCTGTTGCGATTGGTCTTTCAAATACGCTGAGATCTTTGCCATTTCCGCCAAGTTAGAAACTTTTAAAGTCCATTCTTCTACAGTCGGCAGTTCTTCCTTCTTCCAATATTGCGCTACTAAAAGTCTCACTGCCGTAATTAAATTCAACATCAACTTAGTGTCTACAACAGTGGTATCTGTGATAATACCCAATAAAAACAGTTGCGGAGAAAACTTTATCCTTTTCTTGAATATTTTTTGCATGTTCCACCAAATTTTAATCCAAAAAGCTTTAACCTTTTTACAAGTCCACCATATATGAAAATACATTGCATCCTCACCACCACACCTCCAACATTTGGGCTGGCAGTTCGGATACATACTTGCTAATTTTTTAGGATCTAAGTGCCACCTATAAAACATTTTATAAAAATTCTCTCTTAAATTTTGGGCCTGTGTAAATTTTACATTTCTAACCCAGATCTTTTCCCAAGGGCAAGGCATTGCTGTAGATGGAAGATCCCACAATGTGATTTTCTTGCTGTATAAACTGAGATGCGAATGTGCAGCATATTTATTTCACTTTTGCTTTTAAAATCACTAAGAAAAATATAGTTGTGGACAGACAGGCAGCTTGGTATATAAAATTGCAGAAAATCAGAATGATAATTTACCTTTAGATTCTTTTGTAAGAGCAATTGCAAACAAAGAATGAGGAATGGAAGAGAAATATTAACTTTGCTTTTCATGACTGAAAATGTTTATTATTATTATTATTATTATTATTATTATTATTATTATTATTATTATTTATTGCATTTATATACCGCCCTTTCCCTGAGGACTCAGGGCGGTTTACAGGGAGTTAAAAATCAACCATACAAAAGTTAAAAAACCAATTTAAAAAAGATTAAACCAACCCTGTACAATTAAAAACCCCAATTAAAATAAATTTCTCCTCAGCCTGGGCCCGAGAGCTCAAAGAGCCAGGTCTTCAGGCCCCAGCGGAATGATCGGAGGTCGGGGGCAGTCCTCAGCTCCACTGGCAGCTGGTTCCAGAGGGCAGGCGCCCCCACTGAGAAGGCCCTATCCCTGGGTGTCACCCGCCGGCAATCTCTTACCGGTGGGACCCTGAGCAGACCCTCCCTGTGGGAGCGCACTGGGCGAAGGGCATTTGATGCCGGCAGCAGGTGTTCCCTCAAATACCCCGGACCCAGGCCATGTAGGGCTTTATAGGTGATAACCAGCACCTTGAATTTCACCCGGAGGGCAACCGGAAGCCAATGCAGCTCGCGGAGTAGAGGTGTTACATGGGAGTATCGGGAGACCCCCATTACAACCCGCGCAGCCGCATTCTGCACCAGTTGAAGCCTCTGAGTGGTCTTCAAGGGCAGCCCCATGTAGAGAGCGTTACAGTAGTCCAAACGGGAGGTCACAAGCGCATGAGTAACTGTGCGTAGGGCGTCTCGGTCCAGATAGGGACGCAACTGGCGCACCAGGCGAACCTGTGCAAAAGCCCCCCTGGTCACGGCTCCTATGTGATCTTCAAAATTGAGTCATGAATCCAGGAGGACGCCCAAGTTGCGAGCCCTATCAACGGGGGGTAACATTATTATGTTCTTAGCATAACTTTACATAGCTGCAGCAATACATTCCTTGTGGCAGTTATGATGGTGGTGGTGATGGGGAGGGTTTTTTCCCCCTCATTCAATCACTTCTAACCATGGCCTGATCCACATCATCTCCCCTCAATAAGAAGCAAGTAAAATTACTGAAATCAATTGAGATGTATGTTATATACTAAATGAGAGCTAAATTATTTGATTTCAATAATCTATTGAATTGTATCCAACTTAATAAATATATATATATATCCTCATATAAATTTTGAGCTTGTGTTTGTAGTCTATTAGTTATGGCACTGTTTTAAGAGTATAGGTAATCCTCACTTACAACCACAATTGGGACTGGAATCTAAGTCATTGCAGTGATAGTTAAGGGAGTTACCCACATGACCACTTCGATATATGAGTGCAATCCTAGCACTCCCAGTTGTGATTGTTAAATAATTACACAAGCCAGTAAGCAGAGCAAAGGGATGCCTCAGGGATGGAGCAGGCCCTGCGGGCCTGCACCTGCTCCTCAGCCTGCCAGGTACTGGAAGCTTTGGTTGACTACAGGGCCCAATGAAGTATGCAAAGTTGCCATTGGCCAGGAGGCCTCGATCAACTACAGGGCCCACCAATGCATGTACATTTTTTCAGTGTTCTTCTACACCCATTTAAGACAGGTTGCTATAACACGGTGGCACCATTCTGCAGGAGAGCACCATTCTCTTTTCCCTTCTAGGCATAATGAGCAAGATGCATAATTGTAAAGCCCATTTCTGCTTGCTAAGGAAGGAAATTGGCTGTCCTTCATTCATGGAAATTAGGATACAGAATAAAAGCTTAATTCACTAGATTATGCACTAGATTTGATGGCTTGAGTCTGACACTTTTTCTGCCGTGACTGCAAATGTAATTGAAAGTTTTGTGGGAGATTGTGGAAAGGGTTGACCTGGTGTCCAATTCCATCAAGCATGGAATTCCTTGTACCTGGACTAAAAGTCTAAGCTTTTCTTTGAGGGGGCGATGGGCTCCTGTTCTTAGAATGCTCCTTCTTCCAGAGCAATATCCTACTCTGTTTTGTCCCGGGGTGTGTTATATATGTAAACAATCCCCTGAGAGAGATGTATATATGTTAACTGTTCAAATAATACGGCAGCAGCAAGCGTATAAACTAAAAGCAGCCTGACAAGAAAACACGCGGGAACTTTGACAGCTGTCAAAGTTCCCCGCACCGCGCAGGCGCCACCACTGACAGCTCGCGGCTGTCAAACGCCGGACTACGAAGAAGCCTGAGCTGTCAAAGCGTCCACCGTACAGCGCAGGCGCAACCACTGACAGCTCGCGGCTGTCAAAACACCAAGACACGCGGAAGCCGGAGCTGTCAACAAAAGACGACGCAGATTGGTCCCTGCCTGACAGGGCGCCAAAATGAACACCGCTGATTGGTCCTCACTACCAGCTGCCGGCTATAAAAGCCGGACAAGTTATTCTATGTTTGCCTTTGCTCTTAAATAAATCTGTTGTTACTAGCCTGTCGTCCCGAGTGGTCCTTCGGCTACTTCACTGGCGACGAGGGTGGGATCGCTCCGGAGCTGAAGTCACGGCCGAGGAAGGGAGTTCCCGGCAAGAGCTGTCACGGAAGTTTTAACTTCCATCGGAGCAACCCAGGACCGGACGACATGGCAAACTTCGGCCGTGTGAGGGAGTTTGATACCCGCCATCCCGAGAGATGGCAATCACACCTCGGCCAAGTCGAGGGATTCCTCCTCGTCAGTAAGATCACTGACGACCGAGCAAAGGCCGCCGCTCTGCTGTACATCAGCGGGCCCCCGGTGTACGATGCAGCCGTCGGGTTGTTCAGCCCAGTGCCCATCACTGAAGTCTCCTACGCGGACTTGGTGGACCAGCTGAGCAAATACTACATGCCGGCTCGATCAGAACTATACTGGCGGGTGCAATTCGCGCAAAAGAAACAACGGCAGGACGAGCCCGCCAACGAATTCATCGCCGGGGTCAGGCATGCCGCAAGGAACTGCTGCTTCCCCGACCTGGAAGACCGCATCAGAGACCAGGTGGTGATCGGTCTGAGGGACGAGAAGCTACAAAAAAAACTGACGTCCAAACCCGACATGAACCTGGCCGAGCTGACCAGGGAGATCATGGCATACGAACACAGCCACAAGAAGAAGCCGACCAACACGACCCCAGAGACCCCCGCGACCGTCTACCAGGAAAGCGCAGCCTTCAGCGACAGCGGAGAGTCGGTAGATTTCACCGACGGAGAAGCCCTACAACGCCGAATGGAGCACCGACAGCCGAAAAGGGGAAAGACGTCGGACCGCCGGGGAGCCAGGAACCCTCCACCGCCACCGCGTTACGAGCAACGAGCCGCCTGTGCCAGCTGCGGGGGCAATCATGCCCGAGGAGGTTGCCGTTTTAGGAACGCGAAATGCCACAATTGCGGGAAGACCGGCCACATCAAGCCGGTGTGCCGCAGCAAGGGCCGGGACAACATCAATGAGGTGGAGGCAAACCCCCCAGGTAGGCCAGCTGCCCAGGCCAGCAGAGAACCCCACCCAGGGCCCCTGGTAGAGATTGTGGACAGGGTAAACAGCATAAGCTCCAAGGTTAAGATCTGGGTCAGGATTCAGGGGGTGCCCTGCCACATGGAAGTAGATTCCGGGTCGGCAGTTTCCTTAATTTCTCTAACAACCTATCAGGAGATCTGTCAGAAGGGCCGAGGACAAATCCCCCTGAAACAAACTCAGGTACACCTAGCTGACTTCCAGAAAACCCCCATTCCGGTGGAAGGAAAAGCCAAGGTCGTAGTGCAGTACAAGGGGTTCAAGGGGCCCCTGGAGGTTTTAGTCACACCAGGGAACCGCACCGATTTGATAGGACTAAACTGGTTCAGTCCATTAGGTATCGCTTTAACTGGGGTTAACACCATCCTAACACCCAGCCTAGAAGCCGTTTGCGATAAGTTCGCCGACGTTTTCGATGGCACTTTAGGGAAATACACGGGTCCCCCCATCTCCTTACAGTTAGACCCTGCAATCCAACCAGTTAAGATAAGAGCCAGGAGGGTACCTTTTGCCCTTAAGGAAAAAATCGAAAACGAACTTGATCGCCTCGTAGGACTAGGGGTGCTTGAGCCCACAGAAGGGGGAACCTGGGAGACCCCTATCGTCACCCCAATCAAACCTAATGGGGAAGTGAGACTGTGCGCTGATTATAAGGCGACAGTCAACTTAGCCCTCAGCCCCCATGCCTACCCGGTGCCAGCGGTAAGGGACGTATTTGCTTCCATCCGCTCGGGCACCCTTTTCGCCAAGCTCGATCTCGCTCAGGCGTACTTACAGCTACCTGTCACTGAGGACACTGCGGAGGCCCAGACAATTGTCACCCACCGCGGTGCCTTTAAGGTAAAGAGGCTCCAATTTGGCATATCGGCGGCCCCGGGTATATTTCAGGGTATCATGGAGAAGACCCTGAAAGGAATACCCGGGGTCTGCCCCTATTTCGACGATGTTCTCATCGCCGGAGAAAACGAAGCGAACTTAGCTGACAGGCTGTCAGCTGTGCTAAGCCGGCTCAGAGAAGCCGGCCTCAAACTTAAGCGGGAAAAGTGCTCTATTGGAGTCACATCCACTGAATTCCTAGGGTACAAAATAGATAGCCAGGGCATCCACCCCACCTCAGAAAAACTACAGGCTATTCAAACCGCACCCAGTCCTAGGAATAAGCAAGAGCTGCAATCCTTTTTAGGATTGTTAAATTTTTACCATGCCTTCATCCCCCATAAGGCCACTATTGCGGAGCCTCTGCACAGACTCCTAGACAAGGGTACAACTTGGTCCTGGACCAAAGAACATGAGAATAGCTTCCAATCATTAAAAAAGATTATCTGTCACAGTTCAACTATCACCCTTTTCAGGGAGGACACCCCAATATGCATCGCTTGCGATGCCTCTCCCTATGGAATCGGGGCTGTCTTAAGTCACATATTCAAGGACGGCACACAAAGACCCATAGCCTTCTATTCACGCACTCTAACCAAAGCTGAAAGAAACTACGCCCAAATCGACAGGGAAGCCCTAGCAATAGTAGCAGGGGTCAAAAAATTTCACGATTACCTGTATGGAAGACCATTTACTATAATTACAGATCACAAACCCCTGCTAGGCATATTCACGTGGAACAAAACTACTCCACAAATTCTCTCCCCGAGAATGCTAAGATGGTCAACCTTCTTAGCAGCCTATTCCTATCAACTAATACATAAACCAGGTAAAGAATTGGGTCATGCTGACTGCCTCAGCAGACTGCCCATACAAACCAGGGACCCAGACCCAGCCCCAGCCAGCCAGATTTTAGCAATCTCCCAACTTCCAGAATGCCCCCTGACTGCAAACATCATAGCTAATAATTCTGCCAAAGATAAAATACTTGCCAGAATCCTCAAATGGGCCACAACAGGATGGCCAGCTCAAAATCCACAACCTCAATTCCAACCTTATTATAACAGAAAAAATGAGATCTCAACACATAGAGGATGCCTGCTGTGGGGAAATAGGGTCATCATACCAGAGAGAAACATAGACCAAACATTACAAATTTTACACGAAGGACACCCTGGAATTGTAAAAATGAAGACGATGGCTAGAAGTTATGTGTGGTGGCCAGGCATAGATAAACAAATAGAAAAGTACGTAGGTGGGTGTTATACCTGTCAAGAGACCAGGAATGAACCACCCCAGGCTCCAATCCATAAATGGGAGACAACAAGAAACCCTTGGTCACGTATACATGTAGATTTTGCGGGACCCATCCAAGGCCAAAGTTTCTTAATTGTAGTAGACAGCCACTCAAAATGGCTGGAAGTCACCCCCCTTAGAAAAATAACGTCCCAAGCCACTATTCAAGCTTTACGAAAAATATTCGCTACACACGGCTTACCTGACACCATAGTTTCTGACAACGGGCCTCAATTCACCTCTCGTGAATTTCAGATCTTCGCTATGAAGAATTGTATTAGGCTGGTCACGTCGGCGCCGTTCCACCCTTCGTCAAACGGAATGGCTGAAATTATGGTACGATCCACGAAAGAAGCATTAAAAAAAATTCGTTAAAGGAAACTGGCAGAGGCGCCTCAGCCAGTTCCTCTTAGCACAACACACAACACCATGCTCTACGACCGGCAAATCACCAGCAGAATTAAGATGGGGGAGAAGGCTAATAACACGTCTGGACAGACTGCACCCTGACACGTATCCAGAAAAAGAACCACACCCCCACCCTACCCGCACACTCAACCCAGGTCAATTGATTTGGGCACGATCATACACAGATAAAAACAAGTGGGTCCAAGGAACAGTAATAAAACAAACAGGGCCCATCTCATACCTTATAGCTACGCAAGCACAGGGCAACATACGCCGCCATATTGATCAGCTCAGACCCAGACAACCACCACACAATTCTGGGCAACCAACCAATGCCAGCATACAGCTCCCACCGGAAATGCTGCCTATTCCAAACCAGGAAGAAGAACACCAAAACGAAGACCCGGAACCTCACCACCCTCCACCCCTTCGCCGCTCAAACAGGAATCGGAGACCACCCACCTACCTAAAAGACTATCAGTGGGCAGGTTCAAACATCCAAGAAGACGGAAACGCACCAGGGGAGGGGTAAGGGGTGTGTTATATATGTAAACAATCCCCTGAGAGAGATGTATATATGTTAACTGTTCAAATAATACGGCAGCAGCAAGCGTATAAACTAAAAGCAGCCTGACAAGAAAACACGCGGGAACTTTGACAGCTGTCAAAGTTCCCCGCACCGCGCAGGCGCCACCACTGACAGCTCGCGGCTGTCAAACGCCGGACTACGAAGAAGCCTGAGCTGTCAAAGCGTCCACCGTACAGCGCAGGCGCAACCACTGACAGCTCGCGGCTGTCAAAACACCAAGACACGCGGAAGCCGGAGCTGTCAACAAAAGACGACGCGGATTGGTCCCTGCCTGACAGGGCGCCAAAATGAACACCGCTGATTGGTCCTCACTACCAGCTGCCGGCTATAAAAGCCGGACAAGTTATTCTATGTTTGCCTTTGCTCTTAAATAAATCTGTTGTTACTAGCCTGTCGTCCCGAGTGGTCCTTCGGCTACTTCACGGGGCCCCTGTACCTTTCCTGGGGAAGTCGTCTGGTGGAGATTCCCTCTGATGACCTTTACAGACTATAGCAATGTGGCCCTGTTTGCCACATGCTTGGCACACAGCCGTACGAAACCTGCATTCTGTGCCATCCTCCACAGCCAGCTCAGCTAGGGAAGAAGACTGCCTTCTCAAGTGGCTGCTGCCCTCTTCCTGGAAATTTCTGCACCCAGTCGATCTCAATGTTCTCATCTGGATCATTGGCTCTCTCTGATTCTTCATGATGAACAGCTGTCTGGCTGGGGAGATTCTTTGAGGGTTGTAAAGCTTTGACGGCTCCCCCAGCAGCTTCTTCTGCCATCACTTCTTTCAAGGCTTCCTGGAACGTCAAAATCTCTTTTGCAAACAGCCTCTGCTGTAAGTCTCTGTTTCTCAGGCCACATACCAGTCAGTCCCTGAGCCAATCTTCTAAGTCTGGGAATTTGCAAAGTCTGGACGCCTGTCTCAGGGCAGCCACGAATTCAGCAGCTGACTCCCCTGGTTGCTGTTCTCTCTGCTCGAACACGTGTCTCCAGGCAATGATGGACAGTCTTGGTTTGAAGTGCTCTTTAAGTTTCCTTTTCAGTTCAGGTAGGTAACTGACTCCAAACTGGCTGGGGTGATTAGATTCTCTGCTATGTCAAAAGTCACCTGTCTGCATATGCCCTGTAACGTGGCAGCCTTTAGACCATCTTCCCTGACCTGGTTTTCTCTCAAGTAATTTTCGACCCGGGAGACATAAGAGCTCCATTGCTCTGGGTGCAATACGCCGATTTCGGATAGCTTGCCAACCTTGGCCATAGCTGATTTATGAAGTGTCTCAATGCCTTATGCTGCTAAGGGCTTCTGTGCGAATCCTAGGGATGGATCCCTTAGGATAGTGATGCCTCCAGCGTGGCTTGTTGGCAGGCAGAGGGGGGAACGTGGTTCCTACCAGGGCTCTGGTGCCTGGTCTTACCCCTAGTGACTCTTGGCTCTTAGACCTCCAGCTCTTTCTTTCTTAGCAGCATATCCTACCTGCTTTAGTTAGTAAGCAGGCGAGACAGCAAGTTAACAGTTTAACTTTTTATTCTGAACCAGGCAAAGAAACAAGAGAACAAGACATCTATTTATACTGACAGCTGCCGGCAGTTCGACCAATCAGGGGTGAGTCCGTTCCCGTGCCGTTGTCTCCGCCAATCGGGGCCGTCCGGATTTGACAGCTTGGAGCTGTCATCGGTAGCGCGTGTTGAGCTGTCAATCGCTGGCGCTTGCGCAGTTCCGCCCGGCAGCTTTTGACAGCTGTCAAAAGCTGCCGCGGTTTTTACCTCAGCCCTGTTAACTTCTATTTAACTCAATGTGAATACATAACAATAACAACTAGTAAATACACAACACCCCTTACCCCTCCCTCTGATCGAGTTGGTTTTTCCCCCACTGTTTCTTTTTCGGGTTTCCCCATTCGAAGTCCTTTAGGTAGGTAGGAGGTCTTTTTATTCTTTCGGAGCGCCGGGGGGTTGTCTCGGTTGGTTGTTCCTTTTCCCCAGGGGCTTCTAGGTTTGGCTCCGGGGGCAGGGGGTCTGGTTCTGCAGGTTCCGCGTTACTTGGAGCGGGGTGTTGAAATGGTATATTCCGATCGGGGGAATTTTGGCGTGCGAGGCTTCGTGGCGGTGCTTCTGTCAGTAATTCGTCGTTACCCCTTCCCCCTATGTTTTGAGGACTGCGCCGCCGAAGTTGATCTATGTGTCTGCGGATATGTATATCTTGTCCAATGTCTATGATGTATGACAGGGGGCCTGTTTGTTCGATGACCACCCCTTGTGTCCATTTGTTGCCTCCCCCGTAATTCCTTGCCCAGACAGCTTGTCCTGTGTTAAGAGTTCTATGTTGGAGGGGTGGTTCTGGGTCTGGAGGGGATCTGTCTGGGTGTAGACGGTCTAGTTTGGTGGTTAATCTTTTGCCCCAGCGAAGCTCTGCTGGGGACTTCCCAGTAGTTGTGCATGGTGTGGTGTGTTGTGACAAAAGAAATTGTGCCAGTCTTCGGTGCCAGTTGCCGGAGATTATTTTCCGCAGTGCCTCCTTGGTTGATTTCACCATCACCTCTGCCAAACCGTTCGTCGATGGGTGGAAGGGAGCCGTGGTGGTGTGCCTAATAGAGTTCGCCGTGGTGAAACTCTGGAATTCGTAGGAGGTAAATTGGGGGCCGTTATCAGAAACTATAACATCAGGGAGCCCATGTGTTGCGAATAATCCCCTTAAAACTTGTATTGTGGCTGATGAAGTTGTGCTAGCTACTGGCACTACCTCTAGCCATTTCGAATAGCTGTCCACGACAATTAAGAATGATTGTCCTTGGAATGGACCTGCATAATCTATATGAATACGAGACCAGGGTGTCTTTGTAGTTTCCCATCTGTGTATGGGAGCCTGTGGCTGGGCGGCTCTAACCAGTTGGCAGGAATAGCAGCCGGCTACGTGAGTCTCAATCTGTTTGTCTAATCCTGGCCACCAGACATAGCTTCTGGCCAGAGCCTTCATCTTGACGGTACCAGGGTGCCCTTCGTGGAGGCTCTCTAACACCCTGAGTCTGTGTTTGTTGGGTATGATTACCCTGCTGCCCCATAGTAAACATCCTTGATGGGTGGATAATTCCCTTTGCTTTAAAATATAAGGTTGGAATTCCTGGTCTGGGGGTGTGCATTGCCAGCCAGTTGTGACATATCCTAAGACTCTGCCTAAGATCTTGTCTGCAGCGTTCGCTGCAGAGATATCTTTAACAGATAATGGGCATTCAGGCAATTCAGAGATAGCCAGTATCCTTCCAGCTGGTGCTGGGTCTGGGTCAACTATTGGTTGGGGTAGTCTGCTCAGGCCATCAGCATGGCCCATGGCTTTCCCTGGCCTGTATTCTAGCTTGTATGAATAGGCTGACAGGAAGGTGGGATAATATCTGTGGTGTTAGCTTGTTTACTGTAAAAAGTCCTAACAGGGGCTTATGGTCTGTAAAAATGGTAAAGGGTCGGCCGTACAGGTAATCATGAAATTTTTTTACGCTAGCTACTATAGCTAAAGCCTCTTTGTCGATCTGAGCGTAATTGCGCTCAGGTTTTGACAGCGTTCTGGAATAGAACGCTACAGGGGTCTGTATTCCTTCTTTAGTTAAATGGCTTAGGACCGCTCCGATGCCGTAGGGGGAGGCATCGCAAGCTAGACATAAGGGCAGCTGTTCATTAAACAGAGCTACTGTTGTGTTGCTGGAGAGTAAGTTTTTTAATAGATTAAAACTTTTGTCATGCTCAGAGGACCAAGTCCAGGGTTTGCCTTTGTCTAATAGCCTATGTAAAGGTTCTGCAATGGAGGCCTTATGAGGCAGGAAGGTGTGATAAAAGTTAACTAATCCCAGGAAGGCTTGAAGTTCTTGTTTATTTTTAGGGGTTGGTGCTGTTTTAATAGCTTTAATTTTTGTGTCAGTGGGGTGAATTCCCTTAGCGTTTATTTTAAAACCTAAGAACTCTGTTGAGGGCACCCCGATGGAGCATTTGTCTCTTTTTAATTTGAGACCAGCCTTCCTGAACCTTAGGAGCACCTTAGTTAGTTTGTCAGCTAGGTCTTTTTCTGATTCCCCTGCAATTAGGACGTCGTCAAAATATGGGCAGACCCCGGGAATCCCTTTAAGTGTTTTCTCCATGATTTCCTGGAAGATTCCCAGGGCTGCAGAGATGCCAAATTGAAGGCGGTTAATTTTGAATGCTCCCGTGTGGGTGACAATTGTTTGAGCCAAAGCGGTGTCAGGGGTGACAGGCAGCTGTAAATACGCCTGCGCCAAATCTAACTTGGCAAATATGGCGCCTGACTTAATGGCCGCGAGGATGTCTTTGACAGCCGGGACCAGGTAGGCATGTGCATTTAATGCGAGGTTGAGGGTCGCTTTATAGTTGGCACATAATCTTATTTGGCCGTTTGGCTTAACTGGGGTCACTATGGGTGTCTCCCACTCGGCCCCTTCTACCGGTTCGAGGACCCCTAAGTTTGTTAATCTGTCAAGCTCCGCTTCTATTTTTTCCCTCAAGGCGAAGGGAACCCTTCTCGCCTTGATCCTGACAGGCATTACATTCGGGTTTAGTTTAAGGGATACGGGCGGTCCCGTGTACTTCCCAAGCGAGCTGTCAAAGACGTCTGCAAATTGAAGGCAGACGGATTCCAAGTTTGACAGCTGAATGGCGTTGACACCTGTCAACGCTATCCCTAGTGCCTCAAACCAGTGTAATCCTAGCAGGCTGATTCTGTTTTCTTGGGTCACAAGAATAGGGAGGGATCCTTTAAATTTCTTGAACTCTACGGGGACGGAAGCTTTTCCCCGGAGTTTAATGGGCGTTTTCTGGAAGTCAGCTAGGCGGAGTTTGGTGGGTCGAAGGGCGGGCCGTTTCCTACTTTGGTTACAAATGTCCCTGTACGTTTGCCATGAGATGAGTGAGACGGAGGACCCAGAGTCCACTTCCATCTCACAGGGAATTCCCTGGATCCGAACGTCCACTTTGACTTTGGGCTTAAGAGTGCTGTGGACTGTATATTTCTCTGCCCTCCCCCTTACATTAAGCACTAGGGTTCCGGGACTGTGCCTGGCTCTGAGTGTGTGTAGGGTCATACCTTCGGCTGTCACCTCCAGATCATGCAGGTTTTCCCGGCTCCGGCTGCGGCACACGGCTTTGAGGTGGCCTGTCTTCCCACACCCATGGCATTTGGCACTGCGGAACCGGCACGTCGCTCTTGGGTGGTTTCCGCCGCAGCTGGCACACTTTGCTCTGTTTGGCTGGAAGTTAGTGCCCCTCTGATTGTTGGCAGGCCCCCCTCTGTAGTTGCGTTGCAGCCTGAGCTTTTCGAACCGCCGCTGTACCGCATCTATGTCTGTGGGGCCGTCATCATCTTCGGAACCGCTGAACCCGCCGTCCTCCTGGTGCACGGACCCCCTGGGTCCGCTGTCAGGTGCACGTCGGTTGTCTCCGTGGCAGTCCTCGTATGCGATGACTTCTCTCGCCACATCGGTCATCGTCATTTCAGGCTTGGCGATCAGCTTCTTCCTCAGCCGTTCGTCTTTGAGCCCTATGACGATCTGGTCACGGATTCGGTCTTCTAAATCCGGGAACCAGCACCGACGTGCAGCGTGTCTGACCCGGGTTATGAAATCGTTTGCTGGCTCGTCAGGGAGCTGAAGTTTCCGTGCGAAGTTCACTCTCCAGTAGAGTTCTGACTTGATGGGCATGAAGTATTTGCTCAGCCCCTCGGTAAGGTCGGCGTAGGAGATAGTGGCGATCGGCTCTGGGGTGAAGATCCCCACAGCGGCATCGTATACGGCGGGCCCGCTGAGCCAAAGGAGGGCGGCTGCCTTGGCCCGGTCATCCGTGATCTTCTTGACTACCAGGTATCCTTCTACCTGGCCCAGATGCGATTCCCAGCCTTCTGGGTGGCGGGTATCGAATTCTCAAATGTGGCCGTGGTTCGTCATGCTGTCTGTAATTGTGGGTGCCGCTGCTTGCATTGAATGGGAGTTCGGCTTCTCAGTGACTTCAGCAAGTGACCAGCTCGGCTAAGGGAAAAAAAATCTCTTCTCCCCTTAGGTAGTGACTTCAGCTTAGGCAAGCAGGCATCCCACCTTCATTGCCAGTGCTTTAGTTAGTAAGCAGGCGAGACAGCAAGTTAACAGTTTAACTTTTTATTCTGAACCAGGCAAAGAAACGAGAGAACAAGACATCTATTTATACTGACAGCTGCCGGCAGTTCGACCAATCAGGGGTGAGTCCGTTCCCGCGCCGTTGTCTCCGCCAATCGGGGCCGTCCGGATTTGACAGCTTGGAGCTGTCATCAGTAGCGCGTGTTGAGCTGTCAATCGCTGGCGCTTGCGCAGTTCCGCCCGGCAGCTTTTGACAGCTGTCAAAAGCTGCCGCGGTTTTTACCTCAGCCCTGTTAACTTCTATTTAACTCAATGTGAATACATAACAATAACAACTAGTAAATACACAACACCACCTTCATCACCACTATTGTAAACTGAGATCAGTGAGGCATTGAAGTGATGGGAAAGGAAAGTAACAGTTTGTTTATTCAATCAACACAGAAGTGGCTCTAACAGCCACTTGACATCTATTTATACGGACCACTGGTAGGCAGCAACCAATGAGTTTAAAGTGAACATTCCCGCTGAAAACACAAGCTTACAAATAATAGACAGTTAACGATTTGAATTAACAACAACAGTTAACCTTTTATAACTGCCCTTATGAAATTAGATTAATGCATAACAGCCATCATAACTAAAACGGCCATTAAACAACTGGTTTAATGTTGGTAGTAATTGTAACTATCTGTATTTATAGACCATAGCACAGGCAACCTAAATTCATTTTCAGCTACTCTGGTTTTAAAGTTGTGCTATCATTTTCACTTTCTTAGGATCTTGCGGAAGAACAGGGTAGAACAACAGCTAATGACCCTCTTTTACTGGTCTACTATAGAGAGCGTCCTCTCGTATGATATTGTGGTTTGGTATGCTGGTCTGACAGCCGCGGATAGGAAAGTATTACAGAGGGTAGTGAGCACAGCACAAGACATTGTGGGCTGTTCCCTGACACCACTGGATGACATTGCCAGGGCTCGTTGCCTTGGAAGAGTGAGGAAGATTCTCAGGGATGACTCACACCCTGGACGGTATCTCTTTACTCTCCTACCATCCGGTAGGAGATATAGGAGTATAGCCAGCCGTACCAACAGGCTGAAAAATAGCTTTTATCCGTGGGCTGTTAGGCTTTTAAATGGGACATAATCTTATGCAGAATTGACTTGGGAGGCCGGTGTGTGGTGTAGTTGGTTCACATAGTGTGGTGGGATGGAGGGTTTGTTGTCACTGTGTGTTGGGGGGAGAGAGCACGGGGGGAGGCTCAGCTAATCTCAATGTACACATGTTGTACTTTGACAATAAAGGTTTATTATTATTATTGTCTCTTGAGAATTCTTTCTGTATGTAGTGTAGTATTTATGGTGCTGATGCACAATCTTGAACTGGGATTAGCATTTGCCAGACTCCTGTTCACCAATGGTCCTTTCCTCACCAGCAATCCTTTCCATGGCCATTTTGGTTCAGGCTGAAGGATAAACTAAACCCTTGTTTTCTGCAAAGGAATCAATCTATAAAATATCTGACCCGAATATTGTGAATTACCATTAGCATTCTGCAGAGGTCTTAAATGCACCAATACTCTGGAAGACTGTTAGACCAAAGATTAAACATACATGAAATGCTTTCAAAAGAAGACTTCGTAAAGTGGGAAGAATTGTTTTGCTATTTATGTTCCAAGTAGATGCAGTATCAGAATTCTACTGCTACTGTTCAACAAAAGGGAAGCCATGCTTTCTACTGTTCCTACTTTGAAAGGAAATAATTAACATTTTGCTTATTTTAATATAGTGGGAGGGATCTCCCGTAAGGTAGTCCTTGACTTATGACCACAATTTAGCCCAAAATTTCCTTTGCTAAGCAAGACAGTTGTTAAATGAGTTTTGCCATGTTTTATGACTTTTCTTGCCACAATTGTTAAGTGAACCAATGCAGTTGTTAAGTTAGTAAAAAGGTTGTTAAGTGAATCTGGCTTTCCCAATTACTTTGTTTTCAGAGGGTTGCAAAAGCTGATCACATAACCCAAGGACATTGCAATCATTGTAAACACATGCCAAACACATGCCTCCTTCTCCTTAACCTCTTCCTCTTTTTACCAACCTCCACCCTTCTGAACATACATTTATTGATCTTTCAGCAATCTACCAATTTCTAGTCTTACAGATTGTCAAAATAAAGCAGTAAGGATAGGGCCATTCATAGGCCTCATTACTGAGTCAGATTAGTGCTTGGTGATCAGTGCAATGCAAATTATCCTCACATATTTTATGTCAGTTTTAGGACTGTGAAATGCAGTGTGACATGGTTGTGAATAATAGCTTTAAGGAAGATTGCACAATGTCCCTGATGCTTTTTTCCTAAGAATTCTTTATTGGATGACTGGATGGAATGTTTAAATGTGTTTTTAATGATATACTCTAAAACTCCTCGCTACAGTATTCGATGTCCTTAAGATACTTCAGGCCAAACTTACCATGTTTCCCTGAAAGTAAGACCCTGTCTTATTTTCTTTTGGGTTCTGAAATAAGCAAAAGGTCTTACTTTTGGGGAGACTTACTTTTTGCCGGCACCAGTAGGCCACGAGGGCGTGGGGGTGGGGCAGGGTCTGTGCATAGGGTGGAGAAGCAACGCGGCAGTGAGAGCGTGGTGGTGGACCAGATATGGTACTGCTGTGGCCGTGGTGAGTGGTACTGGAAAAGGCGCCGAACCTGGCACTGGGCTATTTGGCCCAGATCTTTCGTGTGACCGTAAGAGCTTTGCTTCTCTGTCAGAGCAATGTGCAAAATCACCTTGGGGAAGTTTCTATATACCACTGAGTATAAATTTATCAAATGTAGAAAAGTGGCTCCTCCCTCAAAAGAATATTATTTGTGTTCCGATAAATTGAAATCAGTTTTAAACAATTTCCTTTGTTATGTTTTAACCAAAGAAATCTCACGAGTGTTGGGGTTCTTAGATACTTTAAAAAGTATGTACAGTCAAAAAGGAAATGCATGGAGATTAGCAAGGGTGAGACATTATCTGGAGTCATTGCGTTTGATATTTATTACCTGTTTCTCCCCTTCCCCAGCTGTTTTGCATAAAATAGGAGTTGCTGGGAAACTAAATTCATGAATCAACTATACTTCCCTATTAGCTATATTTGCCAGGAAGTAAATTGAAGACATAAGGTTGCTTGTTTTTTTATGACAGATAAGAAGTATCATATAACACTTGTCCAAAGAATAATGTTTCAAAATATTTAGGCGTGTTAGATGGCCCTTTGGGTTGACACATGAAGCAGGTGCCATGGATTAAGCTAGTCATCTATGTGAAAAGACCTTGGGAGACAAGGCCAAGAGATGCTGCTAGAGAACAGTCGGATAAGACACTGCATAGTTGGTAGGACAAGAAGCTCATAAGAAACCCTCTCTAATGTCTTAAGCTGTAAAGGAGATGGTGGGAGAATTATAATTTCAGTATTTTCACACTGCATTTCTGCTAATGCAGCTTTAAAATAAAGCAGATTTGCTTATCTGATCCTGTTTCCTATTTGGTTTGCCTACTAAGGCTAACAGATAATATATTGTGTACAGCAACTACTGGAATAGAGAAAAAGAAAACCTAACATTTGCAATAAACATAGTATCTAAATAATATTCTTTGTGTGGGAGATTCCTAAAACACACTGTATAACTCACATGAGTCTGCATTTAAATCTGTCCCAATAATTCCTTTTGAGAGCAGGCAATGCACCCAGCAATGACCTTTATAAGTTTTAATTATTTAGTCCTATTGGAAAGGCAGTGACTGAATTAAAGTATTGTCCATCCTACTGTCCATCCTTAAGTTGATGCCAGCTGTCTCTTTCCTATTTTATTCATTGAATAAGCTGGTCATTATCGGTCAGGTGATTGTGTTTCTCCCCTGTCTTTGCTGCTGCTCATCCTACATACATTATCATAGAAGAAAACATTCACCAGTGGAGAAGGAGATATTCTGAACTCAGGAGTCTTCTCAAAGCTGCCTCTCCTTCTCTATCTCATTTGAGAAACTCTTGAGCTAAAATAAAATGAACTAAAAACAAAAACATGGGAAACACTTAGATTAATATAGCTCCAGAAAAGGGATAGGCAGATCTGTGTCACAACTGGGCAACTAGCTTGGCAATAAAGAGTGGGATACTGGAACTGATTAAAGCCATGGTCGTTGCATCTCTTACTTTAGATCAATATTTATCAACCCTGACAATTTGAAGATGTGTGGACTTCAACTCCCAGAATTCCTCGGACTGGGGGGATTCTGGGAATTGAAATCCACACATCTTCAAATTGTTGAGGTGGATAAATATTGCTTTAGATCAATGGAGGTGGACCAACTGAAATAACAAATACAATTATTCTATTGAAAACCTAGAGAAAACTAGATTTCCAAAATAGCAACTGATGTGGTGAGAAATGAAATAAAGCAGAATACTGATCAGTTAGGCTATTTGAAGCTAGAAAGGAACATTAATAAAAGTGTTGTCAGTGTCAGAATCCATTTATATCACATTTCATAATTGTATAGGTAGAACAACGTGCTATTACTGGGGATTCTGCCATCTCTCCGAGGGGGGGGGAGAGGATGGTTACTAAAGCGATTTTCAAACAACAGGGGATGTTTTAACGGGGGAAGGGAGGGGGACAGACAGATCTGGTTTGTGTCTTCATTTACAACTGAAAAGGGAAGCAATAACCATAAAACCAAGGAGAGTTCCCTTTCCCATGGAAGGACCTGACACCTAGCAACTGACGACAGCCTGACCAAATGGATGAGGGGAGGGACTGGAATGGGAATGGTTTATATAGGATTGAAATGTAACTTTTCTCAGATTCCGTCTTGTATTCCCACAATCGATTCCTTCCTAGTAAACATTTTCCTTTTGGACTAAACTTGCATCCAAGAGTTCTTATTTCCTAAGATGTGGATTGAGGTGTGTCCTGACAGTAGACGGAATCTGCTTTAAGAGTCAACCTGGAAGGGAAAACCTTACCGGGGGACTTTGCAACAAATACAAATGTCTGGCGATGAAGCAAGAGAGGAGGGAAGCCCCATGGAGGGGGAGTCTTCCCCCCAAATGGAATACCAGAGGCAATGGGAAGCTGAAGCAGCATATTCCCCCGGGGAAGAAGCGGTGGAGCAGTACGACCGAAAACCCCGGTGGTCGATGGGCGTTGGAAGGAAAAGTGAGTGGGAAAAGGCTTCGGGAGAAAAGACCCTGAGGCGTAGTAACCACCAACCGGAATGGAGGCAAGAGATGGAGAGTTCCCTGCACGCCAGCGAGGAGGAGCGGATCCTGGAAAAGGCCATTGATCTGATGAAAGCAACCCTGAGTTCACTGAGGGAAGAGAGAGCTGAAAATCGCAACCGAGGCAGCGCCTGGGGACGCAACTGGAAAGGTAACGGAGGGGATCCAACACCTGAAACCCCGGGGCCATCCAATGGAACAGGAATTGCTGCCTCAGCAGTACCCCCCCAGAACCACAGATGGGGACCAGGATGAGGAGCGATACTGGCCATGGCGCAGACAACGCTCCAGCCAAAGACTCCCGCCCCTGGAAGTCAAATTCAAGGGGGAGCCATCACGACTGGGATTTTTCCTAACCCAAGTCCTCAGCTACATGGAAGAGTATGGACGGGACATCCCCAGTGACAAAACACGCATCCGAATTGTGCAATCTGCCCTGGACGGGATGGCTGCAGACTGGGTGGTGAACTTGCATGACTCCAATGCCCCAGAACTCAACGACTTCAACCGATTCATGTCATCTTTGAGGCGACGGTTCGAGGATCCTTTGGCTGACCGTAAGGCCCGGGAGAGAATCAAAACGGTGAGGCAGGGCAGGCGAGCAGTGGCTGATTATACCCAAGAATTCCGAGCCATTGCCAGCAAGCTGAACTGGCCAGAAGACATCCTCCTTAGCCATTTCAAAGACAGTCTGAACTACGACCTGTATGATGCTTGCCAGCCTCGAGGAGACCCACCCCACCTCGACGACTGGTACATCCTGGCGGAGGAAGTGGAAATAGACCTACTGAAGAGACACCGCAGAGGAAAACCATGGGGCCGCCTGCCACACGAGCAAACACGCGAGGGGGAAAAACCACCAGCCACAGCCAAAAAATCAACAAGTTGCTTCAACTGCGGGAGAGAGGGCCACCGTGCTGCAGAATGTCGTTCAAAAGCCCCCCCATGAAAACCAGAGGCATCATCCTCCAAGAAGCCGGGGAAGCCCCAAGGCAACACAAAAGAATCTTCCATGAAGGGGACAGAGGCTGTAGAGTCCACAATTCCTGCCAGGAACTGGGACTGGACTCCAGCCTGCACCGCGGGGACGGTGGACAACTCGGAAGACAGCTCAGAGGGAGAACCATTGGTAAGTGGACCCCTTCCACCCATACTTAAGACAGTGACTATATTAGCTTCCCCTATGCCTGAAGCAGCCAAAATAAAAGCTCTGATAGACTCTGGGTGCATCCGCTGCCTTATCAGCCCAACGCTGGTGGAGAGATTGAGCATCCCAGTGAGGAGGCTAAAACATCCAATCTCTTTTAGTCAATTAGATGGGACAATAGCAGGGGGAGGACCAGCCACCCTAGCCACTTTACCAATCCACCTATCACTGGGGCCCCATGAGGAGGACATAACGTTTATAGTGGCCCCAGGCATGGAATGCCCAATGATCCTAGGACTGGAATGTCTGAAGAAATGGAACCCCGGGATAAACTGGAGGACAGCAGAACTCAACTTCCCAAAGGGGGGGCAGAAGAACGTAGACTCCAAAAGCACCCCCCCAACCCAGAGGGAGGAGACAGCAGCAGTGGGGAAAGAGAAGGGATTACCAGAGATACCGGAGGAATACAGGGACCTGGCTGAGGTTTTCAGTGAGGAAAGAGCAGATGAGCTTCCCCCCCACCGACCCACAGACTGCACCATAGAATTCAAACCTGCGGCAAAACTCCCAAAACCCAGGATGTATGCCATGAGCCCAAGGAAAATGGCAGAAATGGAAAGATTCATAAAGAAAAACTTAGAAAGAGGATTTGTTGAGCCCGCCAAACCCAAAGTGGCCGCCCCGGTTCTATTCAGGGAGAAGAAAGATGGTTCTTTCCGCTTGTGCGTGGATTACCGGAATCTAAATACAATTAGTGAATGTAATCTGTACCCCCTTCCCCTAATGAAGGATATGTTATCCCACCTATCGAAAGGAAAGATTTTTACCAAACTAGACCTGAGGGAAGCATACTACCGTATTAGGATTAAGGAAGGAGACGAATTTAAGACTGCATTCAACTGCCCAATGGGGTGCTATCAATTCAAAGTATTGCCATTCAGACTGCAAGGGGCCCCCGCAGTCTTTATGCAATTAATTAATGACGTGCTGAGAGAGCACCTATGTAAGGGGGTCCTGGTTTACCTCGATGACATCCTTATCTTCACAGAAACCAAAGAGGAACATATCAAACTAGTCAGAGCAGTCCTGAAGAAGTTGCGAGCTGCCCACTTATATGCTAAATTATCGAAGTGTGAATTCCATCAGGAAAAAATCGACTACCTGGGATATCGCATATCTCCAGAGGGCATCGAAATGGACCCTGAGAAGGTCAGGGCAGTACTAGAGTGGGCACCCCCCCGCACACGGAAGCAATTGCAAAGTTTCCTGGGGTTTGCAAACTTCTACCGCCAATTCATCCCCGCATTTGGCCAAATAGCCATGCCCCTCACAAATTTGTTGAAAACGAAGGGGGGGTCACCCGTGAAACCCAGCCAGCCTCTGAAATGGTCAATGGAATGTCAAGCAGCATTTGAGAGGCTAAAGAGACTTTTTTCTGCTGAACCTGTCCTAAAACACCCAGATCCCGACAAACCTTTTGTAATACAGGCAGATGCGAGTGATGTAGCGGTAGGAGCCGTACTATTACAAGAAAATGATGGGGGGACATTGCAACCATGCGCATACACATCCAGAAAACTCACAGAAACAGAACAACGCTGGCCAATATGGGAAAAAGAGGCATTCTTGTTGAGGTGGGCATTACTAACATGGCGCCAATTTTTAGAAGGAAATAAAATACCTTTCCAGGTCTGGACAGACCACAAAAATTTGGAAGCACTAAAAACGCCCAGGAAGCTCACTCCTAAGCAAGCCCGCTGGTCCCAACATTTTCACCGATTCAATTTCACTCTCAAACACTTACCAGGGGGAAAGAACTTCCTTGCAGATGCATTATCCCGCATGCCCCAATATAACAGCACAAGAGTTACTGACTTTAAACCACTTGTACCGGAACAACAACTGGCAGCACCAGTCACCACCAGGGCACAAGAAAAAATGAAGCCGAAGGTAGATAGCCAAACTGGAATAGAATTCAGGAAATCTTTGGAAAGTGATGAATGGTTCCAGAAAAATAAACATGTGTGCACAATTAAAGATGGACTGCCGTGGGTGGGGGAGAAGCTATATATACCTGCCACACAGAGAATCAATTTCATGCAACTGTGCCATGATACAAAATCAGCAGGACACGTTGGCTTTGTAAAAACCTTACACTTAACTAAAAGGCAATTTTGGTGGCCATCTATGAAAAAGGACATAGAAAGCTATGTGGGTAGCTGTCAAATTTGCGCGATGGCCAAAAGACTGCAAGGGAAACCGCCAGGTCTGTTACAACCGGTGGCAAACCCCTCAGCCCCATGGAAAGAAATAGCCATGGATTTGATCGTAGAACTGCCAGAAAGTAATGGAAACACCGTAGTCTGGACTGTCACAGATCTGTTCTCTAAGCAAGTACACTTCATACCTTGCCAAAAAATCCCGACTGCAAAAGCATTAGCAAAACTTTTTGTACAGCATATTTACAGATTGCACGGGGTACCACAACGCATCATATCTGACAGAGGGGTGCAATTTACGTCGGCATTTTGGAAAGAATTTTTATCCCTCTTAGGAACCACCCAAGGACTGTCATCTAGTCACCATCCTCAGACAGACGGAGTTTCTGAAAGACTTAATAATATACTTGAACAATATCTGAGATGCTATATTAATTTTCAGCAGTCCGACTGGACGGACCTACTGCCTTTTGCAGAAGTAGCATATAATAATGCAGTCCACTCAAGCACAGGTTACACTCCTTTTCAAGTAGCTACAGGCCAGAGTTTCAACCCAATACCAGAACTAACCCCAAAAGAACCGGTTATCCCTGATCTGAAGGAATGGATTGCTCAATTACAAAATACATGGCAAATCGTTAAGAAAGCATTGGAAGATGCCAGAAAAGCATACAAGACACAAGCAGACAAAAAAAGAACCGATCCCACACCATTTAGGGTAGGAGAGATGGTATATTTATCCACAAAATACCTGGAATCACTCCAACCCTGTAAAAAACTAGGACCAAAATATATTGGACCCTTTCCAATTAAAAGAATCATAAACCCAGTAACAGTTGAATTAGAACTACCCAAAAATCTTAGACGAATACACCCAACCTTCCACTGGCATCTATTAAAGAGAGAACAACAATCTCCACTACGAGAAAAAATCCCACCACCACCCCCCATCATGGTGGAAGGAGAACAACATTTTGAAGTGAAAGAAATCTTAGATTCCAGAAAACACCATGGAACGATACAATATTTAGTGGCATGGAAACACCTCCCCTCCTCAGAAAACGAGTGGGTTAACAAACTCCATGTTAAAGCACCCAAGTTGCTTAAGAGGTTTCATACAGAATATCCAAACAAACCAGGCTAACATTTATATGTTTTCTTTCCCCACAGATGGACTCATCTTTTTTCTGAAAGGAGAGCCGAATGTCAGAATCCATTTATATCACATTTCATAATTGTATAGGTAGAACAACGTGCTATTACTGGGGATTCTGCCATCTCTCTGAGGGGGGGGAGAGGATGGTTACTAAAGCGATTTTCAAACAACAGGGGATGTTTTAACGGGGGAAGGGAGGGGGACAGACAGATCTGGTTTGTGTCTTCATTTACAACTGAAAAGGGAAGCAATAACCATAAAACCAAGGAGAGTTCCCTTTCCCATGGAAGGACCTGACACCTAGCAACTGACGACAGCCTGACCAAATGGATGAGGGGAGGGACTGGAATGGGAATGGTTTATATAGGATTGAAATGTAACTTTTCTCAGATTCCGTCTTGTATTCCCACAATCGATTCCTTCCTAGTAAACATTTTCCTTTTGGACTAAACTTGCATCCAAGAGTTCTTATTTCCTAAGATGTGGATTGAGGTGGGTCCTGACAGTCAGTTTCACCCCGATTCCCAAACACCTCAAATCAAACCAGATCCAAAAGGTTTCTTGATCTGACCCTTACATTTGTTAACTTGAGAATGAAAAATGTCTGAAGATTCTCAGTCATCCAGGTCATGATGGTCCAGGAGGCAATGGATTTTCTTGTTTTTTCATTCAAGACGTTTCGCTTCTTATCCAAGAAACGTCTTCAGCCCTGACTGGATGGTGGGGAATAGAAGGATTTATATTCCTTGCAGACAGCTGATCATTTGCATTCTTTTAGAGAGCGGTTGAGGCCATTGGGAGGTTTACTTGTGTCCTCAGGGTCACCTGAGCAATGCAAATGTGTGTGATGCCTTCTTGGTTGCAGGATGTTTCCTGCCAGTTGTTGAAGACAGGTGCAGGCTGTTGGGCGTGAATCTGTGTGGTCTTTGGGATGACCACCCTTCGAATGATGCAGGAGTATGAACAGATCTCCAGAAAACATTGCAGACTACAGGAACTATTTGCTCCAGTTTGTGATGCAGACAACACAGATTCATCCCCAACAGCTTGTGCCTGTCTTCAACAATGAAGAGACACAGGGCAGAAAACATTCTGCAGCCAAGAAGGCTCTAAATACTCTTCAAGGGTAGCCCAATGTAGAACACAAAATGTATAAGAAAAAAGTCAAGATCTGTTTTAAATCCAGAATGCAAGTCAGGAAATTATCCAGAAGCTGATGGACTTAGATATGTTCAAGTGGAGAAGACTGTAGATACCCTTTTGCTTAAAATGGATAGGTGCACTAAGCATGTGCTGAATTCAGTGTTTTCAATGACCCATTCCAAGTCTATTATTTTTATCTTGCCCCATGAGGCTTGGGAAAAGAACCTGGTCCAACCAGATTCTGGATTGCAACTTGAAGCTAGGACAAAAAAGGACCTGAAACCAAATAGCCTCAGGAAAGGTTTGCATCCCAGTCATTTCAGCTGATAGACTGGGTTAAAATATTTGAATAGAATAGAGCTGGAAGGGACCTTGGAGGTCTTCTAGTCCAGCCCTCTGTTCATGCAGGAGAACTTATACAATTTCAGACAATTTCTGAGGGAGGCCTTTGCACTGATTAATTGTTCCAACTGTCAGGAAATTTCTCCTTATTTCTAGTTTGGATCTTTCCTTGATAAATTTCTATCCATTACTTTTTGTCCTGCCCTCAGGTGCTTTGGAAAATAGGTTGACCTCCTTTTCTCTATGATAGCCCCTCAAATATTGGAAGACTGCTATCATGTCACCCCTAATCCTTTGTTAGACTAAACATATCTAATTCCTACAACTGTTCACCATATGTTTTAGCTTCCAGGCCCCTAAACATTTTTGTTTTTCTTTTTTGCATTCTTCCTGTAGTCTCAACATCTTGGTGACCAATACTGGACATAGTGTTCCAAGTGTGGTCTTACTAAGTGGTAATAACTCTACATGTGGTAGTACATTTGATGATGATGATGATGATGATGATGATGATGATGATGATGATGATGATAATAATAATAATAATAATAATAATAATAATAATAAAATAATAATAATAATAATAATAATAATAATAATAATAATAATAATAATAATAATAATAATAATAATAATAAAGTTGGAAGGGAACTTGGAGGTTATCTAGTATAATCCCCTGCTCAGGCAGGAAACCCTATACCAATTCAGACAAATGGCTGTCCAGTCTCTTCTTAAAAACTTCCAGTTTTGGAGCATTCACCACTTCTGCAGGCGGATTGTTCCACTGGTTAATTGTTCTAACTGTCAGGAAGTTTCTCCTTAGTTCTAGGTTGCTTCTCTCCTTGAGTAGTTTCCATCCGTTGCTTCTTGTCCTGCTTTCAGGCGCTTTGGAGAATAGCTTGACTCCCTCTTCTTTGTGACATGCCCTGAGATATTGGAACACTGCTATCATGTCCCCCTTGTCCTTCTCTTCATTAAACTAGACATACCCAATTTCAGCAGCCGTTCTTTATATGTTTTAGCCTCCAGTCCCCTGATAATCTTTGTTCCTCTTCTCTGTATTCTTTCTAGAGTCTCAACAACTTTTTTACATCGTGTCGACCAAAACTGGATCCACTATTCCAAGTGTGGCCTTACCAAGGCATTGTAAAGTGGTATTAATACTTCATGTGATCTTGATTCTGTCCCTCTTTTAATGCAGCCTAACACTGTGTTGGCTTTTTTGGCAGCTGCAGCACACTGCTGGCTCATATTTAAGTGATTGTCCACTATGACTCTGAGATCCCTCTCACAGCTACTATTGAGCAAGGTACCACCTATACTATACCTGTACATTTGGTTTTTCTTGCCTAAATGTAGAACTTTACTTTTTTCACCATTAAATTTCATTTTGTTAGATAGCGCCCAGTGTTCAAGTCTGTCCAGATCCTCCTGCATCTTAAGCCGATCATCTGGAGTGTTGGCTATTCCTGCCAGCTTGGTGTCATCTGCAAATTTGATGAGTTCCCCATCCATCCCCTCATCCAATTTGTTGATAAAGATGTTGAAGAGCACTGGGCCCAGAACAGAGCCCTAGGGCACCCCACTACACACTTCCCTCCATGTAGATGCGGTTCAATTGAGGACCACACGCTGAGTACGGCCAGTCAGCCAACTATGAATTCATCTGATGGTGATGCTGTCTAATCCACATTTTTCTATCTTATCCAGTAGTAGGTTGTGATCTACTTTATCAAATGCCTTATTGAAGTCCAAGTAAATTATATCCACAGCATTCCTCTGGTCCACTAATTCTGTCACTTGGTCAAAGAATGCAATAAGATTTTTGCATTCTTCCTGTAGTCTCAACATCTTGGTGACCAATACTGGACATAGTGTTCCAAGTGTGGTCTTACTAAGTGGTAATAACTCTACATGTGGTAGTACATTTGATGATGATGATGATGATGATGATGATGATGATGATGATAATAATAATAATAATAATAATAATAATAATAATAATAATAATAATAATAATAATAATAATAAAATAATAATAATAATAATGATAATAATAATAATAAAGTTGGAAGGGAACTTGGAGGTTATCTAGTATAATCCCCTGCTCAGGCAGGAAACCCTATACCAATTCAGACAAATGGCTGTCCAGTCTCTTCTTAAAAACTTCCAGTTTTGGAGCATTCACCACTTCTGCAGGCGGATTGTTCCACTGGTTAATTGTTCTAACTGTCAGGAAGTTTCTCCTTAGTTCTAGGTTGCTTCTCTCCTTGAGTAGTTTCCATCCGTTGCTTCTTGTCCTGCTTTCAGGCGCTTTGGAGAATAGCTTGACTCCCTCTTCTTTGTGACATGCCCTGAGATATTGGAACACTGCTATCATGTCCCCCTTGTCCTTCTCTTCATTAAACTAGACATACCCAATTTCAGCAGCCGTTCTTTATATGTTTTAGCCTCCAGTCCCCTGATCATCTTTGTTCCTCTTCTCTGTATTCTTTCTAGAGTCTCAACAACTTTTTTACATCGTGTCGACCAAAACTGGATCCACTATTCCAAGTGTGGCCTTACCAAGGCATTGTAAAGTGGTATTAATACTTCATGTGATCTTGATTCTGTCCCTCTTTTAATGCAGCCTAACACTGTGTTGGCTTTTTTGGCAGCTGCAGCACACTGCTGGCTCATATTTAAGTGATTGTCCACTATGACTCTGAGATCCCTCTCACAGCTACTATTGAGCAAGGTACCACCTATACTATACCTGTACATTTGGTTTTTCTTGCCTAAATGTAGAACTTTACTTTTTTCACCATTAAATTTCATTTTGTTAGATAGCGCCCAGTGTTCAAGTCTGTCCAGATCCTCCTGCATCTTAAGCCGATCATCTGGAGTGTTGGCTATTCCTGCCAGCTTGGTGTCATCTGCAAATTTGATGAGTTCCCCATCCATCCCCTCATCCAATTTGTTGATAAAGATGTTGAAGAGCACTGGGCCCAGAACAGAGCCCTAGGGCACCCCACTACACACTTCCCTCCATGTAGATGCGGTTCAATTGAGGACCACACGCTGAGTACGGCCAGTCAGCCAACCATGAATTCATCTGATGGTGATGCTGTCTAATCCACATTTTTCTATCTTATCCAGTAGTAGGTTGTGATCTACTTTATCAAATGCCTTATTGAAGTCCAAGTAAATTATATCCACAGCATTCCTCTGGTCCACTAATTCTGTCACTTGGTCAAAGAATGCAATAAGATTTGTTTGGCATGATCTGTTTTTGACAAACCCTTGCTGGCTTTTAGTAATGACTTTGTTTGCCTGTACGTGTTTGCTGATTCATTGTTTGATTATCTTTTTCAAAAGTTTCCCAGGTATTGAGGTCAGGCTGATAGGTCTGTAGTTTCCTGGATCCATTTCCCCCCCTTTTTTGAAGATGGGAACTACATCAGCTCTTTTCCAGTCCTCTGGTAGTTCCCCAGTGCTCCAGGATCTTTGAAAAATGTAGTTGAGTGGTTCTGAGATCACATCTGCCAGTTCCTTGAGAACCTTGGGGTGTAATCCTCTATTCTGCAGCCTAGGACTGTGTTGGCTTGTTTGGCAGCTGCTAGCTGTTATTGGTTTCCATTAGACTTCTAAATCTCTCTCACATTTGCTGCTGTTGAGCCACCATCCACCTATTATATACCTGTGCATTTGGTTTTTCTTGCCTAAATGTAGAACCTTGCTTTTCTCATTGCTGAATTGCATTTTGTTGGATAGGGCCCAGGGTTCAACTCCATCAAGATCCTTCTGCATCTTGACCCTATCTTCTAAAGTATTGGCTATTCCCCCCCAGCTTGAAGGTGATTGGTTCACCTTTCATTCCCTCATCTAAATTGTTTATGACTATTGTTGAAGACTATCCCACTGCATGCTTCTGGCATGATAAAGTCACCAAGAGTCAGACACAACTGAATGGTTAAAACAAACAAAAATGCTTCTAGGTGTTCACAGATCTTTTGCTTATCTTTTCCAGGATCTTCCCAGGTGTTGATGATGTCAGACTGATTGGGCTGGATCTATTTTTCCCCTTTTTTGAAGATACAAACTTATCAGCTCTTTATACTGTATGTAGTTTATTTGGTTGTGAGAAATACGGAAATGTTTGCCACTGCCTTCCTCTGGGTTCCCCTCTCCCCGCCCCCCAGTTTTTCCAGTCTAGCTTTCATTGTTGGGGATGCCTGGTGATCTTTCCAAAAACTTAACTATCACTCCCTGATGAGCATTTTGAAATTAGCCAAGGCTGATCAGATGCTAGTCCAGCCATATCTGTGGTACCTTTTTCCAAACGGGCATCCCTTTCCTGATTTCTCTAATAGCTGCAGATTAAGGTGTACATTCCCACCGCTGTCCAGACAGAATAAGTTCCTAAGCATCCTAATGATCGCCCTCCTTCCCTTTCCTTCCCTCCCTCTCTTCAAATCCTAACCAGGAGTTAGAGGAATTGGCTCAGGGATTGTTCCCCGCCCTTTTCGTCCTTACTCTCTCAAGGGGTGGGTCTTGAATGCGTCGCCGATGACAACTTCTGAAGCGTTGCTTCCTCGCCTGGATCGTTATCCCTTCGGGTCAGTCCGAGAAGGATAAAAGCCCGGCGGCTGGATGGAGCAGCTCAGACTGCGCTACAGCCCATTGTGCCAGCATGCGCTGCCTAGCCTTCCGCACGACCGCCCTACTTGTTCTCTTCCTGCTGCTCGCCGGGAGCGCCTTGCAGACCCAGGGTAAGCTGATTTCTGATCCCAGCTCAGGGAAGTAGGCGAACGGGCGGCTGTCTTCCATCGTGGGCTGTCTGACAGCTCAACACATCTTCCCTATGCGCTGGTAGCAATCGCTGCCCTTCGGCCAAGCGGGGTTTCTGAGGGGTAAGAAGTGGTACAACTGTTATTTTGGAATCCTTCCCCACCGTCGCGGGAGGTTGCTAGAGTGCATGGGGGCGACGCGGTCACAGTCTCCTCACACGTTTGTCGAGCTCCCTGGCGAGTTTCCTGCAGCTCTACTCATTTGCTTAGAGGTACGTCGTCTCGTAGTCTTATCGCAGAGAACTTTGAAGAAGGCAGAATCCAGTTTCCCGGCCGCGCACGCACAGAAACAAACTCTTGTAGGGGCATCCGACCTCTAGGGAACGTTTTGTGCTTCGAAAGGGATTGGGCACTGCAGCCGCCCGACTCCAGGTGTTTTCTGCTTTCATTTAGTGGAGATAGGAAGACAAAAGTGGCGGTACCTGGGTAGCGCAATTTGAAGTTATGTGAACGGAACATGCTTCTGAGGCAGAAGGGTCATCCTCTCGGTTTGCTGTTTAAATAACGATGACACCAAAAAACCCAAAATACCTTGTGCTTCATGAATCTCTTGAAAATTCATCATTTCTATGAAGTACATACGCTTTCTCCTAGTGCTTTTGCAGAACCAGGGATCTTATTGGCATTCACCTACAGAACTTAGGATTTAATAAATATATAAACACATTGAGAAAGTGCACAGTGTTTTCAAACTATAGGTGCAAAATATAAGCTTGAATAAAAATAGCAAATATATTTATTGACCAAAAAACTGGTATAAGTTTTTCCACTGTAAAAATCCCAAGCAATACCATATATGTATAACAATTATAAAAAGTACTACCATGTAAAAATAGCCTATTATTTGGCTGGCTGAGATTGTCCAATAGTGAAATAAGGTAAATTCTAGTTTCTATAATGGCAAAATAACTTAACAAAAAACTTGACAACTCTTTTATTAGTAAAAAGCTATCACACTATAATAATTTGAAGGTCTAGTTAAATGCCATCAATACAACAATAGTTTATAATTTAACTCATTAATAAATTATGTTCAAAATTAAATAAACATAATTATTTTTAGATTAGAATTTATAGCTAAAGGTTCTATTTATTTCTCTTTCTACAAAATAATTTAAAGAACATAAAATATAGATTATATTGAGAACAAAGTGCACAGTTCCATTTAGCTTATGAGTAGATTTTAGTGGGATATTGTTATTGGTACTTTGTATGTAGTTATGTTAAAGGGGAGTTAAAGCACATTATGAATTTGGTTAATTGTATATTATGTATAATTTTTATTTAGAATATGATTATTATAACTATAATCCTGTATTTAGCTCTGGGAAGTGAGGGGGGAAGTGGGTGGGTTTGGGGTGGGGGGGATTTGGGGATATATTGTAAAATTTTGTTTTTGTAAAACTCTTTAATAAAAAAAAAGAACATTAAATATTTTAGCACTCTTTCCAAATATTTTTCTCCCATGAATACTGAATTTTTAATTATTCTTCTGTTAATCAAATTAAAATCCACATTCAAATTTTAAAATCCAGGTATTTCTATCATTTGTCCACTTTTGTTCAACCTTTCATGCCTATGGTAAATGACTCTGATGGCACCTTTTATTATTTGTTCTCATATTTAACTTTTGTATATTAAGTATATTTTTTGAATCTTTCTTCACCAAATAGCTGTGATTTTTTTGTAGCAGTTAAAGAAAACGATCCCTGATATACTAGCTAAATTAACAGTTTGTAGCACAATCTACTGTAGCCTTAGTCAAAGGCATTGTATAGCCCAAACACCATGAAAATAGTTAATTCTTCATATCCAAATATTTATTTATTAATTAATTAATTTAATTTGTATATCGCCCTTCTCCCGAAGGACTCAGGGCGGTGAACAGGGCAATACATAATAAAAAACAAGATACAAAAATTAAAAAAATAATTAAACAGCAATGCCTGTAATAAATTAGTACAAATTAAAAAATTAAGACCGATTTATAAAACCAACTCCATCCCATCAGGCCAGGCCAGCTTGTTCAAAAAGGTAGGTTTTAAGATCGCGCTGGAAGGAGCGGAGAAAATATCACTATTTTCAGAAAAGGTGGAGCCTCTCAGGTATGATTTTAAAAAGCTGCTCTGGTTCTTACATAAAACCAGTACAGCTCCTGATAAGGGTTAGGGTAGCCAGGTTAGCTGGTAATACTGCAACAGAAAAGGTGCAGAAGATGAGAAAAATGGGGAGACGATTTCCCACATTTTGTTATCAGTTCAGACATAGTGCTTAGGTTATGCTTAGGTTATTCTCAGGTGTATGTAAGGGTACTGTATCAAAGGGAAAACATAACACAGGTAATAACTGCATAAGTCAGAATTTAAAAGTAGTCTGAACATTTGTATTTATAAAATGTGAAATAAAAAAGAAAATAGAGTGAACTACATGATAAATATGATGGAGTTTGGATTCTGTTTGTGTTAACAATGAGAATAACCACACAAACCCTTCAGAATAAAGTAATATTGTAAAAAAGTTTATTTTCTGTTTTTTTCAATGTTCATTTGTTAAGACCAGGTTTCTATAATGATAATTAAAAAATTAAGAGGAACAGGGAAGCCTAAAAAGGGAGATTATATAATGGAGGTATAAATACAAGAAGTTAATATTATATGTATTCAGTTAAAAAATGAAATATCTCCCAATAAGCTACCAAAAAGGAATATATGGTTGAAAACCTTGATGTTGTTGCAGTTCTAAGACCAAGTGCTTACAATAATGTAAAATCTTTTGCTTGTTTGTGTGGAATTCATAGATTTGAAGTTGTTTATTTTTCAGTCAAAGCATTTATCCTTGGGACACCATTTGGAGTAAATATTCAATATGGATCCCCTGATTATACTTGTTGTATAGTTGGGGAACAGATGTCACTAATATCTGCATAAATATGAGTAGGATTGCATTGTCATTCCCTGGTTGTTTTTCCTCCACAGCAAGAGAATTGCGCTGTAAGTGTCTGAAGGTCTTTTCCTATGGAATTTTACCTGGGCCCATTGCGTCTGTGGATTTCATACCTGAAGGACCACACTGTGTCAGGCCTGAAGTCATGTAAGTGTCCAGAGCTAGACTGCTGCATTTTTGTCACTATATGCCAGGCAAGAGCTGTTCAATCTCACTCAGAAATTAATGTTATTCTTCCCACTGTCACAGACTCACCAGGAAAGATGGGAAGCAATTCTGCATGAATACAACAATGCCATGGGTTCAGAGGCTTATCCAAAGATTTACAAAGGTATTTATAAAGATCATTTAGTAGACGTAGTCAGAAACCGTGTTCTAGTAAACATTGTCTGTAATCCAGCAACATGAATTGTTTACTGAAGGTAATGAGATTTTTAAGCAACCTGAAGAAAGGATTGCTTTTTCTTATTAGAAATCTGAATTCTTATTTTGTCCAAATTCTGTTGCAATATGTTTTATACATATGTGTGAGTATGCACACCCACACACAAACACAAAACTAGATGATTTTAATAATGCCGTCAACAATTGTAATATAAATGTGGTGTATTCATCAAGGAAATGCATTTTTTACCTAACAAAAGAGGCCCTATAAATACAAGATACGTTGGTGCTCCTAAAAATTTCATTGCAAAAAGGAATTAGGGCAAGGTGGTCTGCTGCAGATGGAAGTAGTAAATCTATTGCTGAGATTACTAGGTACATGGACAAGAAAGAAAAAGTTGTATGTGGCTGAGATAGCTTTGCCTTTTTCTGCTTCTCATGTTTTCATTTATTTCTGGTCTTTTGCAGCGAAATAGTAACCTGTGACATAAACACTATTATTTGGATATGTAGCTGCAAGAATAAACACTGCAATTATGAAGAGAAAGAGAGAAGAAAGAGAGAAAAAATTGGCAGAAGATGACCCAAAGACTTAATTATTCCTTTAGTGGTTCCCACTTTGTTGTATTTTATTTTTTTATTCAAACATATGTTAATGTATTTATTGCTACCTCTCTATATCAGCATTTCTCAAGCCTGGCCATGTTAAGATGTGTGGATTTCAACTCCCAGAATTTCCACACATTTAAATTCCAGTGCCATATGCTCTCATGGCCGCCTAATTTCTTCACATCAGGCAGATACACTCAATGCAAATTGTATGATATATACTGGTAGACCTCAACTTATAGTTATTTGTTTACTGATTGTTCAAAGTTATAAAACTGGAAAAAATTACAACTGATCCTCACACTTATGACCATTGCACCATTCCCCATGGTCGTGTCATCTGAATGTAAGCACTTGGCAAGTGGCATTTACTTATGATAGCTGCAGCATCCTGGGGTCATGAGATCACCATCTGCAACCTTTCCAGCTAGTTTCCAAGGAGCAAAGATGATAGGGACAGCTGGATTCACTTAATGACCACATGATTCACTAAACAAATATAGTGATTTGTTCAATCATGGCAAAAAAAAAGATTATAACTTTGGGCACTTGCTCACTTAACAATTGCCTTGCTTAGCCACAGAAATTCTGGTCCTCACTTGTGGTCTTAAGTTGAGGACTACCTCTATTGAAGTTAACGGATGTTGATTGCCTTCTTGAATGTAATACTAGGTTGTGAGCCATAGTGGAACTTATAAACAAGTGGGATATAAAACTGTTAATAAATACATACCCAAAAGCATAAGCAGGAAGTTATCTGCACCCTATGCTTTCCCTGTCAGCCTTTGTGGGCCCTGTTCATTTCAAGGAAGCTTACTGAAGAACTAAAAGCTAAATGCAACAGTCATGTAAAAGCATTATTAAATTTTGACTAATACTTATTTCTATCATAACTGGGTATCTTTTTTGAGAATTCTATGACTTTATATCTTCGATGAACGTTTTGGAAAGTGTTTCAATATGACAATTTACGTGGAACTGTTAAGTAATGTTTAAAACCACTTAGTAGTTTTTTTTAGGACCACTGTTCGTCTTGTATTGCCAAATTATTTTGTGGCTTGGTGGATTTCTTGTTTCTGGAATACAAAAAATATAGCCACAATGAAGGCACATATTAAAAATTAAACATTTAAAAGTATGTAATTTGAGGCTGATTTATATTTATCACTTTGATACATGAAATTTGTTTCTAGTAATTAATTTATCAATGCTCAATAGTCCAGTTTAGAAATATTAATCAATTATCTACATGATACTCTTTCTTATCTTGCCTCTTGGACCAAGTGAATCACCAAGATAATATGTGACATATTATTATTATTGTATATATTGCAAATTTAATGAAATTGTAACAAGCTGCAGTTATTCTACATTATTGTAGAATGTCTTTTTTAAAAAATAAACATTTATATCTAATACTGTATCCCTACTATTGTGAGGGCAGCTATTGTATATTGAGCCTTCTCCCAGAAGATTCTACTAGAAAAGATGATTGAAAGAGTCATTTCATCCTCACCTTCAGAAAGAGAAAAAAGGGCCCACTAAATTATAAACATCTATACTAGGCAAACAGATGATCAAGCAATATGTTGTTGAGCACTTATATAAGCATGTGTTAATTAACAGGAGTCAGCATGACTCTTCATGAAGAAATCATGCCAGTCTAATCTGATCAATTTTATAAACTGATTAGCTTAGTACAGGGGTGTCAAGCTGCCAGCCTGCAGGCGAGATGCGTCATAGCGAAACCACGCCCACCCCATTGATGGCAATGGCAAAAGAGTCACGATACATCACAACACGTCATGTGATGTTGCAAATTTGACACCCTTGGGTTAGTAGATCAAGGATATGCTGTACACTCAATGAAGTCTTTGACAGAGTGTCTCATGATGTTCTCCTTCATAAAATGGTAAAACATTGGCCAGAAGTTACTCCTATTAGATTCACTTGGTTGAATGACCACATCCAAAGATTCCTCATCAATTACTCAACTTGTTTCTTTGCAGATAACACCAAATTTGGAGGGTTCAAAAACATTTAAGCAATTTATTTATTTATTTATTTATTTATTGAGTTTATACACCGCCCTATTCCCGTAGGACTCAGGGCGGTTTACAAGGCAATTAAAACATAAAATACAAAAATTAAAATCAGTTAAAACAATTAATTAAATTTAAGCCCTAAAAATTAAAATCTAAAATCTAATTAAAAATTAAAAACCCCTCAGTCTGGGCCAGACAGCTCGAAGAGCCAGGTTTTCAGGTCCCAGCGAAATGAACGAAGGTCGGGGGCCATCCTAAGTTCCGTGGGTAGTTGGTTCCATAGGGCCAGCGCAGCCACAGAAAACGCCCTCCCCCTGGGAATAACCCGCTGGCATTCCTTAATCGGCGGTACCCTGAGAAGGCCCTCCCTGTGGGAGCGCACAGGACGATGGAAAGTTGATGCCGGCAGCAGGTGTTCCCTTAGATAGTCTGGACCCAAGCCAATTTAAACACTGTATTAGACTGAAAAGAATGATATAATGTAAAGTAATGTAATGTAGAGTAATGTAAAGTTCCTAAATGAGTAGGAAATATGTAAATACATGTATATGCTGCTGGCATCAAGTTCCCTTCGTCCAGTGCGCTCCTCAGTGAGGGCGACTGCCCTTTGGAACTAGTTGCCAGTGGAGCTGAGGACTGCCCCCGACCTCCGTTCATTCCGCCGGGGCCTGAAGACCTGGCTCTTCGAGCTCTCTGGCCCAGGCTGAGGATTAATTTATTTTAATTGGGGTTTTATTTATACAGGGATAAATTTAATCTTTTTTAAACTTGGTTTTTAACTTTTGTATTTTTGGTTTTTAATTACCCTGTAAACCGCCCTGAGTCCTCCGGGAAAGGGCGGTATATAAATGTAATAAAATAAATAAATAAATAAATAAATAAATAAATAAATAAATAAATAAATAAATAAATATATTTGGGGAGACTTAGCTTGGCAGTAATAGATCTAAAAGGGATACCATAAGTTAAACTTAAATCAACAATGCAATGAGATGTAAAAAGGGCAAGTACTATCTTATGGTGCATTGACAGAAACATTGAATCAATGATAAATAATTTTTTCATTCCAATTGTTTTACTATTCAATGTTCTGCCCTGGTCAAATCTGGCAATATATGGCATGATAGTTCCAACAAACTGGAGCAAATTCAAAGAAAGGCAGAATGGCTTCCAGGCTCTTCATGATAGTGAAGAATCCGTAGGTCATATCTCATGAGGGCTGTCTGGGCATGTTTTGCAAACAGAAAAAAAAATTAACAGGAAGCATAATAACAGCAATCTTCATCTATCTGAAGAGTTCTCACAAAGAAGAGGGATAGGGACTTCTTTTCTATTGTCCTAGAAGGCGAGATCAGAATCAATGAGTTAAAATTATTCATGTGGGGAGGGTCAGGCTAAATAACCAGAATAGCTTTCCGACTACTGCATGAACTTGTGAGTTGTGACCTTCCTGACAGGTCTTCAGAAGACAAACTGTGATTATTTGCAGGAGATTCTCTAGTGGATTCTGCTCTGCACAAGAGATTGGGCCAGATGAGATTTAAAATGTGACTTGGATCATGCTACCATTAGATAAATAAATAATTCAATAATCATATACATCAAGCTGCAAGGAAATAGAGCATCAAGATTACTTTTTAGAAAGGACTTATTCGAATTGGAGTGTGTCCAAAGAAGAGTAATCAAGAGGATAAGGAACTGGGAAGAAAAAATGTATGAAGAACAGCTGGAGTCACTGGATGTATTTACTGTGACAAGAGAAGACATCCAGGAGACATGATAAATATCTTCAAACATCTGAAGGACTAACATGAGGAAGGTGGGGCAGAATTTTCAGAGTTGTTCCAGAAGATAGGCATTTCCTAATAGTAAGAGCTGTTCAATGGTGGAATAGTCTGCTTCATTAGACAAGTTTGAGCAGATTGAGAGGCTAGATGGAATCTGTTAGGGATGCTGTAGCAGTGGATTTCTGTGCTGAGCAGGAGGTTAGACCTGATGATCTCCAGTATCCATTCCAATTTTAAATTCTGTTTCTATTATTCTTTTAGTCTCAGCATTTCATAGCACATCCTTCCTTATATATGCAGAAGGAACATTCAGTTGTGGAAGCAAAAATGTTACTCACAATTAGAAGTGGTTAATTTGTAGACAGGTTTATTGTTTCAAATGAGAATACAGAATAACAGAGTTGGAAGGGACTAGAAGACCTTGCAGGTCTTCTAGTCCAGAGGCCACCAACCTTTCACAGTTCATGGATGTTAAGTCGGGAGTCGCCGGTGAATGAGACGTGCAGGCGTTAGTCACAATGGAACCTTTATTGGATGGCAGGTGGACAAGACTGGGGAAAATGGGGCTACCTGGGCCTCTTATACCTGTCCAGGTGGGCACCAACCAATAGATTCAAACCATGGTTTCCCACCTTGCTGGCAGCCAATAGGTTTACTTGGTTTTCCCACCAGATGCAGCTCCTTGCCAGAGCTGTCCAGCACAGCGCCTCCTGGAGTTAATGTAACTGTATGTCGGCCCCATACATTACACCCCTTCCCCCATAAGAATAGACATTGCCGATCTACTTGGACTTCCCCACCCCAACATACTATGTATACTTGTTGTTGGCCCCTTGTTTTCCTCATGTCCGCACATAGTCTGTGAGGTAGGTAGGGAGCCTGTGCACCCAGCCTGATTGCCTCAGGGTTTCCCCCAAGTCCTGTGTGATATTATCCCTGTTGCTGGTTTGTCTAGGAGCACAGGGAGCCCCAGGGTCCACGGTTGTTCCTGATGCCCGGTCCCCCTGGCTCTGTTGTTGACATGTCTGGGTAGGCCCTATGGTCCAAAGGTCAGTGTCTCCGCTGGCCTCCTCTGTGTCGGGTTGGTTGAGATGATTGGGGTGCGTTGCCAGAAGGCCCGCTTGATGGGTGTTGCCTGGTGCAATCTCAGGCGCTCGCCTCCTGACCTGGTCGACATGTCTTCTCCATTGATGGCCCTCCTCCACCCTTACAATGAAGGACAGTGGCCCTGTTCTCTCAATCACTTCACCCGGCACCCACACATGTTCAGACCCATAGTTCCTTGCCCAGACCAGCTCTCCGCTGCTGAACTCTCTGGGGGGTTTGGGTTGCTCTGTCTCTGCTGCCACTGTGTTAGGGTGGAGTCTGTCTAGTTTCATTATGAGCTTTCTGCCCCAACGTAGCTCAGCTGGGCTCTTCCCTGTGGATGTGCAGGGTGTGGTGTGTTGATGGAGTAAGAATTGTGCTAATTTGCCTCCAGTCCCCCTGGATGATGCATCTCAGAGCGTCTTTGGTTGTGTGCACCATGCGCTCTGCCATACCATTAGAAGATGGGTGGAACGGGGCGGCTGTGACGTGTCTAATTCCGTTAGTCCTCGTAAACACCTGGAATTCTGTGGAAGTAAATCGCGGACCGTTATCAGAGACTAACACATCAGGGAGGTCATGCATAGCAAAGAGTTCCCTTAGCACTTGGATCATCCTTACGGTAGTCGTGCTACTTACTGGCACCATCTCCAACCACTTAAAGTGGCTGTCCACTACTATTAAGAATGTTTGGCCCTGAAATGGTCCCGCATAGTCTATATGGACTCGGGACCAGGAAGTGTGTGTGGCCTCCCACTTGTGGACTGGTGCATGGGTCTGTTCAAGCCAGGACCTCTGACAGGTGTAACAACAAGCTACCTGTTCTTCTATTGCCTTGTCTAACCCTGGCCACCACAGGTAGCTTCTGGCTAAGGCCTTCATCCTCGCAATGGAGTAAGGATGAAGTGGAGTGACTGTATGACCCTGCCCCTTAATTTTTCCAGAATGATGACCCGGCACCCCTACAACAAGCATCCCTTGTGGGTGGACAATTCGTGATGCCTGTTGAAGTATGCCTGGAACTCTGGGCCTGGGGACTTATCTTGCCAACCCGTGCTCACCCACGACTGAACCCTACTCAGAATTTTGTCAACAGGCATTTCTGCTGCAATGTCCTTTGCACTGATGGGACACTCAGGCAGATCCTGTAATGCCAATATTTGAGCCGCGGGAGCTGGATCGGGTTCAGTGTTGGCTAAGGGTAGCCTGCTCAACCCGTCAGTATGGCCCATTTCCTTGCCGGGTTTATGAACCAGCTTGCAAGTGTATGCTGACAGGAAAATGGACCCCTGAGCATTCTGGGGGACAGAATTTGGGGGGTCTATTTATCTGTGGTGAAAAGACCTAGTAGGGGCTTATGGTCACTGAATATAATGAATTCTCTGCCATACAGGTAATAATGGAACTTCTTTACCCCAGCAACAATTGCAAGGGCTTCTTTGTCTATCTGGGCATAATTCCGCTCCGCCGCTGACAACGTCCTGTAGTAATAGGCAATGGGAACTTCTTTCCCATCATCTTCTAGGTGGCTTAGGACAGTGCCCACCCCATAAGGGGATGCATCACAGGCAATGCAGATGGGCTTGGATTCTATAAAATGAGTGATTGTGGCATCACTCACTAAAAGATCCTTTAAAGCCCTGAAACTCTTGTTATGTGTCTTGGTCCAGTTCCATGCAGTGTTCTTATCCAGCAGCCTGTGCAAAGGTTCTGCTATGGATGCCTTGTGGGGTAAAAATGTGTGGTAGAAATCAAGCAGACCTAAGAAGGCTTGTAGCTCTGCCTTATTTTGGGGTGGGTGGGAGCTCCTTTAATTGCTCCCACCTTAGATGTTGCAGGGTGGGTGCTCTGAGCATCTATCCCAAACCCCAGAAATTCAGTTTCTGTCACGCCAATGCTGCACTTGTCTCTTTTGAGTTTGAGACCTGCAGCCCTGAATCTTCCTAAAACCTCCTGCAAATGCTCAGCCAAGATCTCCTCATTGTCCCCTGCAATTAGGATGTCATTGAAGTAAGGGCATACTCCAGGGATGCCCTTGAGTGTTTACTCCATTATCTCCTGAAAGATGCCTGGAGCTACGCTGACTCTGAACTGCAACCGGTCTACCCTGAATGCCCCCTTGTGGGTAAGTATAGTCTGTGCATCAGCCGTTTCCTTGTTTACCGGGAGCTGCTGATACGCTTGTGCTAGATCGAGCTTGGCAAAGATGGCGCCGCCCTGGAGAGACGCGAGTATGCTGCTGACTGTTGGAACTGAGTAAGCATGCTGATTTAGTGCCTGATTGATTGTACATTTATAATCAGCACAGATCCTCACCTCTCCATTTGCCTTGAGTGGGGTGACTATCGGAGTCTCCCACTCGGCTCCCTCAACTAGTTTTATGACTCCCTGCGCGACTAGCTTACCTAGCTCCTGCTCTATCTTGTGCTTCAGGGTGAATGGTACCCTCTGGGGCTTGATTTTAATGGGGGGAATGTTGGGGTTTAACTTGAAGGCGATGGGTGGCCCTGTGCATTTCCCTAGGGCAGGGGTCAGCAACCTGAAACAGTGAAAGAGCCACTCGGAACTGGTTCCCTCACAAAAGGAAAAACTGGGAGCCAAAAAAAATGTGTGCGCATGTGCATACATGCGCGCATGTACAGAACAGGGTTTGACTGAAGAGTGGAGCCAAGGTGAGATATGCACCTACCGTGCATATTTGAATTGATTGGTTGAAGTTTTTTAGTCCCACTTTTTTTTGGATTGCACATGGCAGAGGACTGGGAGCTGCAGGAGATGGCTGAAAGAGCCGCATGCAGCTCCGGAGCCGCGGGTTGCAAACCTGTGCCCTAGGGTCTCCTTGAATATGTGTGCAGACACGTTGCAGACGGATTCAATGTTTTGGGTTTGGACCTTGTTAACACCTGTGATGCCGATGTCTAGGACCTTAAACCAGTTTAACCCTATGAGGCTAGTCCTCTGGCCCTCAACCAAAAGGACATCTAATTGCTCCTGGAACTTCCCGTACCGCACTGTAAGGGTAGCCTCCCCCCTAATTTTGATTGGTGTTTGCTGGAAATCAGTTAGGGTGAGGCTGGATGGCCTCAAGGTGGCCCTCTGCCTACTCTGGCTGCATATTTTGGTAAAAGTCTCATGTGAGATCACTGAGACCGCTGAGCCAGAGTCAAGCTCCATTTTACAGGGGACGCCTTGTAGCCAGACGTCCAAACTGATTTTTGGGAGTAATGGTTGGCAGGTCCCCGTGTTACAGACCAGCCCACCAGTCATCGGCAGCTGGTCCCATTTTTTGAACTGGTACCTCCAAGCCAGCTCCAACATGCGCGGGTTGAAATGCTGGTCCAACTTTGCTATGAGGTCCTTGTAGGTGACAGTGTCAATAGCTGTTGGTGAACACAGCCCTACCGCTATGTCGTAAACGGCTGAACCGCTAGTGCAGAGTAGGGCTGCCACCTTTAAGCCATCTTCTGTGATGTGATTGACCTTCATGAAGAATTCAACTTGTCCCACGTGTGACTCCCATCGCTCCAGGTGTGCGATGTCAAAAGCCAGTATCTGCCCGATCTGTGCCATGGCGTCCGGTCTGTCCGATATCTGGCTTCTGGGTTATGATCCTGCTTCTCGCATCAGGTGTGGTGACCAGGCGAGTGCGGCCACTGCTGTGGTTGTCTCAGTGCAGATTGAAGCAGGATCAGGAAGGAAGGAAGGAAGGAAGGAGATTGGAATAAGAGGGAGGGAGGGAGGGTCTGAGGGAAGTCCTTCCTTAGCACTTGGCTACTAGCAGCTCTGTTGCCCTTTCACCATCCCCTGGTGGTCTCCCATCCTATTGCTGAGGATGCTTTGGTTACAAAACCAGGTCTCCTTGCATGGAAAGGGAGTGGGCCTCCCTCTGACTCATGCACACTAACTTGGAAAGCTACCTGGCAAAAGAAGAAGGCTAGAATCAGATCTGAGAGATTTGATACAACTTTCTAGATGGAATACTATATGATCAAACACCTGTTTGAATATGGTTAAAAGAATAGATAAATTATGGATATAAAGGGGACTCACTGTAAGAGAGGTAAGATATATAAGTAGTATAGCAATTTTTTATAATATATAAAATGTAAATATATTGGGATGGTGCACATGAATGAAAAGGTTGGATATTTAAAGGTTATTAACTTTGAGAAAATTGTGACTGATAAGATGATTTGAATACAGAGGGGAAATTAAGCTTAAATAAAAATCTTGAAAACAGGACATATAGTGACCTAAGATGACTTTTATAAACACAATTGAAATATAAACTGATAAGAAAATATGCTACATGCTGATGTTACTGTTATTAGTATAAACACAAGAAAAAGGTTAATATTTAACTTTATATGTACTGAATTTTAAGAATAACATTTGCTTACATTACCACGATGTAAAAAAGATGTCGAGACTCTAGAAAGAGTACAGAGAAGAGCGACAAAGATGATTGGGGGACTGGAGGCTAAAACATATAGGGAACGGTTGCTGGAATTGGGTATGTGTAGTTTAACGAAGAGAAGGGTGAGGGGTGACATGATAGCAGTGTTCCAATATCTCAGGGGCTACCACAAAGAAGAGGGAGTCAAGCTATTCTCCAAAGCACCTGAAAGCAGGACAAGAAGCAATGGATGGAAACTAGTCAAGGAGAGAAGCAACCTAGAACTAAGGAGAAACTTCCTGACAGTTAGAACAATTAACCAGTGGAACAACCTGCCTCCAGAAGTGGTGAATGCTCCAACACTGGAAGTTTTTAAGAAGAGACTGGACAGCCATTTGTCTGAAATGGTATAGGGTTTCCTGCCTGAGCAGGGGGTTGGACTAGATGACCTCCAAGGTCCCTTCCAACTACTACTACTACTACCACTTCTTATTCTTATTCTTATTCTTATTCTTATTCTTATTCTTATTCTTATTCTTATTCTTATTCTTATTCTTATTCTTATTCTTATTCTTATTCTTATTCTTATTCTTATTCTTATTCTTATTCTTATTCTTATTCTTATTATTATTCTTATTCTTATTATTATTAATTTGTTTTAATTATATTGATAAATTTTTCTCCAAAATTCATATACTTTAGTTGTTGAATCATAAATTGCCAATTCACATTATCAAAAGCTTTCTGTGCATCTAGAAAAATCAAAGCCATTTGTTTCCCTGGGTGCAATTTGTAATATGTGTCTAAGATCATTCTTAAATTATTCTTTATTTGTCTCTTTGGTAAGAATCCATTTTGGTCTGAATGTATAAATTCACTCAAGAATTTCTTTAATCTTTCTGCTATTACTGAAGCAAAGATTTTATAATCCACATTTAGTAGAGATGTTGGTCTGTAATTCTTTATCAGGGTTAAATCTGCGTCTTCTTTGGGTATTAGCGTAATATTGGCTTCTGTCCATGTATTTGGTAATTTGGCCTTTAGTAATACCTCATTACACACTTCTTTCATTGGTAAAATTAATGTATCTTGTAAACATTTATAAAATTCTACCGGTAGCCCATCTGGGCCTAGTGTCTTATCATTTTTTTGTCTTTTTATAGCTTCTTTCAACTCCATCTCTGTTATTTTCCCATTTAGCATATTTTTAAAATTATCTGAGATTTTTGGTAGCTTAGAATTTTCTAAATATTGCCTTATTTTTTCCTGAGGAATTTCTTCTATATTATAAAATGTTTCATAAAATATTTCAATTAATTTATTGCATTGTTTTGACATTGTAAATCGCCTCTCATGTCTTGTAACTTGTTTATCAATTTCTTCTCTCTTTCTTTTTTTAATTTATAAGCCAACCATCTCCCCAGCTTATTAGCATTAATTTTAATTTGTTTTTTATTATTTCCATTTGTTTTTTAATAGTTTTCTTTTGTGGGTCTGTTTGTAATTCTAATTTTAAGTTCTTCTTTAAGCTTAATTGGTTGTTGTTTTTTGTCTTTCATCTTTTTTGCCATATATGTTATGGCTACTCCTCTAAAATATGCTTTGGTTGTATCTTCTTTCTTATTTTCTTTGAAGAAAAATTCCATTTCCTTATCAGCTTTTTGTATAAATTCTTTCTCTTTCAATAAGAATTGGTTTAAAGTCCATCTTATTTTCTTCTTTGTTGCCCTCCACATCATCTAAGTTAATTAAATTTGGGTGAGCGAACACTTCCATTGATGAAAGCCACCCTGGTATTTTCATATAGATTTACACTTTTATCTTTTTCCATACTAAAAAGCATTTCTTATTTGGAATATTTGGAAATATTTATGAATTTTGTTTTTCCCATACCATAAAAAGCATGCCATCTCAGTTGTAAGTCATGTCTTTCTAAATATAATAATCTTTTATGTCTGAGAGTAATCCATTCCTTTAATCATGTTAATGCATATGCTTGATTGTATAGAGCCCAGTCTGGGAGTCCAAAACCTCCATTTTGTTTAGATTCTGGTAACAATTTCAATCTTCTTCACCGCAGCAAGAGACTCTTTAGTTCCTCTTCACTTTCTGCCATTAGAGTGGTATCATCTGCGTATCTTGGGTGGTTGATATTTCTCCCAGCAATCTTAATTCCAACTTTTGATTCATCTAGCCCTGCCTTTCTCATGATGTGCTCTGCAGATAAGTTAAACAGGCAGGGTGACAGTATACAGCCTTGCCGGACTCCTTTCCCAATTTTCAACCCATCAGTGGTTCCGTGTCCACTTCTCACTGTTGCTTCTTGACCCGCGTATAGGTTTCTCAAGAGACAAATAAGATGGTCTGGTACCCTCATCTCTTTAAGAACTTGCCACAGTTTGTTGTGATCCACAAAATCAAAGGTTTTAGCATAGTCAATGAAGCAGAAGTAGATGTTTTTCTGGAACTCCCTAGCTTTTTCCATGATCCAGCGAATGTTGGCAATTTGATCTCTAGTTCCTCTGCCTCTTCGAAATCCTGCCTGTACTTCTGGTAGTTTATTTTATTTATTTATTAAATTTTTATACCGCCCTTCTCCCGAAGGACTCAGGGCGGTGTACAGGGCAATAAATATTAAAAAAACAAAGTACAAAAGTTAAAAAAACAATTAAATAATTTATGCCCGATATATACAATAGTTAAAACCATATTAAAAAACCCAACCCCAACCCCATCAGACCAGGCCGGACTGCTCAAATAAATAGGTTTTTAGATCCCGCTGGAAGGAACGAAGGTCGGGGGCCATCCGGAGCTCAACCGGCAAGCGGTTTCACAGGTCTGGCGCACCCACAGAGAACGCCCTCCCCCTGGGGGCCACCCGTCGACATTCTCTGATTGGAGGCACCCTGAGGAGGCCCTCTCTGTGGAAGTGCACTGGATGGAGGGAGGTTGACGCCGGCAGCAGGTGCTGCCATAGGTAATCCGGACCCATGCCATGTAGGGCTTTGTAGGTCATTACCAGCACCTTGAATCTCACCCAGAGGGCAACCGGCAGCCAATGCAGCTCGCGGAGCAAAGGTGTAACATGGGAGTATCGGGAGACTCCCAACACAACTCGCGCGGCTGCATTATGCACCAGTTGGAGCCTCCGAGTGGTCTTCAAGGGCAGCCCCATGTAGAGAGCATTACAGTAGTCCAAACGAGAGGTCACGAGCACATGAGTGACTGTACGCAAGGCATCCCGGTTCAGATAGGGCCGCAACTGGCGCACCAGGTGAACCTGGGCAAAGGCCCCCCTAGTCACAGCTCCTATATGCTCTTCTAAAGAGAGCTGTGAGTCTAGGAGGACCCCCAAGTTGCGTGCCCTATCTACGGGGGGCAATAGCTCACCCCCCACAGCAAGAGATGGAGTAATCTGAATTTCCAGGGATGCCGGCACGAACAGCCACTCAGTCTTGTCAGGGTTGAGCCGAAGCCTGTTCCTCCCCATCCAGACCCGGACCACCTCCAGGCAATGGGACATCACGTCGAGGGCATCACTGGGGTGGTTTGGGGTTGAAATGAAAAGCTGGGTACTGATGATACCCAACTCCGAAACCACGAATGATCTCACCCAGAGGCTTCATATAGATGTTGAACAGGAGAGGCGAGAGGACCAATCCCTGGGGAACTCCACAAATGAGAGGCCTCAAGTTCGACCTCTGCCCCCCTGCCAACACTGACTGCGAACGTCCCAGATGGTAGGAGGAGAACCACTGAAAAACTGTGCCTCCCACTCCCAACCCCCTGAGACGCCGCAGCAGGATACCATGGTTGATGGTATCGAAAGCCGCTGAGAGGTCTAATAGGACTAGGACAGAGGAACAACCCCTGTCCCGAGCCCGCCAGCGATCATTCACCAGTGCGGCCAATGCTGTCTCCGTGCTGTACCCGGGCCTGAAACCTGATTGCTACGGGTCCAGATAATCAGCTTCCTCCAAGAACAAAGGGAGCTGATGCGCCACCACGCTCTCAACAACCTTCGCAAGAAAGCGAAGGTTGGAGACCGGATGAAAGTTGTTTAATATTGCTAGGTCCAAGGCAGGCTTCTTGAGGAGGGGTCTCACCACCGCCTCCTTCAAGGCGGCGGGAAAACTACCCTCACTCAAAGAAGCAGTTATCACTGTCTGGAGCCAGCCTCGTGTCCCATCCTGGGCTGCATAAACCAGCCAGGAGGGACACGGGTCCAATAAACACGTGGTGGAGCTCAGCTTCCCCATGATCCTGTCCACGTCTTCAGAAGTCACAGGGTCGAACTCCTCCCAGATAACATCGACAAGACTGCCTGTGTCCTCATCGTCAGACTCTGCCCAGTCGGAGTCCAAACCGGTCCGAATCTGAGCGATTTTGTCCGACAGATATCGCCTAAACTCCTCGGCACGACCCTGCAAGGGCTCCTCCCTTGCCTCCTGATTAAGGAGGGAGCGGGTTACCCTGAACAGGGCAGCCGGGCGATTATCTGCGGACGCGATGAGGGTGGCAAAGTGGTTAGACCTTGCCACCCTCATTGCCGTGAGATAAGATCTTGTAAACGACCTTAGTCGCAACCGGTCGGATTCAGATCAGCTGGACCTCCAACAGCTCTCTAGGCCCCATCTTTGACACTTCATCTCCCGAAGCCCCATGGAGAACCATGGAGCCCATTGGGATCTGCACCGGGTCAAGCGCCGCATGGGTACAACTCAGTTGAGTGCCTCTGTGGCTGCCCTTTCCCAGGCTTCCACTAGGGCATCGGCCGAGCTGTGAGCAAAGGAGGCAGGTGGGGACCCAAGCGCCGTCTGGAACCGCTCAGGGTCCATTAAGCACCTAGGGTGGAACCATCTCGTTGGTTCAGCAGCCCCACGATGGGGAGTGGCAAAACGGAAGACCAGCCGCAGGAGATGCTGATCGGTCCATGACAGGGGTATAACAATTGGAGAACCCCCACCCAGTTCATCTAACCACCGTCTAGATAGAAAAACCAAATCAAGCATGTGACCACCCCCCATGAGTTGGACCCTGAATAACCTGCATCAGGTCCATGGCCATCATGGAAGCCATGAACTCCCGAGCTAACTCAGATGATCCCCCCAGGGATGGTAGGTTGAAGTCACCCAAAACCATAAGTTTGGGGAACTCAACCACCAACCACATACTGCTGGAGTCTAGCTTGTAGGATTTTAAGCATAACTTTACTAGCATGTGAAATGAGTGCAATGGTGCAATAGTTTGAACATTCTTTGGCACTGCCTTTCTTTGGAATTGGAATGTAAACTGATCTTTTCCAGTCCTGTGCCACTGTTGAGTTTTCCAAATTTGCTGGCAAATTGGGTGTAGCACTTTTACTGCATCGTCTTTTAAGATTTTGAATAGCTCAGCTGGAATACTGTCACCTCCACTAGCTTTGTTGTTGCTCAGCTTTCCTAAGGCCCACTTCACTTCACATTCTAGGATGTCTGGCTCAAAGTCAGTGACCACCTCATCGTGGTCATCAGGGATGTTATGCTCGTTCTTGTATAGTTCTTTTGTGTAATTTTTCCATCTCTTCTTAATCTCTTCTGCCTCTGTTAGGTCCCTGCCATTTTGGTCCTTTATCTTGCCCATTTTTGCATGAAACATTCCCTTCATCTCTCCAATTTTCTTGAAGAGATCTCTGGTCCTCCCTATTCTATTGTTTTCTTCTATTTCTTTGCACTGTTCACTTAAGGAGGCATTCTTATCTCTTCTAGCTATTCTCTGGAATTCTGCATTCAGTTGGGCATATCTTTCTTTTTCTCCCTTGACTTTTGCTTCCCTCCTTCCCTCAGCTATTTGCAAAGCTTCCTCCACAGCCATTTTGCTTTTTTGCATTTCTTTTTCTTTGGGATGGTTTTAGTTGCTACCTCTTGTACAATATTGCGATCTTCTGTCCATAGTTCTTCAGGCACTCTGTCCATCAGATCTAATTCCTTAAATCTATTTGTCACCTCTACTGTATATTCATCAGGGATATGATTTAGTTCATACCTGAGTGGCCTAGCGCTTTTTCCTACTTTCTTTCTTTCTTTCTTTCTTTCTTTCTTTCTTTCTTTCTTTCTTTCTTTCTTTCTTTCTTTCTTTCTTTCTTTCTTTCTTTCTTTCTTTCTTTCAGTTTAAGCCTAAATTTTGCAATGAGAAGCTCATGGTCTGAGCCACAGTCAGCTCCTGGTTTTGTTTTTACTGACTGTATAGAGCTTCTCCATCTTTGGCTGCAGAGCACATAGTCAATCTGATTTCTATGTTGACCGTCTGGTGATGTCCATGTGTAGAGCTGTCTCTTGGGTTGTTGGAAAAAGAGTGTTTGCTATGACCATCGTATTCTCTTGACAAATTTCTATGAGCCTGTGCCCTGCTTCATTTTGTACTCCAAGGCCAAACTTGCCTGTTATTCTGGTTATCTTTTGCCTTCCTACTTTAGCATTCCAATCCCCAATGATGATAAGGACATCATTTTTTGGTGTTAGTTCTATAAGGTGCTGTAGGGCTTCATAGAACCGGTCAATTTCATCCTCTTCAGCACTGGTGGTTGGGGCATAGACTTGGACTACTGTGATATTGAATGGTTTGCCTTGGATTCGAACTGAGATCATTCTGTCATTTTGAGGATTGTATCCCAGTATTGCTTTTCCTACTCTTTTTTTAAATAAATCTTTATTTACATTTCGTGTTAAAAACACACCATACACCAACAAAGACAAAAAAAACATTTACAATATACAAAAAACGAAGAAATCAAAAAATTGAAAACCATTTCAAAAATTTCACATTATATCTACTTCTAAACTAACAATTATATTCCACTCATTAAGTCTCTTATAACCATCCAACTCCAAAGCTTATTCATTAACAAAGACTATATCACTTCATTTTTGACCAACCTCCAAGCCACCCTCATTTCTTTAATCTTTTATCCATCCAAATATACCATTTATTCCATGATAGAAATGCTGGTGTCTCTTCTTTACCCTTCAACTTCTTGGTCAATGTGTCTGCTTCTGCACAATCAAGTATTCTCCTAATTATAACTTCATCCGGCGGGGTATGATTTGCCTTCCAAAATTGAGCATACCCCATTCTTGCCGCCGTTAAGATATGTAAAACCAAATACCATATTTCCTTCTTAATATTTCCAGTGATTACTCTTTTATTGACTATGAAGGCTACTCCATTTCTTCTGAGGGATTCTTGCCTGCAGTAGTATACCTGATGGTCATCTGAATTAAATTCACCCATTCCTGTCCATTTTAATTCGCTGATACCTAAGATGTCGATGTTCAGTCTTGTCATCTCTTGTTTGACCACGTCCAGCTTGCCTTGATTCATGGCTCTTACATTCCAGGTTCCTATGGAGAAAAAATCTTTACAGCATCAGACTTTCCTTTCACCAACAGACACATCCACAGCTGAGCGTCCTTTCGGCTTTGGCCCAGTCGCTTCATTCTTTCTGGTGCTACTAGTACTAGCCCTCTGCTCTTCCCCAGTAGCATATTGGATGCCTTCTGACCTGAGGGCCTCATCTTCCAGCATCATATCGCTTTGCCTTTTGGTACTATCCATAGGGTTTTCATGGCAAAGATACTGGAGTGGGTTGCCATTTCCTTCTCCAGTGGATCACGTTTTGTCAGAACTCTCTGCTATGACCTTTCCGTCTTGGGTGGCCCTGTACGGCATAGCTCATAGCTTCATTGAATTACGCAAGACCCTTCGCCACAACAAGGCAGTAATCCATGAAGGGGAGATGGACAGTATTTAATATTTAATATTTATTTGTTATGTATATGTAGAGGTGTGGGTCTATACATATGTGTATATAGTATGGTTAGATGTGTGTCATGTATGTGTTCTACTTTGAGAGCGGGCAACTAAATTTCATTTTTGAAGTGTGCCGTTGTGCCCACAGTTAAAAAAAAATGACAATAAAGGTTATCTTATCTTATCTTATCTTATCTTATCTTATCTTATCTTATCTTATCTTATCTTATCTTATCTTATCTTATCTTATCTTATCTTATCTTATCTTATCTTATCTTATCTTATCTTATCTTATTTCAATTTACCTTATCTCAATTTACCTTACCTTACCTTACCTTACCTTGTTTTGTCTTGTCTTGTCTTGTTTGTCTTGTCTTGTCTTGCCTTGTCTTACCTCGCCTTACCTCATCTTACCTCGCCTTGCCTTGCCTTGCCTCATCTTATCTTATCTTATCTTACCTTACCTTACCTTACCTTACCTTTATCCTTATCCTTATCCTTATCCTTATCCTTATCCTTATCCTTATCCTTATCCTTATCCTTATCCTTATCCTTATCCTTATCCTTATCTCTTGTTATTTCATGCATATATTACTACCATCAGTGTCTGTTTTTTTATTTATCCTTGTTTCTACCATTAATTTTCTTCCTTCTTCATCCGCATAGACTTATTTAGAATCCAATGTCTCTTTAATATATAAAGCTACTCCTCTTTTCCTTTGTTGTGTTAATGAGAAGTAGAGTTTCTCAATTTTGGGGCATTCCAAAAGTTTATAATATTGTCTTTTTATATGCATTTCTTGGAGACAAACTATATCCATTTTTAGTTTTTGTAATCATGTAAAAAAATTCCTTTTTGAGGGGGAGTTCAATCCATTTATATTCACTGAAAAAAATCCCATTTTCCTTCTCCGTTTTCTTTACTTATATTTATTCTCTTATATTTATTTTTTATTCTCCTAGTTATTGCTGTCTCTGTTCTCTTACCGCCGCCCCTTCTTCTTGATCTATCTTTTTTATTTCTTCTTCCTCTCTTCATACTGCCACCTCTTCTAGTGCTACCTCTTCCTGTTTTCTACATTCCCTCTTTGAAATTTTTGCTGAAGCATTGATTCAATTGATCTCTGGCGAACAGGACTAGGGGCACCAGAAGAGGATGCTGAGGATGGTTTCTTCCCAATTTTAGTAGAGTTTGGAACACTCATTTTTTGTTCCCACCCTCAAAATCTTCTGTCAAATCTATTAAATCCCCTAAATACCAGCCTTATACAAAACAAGCAATCTTATAGTCAATATCACAATATAATATTTAAATTTAAATTTGAAATCATCCCAAATAGTTCTTATAGTCTTTTTCTGTAGTCTTTATAATCCAATAGTCCAAACTGTAGGTCCACCAACAAAAAAGAGAGAAAGAAAAAAAAAGAAAAAAATTGTAATCCAGCTATGTCTTTCAACACCAAGTCCAAGAGGAAGGATGCCAAGTCTTCCACAACTCTTCTATTCAAAAAGCCAAGAGTTGTCAATCAGCCAGTCTTTACAATCCAAAGTGTCCAGCTGTCCCAGTCAGTAATCCATAGGTCCTCCCCAAGAAAAGATATCCCAAAAGCAACTTTCCCTCTGTCTATAAATAGTTGTGCCGATCAATTAGCAGGGGTCCTGACAAGGATTTTTAATATCTCCTTGCAAACAGCATGTGTACCATCATGCTTGAAAGCAGCTACCATTGTCCCAGTCCCCAAGAAAACTGCAGTTGAGTGCCTGAATGACTACAGACCTATTGCATTAACGTCTGTAGTCATGAAATGCTTCGAAAGATTGGTTCTCCAACATCTTAGGAGATGCTTCCCACTGGACTTTGATAAACATCAATTTGCCTACAGGGGAAATAGGTCGATAGACGATGCCATAGCTACTGCTTTACACTCTGTAGCAAGTCATCTCGAGAAGCCTGGAAGTTACGTCAGGATGCTTTTTGTTGACTACAGCTCGGCTTTCAACACCATTTTGCCGAGCATTCTCATCGAGAAGCTGACTGACTTAAAATTCTCCCCCGCCATCTGCGATTGGATTCAAGACTTTCTTAGGGATTGGTTACAAACAGTGAGGGTCGGGTCTGCTTTGTCCACCCCCCTGAAGCTTTGCACCGGCACGCCACAGGGCTGTGTGCTTAGCTCCTACCTGTACTCTTTATACACTTATGATTGTGTATCATCTGACCCATCCACTGCGATAATCAAGTTCGCAGATGATACAACTGTGGTGGGTCTTATTACAGGTGGGGATGAGACAGCATATAGGATGGAGGTACAAAAACTATCCATATGGTGTAGTAACAACAACTTGCACCTAAACATCGGCAAGACGAAAGAGATGGTGTTAGACTTCTGGAGAAAAAAGGAGGAACCTGCCCCACTTCACATCGGAGAGAACTGTGTAGAGAGAGTTTCCTCCTTTAAATTTCTGGGAGTCTACCTCTGTGAAGATCTGACCTGGAAAGTTAACACAACTCAGGTGGCTAGAAAGGCCCAACAGAGGCTTCACTTTCTTAGGGTCTTGCGGAAGAACAGGGTAGAACAACAGCTAATGACCCTCTTTTACCGGTCTACTATAGAGAGCGTCCTCTCGTATGGTATTGTGGTTTGGTATGCTGGTCTGACAGCCGCGGACAGGAAAGTATTACAGAGGGTAATGAGCACAGCACAAGACATTGTGGGCTGTTCCCTGACACCACTGGATGACATCGCCAGGGCTCGTTGCCTTGGAAGAGTGAGGAAGATTCTCAGGGATGACTCACACCCTGGACGGTATCTCTTTACTCTCCTACCATCCGGTAGGAGATATAGGAATATAGCCAGCCGTACCAACAGGCTGAAAAATAGCTTTTATCCGTGGGCTGTTAGGCTTTTAAATGGGACATAATCTTATGCAGAATTGACTTGGGAGGCCGGTGTGTGGTGTAGTTGGTACACATGGTGTGGTAGGATGGAGGGTTTGTTGTCACTGTGTGTTGGGGGGAGAGAGCACGAGGGGAGGCTCAGCTAATCTCAATGTACACATGTTGTACTTTGACAATAAAGGTTTATTATTTATTATTATTATTATTAGTTTTTAGAGCTGAGAGTAAATTGATGTTTGTAATCCAAACAGGCCCAATTCAAAATAGTTTATAGTTAGATGTCCATTTTCCAACCTTTAAACCAAAACTTTTCACAGACTTCACTCCAATATTTTTCAAAAAAAGGAGCAAACAAACCCTCAAGAGTTCTCTCCAATCCCAAATTTATCAAAGCTATGTCTCTCTGTTATTTCCTAATTAATATTAAGGCCTTCTATATTTTTCTCCCAAAGGAAGTTAGATCGCTGTTTTCTTTCTCTTAGGAAATGGGGCGGATGCCCCTCTTCCCTCTCGTGTGGGCGCTTTTCTTGCTTTTGGGAGTTCTTTTCCAGGGAAAGATTTTAAAATTATAGAGAAAGGATAGTATTCTCACCCAGTTCCAATCACAGTATTCAGGAACTGCTAGCTAGTGCTTTTCTTCAGTTATCAGTAGCTTTGGACTGGCCACATAAATGCAGCCAGTCTTTCCCTTGCTGGTTTGGAGAGCTTCCTTGGAACAAACGAATTGACCACCATCTTTCTGTGATTGACCAGGGTCCCCTCCTTCTTTGTTGCCTCTCTGGGGTGACTTTAGACCCTTTTGGGGTCCCCAGCAGGGCAAAATCGGCTGCGGTAAGCAGAGCCCTGCTTTCTTGCACCTGTAACTTTATAAAGCCAAACCAGAAGTCATAAAAAAGCTTCTTAAAGCAACTCTTAAATTGAGTTTTCTGAACAGCTGAAGAACTATTTTATTTATTTAAATATTTTAAATGTGTAAATGTGTAAAATTTCCTGAAGGTAATATTCTTGATGTATGCAATAGAATCAGGGTTTCAAAAGAAACCTGGACTCTAATCTACCTTGACAAGGATAGTGAGTCACTGAAGACAGATGGGAAAGCTACTACTTCTTTACACAATGATAGTGATTAACTCTGGTCTTCTCCAATAAAGTAGACTCTCTTCTCTATGGTGGGTTTTGGGCTGTTAAATTCCAAATAGGCTTTGGAATATTCCTGCAATGCCTAGGAATTCTGACATAAAAATGGAGGTGCAAAAGGGATCGCTGGAATGCAATAGTGCAGGGTAGAGTGCTTCTGCTTAGGATCCAATCAGCTAGCCATGTCTTCTTAGGATTCAAATGCCATTAGGTCCAGTATAATTTTGCAAGAAGGGACAAATGCACTGATTATATATTGCTATCCCATTTTATGAGTCAAGAAGGAAGATATTATGGATGTGGTGGCTTAGGCCAAAGTAGTTTCCTAGCCATCATGTCACAACCTTACTTATCCTCTCTACAGGGTCTAGAAGAACTGACCAAGTATGTTGCTTGCTAATCACTTTATTCCAGAAGATACTCTCTGCTATTGACTTTTCTAGAGAAGAAGTAAATAACGACTTCTTCCTTCTGCAGTCTGACCTAATCAGGAAGTGTAAACTAAGGACTAAATTTCTTTCCAAACATCTTGACTCATTAAGTATTTTAATATTTATATTATGCAAAGGCCTAGAAGAAAATTAAGGGAGAAGGAATGAATAACTCCTTTCTAAAGGGTTTGATCTTGGTCTGTTGTTCCTGGGATCTTATACTAGCAAACACACCAGAACCTCAGTTAAAGTCCCAATCTATAAAATAAAACAGAACATAAATCAATGCTACAATTTATTTCACTAATCCTAGCTCAAGATTTGTTTCTGCTGGCTGAGGCATTGCTCTTACTGGCTTCCAGCCAGACTTGGAGGAGCAATACAAACAACCAACCAAAAACAAAATGTTCGAGACAAAAGCAAAATGGAGACTGTCTGCTTCCTTGTAAAAGACAAACAGCAAATATCTGAGAGGAGAAAGTCTAGTGGGTTGATGGGCTCCTCAAAATTTGATTTTATGGAGGTTTGATTTTTTTCTACCATTAGCATTTAATTTAACCCATTCTCTGACCAAATTTTCTGAAATGGAATTTATCTATCTGGTTTCTGCCAGCAAGGTAGAATGGAACTAATTAATAAGCACGTAAGAATTTAAAAATTTCTGGGAAATATTGTGGAAAAGCTAAGAAGCCATTATAAAAGAATTCCAAAACTTCTAAATATCAAATGTGGTTCTGTTGTCCCCAATTTGGGTCTGAGCCTGGTGCTGAGGCCTATGAAGAACACCAGACATGAGGTGTAGATTTTGTTGTCTTTTATTGAAACCCTCCAAGAAAAGAGATCCTGGCCAAAATGCCAAGGAACCCCAAACCACAGAATTAAGAAAGCTGTTGTGGCCCCAAACCCCGATCCTGTTCTACCCAAGGAAGAGGACTGAGGATGATGGGGAGGAACTGGCAAGGCCTCCCTCTCCGGGACCCTCCCCTCTGGCAAGGCCTCCATCTCCATCTGAAGGCCGACAGGAGTAGCCTGTGATAGCCAGGCTGGGAGTGAGCCAGAGCAGCTGCAGCAGATGGAGAGTAACGAAGATGAATCATGGCTAGATCCCCGAGAATGGCGCAGAGCCAAGCGTTTACAGCAGCGTAGGAAGAGTAGGATGGTCAGGGATTAGCTGAGTCACTGAGCCACACCCCACAAGGAACAAAAGGGGGTGTGGCTACTCTCAGGACTTTGTGACGAACAATAATTTAATCAACTTCTGGTCACATCTTCGGAATTCTGTTGGATTTATACTACCTGTTTGAAACCCTGGCCTGAATTCTTGACAACGCTTCTGTACTTTTGTTTCTGGACTGTTTGTTTGTTTGCTTGGACTCATTTTGAGTAATTGTTTGGACGTTATCTCATTCTAGCGGATGCTTGAGGTAACGAGCCTATTTTGGCTGACTGTTTGTATTTTGCTGCCAAGGCCTTATCAGAAGGCACTTACTAAAGCCTGAGGAATTAACCCTTGCTAGTCATGCCTGCTTGTCTGTCTGTTTGTACCCTGGGGGGGGGAACAGAACAAAAGCTTTATACATTTCCTCTAAAGCAGAAGGCAGGGTAAGGTGGGATACATAAGAAATATCATCTAATAAACATTTCAATAATAATCTAACAATTATTCTATTCTTCTCTAGCAGTCCCCATTCCTAAGCCTTCACTAATGAATGCTTCAGGAGTTATCTAATACACATCCTATTTGCTCCAGGCCATCTCTATTCCTAACTTTTAGCTGAGATGCAAGATGCCTAAGTCTTTTGTTACTTTTATCAGCTTTTTGACCACACAGAATTGTTACAAGCTTTACGTGTGCATATCCCCTGTGAATAAGCATTCTTTGATCTTGCCAGACAAACTCCCCAAATATAGGCTTTCTGGTCTCCTTTCAAGTGTATGCCATAACCTTGCTTTGTTTTTGGCATCAGTCCACTTTATAGCAAACTTAAGTTGAAATTCTTGGGCCTCTTTCTCTCTATATGTAATTGAGGCAGGGGAATAATCCTCTCCCATTTTCCATCTTTTTTTTTCTGTTAACAAATTGTTTTCATCCTACAATATGAGGTCTAATTCTCACACTTGCATTCACTACACACACACACACACACACACACACACACACACACACACACAAACAGAAATCTGAAATAATGTCTAAATATATATAGTATTCCACATTATGGCTTGCTTCTCTATCTCAGCCTCAAAATACTTCCTTTCCTTTTTACTTTTTAACATAACATCCATCCTGAGGGAGAGTTGTATGAAGCCTATGGATCAGAGGTAGGGAACTATGGCCCTTTTATGACTTGTGGACCAACTCCTAGAATTCCTGAGCCAGCCATGCTGGCTGGAGTTGAAGTCCACAAGTCATAGTTCCCCACCCCTTCTACGGATTGTGGAGATTATCTTATTGATATTTTGCTTTATATTATTTTTATTATTAATAACAATATTACATACATTTTACAAATAAATGCATAATGTAATTATTTTATATTTACTATAAATATTTCATAAGGGACATGGTGGCTCAGTGGGTTAGGATGCTGAGCTTGTCGATCAGAAGGTCGGCAGTTTGGCAGGTCGAATCCCGAGTGCCGCGTAACAGAGTGAGCGCCTGTTACTTGTACCAGCTTCTGCCAACCTAGCAGTTCGAAAGCACGCAAAAATGCAAGTAGAAAAATAGGGACCACTACGGTGGAAAGGTAACAGCGTTCCGTGCGCCTTTGGCATCTAGTCATGCCGGCCACATGACCACGGAGACGTCCTCAGACAAGCGCTGGCTCTTTGGCTTTGAAATGGAGATGAGCACCGGCCCCTAGAGTTGGAAACGACTAGCACCCATGTGCGGGGGAACCTTTACCTTTACCTTTATAAACATTTCATAACTAAATTAATTTATTTAAAAATTTGCTTTTTGGTTTCTTTGTTGCAAAACCATGAATTATCTCCTCAAAATTCATTTCTATTGCCAATTCACACGGGTAAGAAAAAATATCAGTTCTGTTTCATTAGAAAAATCTGCATTTCTTCATGAATGCTGACATCTTTCAACTTCTATATATACTTAAAAAGTAATTTTTATATCATTTCATACTTCTGAATAAAAATTCATACTATTTTCCAAAATGCTGACAAACTATTTGCCCAATGGAAGATGTTGCAAGGAACACTCTCAGAAATACTGCATTTCCTTAGGAAATTTGGTAGCTTCTTCAAGTTCTTAAAATCCATTATACTGTCTGAGATGAGTGTGAAATTAATAAAATTTTAACTTCCCACCATCCCATGTCCTGTTTAAGGCTGAAAAGATGCCATAAAAACAACATAAGAAGGCATTATTTTATTAGCAGAATCAGGCCACTAAAATTTTTTCCTTATTATATATGAGTGCTTCAGGGTGCAATGATGGACATTGTGAAAACTTATCTTCCTGTGGAAAAACACTTCACCTTAAGTAAAGTCTTGGTATGAACTTCAACTTTTATCTTTGGATTCTACTGGCTTTGCAAACACAAATATATTTGTATTGGTGAGATGAAATGAAGGTGCAGCAAAAGGAGAATTTACCACAATTCCAAACATTTGTATTTTTTTTAAAAAAAGCAAGAAAATAAAAATGTAATTGGAAATAACAACAATCAGCAAACACTGAACAGTCATAATCCATTTTTATTTCAGCTTCATTTAAAAGGCTATTTATGTGGAAACTGCATAACAGAGGAATATCACACAGAAAGAAACAAGAGAGAGATTTCAGATTTCTGGTTGGGAACAGTATCACATTTGTAGACATAATTTCCATGCATATGCAGTCCTTGTATCTGAAAGCTAAAATGTATTCAGATTTTGCCTTCCCTCTTGACAGTGATGCACGTTTAGTTTCTTAAGACCCAGCATATTAGTACACTAGCATATCTTGGATGCTGAGGTCGGAACCCAGTGAGAGGTTCTGTGGTGAAATCCCATGGAAATTGATGAAAGAATATTGCTTTCACACAAGAGTTTAGCAAATCAGGAACAAACACTGACAGTGCCTTGTGCTATAAAATCACAGTTTGGTTTCATTGTATAGAAGCATCTCTTTATTAGACTGTACATTCATTGTTTCAACATAATTTCATGTGAATTGCAGCACGTGTGGAGTGAAACATTCTATGGTGCAACCATGGGATTTTACCCTCTGTCAGATGTTAAGCTCATTTACTGGAACGGCATGGGCAAATAATAGCAAAAAGTGTTGAAACCAGAGAAGTCAACAAAACATTTTATTTGGCAGCTTTCTGTGTTTAATCACTCCTGAAAGATAATACAAGGATTTGGTGCCACTATGAATAAGTTAAATGAAGGAAACAATGTCATATATGTTCTGGATAGATACCACTCAAATTAAATTTATTTGCTGTGGTCAGCAAGATATATAGGATTGATAGGAGATATGCATAGGAAGAATGTCTTATGATGCTCACATAAGATAATATTCCACAAATTCATTCAGAATCATGAGCTATTAAGCATTTTTTTTAAAAAAAGTTTATTAATAAGACCCAAAGACAAGAAGATATGATCCTATCCCTTTCTATATGATGTGCAGAATAAAAGCACTCTTCAATTTTCAGAGTACTTTACCAATATGAGAGGGCATATGGAATAAAACTAATGTTACTGGAAGATGAAAAGATCATTTTTCAATTCTGTTTCTTTTGCTTCAAAATGTACACACAATAGTGAGAATTCCCACTACTGTCAATTTACCAAGTGGGCAACTTTTAGCAGACACCCCACTTTCCATTCTTACCTTATTATTACCATCTATCTAATTATAGATAGAAGATAGATAGATAGATAGATAGATAGATAGATAGATAGATAGATAGATAGATAGACAGACAGACAGACAGACAGACAGACAGACAGACAGACAGACAGACAGACAGACAGTTAATAGATTGATTCTGGATGGATATCACAAAATAAAATTGCCTGCCAATCTTTGACCTAAATATTCTGCATTCAAAATGACATTTATTTAGGAAACATCTGAAGAAACAAAGAAGCATGCAATATTGTTTAGTAACAGATCAGTGACTAGTTCATTTTTTTAGTCATCTCCAGATGACTATGGTAGTTAACAAATATTCATTTATTTTTAATGTCTTTATAAAAATGTTATTGGGAAATCTACTCTTATTTGTCCTTATTTAATCCCCTTCCATGGTGTAAGCCTTTTATAACTTATATTGAAAAGTTCTTAATTCTTTCTCAAAATAGTTTATATTTCATTGCTGTATATAAAAGCTGATGAAGTAAAGAAAATCATACTCTAGATCCATGTGCTCTTTAGCATCTTTTGGATTAATCTATAAAAATACAAGTTTGGGCTGAACAAAGAAATAATATTCATCTCAGAAACAGTAGCACTGTCTTTTAAAAGGGGAGACTCCAACAATACTTAAGCTTGGAACCAAAGCAGAATTGACCCCATTTTTTGCAGTCACATAAATCTTTCTGTTAGAGTGCAAGAAGAAAATAAAGAAAAGCGTTAGAAAATTCTTAAATTTGGAGAGAAACAGATTTCATTTGCTTATAAAGAGGCCTTTTTGAAATTGCTACATTGAATATAAATCCAAATATATTTCCTATTTATTCAATTTTAGTTTATTGTTAGTTAACCCTTGAGAATTAAAAAAATGATATCTTTCCCAACTAAGTTTTTGTGAGTCTTTTATATAAAAATGCACAGGCAACACAAAAGCATTCTTACATAGGTTTTCTGCAAAGTTTCAGATGAACAAGCTAAGGAAAGAACAACATTTATGGAGACCTTGTTTAAATGTTACTAAAATGTATTGGATAGTGAAAGCTTAGCGACAACCTGCTGTGCATTTTAGATCCAAGTTACCATATATTCCAAATTAGTATGAATATCACTTAAGTGCATTCTTACTTAGGATGAGGCAAAGCAATATAGTGTAGGTGCAGATTTATTAAATTGGATTAAGCAAAGATGATGCTTGCTACAAAGATCATAAGTTAATTAGGTATAATGACAGATATACTGTAACAAAGAGCAGAATTCTGTATCTCTAGAAGGTGCAGATAAACAAGTTGAATATTAACTTACTAATATTATACTATAATGAGAATTGTTTTTAAAGTTATAGAATCTGATATACTGAAATAGTATATTATTATTCCGTTTGAAAATTATTTTGTCATTATCACACTTTCCAGAGAGGGAAGGTTAGATAATGATCTAAAATTAATCAAATTCTCCATGAACAATTAATTTCAAAAATTAGTAGGCAAAACTTTATCTCTTTAAAATTATACTTGCAAGTAGGCATTCATGTGACCATTACCCCAAACAATTGCACTTATGGATAAAGATGCAACTTCTTGAGATAACCTTCAAAATGCTAGGTAACCCATCAATCTCCTTAAAACAGCTGTGCCAAACTGATATGAACAGGTAAAACCACTGACAAGTGAGACCTGACATTTTGTGATGACTCTCTGCATAATGGCATTCATCAGAACAAAGTTGTATGATGTTACAAACAAAGAAGTATGTGAAAGTGTCTCTGTGGGATTTAAACCTTTGATCTTTTGGTGAATCATATTTAGAAGCCAAAGGCATTTTACCAATGAGAAAGGTCTGCATGATAGAATCTTGTTGAAATAATCATGGTAGGGAGACTGTCTTCTTCCTTGCACTGCTATCACCTCAGAAGCTGGTATGTTGGCTTTCTGACATGTCCAGGCTGGTTCAGTTTTCTGCTTGAGTCATCTCCATCTCTTCTATCACTCCCAGGTCCTGAAATTACCTATGACAGTGATGGCGAACCTTTTAGAGACCGAGTGCCCAAACTGCAACCCAAAACCCACTTATGTATCGTTGGGTGCATGGCGGGCATGGCCAATTGTATGGGTCTGGCCAAATGGGTGGGTGTGGCCCATTAGGTGGGTGTGGCTGCGGTGGTAACCGCAGACTAGGTGGGACTAAAAAGTTCAATCAATCAATCAATTCTAACTTTGCGAGATCTTTTTTTTTCAGCGAGAAGTTGAAATTGATTAATTTTTTATTGATTTTTTTGGCACATGACAGTGGAGGCCTAAAGCGAAAAGGTTTTATAAAACCCAGCTGAAGGGCTAGGACTGGGGCGACGGCTCGTGTGCCTACAGAAAGAGCTCTGTGTGCCACCTGTGGCATGCATGCCATAGGTTTGCCTTCACGGGTATAGAGCCAACTGGACTCTAACTAAATGAGTGGAGAGGATGTGAGCTATCAATATCATCTGGATCATTTTTTTATATTCCAGTAGAGCACTGATAAAATAACATAATCAGCAGCACTTAGCACTGCTTTTTTGAATATTCTGGAATCAAAGTTTTTTTATTAAGACAGTGCACACTTCAAAAATGATTCAGAAGTGCTTTAGAACCATTTTTTCAAATTCATACAGAAGCCTGAAAAAGTCAAGCAGTGTTAATTATTGCAGAAAGATGCCGTGTTCTCAGTCATATAAAAACTGTGAACTTCACTGACATATATCCCTATGATGAAAACATTAACAATATTATTTCTGAATATGTTTGCTCTTAAGGAAACATATGTTTGCTCCAAAGGAAAACTCTATTTTGTAATTCCCACATTATTTAATCACCTGTTGACATCTAGTGGTTAAAAAAAATAAATTGAATGGTTTTGCCATTTATGTTTGCTTGGCACATTTGCAAAATCTCTGAGTTGTTTACCATAATTTGCTGAATAAGCCAATGATGTAACATTGCCCTAACCTATTGTTTCCCAAAAGTGTGGGCCACAATTCACAGAAGGTTTGTGAGATACGGGATGAAAATCACTACCTTAGAGGACTTCTTTTGGGAGTAGGAATTGTGATGGAGGAAGAAAAGAAAAGAAAGTAGGTAGGAGAGACAACAGTAACAGAAACTACAATCTGGGGTTGCAATTTCCAAGCTGCAGTATTTTAAGACATTAAAGAGAAACTGATTTTAAGCAGAACCTGGCTGTCTTCAAAATGAAATGCAGATTTCAGGAATGATGAAAAGGTAAGCAATTTCCTTTTTTAAAAAAATCCCATTTATATCCCGCCCTTCTCCGAAGACTCAGGGCAGCTTACAATCTAAAGCACAAATCAATGTGCTTAGCAATAGCCTTCATTTCTATGTATATGCCTGCTTGTTAGGGCTTTCACACACACACCCCAAGCGGCATTATTACAAAGTCATCTTAATTGCCCCCAACAATCTGGGTCCTCATTTTACCTACCTCGGAAGGATGGAAGGCTTTAGTCAACCTTGAGGCTGGTGGGACGCAAACCTGCACTAATTGCAGGCAGCTGGTGTTACTTAAGGAGGCATTAGCCCACTGCCCCACCAAGTACAGTTTTTAAAATATTTTATTTCATAAAGTTGTACAACTCTACTACTGTTTTGAGTATACAGATAACAATTTAACAATAAGAAGTGGCATATTTCTTGCCCAATTTTAACTTAAATAAAACAATTGTTTTAGTCATATGGGGAAGTTGCACACAAATTCATGTTATTATCCTAGAGGATATTATGGTGTTTGAAAACCATTGCATTAAGCTATAAACGAAACTATTTTGGCTTAGTGCACAATGTATAAACTCAGTCTGTGAATTAAACTACACATTAAAAAGCAATTAATTAATTCCTTTTTATACATTTATTATTTTAGTCTGTATTGTTTTTAATGGTAAGTTTTAATGAAATTACTATTTAAAAATTAGCTGCTCGAAGTGATAAAAACAGTAGACAATAAATCCCTTGACAGCAAAAAAAAAAGTTTATTTGGTTTAAGCTTCCTGAGAGTTTCCACAAAGTTTCCACAGTTTCCGCCAACAAAGAACTCTTCTTTCAGTGTCCAGATTTCCTTAGGCTTTTGATTTGGCTATGTAATCATCTCCCAGTGAAACTGCTGCCACAAATCCCAGTGCTCTGGATAGTCTCACTGGGAGATCAGTGAGTTATCAAAAGAAAATTATGACAAATCATTTCTGTATTACTGTTAAGTAAACTTCCAGGATAAAACCATGAAGTTACAAGGAACTGAGCTCAAGCTGAAGAACATTTTAGTTTCCCCCCCCACAAACTTTTCATAATCATCACCTCCCCCTACCTATTCTATAAACTTATTTTCCTCTCCAGGATCCCAACCAAGTACTGAAAGGACAGCAAAATTCCACTCTTTTACTGAATGCAATAGAGGAAGCATATTTGGGCAATTCCATTTTTCTACAACCCTCAGATAGCACCATGTTAGATGCACCAAGCTGTTGAAAATAATTATTTCTTAATAATTGATCAGTTTCTCTGTACTGGGGATTGGTCAAATCTAAACACAGTTTGCCAAAGCATTACAACAAATGTCAGAAATGCAAGAGAAGGTCAGTAAGATGGAAAGCCTTTTTAATTATCTTTTTTTTTTTGCAGCGACAATGCTTTAAATCGTTGATGGAAAGGGGGAAATGGCCCGGGAGAGTTATTAGTTAGCCACAAACTTCTCAATTAAGAATCCAGATCTGAATCTGGCACTTTAACAATGAAATTTACAAGAAATAAATGAAATCTGGTATGATGGACCTAATACAATTCAAGGCAGTTTATATACATGCATAAAAAATTCTGTACGGGAATGAGTCTGCATCCTGGAATCTAACCTCTGACAGAACATGAGACCAGCTGGCAAATTAGAGGTAGGCGATTGAGAAAACACCTGATACCATGTCTACTGCCAGCTGATCCTTAGTAATTGCTTCTAAAAACTTACCAGAAAAACCACCATTGGACTGCCCAGCACAAACCATTTTTGCTCTCCATGGGCAGACTTTCCCTCAGAGATCCTGCTCTTTGCTCATTTCTTCCTCAATGTACCCAGCATCCCACTTGTGCTCTGTTTCAAGGATCATGTGCGCTCCATCCTCTGCGCTTCCACTGCTTCTTCAGGATCAGCAGCACAAATCCTCAAGGGCAGAGGAACTTTATGAATGGTCTGAAATTGTGCGTCCTGAGGCCAGCTTTGTGGAGGATCCCTCCCAGGCTGGTGATACCTTGCCTAGGGGGAAGCCCCAGGAGACTTCCATTAGGTCTGCAGCTACCTTTTGCATGGCAACAAGGGCTTTTCTGCCTTGCCCAGATGGCAATGGCGTTACCGCCTACCATGCGTATCCTGTTGGCTGGTTTGGTAGGGAGAAAGTTGCTCATTTGCAGGCATGTAATCCCGTGGTCTGCAGTTTGGCTTTCGGCCTTCAGGACCAGGACCAAGTATCATGGCCGTCCCAGTTTGGAAGAACCTGCTGGCAAAGTGGCAGATTTCTGCGCATTCTGTTTTCTTCCGGAACAAACTTTTATTATTTGGCTGTGGCATGGGCTTATGGTGGACTTTTTATGACACTATTGATTATGATAAGTGATTCCTTTTTATATTATTACTATTTTCATGTAATAGTTTCATGCCAACCTGAAAAGTAGGTTCTGACTTAAGATTGTTGTCCATTGCAAAATCCACATCTTACATACAAGATACAAATGAAGGGAATATAATTTTTGATAAAAATTCTTTCATGAGAACTTAGTTAAATATCGTATAGCCTTAGTTTCTAAAAAGGTGGGAACTTGTTGTCAGGCAGAAAACTTGTTGTCAGGCTAGGTGGTTGGGAAGAATGTGACCAAAGTGGGCCTATCAACTGGGTCCATGGAGGAGGGATGTGGTGTGTCATCAGGAGCAGGAGGTATTTCAACTATTGCCAATTTTCACCGTGTAGCTTCTTCATTGTGTTAATAGAAGTCCACCAGCCTTTGCAAACACTTTTACATAAAATTTTCTTTCAGTGACCTCCAAGTCTCTTTTTGAGTTTTAATTTTAACCCAGACAACTTGGGGACTTGTCCAGGATATCCAAATGGTCCCTGGTAAACCGAGCGGTGCCATGTCCAATGGAAAGGCATGGCCCGTTGATTTTAATGGTTCCAGAAGAACAATGCCGTTTGGCCTGGCACCCGTGAGAGCCCAAGACACTAAATAGTGAGATCACTGAAAAAGAGCTAAAAAGGGAGAGGATCCAAGGCTGGCGTGCAGTAAAAGGTAACTTTGTGCATGGATCCAGGTGAGGAATTGTAGAAACCTGGGTGGTGGGAGGTGGGTAGACTGGTGTGAGTCTGAGACCTGAAAGAGAGTGAATGAGACGAGCCTAGGACCATTAGGGTCTGGTAAAGCTCAAAGTGAGTGCGGAGTCTCTATCCAAGTTTCCACACCTCCACGAGGAGATTGGTCAGAGACCAGACAAAGTGACTTGGTGAAGTGTAAGTTGGTCTCTATAGGTTACTAAGGACTTGAGCACCAGATGGTAATCCCCATGGGCAATCGACAGTCCAGAAAGAGTGGAAAAGATCTAGAAGGGAAGCTGGGGAAAGAACTTGATATTTCTGTTCCTCCAGGAAGTCCCCTTGTAAAATCTTGGCTAGATGGAAGTTTTCCCCGTGAAGGATTTAAATAAAAATTTAACGATTCGATATTGTTATTTTGTGTGGGGACAAAAACAAATAGATGAAGAGACACAGTGGCCATAGTTTCAACTATTTTATTTGTCAGTCTCTGTATAATTGCATGTTAAATAAAAAGGATAAGAAACCTGAGGAGATTAATTATGCCCTCATCTGGATGCCAGATAAATGGCCTCCAGAAACTGATTATTTGTTCTTAAGTCAACATAAAGAAGTAAAAACTGAACCAGAACTAATTGAGGAAATAGAGGAAGAATCAAGGAGGCATTTTCTTCCCCCACCATATAATCCCCAGGCTCATCAACTGCCAATGGGGGACAACAGGGGAAATGAGTATGAAGAACTCAGGAAAGAAATAGAGCAATGTAAAAGGGATTTGGCTAATCTCCCTTTGCAAATTGTGAACTAGAGACAGAAAGAGGGAAAAGACAGAAGAAGAGAGAAAAATTAAAGGAGGACGACTCTTTGTTCCCCCTACGAGAAGTGGCCAGTGGATTCAATGCACACAATATGCCTATCATCAGTTATGTGCAGGATCCCTTAAAAAGTTCAGAAGTAAGAATGTCTTAACAAGATTTTAAAAGTTTAGTGGAAGACCCTGTGGAAGTGGCTGAACAATTGGATAATTTATTGGGCCCTAACATTTATACTTGGGATGAACTCAATTCCATTCTTGCCACTCTCTTTAATGGAGAGGAGAGTTGATCTGAACAGCTGCTGAACAGAGTATGCTGAACAGAGTATGGAATAGAGACAATCCTAATAATAAAATTGGAGACCAAAAATACCCGATAGTGAGACCTAATTGGGATAATAATGTGCCTGTGGACAGGCAAAATATGGAAGAAATGAGAGCAATAATAATTAGGGGAATATAATTTTTGATAAAAATTCTTTAATGAGAACTTAGTTAAATATCACATAGTCTCGGTTTCTAAAAAGGTGTGAAACTTGTTGTCAGGCAGAAAACGTATTGTCAGGTAAGGCAGTTAGAAAGCACGTGACCAAAGTGGGCCTACCAACAGGGTCCATGGAGGAGGGATGTGGCGTGTCATCGGGACCAGGAGGTATTTAAACCATTGCCAACTTTGATCATGTGTGGCTTCTTGATTTTGTTAATAGAGGTCCACCAGCCTTTGCAAACACTTTAAAATAAAATTTTCTTTCAGTGACCTCCAAGTCTCTTTTTTGAGTTTTAATTTTATCCCAGACACAAGATCTTTCACTTGGTCATGCTCAAAGGTTATAAAGGGCCCTACAAGATATAAATAAATTAGTCATCACCCAGATTTTTTTTTGGGGGGGGGAAGAGTATCCAAATGGTAATATAATACAGAAAGAACACAACCAGATTCTTGGGTTTCTTGCCAACAACACTCCAGGGAAAAATAATTTAAAGGAATAATAATAATAATAATAATAATAATAATAATAATAATAATAATAATAATAATAATAATAATAATAATAATAATAATAATAATAATAATAATAATAATAAGAAGAAGAAGAAGAAGAAGAAGAAGAAGAAGAAGAAGAAGAAGAAGAAGAAGAAGAAGAAGAAGAAGAAGTAGTTGGAAGGGACCTTGGAGGTCATCTAGTTCAACCCCCTGCTCAGGCAGGAAACCCTATACCATTTCAGACAAATGGCTGGCCAGTCTCTTCTTAAAAACTTCCAGTGTTGGAGCATTCACCACTTCTGGAGGCAGGTTGTTCCACTGGTTAATTGTTCTAACTGTCAAGAAGTTTCTCCTTAGTTCTAGGTTGCTTCTCTCCTTGACTAGTTTCCATCCGTTGCTTCTTGTCCTGCTTTCAGGTGCTTTGGAGAACAGCTTGACTCCCTCTTCTTTGTGGCAGCCCCTGAGATATTGGAACACTGCTATCATGTCACCCCTCACCCTTCTCTTCATTAAACTACACATATCAAATTCCAGCAACCGTTCCCTATATGTTTTAGCCTCCAGTCCCCTAATCATCTTTGTTGCTCTTCTCTGTACTCTTTCTAGAGTCTCGACATCTTTTTACATCGTGGTGACCAAAACTGGATGCAGTATTCCAGGTGTGGCCTTACCAAGGCATTGTAAAGTGGTATTAGTACTTCACGCGATTTTGATTCTATCCCTCTGTTAATGCAGCCTAGCACTGTGTTGGCTTTTTTGGTAGCTGCAGCATACTGCTGGCTCATATTTAAGCGATTGTCCACTAGGACTCCAAGATCTCTCTCACAGTTACTACTATTGAGCAAGGTACCAGCTATACTATACCTGTGCATTTGATTTTTTCCTGCCTAAATGTAGAACCTTATTTTTTTCACAATTGAATTTCATTTTGTTAGATAGTGCCCAGTGTTCGAGGAGAATCAGTTAGGAACATCATCAATTACCTGACTTAAAGCATCAAGGGAAGGAAGAAATGAGTGAAGACAGAGAGAATTACAAATCAGTCTAAGTTTACTTCCCAAATTCACAGCCAGTGGGGACTTTTCAAAGGAATACATACCAGCCTCTTACCTTTGACTTACCACAGTCCTGAAATTTCACCAGACTTTCACATTAGCAAGGCAGGATGCATTCTGCTATCCTCTTAGGGTGCTACAAAAATAGTTCTCAGCATCAGAACTATTGTTAATGGCTCAGGAGATTCCTTGCTCCTCTTAAAAGGAATCCAATATAACTTTCATCCGCAGGATTGTCTGGGACACAACACATCCTCTTCAGGGCCTGTTTTCCTTGTTACCTTCTGGGAGGAGGCTCCATGGTATCCGAAGCAGAACATCCAGATTCATATAAACAACATATAAATATTAATCACTGTCCATCTTGAATGCATAACGAAAGGAGGAAGCTTTAGAGTTCACAAGGCTAATACTGTATGGAACAAAACTGTGACTGAATCTGGATGTTCTGCTTCAGATACCACAGAGACTCCTCCCAGAAGGTAACAAGGAAAACAGGTCCTGAAGAGGATGAGTAGTGTCCTAGACAATCCTGCGGACCCTGCTCAAGCAACGCTTATATGCTATGTCCTGGATGGAAAGAACTGCCAATAATCTTTTCAGCCATCCTCACCACTCTCTGCACTGCCTTCTTGTCTGAAGCAGTGATGCTGTCCCTCTGTAAAAAGTGGTAAGGACAGGGGAAGGAAGATGTGCTTTTCTCATGCGACGCAGAAAACGTAGGTGCTGCTGTGCCCAATTCACCAGAGTCTTGCTGTTGAGTGGCCAAGCCAGCCTACTTGTTAACTGCACACCCAGGAATTTGATGCTGTTAACCATCTCCAAAGGTGAATCATTAATGCACAGAGGAGTGTGGCTGTGCCTGCCTTTTCTGAAATCAACAATGATCTCTTTTCCTAATGTTTAACACTAGGCTGTTTTCCTTACACCAGTTCACTAAACCTTCCATCTCCTTGCGGTAAGCAAGACAATTTTAGTTGTCCCTTCTCCTACCTGACCATTTTCTGAAGGTATCTTTCCAGCATTCCAATTCTTCCATTTTTATGAGTTTCCTGCAGTCTGAAAATTCATACTAATGTCTTTTCTCTTTAGCTGTACTTTTCAGTTTTACCTGTTTTATTTATATTTGAAGACAGCAGATATGGTGTAGTGGTTGAAGGACTGGCCCAGGAGAAATGAAATTCAGGTTTACAGCAAATGAGAGCCAGTTTAGTCTAGTGGTTAAGAAGGCAATGGGCTAGAAACCAAGAGATATGAGCTCTACTGCATTAGGCATAAAAGCCAGCTGGGTGACTTTCGGCTAGTCATTTTTTTTTCGCAGCCCAGCTCACTTCACAAGGTTGTTATTGTGATGAAAATAGGAGGGAGGAGTACGCTAACTTCAGTTATTTATAAAAATAGTAAAGGTGGGGATATTTTTTTTAAGTTCAGTGCAAAACAAGCAGACACTAGAAGGGGAGTGGGGGGGGGAAGCATAACTAATTTTACACAGTACTTGGATCCCTCTGCTGGCCATAGTAAAAAATTAGTTTCAGGTACAGGGAGAAAATGTTCATCGAATCCATGCACTGCACCACAGCCTAGTAAACAGGAGTCCATGCAGTGGTGGGATTAGCCAGTTCGCACCACTTCGGCACAACCAGTAGCTAATTTTTTATTGCCCAGGCCCAGAATGGACTTCTGGAAGCAGCATCCACACAGAGAACCGGTTGTTCACATATTTGAATCCCACCGAGTCCATGTTTGAGGTTACCATGTTTGAGTGGCAAGATCACAATATACACTAGGAAAACAATAGTCTTTGTTGCTATGATGCAGTCACAGGGGTGGAGGTGAGGTGGGGGCAAGGGGAGATTGCAAACTAAATATGGTAGCTTTAATCTGCCACAAAAACAACGTATCCCAGATAGATGGGAGTCAACCCTTCTTGATATTATGGTACAATGTGTGATGTGCCTGCCTTGAAGGACAATATTCTATCAATAATTTGCAGTAATATTAAACCATATATTGGAGATGGGGCCTCCGTGATTGGTCCTCATTGCTCCTCCTAAAAAAGCTCTTTGCTCATGGGCTGCAGGGTTGCATCTGTTCAGCCTTCCATTCTCTGGGGAACAAATTATCTTTCCTTTCCCAAAGGATACAGCAAGTCAGTTCTCAAAAATAATTGCCTCTGGCGGCACAGGCAGAGCATCTCCGCAGCCATCTCGGAACAGCGCAGGAAGAAGGCGGGGCCGATTCAAAGGCAGCCGGCTTGGTGAACACCCAGGGACCCTGCTATGGCGGCGACAGGCGTCCCCAGCCGCCTCCTGCTGTTACGGGGGAGACGGCGGGGAGGCTTCCTCCTCTTGCCGAGCGTAAGAAATACCTCTCAGAACTGCAGCCGGAGCAGTTGCCCCAGCAACGGCAGCAGGTAGGAAATGCGAAGGGCTGGATGGTATTCAGGGAACACTAAGCCTTCCCCTGATCTAGGCTGCAAACCGAGCAATGCTCAGAGGCTGTGTCCTTGCGCTACTCGAGCGGGAGGGAAAGCAGGAAGGACTAAAGGAACCGAAGGATGTAACTCAGTTGCAGGCTTTTCTCCAGCCATGAAGGTGTGACTAGAGGTTCGACCCGGTAGGGAACCGTGCGCCTGAGATCCTCTGGAACGGAAACGCCGGGGAACCAGCGTGCGTCTTATGCACGAAACGCGTGCTTCGCTCCAAAAGGCCCAAGAGAGACCTTTTGCATCGGCTTCAAGGAGAGTCACAGGTCGTGAGCAACGAGCAGCCCAGGTGCAGCTTTGTATTTTTAGGACTATTTATTTGCTCGCTATGCAGCTCATTAAGCCATGTAAATCCCTAATCTGTAGCAGAAAAGGTGAAGAAACGTGACAACGGGGACTTGTTAGTGACGACGTCATTGCATCTTCCTTCTTATGTCAAATGTATCGGTACCTCAACTTGTCATGAGAAAGATATTTCAGTGGTGGATAGTAAGAAGTCCAAGTTCTTATGTACCCCTGCTTTTGTAAGCAATCTCCTTCATTTGTATGTTAGATCTACTGTGTGTTTTATTGTTTTAAATTCATCCTGGTGATATTGCTGTTAGTTGGAGAATTTTTCTTTTTTGGGGGAAGGGTGGATTATCTAAAGGAAAATACAATCAGGATATTTGATTTGTCCATGACTGTAGTTTTATAAATGAGCACCCCCAATAGATAGCACACCCTTTGGATCGAATGAGAGTGCTTAATGTCATTTAAAGACATGTCAACTTTGAAAAATTGAGGTAGATCAGGGGTGTCAAACTTGCAACGTCACGTGACGTGTTGTGACGTATCGTGACTTTTTTGCCATTGCCGACAATGGGGTGGGCGCAGTTTCGCTATGATGCATCCAACCCATGGGCTGACAGTTTGACACCCCTGAGGTAGATGGTCAGATATTATTTTCTGTCAGGACTGGAATACAAGATAGTACTTGACTTTTGGTCACAACTGAGCTTAAAATTTCCATAGCTAAGCAAGATAATTAAGTGAAATTTGCCTCATTTTATGACCTTTCTTGCCACAGTTGTTAAGTGAATAACTGCAATTATTAACTTAGTAACACAGATTTTAAGTGATCCTAGCTTCCCCTTTGACTTTGCTTGTCAAGAGGTTGCAAAAGGTGATCACATGACACAGAGACACTGCAGCTGTCATAAATAAATGCCAGTTGCCAAGTTTTTGAATTTTGTCATGTGACCACAGAGATGCTGAACTGTTCATAAGTGTGAAAAACGGTCACTTTTTTCAGTGCCATTGTAACTTCAGTCAATGGTTATAAGTCGAGACTACCTATAACGGTAAGCATCATCATTAACAGTTTACTATTACTCTTATGGAGGAGGTAATTGATTATTCTATTATAACAGGAATGAAGATTTTCAAGGCCACCCTATGGTTTATTTTTCTTTTTAAAGACATATAAAAAAATTTGGTCAGTCTTGACATTCCTGTTTTATTGCTCAAATCAGGTAGCAAACAAAGCAGAAAAGGATATTGGTTTACATATCAACCTTAGGACTGTGCTGCATTGCATTTAAGGAAATATTTGCAATCTATCCACAAGTGGGTTTGTGATCTTGGCTTTTCTTGACACAATGTGGAATTCCAGGTTCAGATGTGACATCAGAGCTATCTCTGTGTAATAGATAATTGGCTAATTGGGGAAGAGCAAATACTGCATAGATCTTAACTGCATGAGTTAAGCTGATTGATTTATCATTGCATAGATCGGTTTATCTATCAAGACGATTCAGAATTTTAGCATCATCAATAAGCAGTTTGCTGACACCTTCTGTTTAAGTGTTCCAGCTTTGTTCCTCATTCACCTTCTAATAAGACAATATCTGAAACTGTGTCAACCCACCCATCCATTTCACTTCCATTTGTAAACTGTTCGGGGAAAACAAGTCAGGATTGTATAGTTTGTCCAGCTTTTGCTGGGAGTAGAATCCAAAGAGAAGAGAGAGAAATATATACTGTTCCTCAGAAGAATTCTTTCCTTATGATATTTAAAGAAGGCCATTATGAATAAATGCAATTATTTTTTCAGATATTTAGCAGAATAAAATTGTGGTATTTATGTTTGAATAGCTTTGGGTCAGCTTTTTAATGAAACTGAGGGATCTAATATGCTGCATTTATTTAGCACGTAATAATTATACCAGGGAGCCATTTGAGATTATTCTACATGTCTTTGGATGTCTGTGTTTTTATTATTACATATAGTGTATTTTAATCATGTTTGTATTAAGTGTTAAAATTGTTTTGGAAAAATGATATGCCATAAAATAAAGAAAGAATGTGGCTTGAAAATATTGTATATTCAGCTATATTAAAACCCTGATTGGCCTCTCATTTAGACCATTTAGACCAAAGGTCTGCAAACTGCGGCTCCGGAGCCGCATGCAGCTCTTTCAGCCGTCTCCTGCGGCTCCCAGTCCTCTGACATGTGCAGTCCAAAAAAAAAAAGTGGGACTAAAAAAGTTCAACCAATCAAATATGCAGGGTAGGTGCATATCTCTCCTTGGCTCCACTCTTCAGTCAAACCCTGTTCTGTGCATGCGCGCATGTACGTGCATGTGCACACATTTTTTGCGGCTCCCAGTTTTTCCTTTTGTGAGGGAACCGGTTCCGAGTGGCTCTTTCACTGTTTCAGGTTGCTGATCCCTGATTTAGACCAAGACCAAAAAAACCAATTTTTATGCTAAAAATATAAATTCACACTTTAAAGCTGCAGAAGCGATAACAATTTAAATTTCCATTCCCCCCCCCCTTTTAATACATACCAGGTATGTCTTTTGTGAGTGGAGGGGAGTATGGGAACTGAAGATGGGCTCCAGCACAAGCCCAAAAGCTTGGAAAAATAAACCTTTGGTCCAGATGACCAACTCAGATTGGAGCTCTCACACAGATGATTGCTATGTATTGTGTGGCTTTTATGTTTAATTCATATGCACATGGCCACAAATATCTGGGATAAAAAAGAGCCACTGAGATCTCTCTAGCATAATAGGTGTGCTAGAGGGCAATTTGTGTCATTGTTATCCAGATAAGATAGCAGCACTATTTTGAAGAGGAAGGGTAAAAATAAGACAAATAAGAAAGCCAGGTTGAAGTTCAGATTCAGCCTTACAAGTTCACTGGATGAGCTTAGAGTTGTCATTTTCTAGCCCAATCTGTCTCACAAGGTGATAGTGGGCAGTGGTGGGATTCAAATAATTTAACAACCGGTTCTCTGCTCTAATGACTGTTTTTGTTATTAAAAAACAATATACTGAAAGGTAGTTTATTATTTCACTCATTTAATACTTAAATAAGAACAATAAAAGAGGCACACAAAAAATTTCAGAACTATGCAAATCAAAGAGCTAAAAATATATTGTCATAAGAAAGATTTTTAAAATATTAATGAAAAAATATTAAATAATATCTGACAAAAACAATAAAACTGTTATTTAAGATATTTCCATATTGCTCCTTAATTGGCATCCTCACTTGCAATTTTCTTCGTTTTTATCCAAGCATCATCGGCTGTGTGATTTATCATTAACTATCTTTTCTTCACTGTAAGAGTAGGATTCCTTTTGAGGTAGGCCGATTAGACTTAATAGTCATTGTGTTTGATATATTAGAAACAGGCGACTTCTCTTCTCCGAACATATGATGTTCATCTTTGAAAAAACCCTTTCACCTTCTGCTGCTTATTATATTAAAACACTAAACTAAGGTTTGATATACATGAAATTGAAATTCTGCTATTTAAATTTAAATCATAGGTCATGGTATAAAGTAGGAAAGCCCATTCTGCTATAAAGAACTACATTAGAGTTGAATGCATGAAATCACAGAACTCTTTAAGAGCTTTCCTGCTCATCATTAGTTGCGCTCTGTATAGCTAGACAGGAAAAAGTTCCAGAGCCACAACCCCAGCTAATACTATGAAGGCCCTACTCCTGAAATTACCTATGACAGTGATGGCGAACCTTTTAGAAACCGAGTGCCCAAACCGCAACCCAAAACCCACTTATTTATCGCAAAGTGCCAGGGCTGCATTAGCATCGTGATGCGCTCAGGGGGGGCAGGGAGGCCCTTCTGAGTGCCACCTCTGGCTTGCAAAAGCAGGGGTGCAAAAACAGCTGCCACGGTGCCGTGGGGTGCAGATATAAGGCCCTGCACCACGCAAAAACAGGGCAGGGCTAGAGAGTATCACACAGGCACTAGCCCCACCCCATTTGCAGTGTGTGCATGCTCGCGGCCCCTTGCGCACATGCACACATGTAAAATGCTTCCCCCCTCCCTTCCAGTCCACCAATCGACAATGGTTGGTGACCTGTGCTCTACCACCTCTACTCGAGCTTGCTATTTGGCCGCTTTGCCTCCTTTGTGCTGGGCGGGGCTCCTGCTCCGGGCGGCGATGGCAGCCTGATGGACCTGCTGCTGGCAGCAGTGGCACGCATGCCAACAGAGAGGGCTCTGAGTGCCACCTCTAGCATGCATGCCATAGGTTCGCCACCACTGACCTATGAGAAGCACCATCTACCATGTTTTCCCCCAAATAAGCCTGTGTCTTATATTTATTTTGGGGCCAAAGGACCCATTAGGCTTATTTTGGGGGGATGTCTTACTATTTTCCTGACACCTGCCTTGCGGCGGCGGTACCAACAGCTTCATCCAGGACCCATGTGACTGCTGCCACACTTCTTCTATGTCGTGCCAGTGCCGCTGCCGCAAAGTAGGTGGGGAGGAGCTGCCTATGCACCCCACAACCGCTTACCATGCTGAAGGGTCCCCATAGCCAAGCCTTCCACGTCCCAACATCTGTCGTGCCTTGCCTGTTCGGTAGTGGTGCTCCCACTTTCTCCTTCCTCCACCTCCTTCGAACAGCCCTTCACTCCCGTTGCTTTTTTAGTCCTGGATCTCGGTTTGTCTGGAGCCTGTGCAGAGGGTCTTTGGAAACGAAGCTCCACAGCAATCAGGTGGGGTGGGAATGATTCCCTTCACTTTGGGACCAGCTCTGAAATGGCCAGACTAGCACGCATTCATGTGCTTCCAATCCCTTGCTTGCTGCAATCTGACTTTGCAGCAAGCAAGGGGGTTGGAGGCATGTGAATGCACACTAGTCTGGCATCTCAAAAAACCCAGATTGTGTCCCCACTCCTGGATTTTTGCTGCCAGACTTTAACTTTCTTTAAAGTTTACTTGATGCACAATGGGAAGGATCCGCGTTTTGCATCAAGTAAACTTTAAAGAAAGTTAAACAGTCTGGCTGCGAAAATACAGGAGCAGGTAAAAGAAAAACCCAGTCTCATGTATTGTGAAGGATTTTCACTGCCAGACTGGTTAACTTTATTTAAAGTTTACTTGATGCAATGCGGATCCTTCCCATTTTAACAAACATAATTAACATATCACAAAAGCTAATTGATAAAATATGTAATTATTTCAACTATATAGCATTGCTAATCTGTCTCTTGCTCTCTTACCATCCTACCCCTGTTCATTCTAGTTTAAATCCTATCTCAGTTTGGCCACTGATGAGCTGACCTGCAGCTCAGTCTATGTGTATTTGTTGAAGAGAGCTGCATTTCATAAAACCTTATGATTTTCAATAAAACATATTAGTCAGAAAATGTGCTACCAGACGTCTCCTGATTTTTGGTACCACGATACAGCTGATATGGGTCACCTCATGCAGGCCTGTTTTGAAATTGCTATTATGATGTCGTGCTAGGAAGACCTGTTCATTCTGGCTTAAAAAGCCCATACAGTTTACAGAGGGACTATTTGATAGCTTGTTCTTGAGTCTTTTTGCCAGTTGGAGCAGCTAAATAAATATGAAAACTCCTTCTGTTTTGGTGTGATAACTTAACTTTGGTGTATTCAGTAGATTCAGAGCTATTACAGCTTTCTGAGGCAGAATTTCCTATCAATCAGATCATCCAGTTAATGAAGATGAGTTATGGGACATGGCTGGGGAGAACCTGAGGCAAGTGTGCCCATGCTTATTGGTTTCTCTTTTCTCTTCTAGGAGCATCAGAGGGAGAAGAGATTCCATCTTCGGAATTCAGGTTTCTCTGCTTTCCCCATGCCCCTTAAACTCATTTACTTTATGAATCAAAGGGATGCTGTTAAGTAATAAATTTAGATAATAAAAGGTATTTTTCTGCAGATGCTTTCATTCATAATTTTTAGTTTCAATAAACATGATACTGCAGCTTCTCACTTTAGTATTTAATTTGTTTAGACAGAAATCTCTCCCTTGAAATAATTGTCCATAGCATTTGCATTTCACATTGCATTATAGAAATAGCCAAAAACTCTCTTGATATGTAATTCATTTTGATTATATCAAGTGTAGCAAACCTATTAATAAATGTGTACATGTGAACATTCACGTTGTGATTTTCATGGAAGAGTGTGTTTCTTCTATATTGCTTGATTACTTATTTCATATCTATAGAGGATTACATCCAGAAATATTCTTCCATCTGTACTGTATGTGAAGAGGGAGTTAATCTCTTCAAAATGTACTGAAATGTATAAAAAAACCAGTAAAACTAAAACTGATAATGCTTGCAAAACTGAAAGATATTGGGTTTTCATACAAGTAAATTAGCTGAATATGTAACCTCCAGTGGTGGGATTCAGCCAATTTGCACCAGTTTGCCAGAACCGGTAGCTAATTTTTTGTTGCCCGGGCCCAGAATGGACTTCTAGAAGCAGAAAAACCGGTTGTTCACATATTTGAATCCCACCATTGGTAACCTCTGTAGCAGTTGTATTCAGAATGCTACCACAATGCACATATTATTCTGAATAAGATTGCTATCGATCATCACCTTGCACAACATCGTTTAAAAGAATTGGCTCCTGCAAGCAGTTATATTGCTTTCCATATGATGATATATAGACCCTGGCTGCTGGTCTCTGCATTCACAGCTGCAAATGTGAAGAGTTATCTCTTGCAGATATCTTGTAAACTATATTCTGAGGGTAAAATTGAGGGTGAAGAATCACTCAGTCTTTTTTAAAAGAAAGGCTGCAAAATAAATGTAATTAATTATATCAATTAATAATAGCTAAGATAGCATACATCATCAGAAAGATGTTTAAAATCATAACAATAGCAATTTTAAAATAAAAAGAACTAGGAAGCCACAGAATATTGTGAAACAGAATCTGTACCCATGGGATATTTTAGTTTCAATGGTAATTATAAATGATTAGGACTGTTACATGTGGCAGATTTAAGTAGCATTTTATATATAGTTGGAAGTAAATATAATATAATTTAGAATTTTGATCTAAATCCTGATTAGGCTTTTTTAATGTGATGAAAATTTTAAATTAATTCGTCAATGAGAGGACCCAATAGAACAGAATATTCATAACCTGGTTGAATTGTGGAGTTCTTGGTGCTCTCTGAACTTTGTTGTTGTTTGCAGATGTTTCATTATCGAACAATATAGCGTTAACAGTGCTAATGAATCTGGGGTTTCCTCTGTATTTGTATAAGATGCTTGTCCTGGTAGTGTTGACGAGGTTATGGTTTTCTCCTTGGTGGTTCCTTAATTAGGGTATTGTTTTCTGCTTTTTAGCTGGGTAATAAGCAGGATTGATGTCCTGTCCAGCCTGGAGAGCATGCTACTGTATATAAAAGAAAGCGAACCACACATTGACTAGCACATGTTATCTAGTTGGGTAATAAAATACCTGCAAGCAAACAGCCAAGCTCAAAGAGTCCCAAGGACTTCCAGTCAGAGAAAGGTCTTGAAGTACTCCTTGCTTCCAAAGCCCATAATAAAATTAATAAGTCTCTATAGGGCTAGTAAATCATAATGTGGCTTAATTCTTTTAGATTTAGTGCCTACCGATTATGGAGTAATATTTGTGAACTTGGGTATTATGGTTTGTTCAGTAAATAATGATTAAACATCCTACCTTATTCATAATGAAATTAGTTTAGTTTAGTTCTGACATCCTCAAAATTAGATGGATCCTTTGCCCAGGGCTTCTGGACTCTTCTTTGCAATCTAGATTTTACCCAGAGGTTGCCTCTTAATCTTTTGCTCCTTTTGCAGAATGCTTCAATGGCACTCAGCCTCTTAGTCTTAGAACATGTTCTTCAGCCTTCTTCGTGCAGGTTTTTTTTTTAAACTGCATCACAAGGTCTAATCAGCAAGTGAGGCTTGAACCAATGTTATACCCTCTTCTTTAAGCACAAATACATTCTCTGCTTCACTTTCCTAATACTATCCCTCAGTATATCATCTCTACTACAATGGTAATAAACTGCTATTTCCAATTCGCACACCCCCTTTCCTTTCCCTCCTACCTTTATTTTGTGGATACTATTAGAAGACAATAACTGCTAGAAATGTGTCAAATTATTTGTGACCATTATTTTCAAAGCATTTTATTGCTATGCTAATAATTTTATTTATGAAAAAGGACTCATCTCACTCAGAGATGTTGCATTAACCTATAGTTTGCTAGGCGCTCCTGAAACAGGCCAGAATGAAGGCCTAGCTGAATCCGAAAGTTTAAGGGGTAGGATCAGGCTAGAGCAGACATGTCAAACACAAGGCCCGGGGGCCAGATGCGGCCCGCAAAGTGGTTTCATGTGGCCCGCGAAGCCATCCTGGAAACAGTGAGGGAACGGCCCCCACTGCCTTGGCCCTGGCCCAGAGACCCTCCTTCTGCCAGAAACCCTCAGATCTGTCCCACTCCTGCCCAGGCCCCCATACGCACCCTTGATGCGAACGATGTAGAGCTGGCCACGCCCACCCAGTAGGCCATATGCACTCTAGCCATGCCCACCCAGTAGGCCACGCCCACCCAGGCCACATCCACCCGGCCCCTTGAGGGCAACCGCAATGCTGATGTGGCCCTCAATGAAATTGAGTTTGACACCCCTGGGCTAGAGGAATTTGCCATTCCAAAAATCTTGTTCCAATGTACAATTTAATATTGAATGAGCCTCTCCTCAAATATTACATGTTCACATGAATTGTCCAACAACTAAATGTGCTGCAATAAAACATACTTTATACGTTTTAAACTTGTGACTAGTGCTGTATTGTAATTTCCTTGGCTGTAAAAGTTTAGACGGATTCTCTTTAAAGTTTTCATTTTATCTCTTGTAGGAATGAAGCAACTATTATCTCAGGGAGAAGGCTGGCTGCACAAGTCTGTGAGGAAATACAAAGAGATATCAAATCATGGCTTACCCTTGGCCACAAGAGACCTCATCTCACTGTTGTTTTAGTAGGAGAAAACCCAGCTAGTCACACTTATGTAAGAAATAAAGTAAAAGCAGCTGCAGCAGTAGGTATGGTTTTTTTTTTAATAGAGTTTGCATGTTGCCAACCCAGGCTGTTTTCATAATAGATACAATATTTTACTTGCGTATGATTTTATTTTTTTGAAGAATGAGGCTTTAATGCAGGGGTGTCAAACTGCCGGCCCGCGGGCCGGAGCGTCACGGAGAAACCGCGCCCATCCCATTGTCGGCAATGGGAAAAAGTTCCAATATGTCGCGCTACGTCACGTGATGTCGCGAGTTTCACATGTCTGCTTTAATGGATGTGGCAATGATGCAAGGCAGGAGAGCTGACACGCTTATTCAGGGACAATATTTTTGTATGGTTTGGGTGAGGCACGACAAGATTAATATCAGCTTTCCCAAGAACAACAGACAGGAAACACGGCCCGATGAGCTAATTCTACTTTATTGTAAGGCTACATTAATAAAATCTTGCAAGTCTAAAACTTGTACCATCTCCTTTGCAACCTGAGAGTCCTTTCTGAGCCTCTTTTTCTGCGCATTATCTGTTTCCTAGACAGCATCTCTCTGCGGGTCTCATTCCTATATACCTTTACTGTATGAAGCCTATTTTATTATTTATGTATTTATTTATTTATTAATAACATTTATAGGCTGCTCATCTTACCTCAGGGTAACTCTGGGTGGTTTACAATCATAAAAAAAATCAAAACTGTATAAACTAAAAGCGTAAGTAAATCAATACAAAAGCCAAGCACTATGGGCCCAATTAAAAATTGGGGAGAGCAGGAGCAGGATGGTGGGGGGGGGAAGGTGAGATCTGTTGTTAATCGATCAACCACATTCATTGTGATTCTCCTCCACTGAAGCCCCAGGCTAACAAACAGAGCCAGGTCTTTAGGATCTTCCGGAAGGTCAGGAGGGTGGGGGCCAACCTCACACCGAGGAGTAAGATGTTCCACAGGGCAGGTGCAACCGCAGAGAAGGCTCTTCTGGACCCAGGCAGACTAATCAGGCTGACAGGACTTGCAGCATTCCTCCTCTGCCAGCTTGGGTGGGACGGGCCAATCCCAGGGGATGAGATGGTCTCTCAAGTAGCCTGACCCATTCACTGATGTCTAAATTCATATATTTCTCAAAAAGGCACCCAATCAGGACCGCAATGATGCCAACATTTTGAAACACGTGTCATGACATCACGAGTCAAGCTGTTTCAATGTCACAGGCAAGTTTGTAAGGTGTACATTTTGTTGCTTGCCCCCCGGTTCCTCTTCCTTCAGGCTTCTAGAAAAATCATTTCTTTAATTTTCAGAAAATTGGGTTTCAGAAGAGATTCAACAGTTCCAGGTTGCCTGCATAGGTCCTAGATAATTAAGCAATGTATGAATTTTTTTTACCTGTTGTAGAAGCTTGAACAAAGATAAATTATAGTGCCATTAAATGTGGAAGTGCATAATTTGATTTGTGTAGCAAATCTTGCAAGAGACAAATGCAAACCATTGTTGCTAAGGATATTTCTTTTGTGTATTGTTTTAGGCATTTGTAGTGAAATAATACTGAGACCCAAGGAAATTTCTCAAGAAGAACTTTTAGATCTCACTGGCAAATTAAACAAGGATTCAAGAGTCAGTGGCATATTAGTCCAGTTACCTTTGCCAGGTAATGAATTCTGTTTCATATGGAGTCAGAAAGTGGAATGACTTGAGAATGTATGAGAAAAATGCAGTTAAACTAGTACCTCTGTTCTGGCACAAGAGAAAAGGTTTATCAGCGATCCATTTCCTTAGGTCATTGCTGTCTTTAAAAGGTAAAGGTTCCCCCGCACATGCGTGCTAGTCGTTTCCGACTCTAGGGGCCGGTGCTCATCTCCGTTTCAAAGCCGAAGAGCCAGCGCTTGTCCGAGGACGTCTCCGTGGTCATGTGGCCGGCATGACTAGACGCCAAAGGTGCACGGAACGCTGTTACCTTCCCACCGTCGTGGTCCCTATTTTTCTACTTGCATTTTTACGTGCTTTCGTATTTATTTTTCTAATGATTTTTTCTCTAAATATTTGTTATTTCTGTCACATTGCTTAATCCTTTATAAGCATAGCTAAAATCTGATTGCCAAATTGCCATATATTTTATCAGACATCCCTGCAGGTGGCAACAGATCAGTCCTGTCCTTTCCAATTTTCCCCCCAAAATTAGCAATAGCTCCAAGAGAAAGTTCATTTTAAATTGCCATGAATGAAGCTGAGAGAACTATAAAGAAGAAAGTCTTTCCGAGTATCTTTTATTTAAGGCTAAATAGGGCTTTCCTGGTAATAACCAGCATTTTTGGAAAGAAACTAGCAGCCAGTGTCTGTATTCTCTTAATAGAGAAATATTCTGAACTCTATTCTAAAGTCCAGACTGTCTGGCATAGATTCAAAAACAGCACCATGCAGAGTTAAGCCTAGAGGTTATCAGTGCTGACAGCTCTGCGCTAAAATCATCTTCCAGGAAAAGGACATTGTTGAAACATTGACTGAAACATTCACTAAAGCGCTGCCCTGGCCATTGCTGCAGCGTGGGAAAAGGACATATCTCAACTTGCTGTCTTGGGTTTGCAGTGCTTTTTTTGTAAAAGAAAAAGGTGCCGGAACTCACACATGTCATACAACCCGCCTTGCCTACCCTACAAGGTTCCATCCAAAAAAGGTGCCGGAACTCCGTTCTGAGCGTTCTATGAGAAAAAAAGCCCTGTGGGTTTGTACAACCACATTCACAACAGGTAGATCTACTATCTCCTGAAATTATGAAACCTCACAAAAACCACTTTCATTTTGCCTTGATTCTGTTTCAGCATATTAAATCCTTTATTCCTTTTCTTAAAATATGATTTTATTAAATTTCAGAAGCATGAATAAAAACTAAACAAGCAAGAAAAATAAAAGAAAGAACCAGACAAAAATCAAGAAAAAAGTGTGAGGAAAAGAAGAAAGGAAAAACTAGAGAGAAAAATAATGGCTTCCAACTTACTTTGCTACAAATGTAGATAAAAGTCCAACACTTAGTCTAAAATTGGCAATTGTCTATATTGCTTCTGTAATCCTATATAATTCTAATAAATCCCAAAATCACAATTTCATTTCTCTGTTTTTTTGCAAAAAGTCCAAAATTGGTTTCTAAGTAGAAATCAAACTGCTTTTCTTTTCTTTAATCAAAGCTGTCAATTTTGCCATTCTGCCAATTCCATCAGTCTAACCATCCATTCTTCTAGATATTGCAAATCCTTCACCTTCTTACATATAGGATTCTTGCTGTGGTTATTGTATATGAAAGAGTTTTTCATTCCCAACTGCACATAGGCATTGGGAGAGCCACTTCATTATCAAAAATTACCTGGTAGTGGTATAGGAAAATAATTTTAAGTGTCATCAATATATTGGTAATACCCAACTTCAAAATTCCTAATATCATATCATATAGTATCACATAGATTTATTTATTTATTTATTTATTTATTTATTTGTTTTTATAAACCACCCTTCTCCCGAGGGACTCGGGGCGGTGTACAGAGTAAGGTAGGCAAACATAATAACAGTACTGAAAAACAATAAACAAAACAAAACAAACTGGGACCCCAATTAGAGCTATCAGGCCAGGCCAGACTGCTGGAATAGGTGAGTCTTCAAGTCGTGCCGGAAGGTGCGGAGGTCGGGGGCCATCCGGATTTCAGTTGGTAAGCAGTTCCAGAGGGCTGGCGCACCCACTGAGAATGCCCTCCCCCTGGGAGCCACCAGCCGACATTCCTTGAGCGGTGGCACCCTGAGGAGGCCCTCTCTGTGGGAGCGCACAGGGCGGTGGGGTGTTGACATTGGCAGAAGGTGCTCCCGTAGGTAGTCCGGACCATGCCATGTAGGGCTTTGTATGTCATTGTTAGCACCTTGAACTTCACCCGGAAGGCAACTGGAAGCCAGTGCAGCGCACGGAGGAGAGGTGTGATATGGGAGTATCGGGAAGCTCCCAAAAGTGTCCGTGCCGCTGCACTTTGCACCAGTTGAAGCTTCCGAGTGGATCTCAAGGGCAGCCCCATGTAGAGAGTGTTACAGTAGTCTAGGCGAGAGGTCACAAGGGCATGGGTGACTGTACGTAAGGCATCCAGGTCCAGATAAGGCCGTAGTTGGCGCACCAGTCGAACCCGGGAGAAGGCCCCCTTGGTCACAGCTCCTATGTGATCTTCCAGGGAGAGCTGCGAGTCTAGGAGGACACCCAGGTTGCGGGCCCTATCAACAGGGGGTAGTAACTCATCCCCGATGTTAAGGGATGGGATGCTCTGAGTAACCTGGCTTGCCGGTACGTACAGCCATTCAGTCTTGTCTAGGTTCAGTTGAAGCCTGTTCCTCCCCATCCATTCCCGGACCGCTTTCAGGCAGCGGGACATCACGTCGAGGGCATCACTGATGTTGTTTGGAGTTGAGATGAAAAGCTGGGTGTCATCAGCATACTGATGGTACCCTACTCCAAAGCTACGAATGATCTCACCCAGCGGTTTCATGTAGATGTTGAACAGGAGAGGCGAGAGGACTGACCCCTGAGGGACTCCGCAAACGAGTGGCCTCGGAGTCGACCTCTGTCCCCCTGCCAACACCAACTGTGAGCGACCCTGGAGAAAGGAGGAGAACCAACGCAGAACCGTGCCTCCCACTCCCAGTCCCCTGAGGCGCCGCAGCAAGATACCATGGTCGATGGTATCGAAAGCCACCGAAAGGTCTAATAAGACTAGGACAGAGGAATGGCCCCTGTCCCGGGCTCTCCAGAGATCATTCATCAGAGCGACCAATGCCGTCTCCGTGCTGTAGCCCGGCCTGAAGCCCGATTGGCACGGGTCTAGATAAACCACTTCATCCAGGACCTGAGGAAGTTGGTGCGCCACCACGCTCTCAACAACCTTCGCAAGGAAGCGAAGATTGGAGACTGGACGAAAGTTATTCAATGAGGATGGGTCCAAGGTGGGCTTCTTGAGGAGAGGTCTCACCACCGCCTCCTTCAAGGCGGTGGGGAAGTGACCCTCACTCAGAGAAGCAGAGATGACCGCCAGGAACCAGCCTCGTGTCCCCTCTCGAGCCGCATAAGCCAGCCAGGAAGGGCACGGGTCCAGTAAGCATGTGGAGGAGCTCAACCTCCTCATAATCCTGTCCACTTCCTTAGGAGTCACAGGATCAAATTCCTCCCAGATGACGTCGACAAGACTGTCCATGTCTTGTTCTTCCAACTCAGCCCAGTTGGAGTCCAGGCCGGTCCCGAATCCGAGCAATTTTATCCAGCAGATATTGACCGAATTCTTCGGCTCGGCCCTGCAAGGGTTCCTCCCTCACCTCTTGGTTCAGTAGGGAGCGAGTCACCCTGAACAAGGCAGCCGGGCAATTATCTGCAGACGCGATGAGGGTGGAAAAGTAATTGGATTTTGCCACCCTTATCGCAGCGAGATAAGACCTGGTGAGGATTCTTAATCGCAATCGGTCGGATTCGGATCGACTGGATCTCCAACGGCTCTCTAGGCCCCGTCTCCGACGCTTCATCTCCCGGAGCTCCGCGGTGAACCATGGGGCTCGCTGGGATCTGCGCCGGGTCAGAGGCCGCATGGGTACAACTCGGTCCAGAGCCTCCGTGGCTGCCTTTTCCCAGGCTTCCACTAAGGCATCCGCCGAGCTGTGAGCAGGGAGTGCATGTGCATCCCCAAGTGCTGCCTGGAACCTATCAGGGTCCATTAGGCGCCTAGGGCGGTACCATCTGGTTGGCACCGTGCACCCACGGCGGGGAGTGGCAAAGGGGAAGTCTAGCCGTAGAAGGTGATGATCGGTCCATGACAGGGGCGTAACAGTCGTGGCACCCCCACCGATATCATCACGCCACCGTCCAGACAAGAACACCAAGTCTGGGTTGTGGCCTCCCTCATGAGTCGGTCCAGAAATTATTTGCGACAGGTCCATGGCCGCCATGGAAGCCATGAACTCCCGAGCCAGTTCGGACGATCCTCCCAGGGACGGTAGGTTAAAGTCGCCCAAGACCATGAGTTTTGGGAATTCAACCACCAACCCTGAGAGGACATCGAGTAGCTCGGGCAGGGCTGCCACTGCACGATTAGGTGGTAGGTCCGCCAGCAGCAGGCCCAACTGCGCCCCCGGGCCATATCTCAGAAGGAGAGACTCACACCCGATCATCTGAGGGACGGTGGTCTCTCGCGGGCTAAGGGACTCCCTGATGATAACTGCCCCTCCCCCGCCCCTCCCATGGGTCCGAGGCTGGTGCAGCACCTGGAAACCTGGCGGGCAGAGGTCAACCAGGGGGACACCACCCTCTGGGCCCAGCCAGGTTTCCGTGATGCAAGCCAGGTCTGCGTGCTCGCTCTCCACTAGGTCACGAACGAGGTGAGCCTTGTTAGCTACGGACCTGGCATTCAGGTAGACCAGCCTTAGCATAGGAGGCTGCACACCTTCGCTCCCGGGTAGATATTGAAATGCACAGAATTGGAGACTGGATTTTATATCATGCAGTTGTCCATTTCATAGAATCATAGGGATGGGAGGGACCTGCAAAGTAAGGCACCATCATATTCCATCCTGGATGGAAGGCTGCCCCAATCTTTTCTTGAAAACCTCCAGTGATATTGCAGGCTGCTCCATTGATTCAGTGGTCCTCACTGTCAGGAAATTTCTCCTTACTTCCAGGTTGGAGCTGTCTTTAAAAGCTCAAACCCTTTACTACTTGTCCTGCTGTCAGGTGTTTTGGAGAATACATTGACCCTGTTTTCTCTGTGACAGCTCCTCAAATACTGGTAGACAGCTTCTGTCATGTCATCTCTAATCCTTTCTTAGGCTAGTTCCCGTAACCATTCATCATCATACAGTTTAGCCTCTAGTCTCCTTATCCTCTTTATTGCTCCTCTTTGCAGTCTTTCTAGGACCTCAGAATCTTTTTTTATATATCATAGTGACCAGAACTGGATACAGTGTTCCAAGTGTGATCTCACCAGTGCAATATAAAGTCTTATTATAATTTCTTGTGATCTTGATCCTATCCCTCTGTTGATGCAACCAAAGACTGCATTAGATTTTTTGACTGGTATAACACACTGCTGGCTTATACTTCAGTGATGGTCCACTAGGACACCAAATCCCTCTCACAGTTACTATTGTTGATCCAGGTACTGCTTATTCTGTACCTGTGTATTTGCCTAAAGATAGGAACTTACTTTTCTCACCTCAGTGGATCTTGTTGGAGATGGCCCAGTTCTCAAGTCTGTCGAGATCCTTCTGAATCGTTATCTTTCAAAGCATTGGTAGTTCCCTCCAACTTGATATTGTCTGCAAGTGTTATGAGTTCCCCTTCTATCCTCTCATCTAGATGATTTGTGAAGATGTTGAAGACCGTTGGGCCCAAGACAGAACTTTGAGGTACTCCACTGCATGCTTCCCACCATATAGGTGGAATTTCATTGAGACTATAGGCTGGGTGCAGTTTGTAAGCCTACTACAAATCCATCTGGTGGTGGTACTGTCTATACCACATTGTTCTATGCCAGCAAGAAGTAGGATAGAGGTCTTCTTCATCAAATGTTTCAGTGAAATCCAAGTAATCCACAGCACTTCCCTCATTCACTAATTTAATCACTTTATCAAAGAAAGCAGTGAGACTTGTCAGGCATGATATATTTTTAACAAACACATGCTGGTTTCTAGATGCTCACACATCTGCTGCTTGATTATCTTTTCCAGGTATTGATATCAAGCTGATTTTTCTGAAGTTTCCTGGATCCACTTTTTTCTCCCATCTTGAAGACGGGAACCATTCAGCTCTTTTCCAATCCTCTGGCAGTTTCCCTGCAGTCCAGAGCTGTGAAAAATTTTGTTCAGTGGTTCTAAAATCACATCTGTCAGGTCCTTCAGTACCCTGGGATGTAAACCATCTGGTCCTGGTTATTTGAACTCTTCTAAAGTGGATAGGTATTCTTTTGCCAATTTTTATCTGTTTTCACCAGCATTCCTGTTCTGTTTTCCCTCTGTTTTTGATAGCTTGGCTATATTTTTTTCTTTTGCATAAAGACAGATGCAGACAAGGAGTTAAATAGCTTCACTTCCTCTCTGCTGCCCGTTGCCTTCTTGCAGTCTTCTCCCACTAGTGGACCTATCATTTCCTTGACTTTTTACTTGTTCCTTTTATATTGAAAGAAACATTTTTTATTTTATTTTTGGCATTTGTTGCAAGTCTTAGTTCATTCTGAACTTTAGTCTTCATGATTCCATCCTTGCAGATTCAGACTATTTGCTGGCGTTCTGTTTTAGTTATATGTCCCTGTTTTTCATATTTTATACTTTTTTGTCTCTCGGTTTGTCAGAGAGCTCTTGTGCAACCATATTTATCTCATCTGATGTATTTTGTTCTTCTTCCTCTAATAATTGTTTTTGTTTGGGCCTTTAGTATTTCAATTTTTAGAGTTTCTCATGCATCTTGAACTGTTTTTCCTTCTAGGATTTCCATTCATGGATTCCTTCCTAATTTTTTCTCGTGTTTTATTAAAGTCAGCTCTCTTAACATCTAAAACACTGCCATGACACTGCCTTTATTATGGTGAATTCTAGTATGACATGCTTACTCTGCCCCGATGTCCCTCCACAATTATTTCATCGTGATTAGTTAGAATTAAGTCCAGAGAAGCTGATTCTTTAGTTCCTGCCTCCACTTTTTGGGTGACAAAGTTGTTAGCTGGCAGATCAGGAACCAATTTGATCTCCTATAGCTTGCAGTTTGTTTCCCAGTTAATGTCAGGTAGTTAAAGTCCCCCATTGCTACAATGTAACCTGGTTAATACTACATGCCTGTAGTACATGCCTATGACAATGTCATTTCTTTTTCCTCTAATATTTACTCAAAATACTTTCAAGAAAGTTTTCATCTCTAGTATTCTGTATTTCTGTAGTGGCTCTTCGGCTTTCAAACGGAGATGAGCACCGGCCCCTAGAGTCGGAAACGACTAGCACGCATGTGCGGGGGAACCTTTACCTTTACCTATAGTCATTGTTTACATAGAAAGCAACTCTTCCCCATTGTTCTGGATCAAACACGTTGTGATCGTGATTTTAATTCCTTGTTAAGACACATTGGTCTGTTTAAGTGAATTTAGTCACATTTAACGGCCCTTTCCAGACAGTGAACTCATAAAGCACCTGGTTCATCTGAAATACCTTTATAAGATGGTTACAGCAGAGAAGGTGTGGTCAGGTGAATCTGGACGGAGCTTTAAGGTCGAAAGACAGTAACAGGATTACTGTCCGCATGGCTTGTGTTCAAATGTTACAATGGAGGATGGAACACAAGGGAGCAAAGAGAAGGAGGAAGTCCAACCCAGAAGGGGTGGATCCTAGTACAGCATCATGAGCAGGATAGGAAATACATCACAAAGGGGGAAGGTAGTGGTAGACCCAATTAGCATATTGGTAATTTCCCAAGAACAGCCACGTGGTGGCAGCACACCCTTCTTTTGAATTTGTTCTGTGTTGGTTTGTTTTTTTGAACAATTTATAGCCTTCTAGCAGTATGTTCCAATCATGGATTCCCTCCCATCAAGTTTCAGTAATAGCAGTAATAACATATCTGCCCTCATATATTTGAATCTCAAGTTCTCTGTGTTTGTTACCCAAACTCTGAGTATTGGTGTACAGGCATCTGAGCCTTTTATGGCTGACCTTCCATTTGCTTTCTACATCTACTGTTTTATATCTAAATTCCCAGTCCTTCTCACCATTCCCTTTCTCGCTGTCTGACTGGTTGTCTTGGGGATTATACTTAAAGATTGGTCTCCCTGCCCTTGCAGTTTTTGTTTAAAGCTATTTGGATGAGCCAAGGTAGTTGTTCTCCAAGCACATTTTTCCTGGTTCTTATAGCATGCAACCCATCTCTTGCCAGAAACCCTTCCTATAGGTAATGTAAACCATGGTCCAAAAATCCAAAGTTCTCTCAGTGGCACCATCTCTTGAGCCAGTGGTTTACTTCTAGAACCCTCCATCCTCTCACTGGGTGTTGACCTTCGGCTGGCGATTAGAACATCACCTGTGCCTCCAAATGCCTTGCTTTCCTGCCTAGTTGCTCACAATTGTTTTCAGGCTCTTAATTGCATAATTTGTCCCAATATGAAAGAGAAGAAAGGGATAATAATTGTTGGGCTTGATTATTTTAGTAAGCCTCTCTGTCACATCTTTAATCCATGAACCTGGGAGACAACACACCGCCATTATTGTTTGGTCTCTTCCCCTGAGTAGTGAGTCATAAATCATTATCACATGCTTTCATTCCCCCCTCCCCCAAGTTTAAGCTATTTTATTTCCTGTCACTGGACCATTTGACAAACATTCTTCTCCAAGTGTCTGCATATTTTCTTCCAGACGGAGAATATGAAATTGGTTGTTCAGCTCCAGTGGCAGGAACAGCCTTTTTAGATTTTTGGCCTTTGAGTGACATGCTGCCATTGCCCTTACTGTTTCTTGATTGTTCTTTTTTGTTATGTTCGGTTTGGACACAGACTTCTGCCTTGAGTAGGAGTTCATCATATTCACCAATGAGTCTTGGAATGACAAGTTTCAGAGTGGCTAGCTTTGCCTGTAGACTCTTCAGATTTTCTTTAAGTAATCCAATTAATTTACATTTGATGCAGATGGGCAGGAATACAAACATATTGCATCTATTGCATGAAACTACAGTGCTAGCCTCTTTTTCCATGGCTTTGTTACTCTTCATACAAATGCTTCCAATAATACTATGGTTTTCATCTTGTAACTCCACAAGAAGCAGGCAAACTGAATCTTTACAAAAACAATCTTATCTGTGTTAAAGAGTTAATTCTGCAACGTTATTTCTGATTTTTAAAAAGCTGATAAAAGTTTTTTGCTCCCTCTTGTGGTTAATGTTGAAATTACACTTCAATATAACAAAGCAAAACAGATAAAACTGATAAAAATTAGTCTTTTACCCTAAATCACAGATCTTCCGTTAAAAATTAATCTTTCGTTCAGATTAGCATTTTGCTCCCTCTTGTAGCTAATGTTGAAATAATATTTATATACAATAGTGAAAGGCAAATTAGGTTTCTTCTCTGTTTCCTTAGTTCACAGTTTGCAATCCTCAAAAAATTGCAACTTTGTTTTGTAATGAATGTGAGCAAATCCTTGCTTTGCAGTTAGTGTAAACGCAGTTTAAATTTCTCAAAAATTTTCAGCTTCATTTTACAGTTAATGTCTAAAAAATAAAACAAAATGTAGTCTGAAAATCAGGACCATCCATAAGAAAACAAAATGTATAGGCATAAGTTTGCAGTTGGTATAAAAGAGCATAGAAGGTAAATCCAAGTGCTGTGGTGTTGTAATGTTTGTCTCTTCAGCATAAGAAAGGGAAGGGTAGGTTATAAGTGAAAAAAACTTTTTAAAATGCAAAAGACAACAAAGCAACAAAGGAACTCAAGGTGATTTTGATTTAGTGTTTGCCTGTTTTTTTGAGGATTTTTGGGTGGGTGGGTGGAAAGCAAAAAGAGAACAAAGAGAGTCCTGATGACTACATGTCTCACCCAGGTAAAACTTTCATTTTCCACAAAGTCTTGTCTTCTCTCCAAGTTTGGTCTTTTCTCCATCCCACGATTTCCTGTGAGTCTTTTCAGCTTGCTTGGGGCTGTTGAGGCTTTTAATCCATTCATGCTGCAGGAGATGCCTTGCATTCCTGGTACCAGTCCCTCTACAACTTCTGAATTGCATCTGTTTCCAAATAATAACATCTGAAACCTTTCTAAGGAATAGAAATGGAATCACTTCAAAGCAGGAACATATATTATTACCAAACTTCCCAGGTGATCCAGAAAGAGGATGTAATGGTCAGTGGTATCAAAACTTGCTGAAGTACTACTGCCAATCTTCAGGCATCAACCAAGAAAGTCTTAACTCATTTGCCCTCAATAAAACCAATCTGAAATGTTTCAAGATACAATAATCTGTCTAGAAATACTTGTAGCTGAGAAAATTTGTACTGTATTCATCTGTCTTCAGGAGATCAGAAACTGATTTGAAGTCATCTCCAATAGATTTAAAGCAGGCTTAAGAAGAGATCTTATAATTGTATCTTTTAAACATTATTTTCAACATTAAACTCAGTTAAAAATTAAATTCATTTTGTCCCTCCTCCCCATCCCCAAATTATAGCTGGTATAGATGCTACTTTCAGATATTTATTATACAATTACATTGCACTCACTTATATTGATGGAATACACACAACGTCTGGACACAAGCTGTTCCACTGAATATAAGAACCACCCCTGGTCTTTATAGCATGTTCTTATCATAAATATGTACATTTGAATGATTATAATACAGAAGGCAGCTCTTTGCAATATAAGCAATGTGTTCTAAGCATTAGCAAATTCAAAAAAATGAAGAGAAAGATTTCATCATGCTTGACATTAACTGAGGATGTCAGTTTTGGTGTTCCAGAATAACAAGGATGGGAAATTGGTCTGAAATCAAATTTGCAATGATTTAACACATTTCTAAAAATGAATTTGTTGAGGTCACCTTTATTGGCTCTAGAAGCACAAAATTTCTTTCTATCAGTTAGATTAGAAATTTGAGTAATTTGAATTGTGTATTATGTTTTTAAGCTAAAACATCCTAAAAATAATTTCAATGCACATGGTATTTTTCAGAAAAAAATATCAAATCAATACCAGTAACTGTGAGAGGAATCTTGATGTGATCAACACCAGTAACTGTAACAGGGATCTTGGGATCCTAGTGGACAATCACTTAAATATGAGCCAATTATGTGTGGCAGTAGCCAAAAACGCCAATGCAATCCTGAGCTGCATTAACAGAGGGATAGAATCAGGAACATTTGAAGTACTACTGCTACAAAGCCTTAGTAAGACCCTATTTGGAGACACTGCATCCAATTTTGTTCACCACGATATAAAAAAAGATGTTGAGACACCGGAATAGTGCAGAGAAAAGCAACAAAGATGGTTAGGGGGCTAGAGGCTAAAACATGAAGAATTGTTGGAAGAATTGGGTATGTCTAGTCTAATGAAAAGAAGGACCAGGGGAGACATAATAGCACTGTTCCAATATTTGAGAGGCTACCACAAAGATGAGGTATTTTCCAAAGCACCAGAAGGCAAGATAAGAAACAATGGATGGAAACTAATCAAAGAGAGAACCAACCTAGAACTGAGGAGAAATCTAATGGTGAGAACAATTAACCAGTGAAACGGCTTGCTTTCAGATGTTGTGGATACCCCATCACTGGAAGTTTTTAAGAAGAGATTGGACAGCTACTTGTCTGAAATGATACAGGTCTCCTGCTGGAGCAGGGGGCTGGACCAGAAGACCCCCAAGGTCCCTTCCAACTCTGTTATTCTATGTTTTATGATCCCATTTGACTAGGATGAAGGATTTGTTTCAATAGTCAGCTTAGCCCAGGGGTAGGCAACCTTGGCTCTTTTATGACTTGTGGACTTCAACTCCCAGAATTCCTGAGTCAGCCATGCTGGCTCAGGAATTCTGGGAGCTGAAGTTCATGAGTCATAAAAGGGCCATAGTTCCCCACCCCTGGCCTAACCGTTACCATTAGGCTAACTGTATTTTAAAGTAAGAACTAAATATAGAAAAACAAATTCTTTTTTTCCAGATCACATTGACGAAAGGACTGTGTGCAACAGTGTTGCTCCTGAAAAGGATGTGGATGGATTCCATATTTTCAATATTGGGCGATTGTGTCTCGACCAGCCCTCCGTTATACCTGCTACTGCTGCTGCAGTTTGGGAAATAATAAAGAGAACCGGTAACCGAATCAAGCATTTTAAGGAGATGGAGGTTAAGTGCATTCTGGAAATTTCTCTGAGGAAAAAAAAGCATAAGCTTAAACTATAAAATACCCAGAGCGCCATTCTTTCAAATAGTTTCAGCACTGAAATAGGTTTCTTTTAAAATTTGATTAGCACTGCTAATACTATCCTATCTAGACTGTAATCTTGGAAATTTAAACTCATTCAGAATTGCTAGATATCTCCTGACCATGTTTCTATCAGTGTAAAATTTTAATCTTGCCCTGTTATTCTGCTCTTTTAATTGCCTGATGGAACTCTCTTGTGAGAAAAGTGTAAGTCAATATAAGCTGAATTCCTGTTCCTGTCCTTCCTGTTCTTATATGTTGCTGTTTTCACTGGGCAGCCCACATATTGGTTCTGTTTTCATCCTTTTATTTTTAATTGAGCCAAAGAAGAGTTCCTCGCTCTTCTTAGTCAGTTTGCAAACTCATTCAGATTTCTGAAACTATCTTTTTTAACTGAGTACTTCTTTGTACTAGGGTGATGTGGCTTCTGTCTAACTCATATGGTGTCTATTTTTTTAAGATGTTACAAAGCATTTTGTATCATCACACTGTTTTCTTCTTCATTATTTTTTTTCTTATTGTGTGCTGAATAGCACTAGCAAATTGTTCTCCCCATTCAAATGCTCAGTGAATTTGGTCCTCCGAACTGGTTATTTATTCAATTTATATTGCCACCCATCTCATCTAAGTGACTTTCGGTAGTTTACATAATTAAGAACAACAATTAAAAGTAAAATAAAACCCTTAAAACCCTATTAAAACAATTCATTAAAGCAATAAAGCTAGTTTTCAGAAGAATACAATAAATTATTAACAATGCAATTAACCAACAGATTTGATATCCCCACTGGACCCAGGCCTGATGACAGAACCATTTCTTAAGAGCCTGACCGGAAGGCCATTCTTCCAGTATTGTGAAAATATAATTCTTGTCGCTGTTATCACATGCAAAGTCAAATATGTACTTTGCTTATCAATCTTTTCTGGCATTATACCTAGTTTAAAAAAAATTCAGGTTTATAGTCTATGTGTTTTCTCTAACATTTTTTCTAACCAAGTGTGAATTTTTGTCCAATATCTCCTTGCTTTAACACATGTCCACCACTTATGGTAATAAGTACCTGGTTTATGCTTACATTTCCAACATTTCTCTGACATATTTTTAAACATTTTATACCTAGTTTAAAAAAAATTCAGGTTTATAGTCTATGTGTTTTCTCTAACATTTTTTCTAACCAAGTGTGAATTTTTGTCCAATATCTCCTTGCTTTAACACATGTCCACCACTTATGGTAATAAGTACCTGGTTTATGCTTACATTTCCAACATTTCTCTGACATATTTTTAAACATTTTTGCTAATCTTGTTGGTGGTAAGTGCCATCTGTAGAACATTTTGTATAGGTTTTCTTTATAGGGGGCTGACATAGTCAATTTATAGTTTCTTTCCCACAAACTTTGCCACTTCTCTAAATGTATATTATATCCAAACTTCTTTGCCCATACTATCTGTTTCTTTTACCTGTTCATCTTCAATTTTCAGATTTAATAAGAAATTGTACATTTTTTGAATTAATTTTTCATTGGAAGTTAGTAATGTCTGGTCAAACATAGTCTGCTCTTTATCCTAATACTTTATCCTAACATTCAGAAGTATAACTAGAGTGTTGGTTATCTACAATACTTCCAATATGACTTCATTGTGTTTCCTCCATGAAACAAAGAATAGGGTTAGATATCATTATTGAACACTTACAGTCTTTCTACTAACTTTCCCCATCGCTTTGTGGCTTAGAAGAAACCATTACAGAAGACAATGGAGCAAGCTATATAGACTTTTAAAAAAAGGACCAGGAGCTTTGTGTGTTTGTGTGTGTGTGTGTGTGTTCAAAAAGAACAATAACAAGGGAAGATGCTGTTGTATTTATGGGTAGAGAATTCGCTCCAGGTAGAAATTTATGGCTGTGAAATGTTTCTTCTAAGTGCCTCTAGTGAAGTGTTCAGGTTTCTTGGCACTCATGCTTTCTATCTGTGTGATTTTTAAATTCCACAAATAATAATGGAATGGCAGTTCAGCTATATACAGAGCTATTTTGAAAATGAAGTCTGAGCAGCAAGTATACAATAAGCTTTCTTGAATTATCTTGGGCGTAGTAACACAGCTTATTCTTCTTAGCTCTATGTTATGGTATCCATCTTCTTAGCGATCACATTTTGCTTTTATGTAAAGTAAATTTAAAATACTAATTTTAACAATGAACAAAATAAAATTGCAGCTGACTATTATTATTATTATTATTATTATTATTATTATTATTATTATTATTATTATTATTATTATTGTCTTAAAAATGCACATTAAACTTTTTGTAATAATAACAGCCACACATTATTTAATGCAACTGAATATTTAGTTATTCATAAAAACTGAAAACTGTAAAAACCTAAATTTACCACTCTTATTATAATTCCATGGTGAAAAAGGAAATTAAGGTGTTGTCCTGTCTTTTCCCACTGTGAAAACGAAAGATTTAATTTCCATATGTTTTTAGTTATGTTTATTTTTCTTCAAGGAATACAAACATTTGGAAGAAATGTAGTTGTAGTTGGAAGATCAAAAAACGTTGGAATGCCCATTTCAATGCTTTTGCATACTGATGGGGAACATGAAAGGCCTGGAGGTACGTTGAAGAACATTTTTACTTTATTGTATTGGAAACCTTAACAGGGAGAGAAGGAAAAGAACTAAAAAAAAAAGACCTCATTCCTTATTGCGAATGCAGTAAAATCAGTTTTACTTAATCAGAAATAAGACTTTATTTGAGAATAAATTTATTTTGTCAATAAATAAATATCCTGCTGCCGTTGCTGATAAATGATAACCTTGTACTGATATCCTTTTTCTTTTTATCACTTTTCCAGAATTCTTAAGATTGGAGGGGTGGGATTATATTCTGCTTTGCACTTATTTAAAAGACTAAAAACTTTTTTTTATCAATAATATTGGATTAAAAATAACATGAGACAACTAATGTTTTGTTTAGCAATACAAAACTCCATCTTTACGCACAGGATGTAATTCGCTTTTTCACAAAAACCAACAATGGGTGCCTTTTTTCTCTCTGTCTTTTCTCTGTACTGCCTTTTTTAACTTTAGTTTTCTTCTTTTTGCTGTCATCTACCCCCCCTGCAATTGCTTTACACCAGTCCAACTTTTTCCATCTTTCTGCCCTACGCTCCTGATAAGGAAGATTCCCATTAAGTCTTTCTTTAATACAGTATGAGTAATTTGTTATTTTTCAAGTATCCTTTTTCCTTCAAGCTTATCACTATTATTCTTGCAGAATATAAGTCCAACAAAGACTTTCTTTGCTGTCAAGTGTAAACAAAATCTGAGCAAAATTTCTAGAAAACTAGAACTTTCTGCTGTAGGCTTAAAAAATCTGGACAACCAAAAGATGGCAGCGAAGAAAGACAAATTACTTTAGTTCTGCTGCCAGTTAACAAACATCCAGGTTTTTATAGACCATATCTGGTAGTCCTTAATAAAGCTTTTTATGTTTTTCTTTCCAGGAATACAGACTGTTACAGACTAGACTTCAATGTCTTGCATGAGTTGGATCCAAGGTTGTGAAACAAAAACATAAGGATTTAGAGGATAACTGATCTAGGCCAAACTGAACTCTATTTCCTGATATCTATTTTCTATTGATTAATAACATCTCTGGGAGTTTTTTTAAAAAGTAACCTTGTTCCCTCTCAGACAGCATACTGTCAATCTCGGGCAATGTTTAATGATATTTAAGTAAACTGATTGCTTACTTAGCATAAGAGAGCAAGCATCAGTAAAGATGATTTTTTTAAAAAATTGTAGAATAGGATCTCCCTGTCTTTGTGGACTATATTCCCAAAGCAGTCAAAACAAGAGTGGGCAGAATCAGAACAAAGATTATATCTAAATGACATTTAAATGAATGAATAGATTTTATTGCAATAATAACACAAAATGAAATATATATTGACATCGATGTTCTACGAATGTATAGTAATTTTTGTTTACAGCAATTTGGAGAAGGGTTTTGGAAAGGCACATATAGCCCTGGGTTATGCAGTTTTATTTAATTAGGTACTAAAAATAAATATTTATAGCCCAGAGCCTGGTGGCTTCTGATGAATTACAAATCAAAGAAAGTCCTGTAATGCAAACCCTTCATATATCTACACCAGAATGGTAATTTTAATCATAGCTGCGAAATAGCAATAATTTTTACTATTATGCATGTGACAGGTGATGCTACTGTAACAATAACCCATAGATATACACCAAAAGATCAGCTGATGATCCATACACAGCTTGCGGACATTGTGATAGTTGCTGCAGGTGAGGAGTACTATCAGTTTTTTAAATTCATACAATGGAATTAAAGATCAGTATTGTGCTGTTTCTGTAATTCAAAATGCAGTCTGTTTTTGCTAAAACAAAATTTAATAAGATAATGGGAAAATCAATGTAGATATTAAGTGTAATAGTATGCAATTACAATTAATGCAAATTATATTATCTAAAATGGCTGTGGAGCATTCAACAAAACTTTAATCTCAATTTACTATTTTCCTTTAGTTTATCTTGGTTTACTTTGGTTTTAATTTTTTTTAAATTGGCAATTTGACAATCTTTTTTTTAAAGCCCTATAAACTACATCAGAGAGAGACATGGTTTTGTGCCTCTCAAAATCCCATATATATGCATGCATATAAATGTGGTCACTCACACATACACATATACAGACATACACACACAAACATAAGCACATACATATGGCTATTTTCCTTCAAATCTCCTCATCCCAAACACAAATCCTTGCACCCAGTCATGCAACATATCCATACACCCCAATCTACTGTATTACTTAATGAGCAAATGTTGGTTGCAGGAGAATTAATTACTGCCCCCCCAGGGAGTCTTAAACTTCCACCTTGATTTGTGGCATTCATAAAGTAATAATCTTGCATGAACAAAGATGCCATTCCTATACTAGATAATAAAAACAAGTCACAGTTGTGTGACTGAGTGGAATTTTTCTTTGTTTTTCTAAATCACTAAGTTTTATTTAGGTTAAGAGATTGTGTTTGTATTACTTTTAAGAAAAAGAAGCATATTTCAAAATTAGTATGTTCGTAGTAGGCTAGATACACCAATGTCTCTGTAGAAAAAGGTTATCCTCAGACTTGCATTTCACTTAATTACATCTGAGAATTTTTGGTATGCAAATATAATGCAAATGTCAAAATCTACAATTATTCCCCCTCCCTCCCTCCTTTCTCCCTGTTCCCGATTTCTCCTTCACAGACCTCTGATTCTAAATTGTCATTAAAGTAGGGATCAAACAAGGGGATCTTTCAGTTCTGCCAGTCTCAACTTTTGGCCTTTGTCTGATAAGAACCATTTGCTTTATTTTAAAACACTCTTCTATATCTGCTGTTGATTTTTTTTCTTTCCTTTTCAGTTCAAGAATGGAATTTAGGTTTGCTTCCTTCTTGCCTGAAAACACTTTCATTCAGCATTTCTGTTATTATCCCTCTCTGTTCTCACTTACAGTACCTGTCATTCAATCTTCATCTTTGGAAAACTCCTTCATGCATTCTTAACCAAGAACTGTACTGTATCAGTCTCTTCTGGATTTGCCTTCTTTTTTTAATCATGATAGATATGAGTCCTTCCCAGCTTATGGTTCTCCAGTAATGTTGGATTAGAACTTCTAGACTTCTGATTATTATTATTATTATTTGTATAGATTTTATTAGTTTTTATAGGGTTAGGAATAAGGTGGGGTCAGGGTTGGGGTTGGGATTAGGGTTGGAGTTTTTTCAAATAACATTCCCAATATTTAGCAAACAGCATAATGTCTGGGTACATATGTTTAACAAACAATAATAGATAATAGTTAATTATCATAAACAATATGTTAATTAATTGCTCAATAGCCTTCTTCTTGTTAATATATATTCAAAATTACATATCACATTCCTTTCTCTCTAACTCATTTTTCTAGCCATTGATAGAAATTATCCCATGTTCTAAAATACACTGAGTCTTCTTTCTCTTTTATCTTTAAAGTCAATCTATCCATTTCTACACACACTAAAATTTTATAATAATAATAATAATAATAATAATAATAATAATAATAATAATAAGTTGGAAGGGACCTTGGAGGTCATCTAGTCCAACCCCCTGCTAAGGCAGGAAACCCTATACCATTTCAGACAAATGGCTGTCCAGTCTCTTCTTAAAAACTTCCAGTGTTGGAGCATTCACCACTTCTGGAGGCAGGTTGTTCCACTGGTTAGTTGTTCTAACTGTCAGGAAGTTTCTCCTTAGTTCTAGGTTGCTTCTCTCCTTGACTAGTTTCCATCCGTTGCTTCTTGTCCTGCCTTCAGGTGCTTTGGAGAATAGCTTGACTCCCTCTTCTTTGTGGCAGCCCCTGAGATATTGGAACACTGCTATCATGTCACCCCTTGCTCTTCTCTTCATTAAACTAGACATACCCAATTCAAGCAATCGTTCCTTATGTTTTAGCCTCCAGTCCCCTAATCATCTTTGTTCCTCTTCTCTGTACTCTTTCTAGAGTCTCAACATCTTTTTTACATTGTGGTGACCAAAACTGGATACAGTATTCCAGGTGTGACCTTACCAAGGCATTGTAAAGTGGTATTAGTACTTCACTTGATCTTGATTCTATCCCTCTGTTAATGCAGCCTAGCACTGTGTTGGCTTTTTTGGCAGCTGCAGCACACTGCTGGCTCATATTGAAGTGATTGTCCACTAGGACTCCGAGATCTCTCTCACAGTTACTATTATTGAACAAGGTACCATACTATACCTGTGCATTTGATTTTTCCTGCCTAAATGTAGAACCTTACTTTTTTTACAATTGAATTTCATTTTGTTAGATAGTGCCCAGTGTTTGAGTCTGTCCAGATCCTCCTGTATCTTAAGCCAATCTTCTGGAGTATTGGCTATTCCTGCCAGCTTGGTGTCATCTGCAAATTTGATGAGTTCCCCATCTATCCCCTCATCCAAATCGTTGATGAAGATGTTGAAGAGCACTGGGCCCAGAACAGAGCCCTGGGGCACCACACTACACACTTCCTTCCATGTAGATGCGGTTCCATTGAGGACCACATGCTGAGTACGGCCTGTCAGCCAGCTACGAATCCATCTGGTGGTGATGCTATCTAACCCACATTTTTCTATCTTATCAAATAGTAGAAGTACTATTCTTAAATAGTACTTCTTCAGCTGGTAAATTTTCATTTTTCCAATGTTGGGCAAATACAATTCTTGTTGCCATTAGTATGTGTAGTATTAAATATCTGCAATCTTTCTCATAATTTGCTCCTATTATTCCTAACAAAAATAATTCTGGTTTAAAGTCTATTTGTTTTTTAGTCATTTTCTCCAACCATAAATGTATTTTAGCCAAAAAACTTTTTTGCTTTAGGGCATGTCCACCAGATATGATAATAAGCAGTGCTTTTTTTGTAAAAGAAAAAGGTGCCGGAACTCACACATGTCATATAACCCGCCTTGCCTACCCTACAAGGTTCCATCCCAAAAAGGTGCCGGAACTCCGTTCTGAGCGTTCTATGACAAAAAAAAAAGCCCTGATAATAAGTACCTGGTCTTTGTTTACATTTCCAACAGTTGTTTGAAGTATTTTAAAACATTTTTGCTAATCTCACTGGTGTCATATGCCATCTGTAAAACATTTTATATAAGTTTTCTTTATATGCCACTGCTTTAGTTAATTTAATATTTCTTTCCCATAACTTTTGCCAGTCTTCTAATTCTATATTATATCCAAAGTTCTTTGCCCATGTTATCATTGTTTCTTTTGCTTGTTCTTCCTCCATCTTTAAGTTTAACAGAAATCTATAGAGTTTCTTAATCACTTTTCATCTATTTTAGCAGTATCTGATCAATCAATCAATCAATCAATCTTTATTTATTGATTAGCCCTTGGGCCATATCAAGTTACCAGATTCCAAAAACAAAATATCACCAAAACTTGACAAAAACAGTTCAAATGGAACTGGATAAAATACAATTTAAAATACAACTGAAACAAAATACAATCTAAATGAAATCAGGGTAAAATACAATGATTTAAGAAACAGGTTAAATATGATTAAAATTATATTACAATGTCACCTCTGCATCTGCCCCAAACAGTCTTAAAACTACTTTTAAAATTAAAATCTTTCCTACAGTCTACCACACTCTGCTGCACCAACCTTGTTCTTATTTCCATCAACTTTACAGCAAATTTGGCAATCCATTTCACCAACTGTAAATTAGAACCTAAGAAACAAACTCTTTAGACATAGGGGTACTGGTATAAAAGATCCTGCCCAACTGGTGTTTCCTCAAATCTGAATACAGGGGACAATCAAAAATTACATGGGACATTGTTTCAACTTCCCCCATCCCGCATAAATAGACTCTTTCACTTACAGGAATCCCCCTATATCTGCCCCAAAGCATTTTTGTTTGAAGTTGGTCCAATCTCAATTTGGTAAAAAATCTCCTTAAGATGGGAGATAAAGGCAAAGTTAAATATTTTTCTATTTTAAAAATTTGTTTATTAGCCGATAACCAGGGACAAACTTTTACTGCTGTCACCTGTGCAATGTCCGATTGTGCACTTATGTCCGTAAATCTCTGTGCAATCCAAGTTCGAATCTGCCTAAGATCGCACTGCTGCCAGTTTAACGGAATACCAAAGCTAGATACCTGCTTCAAAACTCTTGATAACCATTTTTTTTTGTTACTTGAGATTATCTGATCCATTAGCTTAGGTAACCTCCCTTCCTCCATCTCAAATATTCTGAGCCAATAATAAACGGCCTTCAGCATGGCCCTAGTGCCAATCACATGGATTCCCGTTTCTGCCATTACTACGCAAGCTGGGGTTCCAGGGAATACTGCAAAATTCTCCTCAAGAACTTATTTTGAGGAATTTCCTGCCCAGGCAGCTTAACTAATCCCCATATTTCTGCCCCATAGGTAAGTACTGGTTCAATTTTCGCCTGAAAGACCTTTAGCACTGGGGTTAATGAAGATAGAATTTTCTCTAAAATAAGTTTGTTTAATTGGGCCACAGTATCTGATCAAATCCTGTCTGTTCTTTATCAAATCCCATTGTTTTTTTTAATATCTCATTTGAATTTGCAGATATGGCCACTATGCTAGATCAATACCTTGTTCTTGTAAATCTTGTCTTTCAATTTTCCTTCATTGTCCAAAATATCTTTATAAGTCACAACTTTATCGTAGTTAATTAAATTTGGGTAAGCAAAAGCATTGTATCTTAATATAATTTTTTTCTTTTATTTTTTCCCATTCTGAAAGAAGTGCATTCCTTATAAAATGGTTTTGAAAGTATTTGTGTATTTTATTCTTCCCATACCACAGAAAGGCATGCCAACCAATTTGTAGGTCATACCCCTCTAGGTACAATAGTCTTTTGTCTCTAAGCATTATCCATTCTTTAAGCCATTTAGAATAGTTGCTTGGTAGTATAACTTCCAGTCCAGCAGTCCAAATCCTCTACTTTCTTTCGCTTCTTGTAGCATTTTCTCTCTAATTCTGGCTTTTTTTTTCCTTGCCAGATAAATTTCAATATTGTTGTATTCAATTAATCAAAAAAGGCTTTTCCCAGCCTTCCAGGAATTGTTTGAAATAAAAAGAGTATTTTTGGTAAGATACTCATTCTCACTGTTGCTATTCTCCCCAACATTGAAAGTTGGAAATTTTTCCACTTTTCCAAATCCAATTTTATTTGTGTTAGCAGTCTTACATAGTTATCTTCTTTTATTGTTACACATCTTGCTGTTAGATAAATTCCCGAATATTTAACTTTTTTAACTATTTGAAGATTAGGTTTTTTAGTTGATTTTTTTTCCTCTAAGATTCTTTGTTAGCACAGTCTTTTCTCTGTTTATTGTCAACCCTGCCACTCCTCCAAATTTTTCTATTTTCTCCAGAAATTTAGTGCTTGATTCCAATGGATCTTCCAATATGAAAACTAAAATATCAGCAAATGCTTGCAGTTTATATTTTTCATCTTTTATCTCCAGTCCTTTAATTTCTATGTCTTGTCTAATGTTTCTATTCAGTACTTCCAATGTTATCATAAATAGTAATGGAGATAGTAGGCATCCCTGTCTTGTGCCCTTTTTAATATTGAAGTTTTCTATAAGATCCACGTTTACAATTATTTTGGCTGTTTGTTTACAATAAATTGTTTTGATTACATTTATAAAGTTTTTTTCCAAAGTCCATTTCTGCAAATTGATGGAACATAAATTGCCTGTTTACATTGTCAAACGCTTTCTGTGCATCAAGTAATATTAAAGCCATTTGTTTCCGTGGATGAATTTCATAGTAACCTAACACATCAAGAATCATTCTTAAATTATTTTTATCTGTCTTCTAGGTAGGAAACCATTTTGGTCTGTATGTATAAATTCGATCAAAAATTTCTTTACTCTTTCTGCCATTATTGAGGCAAAGATTTTGTAATCTACATTTAATAGTGATATTGGTCTATAATTTTTGTTTGCATTAAATCAGAGTCTTCTTTGGGTATTAAAGTAATGTTGGCTTCAGTCTATTTGGTATTTTAGCCTCCAGGAGAATTTCATCACACAGTTCTTTCAGGATTGGATTTAATACATCTTGTAGTGATTTATAAAACTGCAGGTAATCCATCTGGGCCAGGAGTCTTATCCTTTGCCTTTTTATAGCCTCTATAATCTCCATCATTGATATTTTCCCATTTAATATGTTTTGAATATTCTCTGGAATTTTTGGTAAGGCTTTTTTTAACTACTGCTGTATTTTTTCTTTTGGAATTTCCTCTGCCTTATAAAGTATATCATAATAATCTTTAATAATTTTTTAATTGTATCATTTTGAAACTGTAATTCACCTTTTGGATCTTGCAGCTTGCTTATCAATTTTGTCTCTTTCTTTTTTCAGTCTATATGCCAACCATCTTCCTGGCTTGTTGGCATTTTCAAAGAAGTTCTGTTTAGCCCTTTTAATCTGTTGCGCCATTATTTCCATCTCAGCTAAATTTAATTTATGTTTTATTATCTCCATTTGTTTCTTAAGTATCTTCTTTTGTGGATCTATTTGTAATTCTGATTCTAACTTTCTGAATTCTTTCTTCAACTTTAACTGTTGTTGTTTCTTTTCTTTATTCTTTTTAGCCACATAGGTTATAGCCAACCCTCTGAAATATGCTTTAGCCGTATCCCACACATTTTGAAGCAATGTTTCTTTTTTCTTGTTTATTTTGAAGAAAAAATCCATTTCCTTTGTCTCTAGTTGTAAAAATTCTTTTTCTTTCAGTATAGATTTATTCAAGGACCATCTTAATTTTTTTCTTAGTTCCTCTCCAAGTCGTCTTTATTGGTTATGATCTGCCCAAACATTAGTTTCTATCTCAATTTCTTGTATCATTGTATTAAGTTCCAAAGATGTCCATATCATATCAATTTTAGATCATGATTTATGTCTATTTGAGTAAAATTTATATTGTAATTTCTTTGGATTTTTTTCTCTCCATATATCTTGGATACAGAGTTCTTTTGTCATTTTTAAAAATGCTTTAGGTAATATATTTTATCCTTTTCTCCCTTGTTTGGCGCTTTTGTAGTCCAAAGTTCCATCTGTTATTGCATTAAAGTCTCCCATTATATAAAGATTTTGATAGTTTAAATCTAATATTTTTTAATATAGTTTTTAGTAAAATAGATCTTGTTTATCATTTGGTGCATATATTGCTACCATCAGTATCTGTTTTTGATCCATCTTTATTTATAGTTGTTTATAGTTTATTTGATTTATATACCGCCCTTCTCCTTGGTAGGGACTCAGGGCGGTTCACAGGGCATATATCAAAAAGAGAATACAAAAATTAAAAAAGGAATTAAACCCATGCCCAATAAAACAGTGGTACAAATTAAAAACAATTAAAAACCCATAATCCCCCATCAGGCCAGGCCAGCTAATTCGAACAGGTGGGTCTTCAGGCCCCGACGGAAAGTTCGGAGGTCTGGTGCCATCCGGAGCTCCACCGGCAGTTGATTCCATAATGCCGGAGCCCCCACAGAGAAGGCCCTCCCCCTGGGGGCCACCAGTCGACATTCCCTGACTGGCGGCACCCTGAGGAGGCCCTCTCTGTGGGAACGCACAGGGCGGAGGGGAGTCGATGCCGGCAGCAGGTGGTCCCCGAGGTATCCCGGACCCATGCCATGTAGGGCCTTAAAGGTCGTAACCAACACCTTGAACCTCACCCGAAAGACAACTGGTAACCAATGCAGCTCGCGGAGCAAAGGTGTAACATGGGAGTACCGGGAAACTCCCAAGACAACTCTCGCGGCCGCATTCTGTACCAGTTGGAGCCTCCGAGTGGTCTTCAAGGAGGCTCGGAGGCTCCATTTCCACCATTAATATTCTCCCCTTATCCACATAGATTTGTTTGGGGTTCATTGTTTCTTTAATGTATACAGTTATTCCTCTTTTCTTTTGAAGTGCTAACACAAAGTGAAGTTTACCAATTTTCAGTTGTTCTAACAACTTATAATGTTGTCTCTTAATGTGTGTTTCTTGAAGACAAATTATATCCATTTTTAATTTTTGTAATCGTGTAAAGATTTTTCTCCTTTTTGAAGGAGAATTTAGTCCATTTATATTCATAGACAAAATCCCACTCTCCATCTCTTTCAATTATATCTAGGTCTTAATCTTCTAGTTGATCTTATCTGTCTCTGATCTCTTGGTATTTCTCCTTCTTCTGTATATGTGTTTTTGATTGCTTCCTCCTCTCTTGGTTTGACTGCTTTTTCTGCTGCCACTTCTTCCTGTTTCTTTGTTTCTCTCTTTGTTCCAGATGCTCTTTGGTTGTCGAAGAATTCCTTTGCTTTAAGTGTGTATCCAGTCTATATTTTTTCATATCCCAGTAAATCAAAATCCCTTCTGGAATCAGCCATCTGAAATTCACTCCTTTTTCAAATAATTTCCTAGTTAGAAACTGGTATTCTCTTCGGGATTCTCTTATTCTCCTAGGAATTTGTTTGAGGACTACAATTTATTTTTCTTTGTATTTCAATGGTTTGTCTCTTACTCTTCTCAAAATCTTGTCTCTTGTAGATCTTTTAAGAAATCTAACATATACTTCCCTGGGGACTTTATTTCTTCTAGCATAGTTTGAGTTGACTCTATAGATCTGGTCTAATTCTCCTTCCATTTGCTGTTTCCCAGTTCCTAATGCATCTGCCAATAATTCCGTTATCAAGCCTAGGAGATCCTCTTTCTTATTTTCCATTATATTTTGAAATCTTAAAAAGTATGAGGCTCTTTCCATCTCCATCCCAGCTATCAAGTCTTCTAGTTCTTCATTTATTTGGATCAACTTCTGATTTTCATCTTTTAAAAGTTCTAGTTTCTGGTCAACCTCAGTTGATTTATCTTCTATTTTTGAATTCTTTATTGATTATATGTGATCATCTGTTTAAAATTTTCAAATAGAGAATTCATATTGTTAATTTTTTTATTCATTTTATCAAAATCACTTTTCAACTCCTCATGGTTTCTTGATGTGACCACAAAGTGAGTAGCAATTGCCTCTTGAATTGCTTGTGGGATCGCTTGAGTGTCCTTTTGGAAGGTATTAGCTTTTTCTTGTTGAAGCATTGTATCAATTGATCTCTGATAGACTGGACCTGCAAAAGCCAAAGACGGAGCAGAAGATCCTTTTTTTCTAACTTTAGATAAGTTAGGAGCACTCATCCTTATCATACGTTGTAATCCACCAAGTAAGTCAAAATTTATAATCCAATAGGCTCCTAACAAATAGGAGGGGTAAACAATAAAAATAATAAATGGGAAAAAAGAGCAAAAGGGAAAAAAGAAAAAAAAGAAAAAAATACCAAAATTTGTAATCCAAAGTATTCTATTCGAAGGGGTTTCTTGTTATTCACTCTTTCAAAACAGCTTATAAAAATTCCAGGTCAAGCTGTATTTGTAATCCAGGGAAGTCCGATGACTTCAAAGACAGTTTTTATTTATAATTGTAATCCATCCAAAAAGAGTCTTTTTTTCCCCAGCCACAATCTTCAGGACTTTAAATTCCAAGGACACCAAAATGTTTAAACTATAAGCTATGTCTGGGCATACAGCCAAGTTTTACTCCAATCAGCAACTCAGCAAAATAAAAAAAAAAAGGAAAAAGAAAGCAAGGTTGCATGTAGTTCTCAGTTTTGCCATTAGATGTCCATTCCCTCCATACTTTAAAAAAGTTTAAGAAATTAAAACCTGATGGTTTTCAAACAAGAAATAAACAACAACAAAAAAAGATTTACAAATCCAAAAGTTTTCCAAGTTATCCTTCTTTTATACCTCAGTCATCTTCACAATATTGTAGGATAAGGAAAGTAGTCTCACCCAGATCAGCTGTTTTGCCTTCCGCTTTAAAATTCGTTGTCTCTGATGATCAGCTGCTTCTGGCAGACCGCATGGGTGAGATCAGCCTTTCTTCCTGCTGGTCCAGAGGGCCCCTTTGGATCAAGCGGGCCAGCTACTGCTGGCCCGCGATCTGCAAACTTTGACCCTTTGGCCAGTCGCCTCTACGGAGCGACTTTCGGTCCTATTGGACTCCCCATCTGGTAGAAATCGGGCACGGGGAAGAGAGATTCATTCCCCATCTTGCAGCGATGTCACTGAAAACTCAAGAGTTCTGATTATTTTTTATTTATGTATTTATTTTTAGCATTCAGTTCTCATTTTCCTTTCTGGAGTTCCAAATAACTTATAGCTCATCTCTCACTCGCTCAAATTTATCTTAAGAACAATCTTGTGAAGAAAATTTAAATGAGAACTGGTCATTCATACCCAGTGAGTTTCATTGCTAAGTGAGGATTTTAATTTCACGGCATATCTACACTTTGTCCTTGCTTCTGTCGTCAGTATGGGTCATCCTCCACCCACTCCTAGCCCATCACAACTGTTAGCCCAATTCAGCCCAATTCAGTTGCTTCTGCACTGAACTGCCAGACTTCTATATGCTCTGGCGGTTGACAGCTGCCATTTTTTTAAAAACAAAATTATGGTCCAGTAAGCCAAGGAACTTGCCTCATCCTGTGTTTTCCTAAATAAAGCTCATAACTTCATTTAGCAGTTACGCCTCTCTGTAGGCACTTTTTTTATTTGTCTCCAGACTTGGTGAGGCATGTTCCTCTTGCTTTCTCATCGCTTTCTCACAATACTGCCAAACTTCCTTTCTTTTGTTTTTTCTAAAAATGTTATTGCAGTTAGGCACATTGAAATGAAATTTAAATACATGCCATTTTGATTATATGAAGCACAGACCATAAGTTTTCCTTGCTACAAAGTTTCCTTGGATCCATGGTAGAACATGCACATGAAGGAACAATCTGTTCTCCTTGCTTTAATTTTTCCAGAATCACAGCGACCATGGAACAGTGGAAGAAAAGAAAGAACAAAAGAAAGGGGGTTTCATTAGTTTTAACATTAATGAAATATGGGAAAGAGCTGTGACGGAATGCATGTATGAAAACATCTGGGAAAGCAAATTAAAAGAATCATCTGGGAAAGCAAATTTACAAACTGAGGACTAGTGAGGAAGGACTAGTGAGGACTAATGCATCTGGGAAAGCAAAGCAAAGTGAGGACTACTGCGGAATTCCCTTCATCAGGCACCAGGATATCCACCTACTCTGAGGCCAGCCATAGACATTTGCCTTTCCTACATAGATGAAAGGGCACAAAGGAGGGGAACAGCCAGTCAGAATCTGTAGACAAAACCTGGCTCTGTTGTCAAACCATGGCAATCCATATTGGATTGTTTAAAGTCACCTTCAGGAATAGTCAGATGCTACAGGCGAGACATGACTATGTGGAATTCTCCTTAATCTAATTAGTCCTAGGTGAGCCCTGTTTATTACAAATGTTTGTGATTACAAATGTGCATATCAAATTATGCAAACTGTAAATTGTTTAACGTGCCTTTTAGGGTTTTTTAGATTCCATATAATATAGTAAACAATATATGTGCATATATACCATCTCCCAGCCTGGGACTTAGATGTGGTATTTTCAAAATGCATCTCGGTAAAACATTTGAACCATCTTTTTAATTTGTGATAAATGGACAGGGTGCCACTATTTTTTCTGTTCAGATGCATACAACTGTATTACAGCTATATTCAGTGTCATTCTCCATAATTAAACAATATTGTGTAGTGGGTTCTGGACCACATTGCAGACAGCAGGCAGATGAGTACAGCAACAGCTCTTTATTGTGGGTAGGACTGTACTGAACAAAGGGGGTTACCTGTACCCCTTATATACCTTGCCAGGTACGCTCTTGACCAATCCGTTCATCTGAATCTCCCGCTGAAAGCTAACCAGCCAATACGGTAACGGTACAGCACCACCTGGTGGTATTTGCTGAGCTGCTGCTCAAACCCCATGCATAACACCCCTTCCCCCTTAAAAGAACAAACAATATATTTAATACAAGCATCATGCATACTATTTTCCTGCAGTTACAATGGTTAATGGCAAACCATGTCTTGACTCTACGCCTGTCCCCCCCACTCAAGATTGTACATAGTCTGCAAGATAGGCAGGTGGCCTGTGAGCCCTGGATGACTGCCTCAGAGTTTGCGATTCATCCGAGACAGCAGAGTCAGTGGTTGAGTCCTGGCTCAGTGTTCCTGGTTGACCCATCCCAGGGTCAGCCCTTGCAACCACGCTGTCGTGATGGTCCTGGGCCGGTTGTTGTAAGGACCGGCTCTCCTCCTGTCCTGTTGTTGTCAGTTGTTGGGGTTGATCGATCTGTGATCTTTCAGGAACCCGCTTCCTGATTTGAGCTATGTGTCATCTGATCTGACAGTCCCCCTCCACCCCTACAATGTAGGACAAGGGCCCAGTTCTGTCAACCACCATCCCCGGAATCCATGCATGTCCCGGCCCATAGTTCCATGCCCAAACCAGGTCATTGGTGAGAAGTTCTCTAGAGGGTTTGGGTTGCTCAGTCTCCACAGCCACTCTGTCGGGGTGTAGCCTGTCCAATTTGGTGATGAGGCGCCGGCCCCAATGAAGTTCCGCTGGGCTCTTCCCCGTGGCTGCGCAAGGTGTGGTGTGTTGTGCTAACAGGAATTGTGCCAACCTTTGATGCCAGTTGCCACTGATGATGCGCCTCAATGCGTCCTTGTTTGTTCGTACCATGCGTTCTGCTAATCTGTTGGTCGACAGGTGGAAGGGCGCAGCTGTGACATGCCTAATCAAGTTGGCCCTGGTGAATGCCTGGAATTCAGCAGAGGTGAATTGAGGCCCATTGTCTGAGACCAATACGTCAGGGAGGCCATGTGTGGCAAAGAGCCCCCTGAGCACTTGGATAGTTTTGGCCGTAGTCATGCTATTGACTGGTATCACCTCTAGCCATTTGGAATGGTTGTTTACCACCACTAGGAACAGCTGTCCTTGGAAAGGACCAGCGTAATCAATTTGGACTCTGGACCAGGGGGCGTGTGTAGCCTCCCATTTGTGTACAGGTGCATGGGGCATCTCTGGTCTGGACCTTTGGCAGTCATAGCAACTATTAACCTGTTCCTCTGTGGCCTTATCTAGACCTGGCCACCACAGGTAGCTTCTAGCTAACGCTTTCATCCTGACTATTCCCGGGTGTCCTTCATGTAGTGACTTTATAACTTTGTTTCTCAGTGTCTCGGGAATAATGACCCTACTTCCCCACAAAAGGCATCCCTTGTGAGCAGACAGTTCGTGTCTTATATTGAAGTAAGCCTGGAATTCCGGGCCTGGACTTTTTTCTTGCCACCCCGTGACTACCCAAGACTGAACTCTGGTCAGGATTCAGTCTGCTGTTGTTTCAGCGGCTATGTCTTTTGCCTGTAAGGGGCACTCGGGTAGGTCCTGGATGATCACTATTTGAGCTGCAGGTGCCGGATCAGGTTCTGAATTTGCTAAGGGTAACCTGCTTAACCTGTCTGCGTGGCCCATATCTCTACTTGGTTTGTGAACCAGTTTGTAAGTGTATGCAGATAGGAATATGGACCATCTGAGCATCCTAGGCGACAGAATTTGAGGGGTTTGTTTGTCTGTTGTGAACAACCCCAATAAAGGCTTATGTTCCATGAATATGGTGAAATCCCTGCCATAGAGGTAGTCATGGAATTTTTTGACCCCGGCCACTATAGCCAGGGCTTCCTTGTCAATCTGGGCGTAATTCCTTTCTGCCCCTGACAACGTATGGGAGTAGTATGCAATGGGCACCTGATCCCCGTTCTCCTCTAAGTGGCTCAGTACTGCGCCCACTCCATAGGGAGATGCATCGCAAGCAGTGCAAATGGGCTTTGACTCTATGAAGTGGGTGACAGAAGAATTACTAGATAGTAGTTCCTTTAGATTTTTAAAACTCTTGTCATGGACCTTGGTCCAGTTCCATGTAGCTTGCTTGTCTAGGAGCCTGTGCAGAGGCTCAGCTATGGCTGCCTTGTGTGGGAGGAATGAATGGTAAAAATTCAGGAGCCCCAGGAATGCTTGCAGTTCCCCCTTGTTTTTGAGGGGTAGGGGCCATTTTGATTGCCCTTACCTTGGATTCTGCAGAGTGGATTCCCTTGGCATCAATTCTGAACCCTAGGAATTCTGTGGATGCCACCCCAATGCTACATTTGTCTTTTTTGAGTTTGAGCCCTGCAGAGCGGAATCTACTTAAAACAGCCTGCAGTCTCTCAGCCAATACCTCCTCAGAGCTTCCAGCTTTCCTGAAAAAACACTTTTCTCTGGTTCTCTAAACTTAATTGCATTGATGGTTTCAGGTATTCCAAAGTTAATTACTTCTGATATGATTAAAAGGGGAGCTGCAGTGATTGATATTGGTATCAACCATCTTCATGATCCTGTCACTGGAAAGACAAAATTAGTAGGAGATGTAGACTTTGAAGGTAAGCCAAATTCCTATGTTCTTAGAAGTGCAAAGTTTTTTTATTAAAGGAATAAATCATCAGTCTTGAGCTTTATTTCCAGATGAAGAAATTAAGCAAATGCTTAATACTAAGTTATAATTAAAATTTAGTTGAAAGTTCCACTCCCTCCCCCATTTTTCATAAGTCTAAGCCAGGAGTGGGGAACTTTGGCCCTTTTATGACTTGTGGACTTCAATTCCCAAAATTCCTGAGCCATCCATGCTGGCTCAGGAATTCTGGGAGCTGAAGTTCACAAGTCATAAAAAAGCCATAGTTCCCCACCCCTGGCCTAAGCCTTCAACCTGTGAATAAAGGTTCCTCTGCCTGTTTATGGATATATATTTTAGAATTTATTTTGGAATCAAGACATTACTTATATAAATTGTTTAACTCCATTAATTACATTTAATTACACAGATTAATAGTTCTTAAATTTAGCAAACTTCTCTTACATAATCTGATATTTAATGATATATAGGTAGTCCTCGACTTACGACCACAATGGAGCCCAAAATTTCTGTTGCTAAGTGAGACATTTGTTAAGTGAGTTTTGCCCCATTTTACAACCTTTCTTGCCATAGCTGTTAAGTGAATTATTGCAGTTGTTAAGTTAGTAACCTGGTTGTTAAGTCAATCTGGCTTTTCCATTGACTTTGATCCCAGGACACTGCAATCATCATAAAAATGTTGCCAAGCATCTGACTCATGGTCATAAATATGAAAAATGGTCATAAGTCACTTTTTCCAGTGCTGTTGTAATTTTGAATGGTCACTAAATGAACTTTATTACCTGTATAAACTTTGTGATGTCCTAGGCACCCAGAGTAGCTTTAACAGTGAGATGGATAGCATATACATTTAATAAATAAATAATATAATTTATGGTTTATATATACAGTAGATAAACATGGTATACAGTACTGTTACCTATATTTAGAATTTATACTCAAAATTTGTAACTATGAAAATAAAATATATAATTGAAAGTTATCCCTATTAAATTTATTATTTGGGTAAAATAATCCTGAAGTTATTAGTACAGAATGTTAAAGGTTCCTTATGTTTGCAAAATCTTAGTTTGAAAAACAAAATAATACTCTTATTAGGCTATTTTTGTGTAATTTTCTGGAATGATAAATCCAATTTGGGTCTTTAAGAACTTCTACTGTAAGAATGAAGATCTTCCTGTGCAGAGGATTCTGTTTATTAAGGATGAACTTTACTTCTTTTGGAAGTTGAAAGCACTGAAATTTCTAAGGGCATTACAAAATGATAATATTACAGGATAAAATTCTTCAATAGAACAAGGCAGTTTCTCAGAACCCTTGAGACATTTGCTCTGAAATTAAATATGAAGCACCATGCTAAGTTGTATTTAGAGAAAAGAGATAATACAATCTAGAATAGATGCTTGAGTACCTAAATGTGGTAGGTGGCCATACTTCCCTGGTGTCAGAGAAATGTCTAATTTGGATAACAATTTAATTTATTAAAATGTTATCTGTCAGATCAATTTCTAATGATATAATTAGAAATACAGATTGGAGGTCTTCCAAGTTTCCTCCCACCCTTATGAATGTAGTTAAGGAAGCCATGAGAGGTGTTGTTTAAGGATCTAGTTTGGGGTGAACTATGTTTACTGAAGGAAGAAGAACTCAAGTGATAGAAACTATATTTTAAAAATTGTGTCATACCATCTATTCTGTTGGTGCCTAATAAAATGGCAATGGCTGTATTTTTATCCTATACCGCATCAACACTATGACATTTGTTGATTTGATTTGTTTAGTTATTATTTTGATTGAGCAATGTTTTTGAAATTTAATGAAAATTCCTCATTTTCTGCAATTTTTATAATAAGCAAGAATAGCTTTGGTTTCAGGAAACTGCAAATAATATATTGCTCCCAGTGTCTTTGAAGGAACAGAAGCTGCAATTTATTTCAAATATTATTATAAGTCTGTGGTTAAAAAAAATTCAACCAATTCTTGGGCATGTAAATAACAAATGAGCCTTGGGCCCTTTTTTTTTAATATAAAAGCAGTAGGAATCACCATGTTGCTTGTTTGACTCCCGCTGTGGATGCTGCTGGAAACAGATTATACGTGGTGACATGAATATAAATCTGCATACATTAACCCTGGGATTAATAAATGCCTATTCAGCCAGTGAAACAAACCATCACATTCTGATAAAGGAACATTGATGTGTCTGAATCAAGTTTGAGTTGACTCATAATTTAATATAATTTAATTCCTATTTTATTTGAGACTATTTGTAACAAGAATCATATGCTGAAACTGGAAAACTATTTTGTGTTTTGGATTTATGTGTCTTTTTTTTAAAAAAAATCCTGCTATTCAGCTAGATCTAGATGCTCCCCAGAAGAATCTATGAAAATATTGTTTTCCATTGTTGGGGGTGGATTTCATTTGAATACACATATTTTAATACATGTTTTTTTATACAGTTTTTCCTTTTTTTAACATATCAGAAGTAAAGAAGAAAGCTAGTTTTATCACCCCTGTCCCAGGAGGTGTAGGACCAATGACAGTTGCCATGCTCCTGAAGAATACCTTAATTGCTGCAAAGAAATTGATTTACTAAAATGTATAAATTGAAGTAATTCTATTGTTATATAAACATTTATTTTTGTTACAAATGTATTTATTAAAATGTGTTTATGTTAGATTACTGAGAAAAGATTTATTTCTAAATCTTTACAAATCTGTTACAAAAATGTATACTTGCAATGGACTAACTTAAGTGATTTAAGGTTTGAATTGATGTAACTTCTATGCATAATCCCTGTCTAAATGTTTGGTCCCTGTTGGAATTGTGCTGTTTTTCAAACATATGTTAACTGGATTTGAAATGAAACCAAAACCTGGGTCTGAGTTTCAGATTTATAATGCAACTCCAGCAGACAATAATAAAGGGCTCATAATCCATTATGCACACGGGTGTGGGGACACTCAAATGAATACTATGATAGATGCTTAACAGATATAAATCAGGAGTTTATCTCTGGAAACATGGTTTTGTTGATAAATATATTATGTTCACAATTGCAAAAAATTAAATAAATTGTGTACAAATTTTAAGATGCTTTTGATCTAATTCTCAGATGCATATTTATATAAAAAGGAAAATGTTATCCAAAAGCAATTATTGTGTTTCCAAGCAGTTTTCATCTACCTCTAGCTGACCTCTTACAGCTGAGAACTAGACATTGACCAAGAAAGTTAACCCTTCTTAACTCACAGAAGCATAATTCCCTTAACAGAGCGAATGAGGTACAATAAGGTTTGATTAGCATTATAGTTAGAATGAATATTTAAATAAGATACCTGTGATTGTTGCAAATAAAGCATGTTATCAAATATTTGATCATATGTTAGGGACCCAACTAGCCACTTAGCTACACTTTTTTTATTCAGTTGACAGAATAATGCTAAATTGGTTTTCTTCACATAAAAAATATAAACAAATATATTTAAAATTCTCCCCCTTTTCTTAATTATCACATTGATGTATTTATTGTCATTGTATTCCTTTGTCATTGTTTACTTTATTGTTTGCTTATTTTACTGCTCTTTATATGCTTTCCATTTTTCTTTCTTTTTATTATTGTAAGCTACTTGGAGTACCCCCATGGCAAGATAATGGCTGGACCTAAATAAATAGATAGATAGATGATAGATAGATAGATAGATAGATAGATAGATAGATAGATAGATAGATAGATAGATAGATAGATAGATAAATGTCATTAGAATTTTTAAGAGTTGAGATGGAGGCTATTAGTAAAGCTTATTTATCATTTTCCTGCATTTAGACAGATTTGGAAAATTGGAAAAAAAAAACCTGTAAATAATGATAGGCAGTATGCCAGATTATAAATTCTGAATTTGGAATGTAGTAATTTTGTGCAATAATATTGTAACTTTTTTTGTTAATTATAATATTTTATTATGTTATAAAATAAAATACAAAAAAGCAGATAGTAAGAAAGAAAAAAAGAGCATTGAGTTCCAACTTCCTCTGTTGCAGTAGAATAAAGCATTAACATTGACCCTCCACTTTTTACTTTTCCATAGTAGTATAAACTAGCCATTTCTATAACAACAAATCAATTTAATCAGTAAATGCCAAGATCAAAGTTTCATTTTTCCACTCAAGCACAAAATCCAGAAGCGGTCTCCATATAGAAACAAAAGTACTTATATTCTTTTCTTTAATCAAAACAGTCAATTTAGCCATCTCTGCCAATTCCATCAACTTCTATAGCCATTCATCCATAGTAGGGATTGAAATGTCCTTCCATTTTTGTGCATATAATAGTCTTGCTGCCGTTGACATATATAAAATCAGAGTTCCAAATTTTTTTTCCTAAGTCTTTTTTTATTATGCCTAGAAGAAAAATTTCTGGTTTCATCTTTATCTTTCTGTAATAGGATATGAATCCTACTCCAATATTTGTTTGCTTTATCACATGGTAAAAGGTCCCTTCTTTACATTTACATTTCCAACATTCATTTGAAATATCTTTATACATTCTAAATAACGTATCTGGTGTTAAATACCAGTGGTGCATCATCTTATAAAATTTTTCTTGTAAGTTATAATTCAATATAAATTTAAAGCTTTTCATCCACATATTCTCCCATTGTTTCAGCATCATATTATATCCAAAATTCCTTGCCCACTGAATCATACAATGTTTTACATGTTCACTTTCCAAGTTCAATTTCAATAACATTTTATCAACCTTAGCAATAATATTTTCATCACTACCACATAATAAAATTTCCAGTTCATTTTTAACAAAGTGAAACCCATAACTCTTTTTATCTAATTTAAATCTTTAAATTGTTGATATGCAAATCAATGACAAACATAACCCTCTGATTCTAACTCTTCCAACAACTTGACGGTAGGCTCACCAGAATTGAAAAGTATCATTTTATCATAAGTCCATCAGTCTGGCTTCGTGACCATTTCTTTTCTTAAAAAAGCTTCCTGTGGGGACATCCAAAGAGGTAACTTTGTAGAAAATCTTGTTTTGTATTTGTTCCAAAATCTTAGAATGGCACGTCTAACAAAGTGATTGTTAAAATCCATATTGTCTTTAGCTTTATCATATCATAGGTAACCGTGCCATCCAAACCTTAATTCATGACCTTCCAAATCAAGTAGTCTCTTGTTCCAAATGTTTTGCACTCTTTTAGCCAAGCCAGACATCAAAGTACAATTTCAGATCTGGTAGGCCCAAATCCCCTCTTTCCTTAGCATCTTGCAATAATTTGTGTCTAATTCTTGGGGTTTTTCCCCTTGCCATATGAATTTGGAAAGATCCCTTTGCTATTGTTTAAATGGAGCATCAGTTGCATGTATAGGTAATGTCTGGAACAAAAACAGCATCTTTGGTAAAACATTCATCTTAATTACAAAGATTCTACCCAATAGCGATAAATGCAGTTTGTCCCATCTTTGCAAGTCCTTTTTAATGTCATTCCAAAGAGGCACATAGTTATTTTGAAACCATTTTATTTGTATTTGTCAGCAAATATTGTAGTCATGTAGTCTTGTAATATTGTAGTCTTGAACTTGTTTTAAAATAAGAATGAAGTTATTTTTTTAGATATAAAGTATTTGGACTCTGAAGCATATTTTCACAGTTTAACCATTGTTCCTTAGAGGAGAAAAACTTTCCATATGGAGGAAACCTGCTTAGCTTCCAGGAATACCAAATTTAAATATGTACTGTCAATCTGTTGAGGCAACAGATAATTTTCAAGATGGAAATAGAAATATTTATTTCCTAATTCACTACCCTTTCAGGAAACCATTAAATAAACCATTAAAAGTCATTCCTGCAGCTAAAAAGTAGCACAGCAACAAAATCTGATTCAGCACATTTGTACAGCACATTTTAAATTCACCAGGGAGACCCCATTTAGATGCTATTAGCGTCTGAACTAATGTTTGGATGTTATGAGAGAGAACATTGTTTGTTTGATTGGCAGGTACCGCATTGTATCTCAGCACGTACTTATGTTTCAATTATAAAAACTGCAGAATTTACTTATTTATTTATCTTTGGGAATTATATGCCGCCCTATCTCCCGAAGGACTCAGGGCGGCTAACAACAATAAAACACAATAATACAAATGCTAAAAAAGATTAAACTAACAAGCCCCAATGATAAAATAATAAAATATTAAAAATATTCTATTTAAAAATCCCTATCGTCAGTCCAGGTCAGCCTGATGGAAGAGAAATGTTTTAAGGCCGCGACGAAAGGACTGGAGATCCGGGGCCATCCGGAGCTCAAGGGGAAGTTGATTCCACAGGGCCAGCGCTCCCACAGAGAAGGCCTTCCCCCTGGGGTCGCCAGCCGACATTGTCTAGCCGATGGCACCCTGAGGAGGCCCTCCCTTTGTGAGCGCACCGGGTGATGGGAGGTTGTTCCTGGCAGCAGACGGTCCTGCAAATATCCTGGGCCTAAGCCATGTAGGGCTTTATAGGTAATAACCAGAATAAATGAAGTATCTAAGTAGTGGATGGCATAGGAAAGACTAGAAATATATAGAAGTCATACCAATAAAATTGGCCTCCAGCCATATCATTGAAAGTTATGCTCATTTCCCAACATGTCAATAATTGTTTCTGAAGATACAATTATGAAGTTGTGAATTGTAGTAATATGAATTACAAAAATGGCTCCAATACATTATATGATATATTTATATAAATTTGTCTCCTGCTGAATTCTTTGACATAATCCATACTTAGAAAGACTTTATTAATATGGGACTTTTATTGTAATTATCTCACTGTATTTTCTTTCATATATCCATGAGATCCTTAAACACAGACTTCTCATTCTTCATGTATTTCTAACTAAACCATTCACATTTGGTTTACAATGCCACTGTTTTTATAGAAATCAACTTTCATTATTAGAATTGTGCCCTTAGAGGCACAACTTTACCCAGAGTTAAGAGGATTTTTTTAAAAAAAATATCTGAGCATATTGCAAGATAATAGATTTCTTTTTTAAAAAAATGGTCTAGTTATGCTGAAATGCCAAGACTAGTGTAAAATGAGCAGTTCTTTTTCTTTTTTTTTTTTTAATTTTTTTAATTTTTATTAAATTTATTATTTAAAAACATTGGACACAGTACCAGCGAGCTGACAAACCTTTCTGTCTACAATGTTTAAATATATATATATATACATGTATATATGTACATCAAAAATACACTTAAATACACTTAGATTACAAATCGGTGAAATACCACAATATTTAAAACAGTGAGCTAGTCTGTAAAACCTAATAGAGACCTTTCTTTTTATCCATCCAAAGATACAATTTGTTCCAAATTCTATAATAGTCTGATTGATCTTTATTCTTTAATTCCAAAGTTAATCTGTCCATTTCAGCGCAATCCCAAATTTTCCTAATAACCTCTTTTTGTCCTGGGATCTCATTCTTTTTCCATTTTTGCGCAAATGATATTCTAGCTGCTGTGATAATATGGATCGTTAAGTATAGCACATCTTTAGGATATTTCTCTTTCGTGATTCCCAACAAGAAAAGTTCTGGACTAAACTCCAGATCTTGTTTCAATATTTCTTTCAGCCAAATCCAAATCATTCTCCAAAATTTTTGTGTTTTACTGCAAGACCACCACGTGTGGAAGTATGTGCCTATCTCTTCAGAACACTTCCAACATTTGGGAGATACTGTTGTGTACATTTTTGCTAAGCGGGCTGGGGGAAGATGCCATCGGTAAAACATTTTAAATAAATTTTCTTTATACGATGAGGCCAGTGTTATCCTTTTATTCCTATCCCAAATTGTTTGCCAAGTATCTAGGTCGATGTTATGTCCTAAATTGTTAGCCCAGATCAACATGGGGTCTTTCACTTGCTCTTCAAACAGCTTATATCCCAAAAGTAATTTATAAAAATTCCTTATTTGTTTAGAGTCCGGTCCCAATAATATTTTGTCCAATGCTGTTTCAGAGGTATATATCCCCCATTCATTTTTATCCTTCCTAAATCTCGATTGGATTTGTAAGTAGGCCCACCAATCGAGTTTTATACCTTGTAATTCTAGTTCATTCCTAAGTTTCAATTCCCCCTCCTCATTCAGAATATCCTTGTATGAGATTATGTTACCCAAATCAAACAGATTTGGGTAAACTATCGCTTCAAGGGTGGATAGCCAGACCGGTATTTTGGTGTAATTGTGAGATCTAATTTTTTTCCAAGTATTGAGTAGCGCTTGCCTGATCCGGTGTCTTTGAAAATGCGAGAAAAGACCTTGTTTCTCCGTCCATAGGAAAGCATGCCAGCCATATTGCAAATCGTGACCCTCTAAAGTTAATAGTCTTCTATTTCTCAAGATTACCCATTCTCTAATCCAGCTCAGGGCCGCGGCGTGGTAATATAATTCCCAGTCTGGCAATCCAAAACCCCCATTTTCCTTCGTGTCTTGTAAATATTTCAATTTAATTCTTGGTTTTTTCCCCTGCCAAATAAAATTTAGTGATAATTTATCCAAATTTCGAAAAAATTTAGAGTCGAGTTGAATTGGGATATTCTGAAACAGAAACAGGATTTTAGGCAGAATATTCATCTTAATGACAGCGATTCTTCCCAATAATGAGAGTTTTAGGTTTCCCCATCTTTCCAGGTCACCTTTTATTTGATTCACTACACTATCATAATTATCCTTTTTGAGTGAAGTGCATCTAGCCGTAATGTTAATCCCTAAATATTTTATTTTCTTGACTATTTCTATATCCGTGATTTCGGCCAGATTACCTTTTTGTTTATTGGTCATATTTTTAACAATCATCTTGGTCTTATTTCTATTTATTCGCAGTCCGGCAACCTCACCATATTTAGATAATTCTTCCAATAGCTTTGGTCCCGTCTGACATGGATCCTCCATAATAAAAACTAGATCGTCCGCGAAAGCTTGCAATTTAAAGGTTTCCTTTTTAATGGTTAATCCTTTTATCTTTGGGTCGTTTCTTATAGTTCTCGTTAATACTTCAAGAGTCAATATAAACAGCAACGGTGATAAGGGGCAGCCTTGCCGTGTTCCCTTTTGAATTTGAAACTTGCTAGATGCTTCCCCATTAATAATTATTTTTGCTTCCTGATTGTCATAAATTGCCCTAATTATATTTATAAATTTTTCACCCATATTCATAAAGCTAAGCTGTTGGCACAAAAAAGACCATTTAACATTGTCAAATGCCTTTTGGGCGTCTAAGAAAAGTAATGCCATCTGTTGTTCGCTATGTAATTCATAGTACTCCAATGTATCTAATATTATTCTAATGTTGTGCTTAGTGTGTCTCTTAGCGAGAAAACCATTTTGATCTGCGTGTATGAAATCATTCAGAAATCGTTTCAATCGTTCCGCTATAATTGATGTAAATATCTTGTAGTCCGAGTTAAGAAGTGATATGGGTCTGTAATTTTGGATTAATGTATGGTCTGTGTTATCTTTCGGAATAAGGGTTATGTTTGCCTCTAGCCAAGATTTAGGCGTCCTTGCGCCTTCTAATACTGCGTTAAATACCTCCACTAGGGGTTGAGCTAGGATATTTTGTAATTCTTTATAGATCTCTGATGGAAGACCGTCGGGTCCCGATGCTTTATTATTCTTTTGTGCATTAATAGCTTTTATCACCTCAGATAGTCGAATTTCCTCGTTTAACATATTTCTGGTATCTTCTGTGACCTTAGGTAGTTTGGCTCTTTGAAAATATTCCTCCATTTTCTCCACACTTGCCTGGCTATCTTCTTTATATAAACGTTCATAAAATTCCTGGGCTATAATTTTTTTTTTTTCCTCCTGGTGGAATATTCTCCCTTCCTCATCTCGTAGTTCGTGAATCCAGTTTTTCCCCTTTTGTTTTCCCAATTTGTATGCGAGCCACCGGCCCGGTTTATTTGCATTTTCAAAAAAATTTTGTTTCGTGTTTCTCAATTGTTGTGCCAATTTCTCTTTGTCTAGAATGTTAAGTTTATGTTTAATCAGATCCATAGATTGCTTGATATTCTCTTTTTGTGGATCTTGTTGGAGTGTAACTTCTAAGCTCTTATATTCCTCTTCTAATCTTTCCCGTTGTTGTCTTTTCCCCTTATTTTTATATACCATATATGCCCTCGCTACCCCTCTCATCACAGCCTTAGCTGTATCCCAATTGTTTTGTACTGAGGTGTCTATAGCTTTATTTTCCTTAAAGAAAAAACTTAGTTCTCTCTCCATCTTAGATTTGAATTCGTCTTCTTTTAAAATTGCTCTTTGAAGCGTCCATCTGGATATTTTTTTGGAACCTTTCCAGATAAGTTTAATAGGATTGTGATCTGCCCAAGTACCTGTCGCTATATGTACCTCATCTATTTCTGAACTAATTTCTTTTGTCATCCACACCATGTCTATTCTAGACCATGAGTTATGTCGGTTGGAGTAATATGTATATTGTCTAGCCTTACGATTTCTTTCCCTCCAGACATCTTGGATATTTAGTTCCTCAGCCAAGTTAAGAAAAGATCTCGGTAGAGTTCTTCTCTTCTTTTTCCTAAGCGTCTTTCCCATATAATCCAAATTTATATCTAGGATAGCATTAAAATCTCCTATTAAACAAATCTCCTCATAATCAATGCTACATATCTTATTGTGAAGTGTTTTGAAAAATTGTTCTTGGTTATGGTTTGGGGCATATATCTCTACCATCATGACCTTCCTGTGATTTATTATAACCTCGACTATCAGTATTCTACCCTCTTTATCGTTATAAATTAGTTTTGCAGTCAATTTTGGGTTTACATATAGTGCCACTCCTCTCTTTTTCTTGTGTCGGTCTAAGGAAACGAATAGGTTCCCTATTCTTGGTTGTACTAACAAATATTTTTGTTGTTCCTTTATATGGACTTCTTGTATTGCCACGATATCCAATTGTTGGTGAATAAGCCTATTAAAAAATTTTCGCCTTTTCACTGGCGAATTCAATCCATTAATATTCACAGACATAATACTACACTCACCTCCCTTCATCTTACTTATTTCTGGTTTTTGTGGATCTCGTGATTCGGGGCTCTCTCTCTTCCTTGTCTCTAGTTCCATGTTTCTCTGTTAACTCACCGGATTTGTTCCTTCTATCCTCTGTAGCTAAGATCTTCCCATCCATTGCCACACGTATTGTATCTCTTTCTCTTACCTCCCTTCCATCTTGATCTTCTAAATCTACTTCCTCTTGGCTATGGAAGTGGCGTTTGTAAAAATCTTCTGCCTTCTCTATCGTGTCCAGTCTATGCCTTCTATCCTGCCACGTAACAAGAATACCCTCTGGAGTTAGCCATCTAAAGTTTACATTTTCTCTTATTAGTTTGGATGTTAAGAATTGATAGCCGCGTCTCAGATCCCTCATCCTTTTAGGTATCTGTTTAAGGATGGTGATTGGTTGGCCCCGAAATTCTAATGGTTCCTCTCTAGATCTATGCAGAAGCTCATCCCGAATTGATTTTTTAACTAACCTTACATGTACTTCTTTTGGGAGGTTGTGCCTTCTCGCATAATTAGTTTGGACCCTGTATGTTTCATCAATTTCCGCCAGCATTTCCTCCTTCCCTACACCGAGTGCCTTTGCCATCAGTTCTGCCATCATGACCAACAGATCTTCCCCTCTTTTTTCTTGAACGTTCTGGAAGCGTAGATAATGAGCAGCCTTTTCTGCTTCCAGAAAAATGACTGTTGTTTCTAATTCCTTATTAGCCTGAAGGAGTGTTTCATTTAAATCATCTACTCTCTTTTCCTCTTTTTCCATTCTAGCTTCCATATCTTGAAGTCTTTGTTCATTTTTGACTAATTGCTGTTGAATCCCTTCAAATTTATCATCTATCGCTTGGATTTTCCCCTTTAATTCACCAGTGTCGTTTCTTATTTGGCCTATTTCTCTCTTCATCTCCTCGTGGTTTTTGGCCATTGCCTCGTGTAGGTTTTGCAAAAGGGCATGTAAATCTTTAAAGGAATTCGAGTTAGATCTTTCCCTTTGCAGCATATCCTCTATAGATTTCTGATTGGAGGGACTTGAGGACATCCCGTGTCCCTGTGCTGCTGCCTTTTTGCCAGCGCTAGGCTTAGTTGCTCCCGAGATACTTGTCATGTTTCCCCAATTTTAACAGCGTTTTATCAATGTATAATACCCTGAGTCTTATATAAACCTTTTAACTCTATGACAAAAGATATATAAAACAGTTACCACCAGATACTTATTACCAACTAAGCAATTTATATAATAAAATTCTATAGTATGAATATAATCAAAGTCACGTTCTTCTTCTTTTCCCCCCCCCCCGTTTCCGGCGCAGAAATTGGCACCTTTTCCGTCTTCCTCTGCTGTCAAAGACCAGTAGGTGTCCCACTAAACAAACCTCCAGTTACTAAATTGCTATATCAAATGGCCGCCCGTGACAAGTAGAGTAGAATTTCAAAAGTTTCAAAAGTTCACAAATTCAAAATTTACCAGGATAGACCAGACTAGACCAAGCTGATCGCTTTCCACGCCCGACAATCCAGAGTTCAGTCTCTAAGGCTCCAAAGCTCAGACTTTGACTTGTTGTAGCTTTTCTCCAGCTAGAATACAGTCATATAGTCTTCGGCTTTCTTTCCCTTGCTGTTTTTGCCAAACGCCTCCCTCAAGACTTCTATCGCCGCTTATTCCCTCTCCGTGAGGCTCCCACTTCGAACCAGTACCTCTTTCACAAGCGCTTCCTATTTAATATTCGGATACACTCTCCGTCAGCTCCGCTCTACCGTTGTCCCGCTGCTTACGTGCTAGCTCCGTCCCTCTGTCAGATCTTCATGTCGGCCATTACTGGCCTCCTTCTCCCCGGTTCGCTCGCATCAGACTTTCTCCGGATCTTCAACACGAACTGCCGCTCATGAAGGTTCTCCGGGCTGCCTGCAACTTCGGATGTCCCTACAGGACCTCCTGAAGCTCCGAAAAGCCCCCGCGAACACTGGGTGAGAGGTTGTGCGAGGAGAGAGCTCCGTTCACACAGCCGCCCGCTCTGACAGTTGGCTCCGCCCCCTGAGCAGTTCTTTTTCATTGGTTAGTAGTATTGACATCTTATTGATACAAACGGCCAAAACAGAAAAAGTTAAAAAAGAGGGAGTAATATATGATTTGTTTCTTAGTATCGCTCTGGGAATTTTACTGCATGTTTTACTAAAAGATAGGTTTGCTCTCATTTTATTATTTTGAAGAATGATTAAGGATCCAAATATTGTGATTTAACTTAAAAATTAATTTAGGCTTTAGGTAAACTTATGTTTGGGAAATTAATATTTGAATATTTTTTCTCAATTGTTTTATGTATTACTGTAATACAACAAAATATATATTAATACTTATTTTTCTATGTATCAGTACTGTTGATTCAAATCAACTCTTTATTACAGTGATAGAAGAGTTTAATATAATTGATTAAATTCATTAAATTTCAAAATCCCTTTGATTGACTTTCATAAAATAGCATGTAGGTTCGTACAATAGTACAGATCTTTAAAGCTGTAGTTACAATACAATCTTACATCCACCTACAAGGACTTTTGGTAAGTAAACTTATTTAAGTCAAAGAAAATCAAGGTCGAGTGGGAACTGAATTGATTCTAGAAGTGAAAGAAGAACCAATAAAAAAGTCACACTTGATCTATGATTATCAATTAATATTGATTTTAAGTATTATTAGATATACACTGTAAATGCAAATTATTGACAAAAGAAAATGGAATATATATAGCAGTGGTCATGTTAAATATCTTATGCAGAATCTACATGGAAATCTATGAAGAAATGTTGTAGTCAAATAGGGATGCCATATCTGGGCTGAAAAGATCCAGATAATCAGTAAATAGCAGCAAACAGGTACACAAAACCACACCTAATGGTTATTTTTATTTTTGCAACCCAGGTATGGTCTCTAATGTTGGTAGGTTTGTGATATAGAAAATGAGATCATTCAGAGATACCGAATGTGGTATTGGTAATGCCGAGACACATATACAGTTTTAAAGCTGCTTTTGCTGAGGACATGCTGTTGAGAAATGAGTTAACACATAACCTACTTGACTGGGGGGGAAAAAAGTCCAGTTGCCTACTTGATGGCCACTAGATGGAAGCAAATAATTGTTATTTTGTTTTTGTTTCTTCAAGTCAAGTTTTATTTGTACTCCTGGTGACATGGTCTTGCAGTTTTCTTGGCAAGATTTCAGATGTAATTTGCACTCATCTCCTTCCCAGGGCTGAGACAGAATGAAGAATGACTAGCCCAAAATCACCCAACTGACATTGTGCCTAATGGCACTAGAACTCATGATCTCACAGTTTCTAGCCAGGTGATTTAACCACTACACAAACTGGCTCTACAACAAGGACTTAGTAATGTATCTTTTTGCTGCCCTCTAACAGTCATACATATTTTAGCCATCCAAATGTGCTATACCCAATAATGGATAAAACTACCTTTAGGTCTATGGGCAGGTGATTTATAACGCCATTAAAAGGATATTCGCCTGGTTCTAAATGGTGGCTGATATTTGATCCAGATTTGTGCAACTGATAACTGTAATTATCAGCTATTTATATATTTCCTCAGCCGTAGCTGAGTCATTCATTACCACAATTTCATCAGCAAATAATGCTAGATACTTATTGCTGTGTTGGGCTTTCCCTGGCTAAGTCAGGCCTTTAAATAAAGATCTGGACTCTAATAAACAGAATGTAACACTAGTGACTGTTTGGCCAGTAACATCAATGGTACTCAATATGATGGCACCTAGTAGCCTCATTCCTACAGTATTATTATTGTTAAAAGTTTTGCATAGCTTAACTAAGCATGTTATGTGAAAACAGTGTCTAAGATAAGGGTAGTTTTAACACAAAATCATTTTCCGAAATCAATCCTACTGTCAAAACTCTCAATCTTGGCAACTTTAGATTTCATGGACTTCAACTCCCAGAACTCTCCAGCCCATAGGATTTGATTCCCATAATTCCCCAGACTTGAAGTCCATACATCTTAAGATTGTCAAGATTGATAAACCTTACTAGAGCATTAACTGTCCCTTTCTGGTTCTAGCCAATGAAAAACAATCCATGCTTATCTAGGAATGCTATATCTACCTTCTCTTTGCCCCTGTCCCACTGCTGTACTGGATGTGTGCAAAAAGGAAATAAAGTATCTGAATTTTGATCACGTGATTCTCTCTCCTCTCCCTCTCCCTCTCATTAGGTTGTACTGAAGGTCATTTCAGAAAACTCAGTATAGACTAGTTGGCAAATCACCTGGGTTCAAAATGATATTTCTTCCATTAGAGTTTTCTTCATTTTCAGAAAATGTTTCTTCCATTTTCTTGTGATCACACAGTTTGAAATCAATATTATATTCTTGCCAATACCTTATCTATGCAGAATAATTTGTTGGCTAGAATGTCATTCCACTCACACTGTATTGGCTTCTGCAGGTGTAGAAAGAACACACCATTCCACATAGCTTACTATGAAGAAACACCACCATGAAGCTCTTGGGTTTAATTAGCTAATGAATATAGAATGTCTAATTACCAAAATAACATGAATATTTGTTGACATCAGTGTTTTACAGATGAGCAGCTCATTGAATTCTTCTCATCCACCTTAAATTACTTTTGCAGAGTATGCTGCTGAAAGATCTTATTATACCTTTGATTTTGTAGTAGAGTATTTTGTACTCTGATTGGCAGAGGCTCCAATAGAGCACAAGTACTGGTAGCCCTCAATTTACCACCACAACGGAGCCCCAAATTTCTGTTACTAAGTGAGACAGTATTAAGTGAATGTTGCTCCATTTTAGGACCTTTCTTGCCATAGGTGTTAAGTGAATCACTGCAGTTGTTAAGTTAATAACATGTTAAGTGAATTTGGCTTTCCCATTGACTTTGTTTGTCGCAAAAGGTGATCACATGACCCTTGGATGCTGCAATGGCCATAATTATGAATCAGTTGCCAAACATCTGAATTTTGATCATGTGACCGTCAGGATTCTGCTATGGTCATCAATGTGATAAATGGTCATAAGTCACTTTTTTCAGTATCATTGTAACTTCAAATGGTCACCAAATGAACTGTTGTAAGTCAAGGACTATCTGTACAGCATACAGAATACTCAGCTTTCATGTGTGCATGCTAAGTACTTTCTCAACTCAAGAATGCAAAATCTGTGAAATTGTATAAATAATTGCTGGGAAGAAAAAATGGATCAGTCAAGCAGCCTACAACATATTTATAGTGAGGAGGAACGCATTCATTATATATAGGTTTCTCAAAGCAAAGTTCTGGCAGAAATCAAGACATTTCAGAGTAGCTTTTCTGCCTGGTAAAAGGGAGGAGGAATGAAACAAGCAATAAGGTAAAGCCAGAATTTTGCTCTAGGAAAAGAAAGTTTAATTGTTAAAAAAAGCTCCTGAGTGGAAAATCGATTTGTCTCTTTCTGAAGATGCATGGCTACTCATCAACATCATATAAGATAAAGGAACAAGAAGGGAATAAACATGATTTAACATCCACACAGTACAGCACCTTCCTAACCAGCCAGCCAGCAGACCAAACAGAAAGGACATATTCCATGGATTTTTTTTTTATCTTCTATTGTTACCTACCCACAAGCCTCAGGACATGGATTCTGGATATCTGAAGTCCCAAGCACGCAGCCTCATGACAAGGAGAAAATAAAGAGAGAAAACATGTACAACATGGTTTCTGGTATTCCTTCCAAAGTCTTAATAATACTGCTGTCCATGAGATTAGGAAAGAAAGGGAGGAGGGCTTGAAGATTGAGTAGTGAGCATTTGACCCACTGCTTAGCTGTCTCTTTCACAGGAACATATTAAGGATTTTTTTCCCCTGATCCTTTTCTCTGAAGTCCCCAGCTCGTGCTGGCCATTTTAAGAACTTGAACTATACTTTGCCAACCCTTCTTCCAACAACAAAACTGGTTCCATTCCTGGTTTGATAATTTATCCTGCTGGTGGGCAGTCCTAAGCTTTTGCTATCAGAATAGCAGATGTCAGTGTAGCGGTCAAATGCCTATTAACTGAATTGTTGTCAAAATGGGGTTTCATCAGTGATCCATTCAAGATTCACTTTGTGAATCTGGTCATCCAATAGGTAGGTATTGATAGGTAGGTAACCCTGGGCCCAGAACTAAAATACCAAGGGCCATTTAATGATTAAAGTGCTGGCTAGGAACAGGGAGACTTTGAGTTCTAGTCCTGCCTTAGGCATGAAAAACCAGCTTGGTAACCCAATTTACCTCGCAAGATGGTTGTGGAGAAAATAGGAGGAGAGAAGAATATTAGGCATGCTCGCCTCCTTGAATTATTTATAAAATGACAAAGCCAGGGCGAAAATCATATAAAAATCTATTTTACTTCCAAGATTTGATTGGATTGGGAAGAGTGAAAACAATCATATGCTTGCTTAGTTAGGAGTAATGTTTCTTACTTTAGCAATGGTTGCAATTCCTTATATGGGTACATTGTATCCTGCCCCACCTTCTCCCCCCAGCAGATCTGGAGCCCTTCTTGCATCATTGAAATCCCTTATCACCCTTGCTGGTCCTTCCTAGGAACAGCAGGAATTGAGGGCCAAATTAGACATGATGCAACGTGCCTGACATAGAGTACTCAGGTTTCAGGAGTTTATTATTTTCATTAAAAGGTCTATCCTGGAGGAACCTCTGATAGTTTGCATCAGAATGTTCCTGTGTATAATTTACTAAGAGGCTTTGAAAGCCTATGGAAATCTTGCTTTTTGGAGCTAGATGACTAATAGGAGAGACTGACCAAAAGATAAGAAACAGAGAGCACTAAAATTATAACTGTGTTGATAACAGAAGTCATAAATGTCAGTTTATTACACTCTAAACCAGGCATGTCAAACTGCCGGCCCGCGGGCCAGATGCATCACACCAAAACTGCACCCACAATGAGGAAAAAGTCCCAATATGTTGTGTAACATCATGTGATGTTGCGAGTTTGACATGCCTGCTCTAAACTAATAGACTAGGCCGAGCACTAGAACAGTAATTAGTGTAATTCTGAAAACTTTGCCAAAGCATGTGAACTGCTGCTTCAGTTGGCTAGACAACCAAAGTATATTAAGGAGACATTTGGAGTGCTAGCAATGATTACGGAAGTGGATTTAAAATTCAACACACACACATATATGTAGAATATAAGCTTTCTAAATTATGTTAGCTCTGCCTGGCAATGAAAACATCTCTATATGAATTCAAATGAATTTACTTATTTATTTATTTTACTTATATATCCTGCCTATGTTATTTTTAGAAATAACATATTCAGCTGACCTTCCTTCTATTTTCCCCACAACAACACTGTGAGGTGGGTTGGATTGAGTGAATGATTGGCCCAAGTCACCCAGCTGAATAATACAATAAATTTTCAGTTCAGAAAGCAGTATTTTACTCATCATTTTCAAGCAATTTTCAACAACAAATAATTAGTCAAATCTAATTAATCATATTCGCATTCTGCTCATTCTTCTAAACAATAAATTTAAACATATAGCCAGTTCCCAATTGGCTTTCAATTTGGTTTTGAACTGATTTCATACAAAGCTCGTTGGATGATCAGTGAACTTTTGGTAGATGGATGTTATTTTTTTTCCATAAATGCAGCATTATCTGATCCTGCAGAGGAATGAACCCACTGTGACTTAATTTAACTTCAACTCAAAAAAAAAGTGTAAGTACTTTCCTCCAAACTGGGAAGTGGTTCAGCTTTTTTCAAGCCAAAACTAAATAATTCTTATTTTGTGAGAAGCCTCAAATCTCTTCCCTCCCACTGATTAAGCCATCTCATCCTTCAGCTTATGACTACCTCTTTAAATAGTTCATCATTGGCCAAGTTAGTGGTTATTCAGTGATGGCCAATGAGGGAGGGGAGACTTCAAATCCAAATTACCTAACTGACTGTAGTTTGGATTGGATCCTGCTAGATAAAACTATCAGAGAAACATGAATATTTCTTTACTTTATTTAATATTTGAGAGCCAGTCTGGCCCAGTGGTTAAGACACCAGGCTGGAAACCAGGAGTCTGTGAGTTTGAGTTGTAGCCCCATTTTAACATGAAAGCTGGCTGGGGGACTTTGGGCCAGTCACTCGTAGCCCAATCCATTTCACAGGATTCTTGCTGTGGGGAAAATAGAGGGAAGGGATATTAGGTATTTTCACCACTTTTGAGTTATTTATAAAAATAATAAAGATGGGATTAAAAATAAATACTCTGTTTAGAAAAACATATTTTTTCTAAAGCCAATCACAATCCTGCTAATGTGGCATAACCTAAACAAAAAACAGTCTTTTATTAAACAGAGCAAGCAATTTAGTTACTGAAATGAAAGACATCTAACTCAGATTACAAAAGTTTAGCAAATAAATTCTTTCTTAATTTTCAGGAATTGACTTTATGTTGATCTTGTTCTCACTCATGTCAATAATTCCTGATTCTCAAGCTCAATTTGGGAAATCTTTTTTTCCACCCTCCCACTATCAAGTGTGTGTGTGTGTGTGTGTGTGTGTGTGTGTGTGTGTGAATAAATAAGAGACTGTAACTTTCACAATTTTATCAGAATGGGATGAAATTTGGAAAAAATGTTAGAACATTAGAAGCATGCCAAAGTTAATACTGGCTTTTGAGTAACACATCTTCTTGTTTTCCTCTATTAATAGAATACAAATAAATGTTTAACTGATCAAAACATAATTTCTTCTTGGTCATATTTAGCTTTTAAAATGTAACCTCTAAAAATAGCAGCTTTCAATAACTATGAAATATATGACTATCCCTAGTAAAGTTTACTTACAAACTTAATCCCATTCTGCTTAAAATAATTTTAAAATATATTTTTCTCTCCATATTAGATTATTAAAATTATATTCACTCATACATATGAAAAACTAGTTTATATATTCAGTGGCCATGTTTACATAATATATCTTATTAGTATATGCTACTGTATATTAAAGGTGGCTCAGTGGGTTAGGACGCTGAGCTTGTCGATCAGAAGGTCGGCAGTTTGGCGGGTCGAATCCCGAGTGCCACGTAGCAGAGTGAGTGCCTGTTACTCGTCCCAGCTTCTGCCAACCTAGCAGTTCGAAAGCATGTAAAAATGCAAGTAGAAAAATAGGGACCACTGCGATGGGAAGGTAACAGCGTTCCGTGCACCTTTGGCGTCTAGTCATGCCGGCCACATGACCACGGAGACGTCCTCGGACAAGCGCTGGCTCTTCGGCTTTGAAACGGAGATGAGCACCGGCCCCTAGAGTCGGAAACAACTAGCATGCATGTGCGGGGGAACCTTTACCTTTACCTTTTACTGTATATTAGGCCAAAATAACTGATTGATGGATTGAGTTGCTTGAGTCATGATGTTGTTGTTGTTAGTTGCGAAGTCGTGTCCGACCCATCGCGACCCTATGGACAATGTTCCTCCAGGCCTTCCTGTCCTCTACCATCTTCTGGAGTCCATTTAAGCTCACGCCTACTGAGCCATGATAATCTGCATTTAAATTTGAATTTTCTTCAAAGTCAAAAACTACAGCACAAAATTTATAAAGTATGCAACCCAAGCAATATTTGGGTGCAAAGCTATTAAGCTGATTCGGTTAGCACCAACAAAGTACTTCAACATCTCTATTTCCAATAATAAAACTTGGGGTTTTTCCCAAGATGTGAAGATGTAAAAATTACAGTTTCATATAATTCTAAGAGTTGAATAGATCAGTGCAACATGACCATCTGTGCTTTATGTGCTACTTTTCTATGTACACAATTTAAAATTTTGAAACAATATTAAACTAGTAGCTAATGTGAGCCTGTGGTTATTTAAAATACCTTCTCCTTAATAACCAGTTTGGGTTTTAAGATCATTTCTAGAGACCCTTTTCTTCTTCACGGGACCATGTTTAATGGCACTGCAAAAGGACATTTTGTTGATGGCTGATTCCTATATTCCAGGTGTTCTCTATCTTCTGCCAAGAGGAGAAATATTTTATTCAGATAGGCTTTTGGCAAGCATGTTGACTTTGCTGACAAGTTTGGGTGGGTCGGTGCGGCTTTAGTCATTGGTTTTTAATGGTGTTTTAAAATTATTTTTAGTCATTTATTTTTTATTTCATTTATTTATTGTTAGCAACCAGAGTGCCATTATATAATCATTCATGATAATAATAGAAATAGTAATCAGTCTTGGAAAGTACTTTTATCTTCAGTTGAACTTTGTCACTTTGTGTGGCTGTTAAGATTGTGCACTTACTTGCTTCATGCTTTCCAGGCACCATTTAAGCATGAGAAAGGTTATGTTTGTATCTTTCTTTTATTTCTGACAGAAAGGTAGGCAACCTTTGTACCCTCAGTACTTTACATTCCTTCCTGAGGGCATTTGAGTTTCTCATTCCTTTACACTATACTGTATAAAGATCACAGTTTCCTCTTTATAGTTGCCCATGGGACTCATAAAATTATCTTGAGATTATCTTGCACACTGCTGGAGAGATTTAAGAAACAACATGCCGGTGGGAAATATTTTTTTTAAAAAATGCAATCAAATAAAACACATGTTGCCATCTTTGTAAATATAATTGTAAGTAGTACAGTTATACTATTTTTAATTTAATAACCCAGTGCATTCTATTTAAATGACATTGATTAATTTGTACATTAATCTGTTTTACTTGATTTTTTATCCAAGGCTTGAGCAAAATTCACCCAGCAACATTCCAACAATGTTTCAGTACATCTAAAAACCATATCCTGTCCTGATTGGAATGTGAAAGTACTGATCTTCTATATTTAGACAACTCAATACACAAAAGAAAGGTACACTTCTCCTTCCCTCTTTTCACAGAAATATATAGAATCCTGTTTCTGCATCCATTGTATCAAATCCATAGAAACAAAACAAACAAAGCCCAGGCAACATTAATAAAAGTAATTCTCAACTTATGACCATGACTGAGCCGCAAATTTCCTTTGTTAAGCAACACAAGTGAGTTTTGCCCCATTTTACGACCCTTCCTATCCCAGTTGTTAAGTGAATCACTGCTATTAATGGTTATTAAATGAATTTGGCTTCCCATTAACTTTGCTTGTCAGAAGATCACAAAAGGTTAGGATTAGTATTAGAGCCAGGAAATTTCTCCTAAGTTCTTGGTTGGTTCTCTTTTTAATGATCTTCCACCTATTACTTCTTCTCCTGCCCTCAGGAGCTTTGGAGAATAAATTAACTGATTGTTCTCTGTGACATCCCCTTAAGTACTAGAAAGCTGCTATCATATCGCCCCTAGTCCTTCTCATTAGAGTAGACATATCTGGTTTCTTCAATCATTCATCATATGATTTAATATCCAAATACTTTATCATCTTTGTTACTCTTCTTTGCATTCTTTCTAAGAACTCAGCATGTTTTTTGTATTGTGCTGACCAGAACCAGATGCAGTATTCACATGTTCTTGATGTTCTCCCTCTGCATAGCATAGCTGCATTGGCTTTTTTGGCAGCTCCGGTACACTGCTGGCTTGTATTTAAGTGGTGGTCTACTTTTCCCCCCTGGACCTTCCATTGTCCATTGTCCAAGCAGTTGCACTTGCTTTATTTTGGAAATGGACTGTCTGCCTCGGATGTTCCCAGTCAATGATCTTGGAGTTTGGGTCTGTCTCACATTTCCAAGCAGTTCCCTCCCAAACCTCCCTTACATTCCAATGCCTTCCCTCCCGCCTCCCATTACTATTGTCTGGTTGCAAGCAGGGTTGCGTAGCAAGTCAATCATGACATACTGTAGGTTGGTTTTTTTTAACCTAAGGGTAAAACCTTACTTTTATCTACATTAAATTTCATTTTGTTAGATGGGGCCCAGTGTTAAAGTCTGTCAAGATCTTTTTGGATCTTGAACTTGTCTTTTGGTATGTTGGCTATTCCTGCCAGCTTAGTGTCATCTGCAAATTTGAGAGTTCTCCTTCAGTTTCCTCATCTACATCATTTATGAACATATTGAAGAGTATTGGGCCCCAAACAGATCCTTGGGGTACCCTACTGCTTATTTCCCTCCGTGTAGATAGTTCTGCATTACTGAATCCAGTAATTGTGAAATTATGATTTCAGAATGTGACCTTCACCAAATAATAATCCAGAAGACTATGCAACAACTTTTGCTTGATACCAAGGTGTTTATTTATTGCATGGGTGTAGGGGGCAGAACAAGAATGAAACAGGATTGCTGATTACAGAAGGGTTTGAACAGATCTACAGTATACAGTATGTTTAAACTTAATAAGTGGATATGTAGTTATCTAAAGAAAATGTCAGTTAAAGGAAGAAAATTTTGATGAGAAGCATAATCAACTAACAGTAATAATCTTCTCATGTGAAACTATTCTCGTTTATAAAATGGTTACTAAGACAGACATGACATGATTCTTCAGATTTTCTGCATAAAAAAATCATTCAGGCATCTGTGCATGCTCTATAACTGCAACAGGCAGGCAGACATTACATTTTTCTTGTCACTTGGGCTAGAAGGCAGAAACTGGCTTTGTTAATAAACAAAATACAAAGACAACTCCATTGTTGTAATGATCATAACTGAATTTGTAAGAAAGCACAGATTTGCACTATTCCAGGCAGTGGAGGCCAGTGAACTTCCCATTATAGGGGACAATAACCAACCAGAGAAGAGAAATTTATTTACAGGAGATTAAAGCACAATCTACAAAGTAGAAACCATGGCTTGAGTCAGCAGAAAATAAATTTTAAAAATTGATTTTTGACATAGAGCCTGAAAAGAAATGGACAAAGATTGCTGGTTGTTGTTGAAGATGCTGTCATATATGCTCTCTCCAAAAATTGGGTGGCTGTTATTCATGCCAGAATAAGATTAAAAGTGGATCTGCCCAAAAGCAAAGACTTCACCAATCCTCTTTGCTGGTGAGATCATCTTCAATGATACTTCTTGTCCAACATATCAACTGTCTTCCGGGCTGATTTTTCATTCTAACTATTGTTTTGATTGTTTTCAAAAAATTCTGAGATCCTTTAGCGCCAAATAAACCTTTCTTTGCATTCTTTATTTAATAAAATAAAACTGTGTTTCCTTTATCTTTTGCCACTTTGTGTTCCTTGAGTTGGATCTTTCTGTCAAAGATCATCTTCATTTTTATTTGATTCTGTTGATTTACTACTTGGATTAAGTGGCACCTTTTCTGACTTAATCTACAATTTTACCCTAATTTCCATTATTTTTGTTTTGATTAATCTTCAAGATTAAAAAATATATTTTGAAAATACATACTTTAACACTGCAAGTTTCTATGAATCCTTAGACACTATGTGGAAAATTTATTTAAAGTTACCAAATCATTCCTGAATTAAGCTATTGCTTTAGATAGGGATTTTTAGTTTGCCATTTTGAATTACTGTTCCCCCATCCCTTTAGTTCTTTGCTTGTTTCTGCAGAAAAATAATTTATTAGAAAGCTGCAGACTCATGGAAGACGCCATTCTCTATACATGTAAGAGAAAACTAAAGTCACCCAAACAAACAAACATCCATTTTAAAGGATCCAGAATGTTGTGGCCACAAAAATCTAATGATGTTATCATATCTTTATTGGTAGCCACATAATGACTGCAAACTGACTCTTAATGGAATAAGAAACATTTGCATCAAAAGTTAATAAAGAGGAGGCAATAAACTATAAATGCAATACAATATAAAATCTTAGTAAGGCCACACCTGGAATATTGCACCCAGTTTTGGTCAGAGATGAGCAACTAAGATGATTAAAGACCTGGAGACTAAAACATTATGAAGAATGGTTGCAAGATTTGGGAATGGCCAGTCTAGAGAAAAGAAGGACGAGGGAGGACATGATATCAGTATTCCAGTATTTGAGAGGCTGCCACAAAGAGGAGGGGACAACTTATTTTCCAAAGCACAGGACTAGAATGGATGGAAACTAATCAAGGAGAGAAACAACCTGGAATTAACGAGAAACTTCCTAGCAGTAGAACAGATTGCCTTCAGATGTGGGTGCTTCATCACTGGAGGGTTTTTTTTGTAATATATTTTATTGATTTTTTTAAAAACAAATCACTTTATAATTGGTGAACAGTGTGTTGTCTGGGTTTACATTTTAAAAACAATCATTAACAATTGATTTCTGTAATCTATAATCCACATAATGGTTTTAGTTGATTTCCTCTTTTCTCAAAATGTCCTCTTTTTGCAAACATTGAGTTAATACAATTCTTATTGTTTTGATAGATAACAATTAAATATATATTTTCCCCAATATTCCTAAAAATAATAATCACATCAACATAATATTTATTTTCTATGCAATCATTCTGGTTGCCTTATCATAGATCCTATTACAGTCCTTATTTTACCGTATTTTCCGGCGTATAAGATGACCCGGCGTATAAGACGACCCCCTACTTTTAAGAAGTTTTTCAAGGTTTTTTGTCTTATATGCCAGAAAATACTTACATGCCCTGCCCTCCCTGTCCGTCGCAGAGGAGGCGAAGGCCCGACTGGCCCCGCCGGCCCTCCCGCTTTTCCTGCGCTTCTGCCGGCCCCCGAGGTGCAGCATTTCCCAGGTGGCAGGCAGCGCCGGAGGGCAGCCGCCACCCCGCCACAGCCAGTGCCCCTCCTGCTTCCCCCCCAGGCCTTGAACTTCTCCCATTCGGCGCAGGGTGGGGCAGCTCCGCCCGCAGCCTCTTTTTCATGTCAGGTCCCTCTTCCCGCCCTGCCCCTCATGGAGCTGGACTGGGCGTGCAGCCTCTCGGTGTGGCTGCTTTTCCTGGGCAGCCTGGCAGTGTGGCTCCTGCGCTTGGATCTGTTGCTGAGCCGGCGGCTGCTGCTGCGCGTGGGGCTGCTGGCCCTCCTGCAGTTGCTGGGCCGTCCTGCCACTGTCCCGCAGCGCTGCGCTCACGGCGGCTGCCTGCTGGCTCATCTCGGCCAGCACCGCCCGGTGGAAGCGCAGCGTCGGACGGGAGCAGGATTTCCCTGCCGGCTCCGTCCGACGCTCTTCCCTCTTGAGGCAGCTGCTGCCTCAAGAGGGAAGAGCGTTGGACGGGAGGCGGCTCTTCCCTCTTGAGGCAGCAGCTGCTGCAAGAGGGAAGAGCATCGGACGGGAGGCGGCAGGGTAGTCCTGTGTGCGCGCGCGTGTGCAGGACTTCCCTGCCGGCTCCCGTCCGACGCTCTTCCTTCTTGAGGCAGCAGCTGCCTCAAGAGGGAAGAGCATCGGACGGGAGGTGGCAGGGAAGTCCTGCGTGCACGCACGTGTGCAGGACTTCCCTGCCAGCTCCCGTCCGACGCTCTTCCCTCTTGAGGCAGCATCCCCGAGGACTCCTTAGGAGCCGGGGAGCGATGCTGCCTCATGAGGGAAGAGCGTCTGGCGGGAGCCGGCAGGGCAGTCCTGCACATGCGCGCACTCCCCGGCTGCTAAGGAGCAGCCAGGGAGTGCGCACGTGCGCAGGACTGCCCTGCCAGCTCCCGCCAGACGCCACTCACTGATTTTCCGGCGTATAAGACAACTGGGCATATAAGACGACCCCCCAACTTTTGAGGTGATTTTCATGGGTTAAAAAGTCATCTTATACGCCGGAAAATACGGTAATTTGTTTCTCCCATCAAATTCTAGGTATTCTTACTGGTTAAGATTTTCTCAAAAATTAATTACATTTAAAAATTTAACTCTATTTTTCCCATATGAACCATCTCACACTTTTACATTTCTTAAGGAATAGATAAAACAGTGGGAAAAAAAGAAAGGAGAGCAAGAGTAAACAAACATAAAAAACATGCTACTTAAAATATATATCCCTACTAAGCTAATATATATTTGTTTCCAAATTTTCTTATTCTTTTTAAGCATAATTAAAAATATGTTTAATCTTTAAGTATTCCATTTAATACATCTAGTCATCTATTCCTTTAACTCTTATTCAAAACATTTTGGTTTTGTATCCATTATAATTTTCTTAAATTCAATCACATTTAAATATCTAAAACATTTCCTTTATCTAAGTCATTTCAACTTTTTTATATTACTCATATCAAGAAAGAAAAAAAAGCATACTATATAGAATTCATCTCTCTTAGAATGACATATATATTCCAAATCTTTTATATTTCTTTAACCATATTCAAACAATTTTTTTTAAGTATCCTCTCTGGTAAGTCCCATCATCTATTTTCTTAGTTTCCATTTTAGTCTTTTTCCTTTGCCCAATATCTTTCTTAATCAATGTATTTTGCTGAATCAAAAAATTTTCTGTATGTTCATAAATGTTACTGTAGATATAAAAAGTAAATCAGGTGAAGAGTCTTTGTGAAAGGCTTTTGCCTTTCCATGTTTGTTGAAAATCTTTTTCTTTCTCTCCACTTCTCTTATCACTTCCTTTTTCTCCAATGTTCCTGATATCTCTACAGTCTATTTTATCCAATCTGTTTTCTTGTCCACAGATTTATTTTGTAGTCTTAAGGGATAAGTTGTTTTTTCTACTTCTTGTGAATGTTTTTCCACAAGATTAAATCACGTTTCCTTGTTTTGTTAAGTTCCATCTTTAAATCTCTATTCTCAGTTCTATATCCATTTATCTGTTTTATCTGCTTCTTCTCTGTTGTTATTTTCTGGGAATTTTTTTGTTGTAGAGTTAACTTGGAAATAGATTGATCTATATTTTCAAAGTTTTGGATTTTTTTGTGGTTTAAAGTAATTGTTGTTTGAATTAGTTGCACTATACTATATATCTCTTCCTGTGAAGTATTTATGTTTTCTTGATATGTTCTTTCTACAGGTCTCTGATCCATAATGGCAAAGAATTTGAATTTTTCTCTTCCTTTGTTTTCTCTGCAAATAGCTTTAGAGTCCCAATTAAATAGATATTTGTAATCCAAATAGTTCAAAAAAGATTATTGTCTTTTTTTGTCACAGCTGTTCTTTGCTGTTAAAGCTTTGAAGGTCACAAACACAGATTAGCTTTTCCCAGGTTTTGCCAAGTCTTATATTAAAGTCATAGCTGTCATAGTCTCCATCCACCACTAGGTGTCAGGAATTATTTGTTTTTCAATTTCCAAAATGAACAATTATCTTTAGAATCAGTCTTAACCATTCAACAATTTTAATTTATCCAGATTTGTTTTAAATTTCAGTTTTTATATTTATTTCACTTCCATATATATATATATATATATATAAAGATTAATTCGCCACTTCCATTAGTATAAGGGTGGGGTGGAAATCCCCCTCCTTCCCTTTCGGAGGTATTTTGATTCTTGGGGATCTTTTCCAGGAAACTAAATGTAGAATAGAAAAGAGAAGCTCGAATTCCTCAGCCAGTTTCAAGCACACTGTTCACAGTTGTGCTGGTTACTACTTTTGGACTTCGGTTGCTAGTAGCTTGGGCTGGTCGATGCAATATGGCCACCTTTCTCCTGTTGGGTTAGAAGGCTTTCCCCAAGTCAAACAGAATGGCCGCCACCATTCCAGAATCACTGGAGCACCCTTCTTTCTTCACCGCCTCTCCAGGATGACTTAGACTCATTTAGAGTCCCCTAGCAGGGCAAAATTAGCCGTGGGGGTGCGGAGAATCTGCAAGTCTGCAACTGGTTGCTACCTCGCAAACCGGAAGTCCATCACTGGAGGTTTTTAAGAAGAGATTGGATAGCTACTTGTCTGAAATGATATAGGGCCATGGTGGTGGACCTCTGGCATGCATACCACAGGTGGCACGCAGAGCCTACTCTGTGAGCACATGTGCCATTGCCCCAGTCCCAGGCCTCCACTGCTATGTGCAAAAAAAAAGTTTCAATCAATCAATTTCAGCTTCTTGTAGGAAAAAAAAAAGATCTTGCAAAGTTGAAATTGCTTGATTGAATTTTATTTTGAGTCCCACACAGCGGTGGAGGAAGTGACGGATCAGAGCTGGAGAAAAGGTGCCATCTGGGGGTGGGGGAGTGGCAGGAGCAGGGCACTGTGGGACAAAAAAAAGTTTCTAACTTCTCACGAGATCTTGCCAGAAGTTAGAAAATCTCTCTTTTTTTACTGATAGTCCCACAAACATGTGGCAAAGGCTGAGAATGCAGCTGAAAGGCAGATTAGTAAAAAAAATGCTTGGGGGAGGCAAGGGCATCTGGATGGGGACGGAGGCTGCAACCTTACCCTGCATGGTGGTGTGAGGGTTAAGGCGGGGGCGGGGGTCCAGGAGGAGCCGCAGAAAGCAGGTGAAGGAGAGGCTGGGCAGAATGTGGGCGTCGGCATGCTGGCCGATCACAGGCATGACAGGACAGCCACGCACGGCAGAGGGGCTGGAGGGGAGGCTGGGCAAATTGTGGGCACTGGCAGCGGCGGCATGGAGGGTGATCTCATGTGTGAGCAAGACAGCCGCGCATGGCAGAGGCACTGCTCGGGGCCAGAGGGTGATTGCACACATGAGCAGGATAGCTGCACTGCTTGAGGCCAGAGGGAGGCCGGGCAGATTGCAGGCGCTGGCACCGGCATGGAGGGCAATCACACACATGAGTGGCTGTCCTGTAATCACCCTCTGCACCAGCGCCACTGCAGAAGTCGTGCAACGGGGGCATGTATCCAGGAGAAAAGAAGGTAGGCTTTGTAGGGCTGGGCCCCAGCATCCCCCAGTCCTCCCATGATGGGGCCCTGCTGATCACTGGCTCTGAGGGCGGTGGCGGCGGCAAACATGGCTTGATTTTCAGCAAGCCCCATTTGCTGCAGTCTGCCTACAGAAGGAGCAGAAGGAGGAAGAGCATGGCTGGCCAGGGGTGGATGCAGGGCTGCCCACGGAAGGAATCTGACCAGCCCCAGCCTGGAGAGGGGGGAGAGGCTGAGGGAGCCTGAAGTGAGGCATCCCAGCATGCCGGCAACGGCCTGGAGAGGGATGGTGGCAGCTGCCCCGGGATGAGACGGTAGGAGGGTGCTCCTGATGTCCACAGGAGAAGAAGCCATGAGGAGACTCCGGACCCAGTCCTGGCATGACACGGAAAGTGAGGCAGCAGCCCTATGTGCATCCCCATGTGTGACTGCGACCCCGCCCTGCAGGCAAGCAGAGCTGTGGCATCTTTGGCAGAAGAATGCAGGCGGGCAGCAGAAGGCACGAGGAGCCCCAATCCTAGCACAGCCTCTCCTCCTCCCCCCTCAGAAGAGCTGCGGGGCTCAGGAGCTTCCCACCATGCCCCCCCACCCGCTGAGCAAGATGCTGTCCTGCCCACTGCCCCACCCACCAGAGCAACATCGAGTTGGCCACGCCCACCCTGGCCATGCCCACCCAAGGTGCCATTTTCACCATAGCCACACTCACCTAGCAGGCCACGCTCACTTGGCACCGGGTGATACATAAGTGGGTTTTGGGTTGCAGTTTGGGCACTTGGTCTCTAAAAGGTTCGCCATTACTGATATAGGGTCTCCTGCTTGAGTAGGAGGTTGGGCTAGAAGACCTCCAAGATCCCTTCCAGCTATATTCTGAATTGAAATTATTTGCTTTGCATACAGAAAGCCAGATTTAATCTTTGCTATCCTTAGGTAGGATTGCAAAAATCTTGTCAGAAACTCTGTAAAACCACCATTAAGCTACATGGATAAATAACCTAATTCGTATACTGAATATACGTGGCTGATATGAAAAGAAATGCATAAGACAGATTGTACAAAGATGGGTAACCCAAAGACAAAATAATTTCCTTTTCTGTAGCTTCTGTGCTCCTCCAAATATACAGTGCCAACATTGTAATTTCCTGCTGAAATCTGATAAAATACTAAAGAATATAGGGCCATTAAAGCCCACCAGATGAAAACTTCTGAACATCATCATCATCATCATCATTATCATCATCATCAACAACAACAACAATCATAATTTAAAAGTTTTTTCCCTTCCACCAAAGCCCTCCAAGGTCATTTTGAGAATAAAAAGCAAATTCATCTTCAAACTGATCATTGGTGACTCATGCAGAAACAAGCCTGTCAACATGGAAACAGGCCTGTCAACATGGAAACAGGCCTGTTAACTGCCAACTTCTTGGCAACTGTATGGGAGTTATTTGACTTTTTTTGTGGGGAGGGGAAGGTTCAATTTCCCAGCCTAGCCTACTATGCTTTGTTATAAGGTGCTGACTTATCTAAGTACTCTCCAGGCCAACCCTGCCTTGGATCAGGCTAAACAAAGAGCATTTGTTGTTATCACAAACTGCAGGACCAATCCCAAATATTTTGTTTCCTGCATCAGGCTAGCAAATGGCATTTTCAGAGCCAAGCGTTTTTCCATGTGAGACTAAAAAATAAAAATAAAAAATATATAGTTTCCTCTCCCTGATAGTAACATTACAGTAAAAGCAATGAATATCATCAGCCATTCTACCTAATGTTGACCTTGTATAAATAAACAAAAGTGTTACAAACTATAGTAATAAAGTTGGTTCTTTAAAAAGATCATCCATATCTGATATGATATCAGTGATGCTGTAAGTGGAATGCAGAAAAAAGAAGAGGTGAATAAAGAATAGACATAAAGTGGGATTTTTTAAAATAAAAACTCTTGTTTCTTCACAACAATAAGAACAGTCTAATTTGTTTAACCAAACTTGCTGTTAAAGAGCTACTATTATAGTTTTATTTATGTGATTGATATTTTTAGCTGCTGGTTTTATTTGAGATTTATTTGGTTTATATTTTCCAAAGACAGTTATGTGTTAAAGAAATTAAATTATTTGTATAAATGAAAGTTGGGATGTAAACATATAAATTTGATTTAGTGATTAAGGAACAGGCCAGAAGGCAGGAAAGCCATGAATTCAAGTCATGTCTTAGCCATAAAAGCCAGCTGGGTGACTTTGGGCCAGTCACTCTCTCTCAATCCAACCCAACTCATAAGGTTGTTGTGGGGACAACTGGAGGAGGAAGGTCTGTTGGATCTGTGCCTTATTTGTAAAAATAATAAAGGTGAGATATAAATATCTACATAGATACTTACATAAAATTACTATCTAATCTCTTCAAACACTGGGACAAAGTTCTACAATCATTAAAGAAAACAGTAGTTAGTTCAAGATGAATTTATAGACAGACTTTGACCTTGAATGGACTTGTTGCTTATATTTGAATTATGATTAGAGGTGGTCCCATAATGGGACCATGTCCTTGCCATGTGCCCAACACTCTTTCCCCAGTTCTGAATTAGATCATTCCCCACCCATTCTCAAACTGGCAGGACATACGCAAGCATGACCATGGCCAATCCCTTTTGTGCCTCCAATTGCCTCTATCATCTGACTTCTTTCCAGAGGAATGTGTGACAAAGGCCAACAGATTTTACACTCCTTGCGTTGCCCTCAGATGGTATCAGAATAAGAGGAAAAATATTCCTGTAACGCTTATACAGTGAAGGAGGGATAGCAACAACAGTAGCACTTAGACTTATATACCGCTTCAGAGTGCTTTACAATGATGCTGTAAGTGGTTTATAGAGTCAGCATATTGCCCCCAACAATCTGGGTCCTCGGAAAGCTAGAAGGCTGAGTCAACCTTGAGCTGGTGAGAATCAGACTTAGCACAATTAGCCTGCAATGTTGCATTCTAACCAGTGCACCACCACAGAATTGTGCTTCTCTCATTGGAACTGGTAAGGAGATGAAGACAAAGTCACAGGGAGGAGGCAGAAAACTGTGGCAATGACATGGCCGGCTTGTGGTTAAATGTAAGTGGAGACATGACTAAGCAACACCAGCGAGTTTGATACTAATCCAGCCATAAGCTTTGCCTCTCCCCTCAATCCTCCACAGGCTATCCACCTTTATTTGTATTATTTGTATATTTAATTCCAATTTTTAACAACACTCATTTTCTAAATTTTCCTCTGCAAGTGTGATAGACAGATGTATGCCATTAGGTTGGGGAAAATGTTAGCCATGGCAATTCTCTGAATGCCTTGGGCTAGTCACTCCATCTCAGCTCAACCTACTTCACAAAATTGCTATTTAGGGAATAAAATGAAGCCATCTTGAACTCTTGGAGAAAAGGTGGAATATAGACATAAACAACAACAACCAAGAACAACAATTATGTTAGCAATTTATTCTACTGATACTGGCCAACAGATACCTTCCATAGCTGGCTTCCTCCGAGTTCCAACAGAGTTATATTGAAAACTTGCCAAACTTGTTTTTCAGATTTTATGTGGGACAGGAAAAAAGCTTTTTTGCACTCTACATTATTAATTCACTTTTGAGCAATTTTTTTTTGCTTCTAAATAGCAATTCTATACTGGCTACTCAGTAAAAAGACACCCACCCATAATGGCACCTACAATCATGTAAGAGGATACGGAATTGTGGGGGCTATTCCATATCCCCTTAGATGATTGTAGGTGCCATTATAGGAGGGAGCATTGCTTCTGGTATACATGGGGTTAAGGCTAAAATTAATCCCATAAATTTATTCTGGACCGCTTGTAATATTTCTATAGATTGCGGGGGTGGGGGAAATAGTTTATCCTATATGTCAACTGTGAGATTGTTTTCCCCTAGAGCAGGGGTCCCCAATCCCTGGGGAACCAGGCCAACAGCCAGTGAGCAGTGGGAGAGTGAGTGAAACCAAAATCACCATCCCCCAACCCTGGGGGCATTAGCTTTGGAGGATCTTGAGCAGAGGCTGTAGTAACTGGCCTCCTTTTGAATAGAAGGAAAGGCAAATGGCTCTCATTTATCTTATAGCTGATGTTTCTACTGATGCCATAGAGCAGGGCTTTTCAACCTTTTCACCGATCCTCCAAAGCTAATGCCCCCCCACAATCTATAGAATATTACAAGCAGTCCAGAATAAATTCATGAGATCAATTTTAGCCTTAACCCCATGTATACCAGAAGCAATGCTGAGGTTAAAGATGAGCCTTCCATCAATTAATATCAGTTTTAAGAAAGCAGTGTAGGTTATCCTTAATTCATGACTGGTTATTTTATATCGTTTCAGCCTCCTCTCCTCTCTAGAGGAGTTCAAATCACCAGAACCACCAGATAGATTACATCAACAACAATATCATATTATTTACACTTTCTTACATCCCATTACCTGAGATAAACTTTCACAGAACTTTGTTTTCAAACAATGCAAACACCTTATTTGGGTTAAAGATACAAAGATTTACCAACTACATATTGTTTATGCATTTGTAATAATTCACAAGTGAAAAATCTAATCCATTACTTATTTACATTGCAAATTATATCAGGAAGCTAGAGTTAGATTCATTGTTAATCCAACTGAAACAGTCTAGCTTAGAAAAAAATCTATTTTTGTTGACTGATGCAGAAGAATGTTTACTAAACAAACTGCATTGTTCGCAGTGGCCACTAGGAACATATAAAAACAGTTGTTAACAGATAAGTCTTTTAATGTTAGAGAGGGTGTATTGAACTGATATGTATTGTTTCCATTTTTTTAGAGTTTAAAAGGTAAGTCCTTGCCAATATAAATATTTATTGGTTGGAAGAAGAAAAAATGTGCATAGAAGTAAAATTGGAATTTACAGGAACAAACAGACATCCATAACAATACTGATATTTAAGGCAAAAATTCACAGCTTCTTTTGAAATAACAGATACAGAGCAAATATGAGTAGTTTAGCCATTGGCCACATGGCAAGGGGAGATTATGGGAACAGCATCTTTTGAACCAACATACTTTCCTTTCATTCCAAGTGAGAAAAACAGGTTAGCATGATTGCCAGTTCTAAAGTCCTTGTCTTCCTTGAGAGTATCCTGTGCCATTTCCTGCATGAACAGCAGAGCTATCAGCCTCCTTCAAGAAAATGTCAAGATTGTGACAAACTAGCAGCCCCTGAAAGAAACTCCTGAGATGTGCTTGGCCTCCCTGCTTCTATCTTAGTCTTTACAGCTTAAAAATACAAGAAAAGAATCCAGTCCCAGTAATGATTCTGGGCCCACAAGTCCAATAAAGCAGAGAAACAGATTAGAATCAACACCTATCTCCTGACCACATAGGAGCACAAACTGTGAGTAACACATTTACATCTTCATCTTTCCCCTCACATCCAAGGAATATCACAGCACAAGAAGCCATAATAAGACATGCTTCCTCCCTGACTCTCAAAGCTTCAACCCAAGCTACTGTCTGAAGTAGAAAGATAATAGACAACCCCTCAAACAAGCTAAAAGTCCAATAGAAGTTGGTTATATTAATATCTCAGCAGCTTTCCCTGTGGCCATTAACAGGGTATCTGGAAGTAGTTGGCACAGCTAATAAGTATCATGTAGTATAGAAAGAGCAACTCCAAAATAATAGAAAATACTTGTAGCTCAGGTTTTAGCTTTTGGCTGTGGTTTGTTCTCCAAGCTTGTTTCAATACAATTTCTGAATGTTTCGTTACCAAACTAGGTAACATCTAGTTACCTAGATGACAATGTTGCCTAGTTTGGTATCGAAACATTCAGAAATTATATTGAAACAAGCTTGGAAAACAAACCACAGCCAAAAGGAGCAACTCCTCCTAGAAATCCATCAGAAGTCCCACAGATGGCGTTACTATGACTTTCCTGCCTCACTGTCAGAAAGGTTTTCATTGTATACAGAGAGGAAATATCAAGTACATCCTTCTAATATTCAACCAGGTGGCTTTCCCTGCCAGACTTACTGTACTAATTGTGAGCAGCCTGAGTTTTTGAGGATAAGTTAGTTTGTTTCTTTCCACTGGGAAGTGACAAATGGCCAATGCCCTTCAGATAGCCAACAACCAACAATCTAGGCCAGGGGCCAGCAACCTGAAACAGTGAAAGAACCACTTGGAACCGGTTCTCTCACAAAAGGAAAAACTGGGAGCCACAAAAAATGTGTGCACATGCGCACATGCGCAGAACAGTGACTGAGGAGTGGAGCCAAGGCGAGATATGCACCTACCCTGCATATTTGAATTGATTGGTTGAACTTTTTTAGTCCCACTTTTTTTTCTTTTTTTTTTTTTTGGACTGCGCATGGCAGAGGACTGGGAGCCGCAGGAGACAGCTGAAAGAGCCGCGGTTTGCAGACCTGTGATCTAGGCACTCAACGAATGAGGAAATTAAATGTATAAGTACAGAACATAAAGATTAGAAGGAGGGAGTACAATGACCAAAATGACAATTTGACACCTTACTGTGATTCAAACTCTCCCAGTGGTGACAATGGGCAGACTGCCTAGATAGAAAATAGCCAGCACCTATGTTGGTATTGTCCTAATGTGCTGAGAGACAGCTGGAGGTGTGTAGGAGAGAAGGAAGGAGATGTGTTTGTGTGTGGAAATAAAGCAACCTGAAACAGGTAGAAAGAGATATTTTTCTCCAATAGTAGGACTCACAAGAAGTAGTAGTTGGAGGACCAATGTTAAAAGGTATAGTAACAGTGGGGGAGTAGTGAATACTAGCTTGTGAAAGATTGTGTGTGTGTGTCAGGGGTTATCTAAAAACCTGTGTCGTTATGTTGGCTTTCTTAGGTTTTGGAGCCCACCGATCTGGATATACTTAAAAGAACACAGCAATAAAAAGTCCAGTACCCTATTTACCTATCTCATAAACTGTTCAGTTCCTAAACAATTTCACACCATTGCCTCTCCTTTGATTTGATTTGCACACATAGAAACCTTTTAGCACTGTCCTTTGATATCCTCCCAAATGTAGTGAAAGTTAGGGAAACTGATGCTGATGATTCTGATGGCGACCAGCAATATTCAAGGAATCTATACAATCCAAAGTAGCAGACAACCGAACTATAAGCACAATAAATCCCAGACAATCTCTATCTCATAGCAATCCAACTTGGACACACATCTGCATCTTGTCCCCATACCAGAGGTCTTCTGGCCTTGTAGGAACACGAGTCAAAGGAGAACTATTCCTCTTACTCTTCTTCCATTGAACTAACCAAAGGAGGTTTCCTCTGATGATAATTGCCATTTTGCTACTCTTTCTGCACTGCTTCTTCTAACTTCCTTGCCTGAACTACAAGCTTCCCTGATCCCTTCTGAGAAAAAGAGAGACCTGATGGCCCAATGGATGGGAGAAAGAGGAAAGCAAGAATTTGACAGTATTTTACCTTCCTTCCCATAGCGGGAGTCATATACAGCCGCCTTTCTCATTGGTTAAGGTGAAACTACTGCCACTGCAAAGATTACCTGCCCAGCCATGGGTTTGCAGCACATCCAAGTGACCAGCATAAGGTTACCCTTCTAACCCAAAATGTGGCTGTGTAGTTTGCACAATCAAGAATTCTTGCCTCACTGAATTCTTCTCCGTGTGATGCCATGGGGGGGGGGGGGAAGGAAACATAGATTGCCAGTGTACTCAAAGTTTGCAAATCATTTTCAACTGGGGCTGAGCCCGGAAAAAGCATGGAAGCGCCGACTCAAACTAAATGCCATGGCAGGATTAATATAATTCAACCACTGTGACTTGTTAATAATGTGCTGTACGAATAAGGCAGAAACCCTAAATCACAACCTTGGGATTTCATTGGCAACTCAATATATTATTGATTCCAAATCATTTGTAATACTTGGAGAAGATCTCGATGCTAGGTTGAGGTCCAATAACCACAGGTACCCCCTCCATAACCTGAGGCTGATGGATTCAGCTTCACCCATTTTTCAAGAGATGAGAAATCAAACTTTGTGGACTTGTGCTTGACTCAAACCACCTTCAGGCTGCTGAACGTTCTCATTCTAAAGGGACCAGCCAGCTGAATACACCTACAGTACCTATTTGGGCCCATAAAGTTTTTTTTTACTATCTAACTGTCTCTAGGGACTTACTCTTAGGACTTAATGTGTTAAGATTGTTGAAGTTACTCCTAAATGTTACAGCAGTCACTTCCCAATCTTACTGGACACACAGAAACACAGAACAGTTACTTATCTGATGTTCACACTATAGAAACATTTGTATTAGTCTAATTTTACCACTAATACATAAATACCAAAGGTCTAAAGAATACATTTACACCACTTTATTGTTTTCAGGTACAAATCCAGCTATAATATATAACCTTGCCACATTCTGTGTGGTGCTGCTCAAAATTTGTTGGATGATGATTTGTGGCATGTTCTTGGCGTTCAACATTATAGATTAGATTCAAAGTGCACCTAATTTGCCATATTAGGGTGCTCTGTAACTTAGTAAATGCAATAATTATCTATACATACTATATGCTCACCTATATCCTACTAATGTTCCCACCCCACCTTTTTGACTTTTTATATCATCTGTACTTTTTATATTGTGTGTTTACAAACTGTATAGAGTTTTTTATTTTTTGTTTTTACTTTCATGTTTCTTTTAATGATTTTATCCAGCCCTCCTTGATTGCAATAAAGGTTGATTGACTGATACCTTCTCTTAATATGTATTCAGCATATACATTTGTTAAATAAATTTGGAAAGAGTATACAGTCTTGTCCCGCTCCCTTGCGGAAGTGGAGCCAGTTTGTGTTACCATATTTTCCCTGGCAATCTCTTTTCTGTTTCCTGCCTTATAGGTTCCAAGTGAGGACAATGAGATGATCTGGGACTTCATTTTCATAAGGACATTCTACAACTTTACATAATCAACACAACCAAGCACCTTTCTATTGCTAATGAAGAACATACTGACTACTTTTGAGTACTTTTTGGCTTTCTCAATTATCTGGCAATATCGTATCTTATTCTTTAGCTTTCTTAAAAATAAACTTGAATATCTGACATTTCCCTTTCCTTGTAGAGCTCTAATCTCCATTGTATAATGTTAAGCATTTTATTTTTCAACTATACAAAATTAAAGCTATCATGTAATAGTTAGCACACTCCGTTACAGTAAGTCTCTTTTCTTTGGCATGAATATGTAGGCTGACCTTTACTGGTTTTACTTTGTTGTTTACTATATTTTTGTAGGTATTCCATCAATTCCCAATACTTGATAATGACCAAAGTATTAATCAAATGTTATCTTCTAGGGTGACACATTCTTGTAGTCTTTGATTGTATCATGGATGTTAACATCTGTACTGTGCAGAATTTAATATATTCTTTGCATCTGTTTTTGACCTTCTTTGAATTTGTTACTATACACCCATTCACATTAATAATAATAATAATAATAATAATAATAATAATAATAATAATAATAATAATAAAGTTGGAAGGGACCTTGGAGGTCATCTAGTCCAACCCCCTGCTCAGGCAGGACACCTTATACCATTTCAGGCAAATGGCTGTCCAGTCTCTTCTTTTTTTTTATTGAAAAGTTTTAACATACATTTTATCTTTAACAGTCCCCCCTCCCCCCTCCCCCTCCCCTCCCCCTCCCCCCACCCCCTCTCCCCCTCCTCCCCGACTTCCCAGAGCTAAGTACAAGGTATAAAAACAAAGAAAACAATCATAAACATCCATATGCTAACAACCATAAACTCTAAAATCTATCACTCTCTGGCTCATATAGGATAACTACAAACACTATTAATATTAAATATATATAGAAAAAAAAAGGAAAAAGGAAAAAGGAAAGGAAGACTTATTCAAATGCTACATGAAACTTTTTAGTCCTATATTTGTTCTGGATATACTCAATCCATTTTCTCCACTCCATAATATAGCATTCTTGCGAATGATCTTTCAAATAAGCCGAAATCTTTGCCATCTCTGCCAGGTTAGAAACCTTTAAAGTCCATTCTTCTATAGTCGGCAGCTCCTCCTTCTTCCAATACTGACCTATTAAGAGTCTTGCTGCCGTAATTAAATTCAGCATCAACTTAGTGTCCACAACCGTAGCATCTGTAATTATTCCCAACAAAAAAAGTTGCGGACAAAACTTTATCCTTTGCTTGAAAATCTTCTGCATATTCCACCAAATTTTTATCCAAAAGGCCTTAACCTTTTTGCAAGTCCACCATATGTGAAAATATGTTGCATCTTCATCACCACACCTCCAGCATTTTGGCTGATAATTCGGATACATACTTGCAAGCTTTTTAGGATCTAGATGCCATCTATAAAACATTTTATAAAAGTTCTCTCTTAAATTTTGAGCTTGTGTAAATTTTACGTTCCTCACCCAAATCTTTTCCCACGTGTCCATTGTAATAACTTCTTGGATATTTTGGGCCCATTTTATCATACAATCCTTAACAAGTTCTGTTTCTGAGTCAATCTCTATCAATGCAAGATATATCCGTTTAATATGTGCTGGACCCTGATTTCTAATTTGCTTTATCAGATTTTCATCAGTCATTGTAAAACCAGTTTTCTGATCTTCTTTCCACCTGGCCCGTAGCTGAATATATTGAAACCAAGTTTGAACAATCTTCTCATCTCGCAAGAGGCTGTACGGTTTCAGACACCAGACATTTCTTTCCAAGCTTAAAATCTCCTTATACGTAGTCACATCATGTTTAAAACCAACATTTATATTTTCTATTGCGTGTTTTGGAATTGCCCACAATGGTATCTTACAGTCTAACTTATGTCTATACTTCTTCCAAACTCTCAGCAATGCCTGTCTTAAAATATGCACTCTAAACACATTATCTACCTTTTTATCATACAACAAATATGCATGCCAGCCAAACAACAAGTCGTGGCCCTCAAGATTTAATAATCTCTCTTGTGTCAAATTAATCCAATCACTTATTCCTGCTAACGCAGCAGCTTCATAATATAATTTGAGATTGGGCATTTTAAGACCACCTCTTTCACGAGTATCCTGCATAATCTTAAGTTTAACTCGTGGCCTTTTCCCTACCCAAACAAATTTATTGATACCTCGCTGCCATTCCTCCAGATTAGAATCTTTCTTAAGAACCGGTATCATTTGAAATAAGAATAAAAATTTAGGCAGGACATTCATTTTCACTGCTGCGATTCGCCCCAGCAAAGACAATTGCAATTTTTCCCAACTCTCCATTTCTTTTTGAATTTTTCCCCATAATTTTTCATAGTTATTTTTATATAACTTTGTATTAGAGGGCGACAGAAGCACCCCCAAATATTTGACCCTTTTAACAATCTCAAATCCAGTTAACCCTTCTAAAAGAGCCTTTTGCGATACTGTCATATTTTTGGCCAGAATTTTAGTTTTTTGTGCATTAACTTTAAATCCAGAAACCTTCCCATATTGCATTATTATCTCCATCAGGTCCACAACAGAGTTCTCCGGCTGGGTCACTGTAACAACCAGATCGTCTGCGAACGCTCTCAATCTATAATCCTGATCTCTAATTTGTATACCCTTAATTCTTTCCGGGTTCCGTATTTTTACCAATAATATCTCCAATGTTAACACAAATAACATAGGCGATAACGGGCACCCTTGCCTTGTGCCCTTTTCAATATTACATGCTTCTGTCAAGCTATTATTAACTATTATTCGGGCTGTTTGTTTTTGATATAATGCCCTAATTGGTTGCAAAAATTTATCCCCAAAATTCATTTTATCTAAAACTTTCATCAAGAATTGCCAATTCAATTGATCAAAGGCTTTTTCAGCATCTAAAAAAATTAGCGCCGCAGGGATCTGGTTGTTCCTTTCCAAAAATTCTAACACATCAACTATATGCCTCACGTTATTTTTCATTTGCCTACCACTAATAAACCCAGTTTGGTCCCCATGAATCACCTGTTGCAGAACCCTCATCAATCTATTAGCCAACACCTTAGCAAATATCTTGTAATCTGTATTTAAAAGTGATATCGGTCTATAGTTTTTTACTTGAGTAGCATCTTGGTCTTCCTTCGGAATCAAAGAGATAAAAGCAGTTCTCCAAGATGGAGGCACCTTTCCCCCTCTCTGAATTATCTGGAACAATTCCTTTAACGGTTTTATCAACTTTAATTGTAAATTTTTGTAGTAAGCCGCAGTCAAACCATCCGTACCTGGCGCTTTATCCACCTTCAATTCCTTAATTGCTGTAAGAATTTCTTCTTCTGTAATCAATTGATTAATCTCCTCTTTTTGTGCTTGCGTAAGAACCGGGATGCTAGCATTCTCCAAATATACATCAATGTCTTTTTCATTAATCTTCTCCTTAGCATATAATTTAGAATAAAAATCCACAAAGGCTTCCTTAATAAGATCCTGTTGAAACACAACCTTTCCCTTATGCTCAATTTTGTCTATATTAGAAGCCCTTTGCTTTTTCCTTAGTCTGTAAGCTAGCCATCTACCTGGCTTATTAGCATTGCAAAAAGTATTATGCCTGGCAAACCGCAAATTGGTTGCCACCTGGTCAGCCATTAGTTTATCAAATTGTCCTCTTAATAGCTTAATAACCTCCTTAGTCTTCACATCCAATGGGTTCAAAATCAAGGCCTTCTCTTTTTCCTTAATTTCATTCTCCAATTCTTTCCTTCTGGCTTCCAAAGTACGTCTGTGTTTATTATTCATATATATCAACACCCCTCTCATATAGGCCTTGCTAGCATCCCAAACCATGTCCATAGAAGTATCCTTATTCATATTAATTTCAAAAAAATCCTTCATCCGCTGTTTACATTCTTCCACATTTTTTCTGATTTCTAAACAAATTCTCATTTACGCGCCACGAGCGCCTATCTCTATTGTCATTATTGATCTCTAACCAAACTGGACTATGGTCAGAAATAGCTCTTGCACAGATCTTTACCTTCTTAATCCTAGAAAAAAGTCATTAGTCAACAAAATGAAGTCAATCCTGGAAAAAGATTGATGTCTATCAGAAAAAAAAGTATAATCCTTTTCATGCAGGTGTGTGTCACGCCAAATGTCTCGCAGTTCCAAATCATCCTTCATTTCAAAAAAAGATTTAGGCAATCTGGCATGACACGGAACACGCTTAAAAAAACCAGCCTTATCCATCTGTACATCCAAAACACCATTCCAGTCCCCCATAAAAATAAACGATTTGTAATCCAACTGAGTAAGCTTTGTATGAAGTAAACTAAAAAAGTCAGCTTGTTGTTGATTAGGAGCATACAGTCCAACTAAAAGCGTTTTTTTGCCTTCTAGCAACAAATCTATCATAACATATCTTCCATGCTTATCTGCTTCAATTAAGTCCGCTGTTAAAGCACTTTTAACATAAACAACCACTCCGTTTTTCTTATTCATTGCAGAGGCAACAAATTGCGTGCCCAACCTTGAGTCCATAACCCTAATATGCGTTTCTTGCAAGCATATAACATCAATCTTGAATTGTTTTAAATATTGAAAAACTTTCTTTCTCTTCTGTGGTGAATTTAGTCCATTAACGTTCCAGGTTAGAAATTTAGTCGCCATGCGTGTCATCCCGAAGCTGTTGGAGCACATCTTTAATAGCCCCTCTATCTCCTTTGGGCCGCGCTCCTCCCACTGCTTCACTGTAAGTACGCTTTAAAGGTTCCATAAACTTCTGCTGGTCTTGTTCTTTTATTAGTTTTGCTCGTTTTAAAGCGGCACACGTCACCCTCTGCTCTCCAGCAACAACCGACGAGGCTGTAATTTGATCCCCTCCAGCACCATTCTCCTCTGTCTGTCCATCTTCGCTCTCTTGAGATTTCCCTTCTCCAAATCCCTTTGCAGCTTCCAGAAGTGATAGTGGGGTTGCTTTTAAAACATTATTGTAAAAATCACGCGCCTGTGTCACAGTAACCAGATGGTATCTTTTCCCTTCATGCATCACCACCAATCCGACTGGAATCTCCCATCTAAACTTTATATCACGTTGCTTAAGTTCCTGCACAAGAAATGCAAAATCCTTCCTTCTCCTTAAAATCTTTGGAGGAATTTCTTTTAAAACCAAAACTTCTTGGTCAGAAACCACAACTTTAGTATCATAGGCGGCTTGAATAACTTCATCTCTAGTTTCTCTCTTTGTAAAATAAACCACCACATCTCTAGGTAGCTTTCTCTGTCTAGCAATCCATGAGTTTACACGAAAAACTTTATCCATGCATCCCTTTATTTCAGATGCTGGCTGACCCAATACTGCTTCCAGAGCCTCAGAAATCAGCTGCTTTAGGTCTTCTTTAATATTCTCTTTTAAGCCTCTAATTCTAACAGCATACTGCATCTGATGATACTGAACAAGACTCAATTCTCTGTCCATTTTGTCCCTTAAATCTTCATTCTCCAGTACCTTTACTTCTAATATGGCATTCTTTTGACTCAGGTCCTCCACTTTTTCATTCAAACCTTGCACACATTCAGCCACGCTTTCCACTGTAGACAAAATGTCTACCCTCATCGCACTGAACTTCTCTTCTATCCTCTCCTCCAGTTTCTCCAATTTCTCCTCCACCTTTGCCAACTTATCACCCAGCATTTCTAATATTACCTTGGATTGTTTTTCAAGTGCATCTTGTAAGTCCTTCGATGTCAATGCAGCAGGAGGAAGCAAAGCTTGCAACGATGTCTGTTGCACCGGGGAAGTTCCCGCACTCCGAAGAGTTTTTGAGGGAGGTTTAGCCGCCATCTTTTTACTTTCACTTGTTGCGCACTTTCACTTTAAGTTAAAGTCCATTAAGCTAGAGAGTAAAAATAAAAGTCCTCTTCACCTTGTCCTCCTGTACCGCTCTGCCTGCTCCTTTTTATTCCAGGGTCTAAGAACTGTCTCTAGGTGAGGAGGGCCCAGCAGACAGCATAAGCCTCTTTCTCCCAGATGGCCCCACTGTCTCGGTGTCAGGCAGTTTCTGAGTAGCATAGGTGCAAGGTTGCAATTCTCTCCTTCCATTTTTCTGCATTAAAACCACCCCATTGCCACGTCACTAGCATCTAGCTGGAATGCGAATGGCTCCTCCTCAATATCGGCTCAGTGGCGAAGAGTCTCTTTAGCTTTTCAAAAGCTGCTTGGCATTCAACAGTTTAGTTCAAAAGTTGACTTGGTCCAGGCTTCATCCCCTTTCCCATTTTTAGCAAGTTTGTGATGGGTAGGATATCTCTGCAAATGTGGAAATGAATTGCCTATAGAAGTTTGCAAACCACAGAAAACACTGCAGTTGCTTTCTGGTCCATGGGGCCTCCCATTCTAAAACTGCCCTCACATAACTGGGTCCACTTTTACCCCCTCCCTGGAGATATGGTAAATCTCATCAGGATGTGCCACTCCAATTAATTCCACACCTGAATCAGGAAATAGGCTAACTTTTTGGGCAGGCCATCAAACTTTGCGCTGAAGTGGGGGAGACTCCCAGTCTTGCTGCACCAGCATGTAGCCCAGTGGCAACTCCACTACCTGTGAGGCCACATACACTGGGGTTCATCTCACTGAGAGAGGTGAAGAAGCCTTCCCTGGCCCTGTCAGAGGCTGCCATTGCCCCTTGCTGTGTGGGTCCCATTACCCCAGTCAGGCTTGATATTAGTTGCTGCTAGAGAGGAGAGGACAGGAAAGTCAGCTGCTTGGTGCCCCCCCATCCCGGCTACCATCATCAGCGACTGCAGTGAAGTGGAGTCCTGGACCTCCAACCTTCTGAACTGCTCTCTGACATCGGGAACCTCCACTCTGCTGGGTCTTCCCATTCAGCTGCTCTCCTGGCTTTCCTTTGCTTCCTGGACCACTGTGACCCAGGGGGAAGTAAGTACTCTGTCTCTGCTGCCTTCTTCACATCACTCACCCACTGCCATTTTGGCCTGGAGTAAGGGGCTCCCAATGCCACTTCTCCTCCATGCACAGGTGACTGCTCCAGTTTCTCAGCCCTCTGCTTAGGGTGGGCACCCCTCAGCTGGTTCCCAGGCCCTGTTTGGGCTGCCATTGGTGCCCCTTGGAGAGGGCTTCTCCCAGCTTCACCCCACCATCCATCTTCTTGTTGGCTGCCAACATTCTGATGTTGCAGCTCTCCTGGAGGGATCCAGGTAGGCTGTGATGTTGCTGAGCTGGTTTAATGTCAGATGTCCAGCTAGTGAAGCCAAGAAAGGAACTCCTGGGACATTGTTCTTCTCCAAAGTAGTACTTTTATTTAATATGCTACACTGGTCCAAAAGAAGCAAAACCAGCTCTGAATTTTTGCTCAAACGTCCACATAATTAAACTTGAATTCCCCCTTTGGCTATTCCCCTAGTCCATTGTGTTGTCCAATCAACTATGCTCCATTTGTTATGGGAACTGCTTGGATCATTCAAACACCTGCACAGTGTATACTTCAAAGGGGGAGCAGGGCATTACAATCTGCAGACAGATTCTTGGCATTCCATTCCCATCTCAGACAAATCAAGCAATTGATTTTTGTCAAGTTGAGAATGGAGAAGAAACTAGGTGAAAAGCAAATCACTCTTGACAGGAATAGGCAGTTGCGGGAATTGAAGAGGAAGACTAAGGCTCAGGGCTGGGCATAACCAAGTCTTGAATGGCTTGGATTGGGCCCTTGGTTAACAATTGGTTAACAATAGTGCTGGGATTACTGCTGCTAAACCATGTGATTGCATAATGTTGCACTTTTTCCAATTATATCCCTTAGCAACAGAAAATCCAGTCCCAATTACCCTCATAACTCAAAGACTAACTACACACACACACACAAACACCCGGGCGCGTGCACACACGCACACACACATGCACACACACAGTATATCAAATGTCAGATCCCATATGCCAATCACAATAATTTTTACTATTTTTTTTTCAGAGAAAATGTTACTGTAGTTAGAAAGGTTTAAAAGTCATGTATTAAATTAATTTAAAAGTATTTAGAAGAAAATGGCAACCAACCTGAACATTTAATGCAATCTATACAGTAAGTCCTCTATGATGTCAAACTTTGGTACACTCTATATATAATTTCCTTTAGCATACATTTCATTAAAAGATAAGCATACCTTATTGTAGTTGTCCATGTATAATCTATGTCTATAGGTAACTAGAGCGTGCAAGTAACATTATGTGTCCAAGCCACTAATTATTGTAGCAATAGTCATTCCAATGCTGAAGAGTCCTGAGTCCTTCGGGAGAAGGGCGGTATACAAATTAAATTAATAAATAATAAGTAAATAAATAAGAACTAACTAATGTCTTGCACTAATAAGAACATAGAAAATCCATAACTTTTGTCCATCTGTCAATTTCCATGCAGTTGGTATATAGTTCAAAAGAATGAATATATTAGAAAATTAAACTTAATTAATTAACAATTAATTAAATATTAAACATTATTTCAAAATCAAATTAATCTATGTAAATTTCAACTTTCTAGAGTGTTGTCATTTTAGGACATTGCAAAAAATATTTTAATGAAGTGTTATTCTTTTTACATATTGAAAAATACAGTGTTTTATTCATTCATTTTATGGAAATGTAATGAAATCCAGTAAGTTCAAAATATTTTTGTTGTATAAGCTACAATTTAAAATCTAATGAAGTTTTTCTAATTGAGATTTAAACATTTTCCTATTGTTCAGGTAAAATTGGGATCTTCAGTCTCTTATTATATTCAATCTCTAAAGTTTACATATCAGTTTATTGATAACAGATGTTTATAAAAGCTGACTGTGGGTTTTTTTGGTCTCATAGGATAGAATCACCCTTTCTTATAACTTAGATATCTCTGAGGCTGGAAATGCTGTAATTATAAATACTGCCAATGGTAGTAGATTTAGTGGTGTTGCCCAGAATCGTGTTCAAAACACCAATGTAACCCCAAAATGGCCACATTCAATTTCAAAAGAGCATTTTTTTTAAAAAAAAATGGATAGGTTCAAAGGAAGTTGACATGTAAAGTGGTTATCTGTGCTATTTAGGAGATTATTCAAAACTACAAGAATAAAATTTCTGTTAGAATGCAGGTTTCATGTCAAGGAAGAGTTTGGGTCAGTTTAGTTCTTTAGATACAGAAGGGAACAGAGCAGGGTCACAGAGAAGAAATTTCCTTTAAAAAAATGAAAGGTTTTCCCCAAACCAGAGAACAAAAAATAACAAATGCTGGCAAAAGATTTATATGCACATGGCAAAAAGCAGTCAGATAAGCTACAAAACTTTTAATATATTTTGCTGTCAAGGAGACCGTCGGGACATTGAACTCTGCTGTAGAGATATTGTTTGCTTCAAAGAGAATCTGTTAAGAAATTGGGTTACATTTGCCTTACTCATTAGGCAATAGAGTGCATTTCCCTCTCCCCTTGATTACCACCTACATCACTATTACTAATATTGGAAATTTATATACAGTTGACAAAATTCTAAATAAAAAGAACATGTGTGAGTAGGAAATAATGTATAAACAGGATGTTAGGAAAATATAAATATCCTGTTAGAGCCCTTGCTAGAGAGAATTTGCAGAATCAAAACAAGCTTTTTGTAAATATTTTTGTGAACTAGGTTAAAATTGCCCAGAAAAACAGTTCAACTTTAAATCATTTCCTAAATTTCAAAGGTTAACTTGCATGTTAGTAATACACTAGAATGGTAAATCTCCCTCTTTCTCACTTAATAATATATTCCATTATTGCTTAAGTGTGTAGGTCAGATCCCCCCCCTCCCCATGATAAATATCAAGGCTACTTTTCATGTCAGAGGAGCTGCAAAACTCATTCCTTGACTGGTAGTCCTTGTAACATGCCCCATCCATCCAAGAGCAGCTCTGTTTCACCTCTGTTTCCCACAGAAAGGAAAGCTTTGAAACTAGTTTTTGCATCTAGAGCAGGGCTATTCAACCTTTTCACCGATTGTACCACTTTTAGGATATGGCAATATTTGAGTACCACCAGTCGCCTAGCAAGGTGTCAAAAACTTGATGACAAAAAAAAAACAAACGGAAAAAGTGATAAAGTATAGGTAGTAATTGAGCTACAACAGCTTGCTTAGTGACTGTTCAGAGTTACCATGGCACTGAAAAAAGTGACTTATGTCCATTTTTCACACTTATGACTGTTGCAGCATCCCCGCGGTCATGTGATTTACATTCGGATGCTTGGCAACCAATTCAAATTTATGATGGTCACGTTGTCCCAGGGTCATGTGATCCCCTTTTCCAACCTTCTGACAAGCAAAGTCAGTGGGGAAACCAGATTCACTTAACGACCATGTTACTATTTAACAACTGCAGTGAATCACTTAACAACCGTGGCAAGAAAAGTCATAAAATGGGGCAAAATTCATTTAACAAATTTCTCTCCCTTTTATATCCTCTCTTCTCTCCCCCCCTTTATATCCTCTTCTCTCCCCCCCTTTATATCCTCTTCCCCTTTATATCCTCTCTTCTCTTCCCCACTTTATATCCTCCCCTCTCTCTCCCCTTTTCTCTTCCATGCAGCTCCAGCTGATTCATCTCAAGGCTCCACTTCTCTGCTTCTCTTTTGCAGTCCCCTTCTCTTTCCCCCCTTCTTTTTCTCTCTCTCTCCCCTGCCAAAACCTCCTTTTATAGCCTCTCCTCTCCCCTACTCCTTTTCTCTTCCACGTGCACTGGAAGCGCCGATCCTGGGGCTTCTGTCTCACCCCTGCATGCCGATCCTGTGCTTCTGCCCAGCCCCCATAGCACTGGAGAAACACTTCTGCCCAACCCCCATAACACTGGAGAAACAATCAGCTGTAGCTTGGCAATCCTGGGCCTTGCTCAGCCCCAACAACTCTCCTTTGAACTGGGGCATTTCCAACCAAGTTGCCTTTCCAACCAAGTTCCCTCCCTCCCTCCTTCCCTGACTCTTTCCTCCCTCCCTCCCTCCCTCCCTCCCTCAATATGCTGCCGATTGCATCATGCCTTGCGCCTCTCAGCTCCCACCCCCAGGCTTGTGGAAGGCTGCAAGAAGCTCCCATCGCAGCTTCTCTTACCTCTCCTGTTCTTTTTCTCTTCAATGTCACAGCGTGGGCTGCAAGAGGTGACACACACATACACAAACATAAACACGTGTGCAGGTCTAGGAGAGCTGATCTGAGGGCCACACAGAGGCCCTTCAGGCAGAGGCAATGATGGGGGAGGGGAAGGGGTCAAAATGAAAAGCCTCCTGCCCGGAGGCTCTGGCAGCTTAAAAAAACGAACCTGCAAAGCGCTCAAAAGGCAGTCTCTTTCCCAGCTCCTTCCTTCCTTCCTTCCTTCCTTCCTTCCTTCCTTCCTTCCTTCCTTCCTTCCTCCCTCCCTCCCTCCCTCCCTCTCTCCCTCCCCTGCTTTTCTTTCCTTCCTCCATACTCAGGAAGGGATGACGGGGGGGGAGAGATTGCCAGCACTGCCGGTGGCCATGCTGCTGCCGGCCATAGACGTCTGATGCAGGCAGGGGTGGTCCCGATGAAAGGGAAGCCTGGTGGCTTCAAGGCAAGGTCAGTGAGCAGGCGTGGCGTTGATCTACCAGTGGGGGCCATCAAAGCTGGAACACGCTCAGCCTTAGATCCACGGGGAGCCCTGGAGCCAGCGAGCCCCCTCCCGTCTCTTTCCCACCCTTGGGGTGCCTGAGAAGGTGGCAAGCACATGAGTGCTGGCGTCCCAGGGAAAGGGAAGTGCTTCTCTTTTTCCTTTCTCAGCGATCAGCCCCTCACTGGCCCTTTCCCTCCAAAGCCACCTCCTTTTATATCCTCTCCTCTCCCAGAAGTGCTGATCAGCTGGAGCCCAGTGCTGATCCTGGCGCCTCTGCAGAGCCCCGACAACCCTGCAGCTCCAGCTGTCTCTCCTGCAGGCTTCTGCAGTGCTGCCGCCACTTCAACTCCTTCCTCTCCGCCCCACTACCACTTTGCATACCACCTGCCAGGTGGCAAAGTACCACTGGTGGTACGTGTACCACCGGTTGAAAAGCCCTGCCATAGATGACCTTCATGACAGTATTTCAATCAACTGGATACCCAAATACTATGTCTCTTTGATCTTTTAGTAAGTATTGCTATCTTAGTTTTTGTACTAATTTATCTGTAAGTGTTCTTTCCTAGAAAAGGGGCCAAGTTTTCTCAGAATTCTTCTCAACTCTATCCACAGTAGCACAAGGTTTGTGCCATTCTGAATGGCTATTGGCCTAGACTTTGCTCCTGTGCCAGAACTTCTCCAACATATCACCCTCCCCAACACACCTCCTTAGCCAACTTTGTGAAAACTTTGTGAAACACCTGGCTGGTTGTTCGTAAAGCACAAGAAGAGGCTAGAGAGGCTTACAAGAAATATGCAGATAAAAAGAGGGCTCCTTGAAAAGAATTGAAAGCTGGGGATAAAGTATACCTCTCCAAGTTTCTACAATCCAGACAGCCTTGTAAAAAAAGTGGGGCCAAAATACATCAGAACTTTCCCCCATCATCAGAGTTACAAACTCAGTGAGTATGGAACTGAAATTGCCAAAAAAACTCACACACCCTTATCCATCCAATTTTCCACTGTAGCATTCTGAAGGTGGCAATTACTTTATCCTTGTGTCCTGCAATGAAATCGCCATCTCCCCCCATATTAATTGAAGAGAAACAACATTTTGAAGTCAAGAAGATTCCTGACTCCCACCTTCATAGAGGCAAACTACAATATTTGGTTTTATGGAAAGACTTCCCCCCTTTGGACAGTGAATGATGCTCGTTACATGCATTTACCCTGTCTTATCCACCAGTTTTACAACAAATACACTGTTAAGGATAATCATATTGTCAAAAACCTAACTCACTCCTTCTTTTTCCTGCAGGGCTGATCTTTTCAAGGAGGGGCAGCATGTCAGGGCTGCCATTCAGATACACTATGCATTGCTTGCTGTCAACCTGCCATGGCAATTGGGGGAGGGATTGGTGGGGTGGGATAAGAGGGAGGATTAGCATGAGGAATCAAAACTAAGCATTGCAGCATCCCATGAGAATTGCCAGAAGTTCCAAGGTCAAGCCAAGGAATACAGAACTGCTCAGCCCACGAAGACATGGACTGTTACCCAAACAATTTGTTAGCAGCTAATTGGACACTCTTTGATAACAAGGGGGGTGGACAGGAACAAGGGAAGAAGGTTAACCGTGCGCTTTGGGCAGAAAAATCTCAGATACAGTTTCGCTTCTTCTGTATCCACCTGGCTTTGGTAAAGTATATCTTTGGCTAACCACGGGCCTGAGAGTCTTTCTTTTCTAACTGACCAAGTTTGGATGATTGTCAAAAGCTGTATTAGAAACAATAGTCAACGCTTTAAAAATGGCCCGTTAATGGAAATCAGTGTTTATACAGAATGATGCCGCCCTGAGTCTTCGGAGAAGGGCGGGATATAAATGGAATTAAAATAAAATAAATAAATAAAAATAAAATAAATGCTTGCTGCTTATTATATTAAAAATAAGAAAGAAGGAATTCCAGTGAATAGCTTTGGTTGTGTTAGTATTAAGTAGATGCCTGTCCAGGGCAATAATTGTTTCCCTAGCAATAATAAGCAAGAGTCTAGGAAAGAATTTAATTATAGAGTAAAAGATCAGTGAATGATCCTGTACTACAGGTAGGATGGAAAAATTCCTTTATGAATAACTGGTTTCACAATAAGTTCATATCTCTTTGTTTAGCACAATGGAATATTAACAAAAAAAATCTCCTGCAATTAGTATATAGCAAAGGAGATCCACCCTTCAAACTAAGTTCAAAAACTCAGATCAGAAAGCTGAAAACCAATACTCTTTAATGGCAGTACTAAAGCAAAAATCTACTCCAGAAAATATCTCAACATTACTATAGGCTAACATCCTTCTGAGAACATATCGGCCATATAATATCCTGTGAACATGAACTGACAAGCAGTGTATTAATCACTCAAACCCATTAGCTAGAACTCTTGACGCTAATTGTCTGCATTTCCTAAAATTCAGACAACATCCTCCCTTGTATAATATGTGGTGATATCATAAAAGCATGTAGGAACACACTATATTCTGCCCAATGTCTTCTCTCTTGACCTTCTTTAGACTGCAGATAAATTGCATGAATCACCAGTGAGAAAACTCCATTTTATAATTCTATGTCATTTGCAGCTAGAAAACAATGGCTGCAGGCTATTTGTGAGCCATTCATTCATTCATTCATTCATCCATCCATCCATCCATCTCACTCAATGACTCTGGATAGTTTACAATTCAAAAAAATATATTACAATCAAAATACTAAAAACATTTTAAACAATAGAAACAATAGAAACATCCAAAATAAGCATACATAGCAGCCCAGGTACTTTGGCAGTTAGCAATACAATCAGGAAATAGGGTCCTTTACACATTCAGCACCCCAGGCATGGGAACATACCTGGGTTTTAGGACCTTACGAAAGAGTAACACAGTTGGGGCCATTCTAATCTCTGAGGGGAGGATGTTCCATAGAGCAAGGGCCACTATGGCAAAAGCCCATCTTTTAGTCCCTGCCAACTATTACTCTGACTGATGGGATTTACAGCATTTTACGCAAAAGAAAGTCCTGCTGAATTTAACAAGACTCAAATTCCTTACAACTGAAAATCCAGTACAGCTGAAAAGTGTTCACTGAGGCTTTCTTCCAGGAGATTAGATGTACAATTTGCAGCAATACTCAAATAAAGCTGAAGTTCCATATTTCAATATCCCTGGAATCATTTTATGATTGCTTGAAAATGTTCCCAAGTGGTTGAGATCAATTCCCCTTCACCCCCTCCACAGCCTCTTAGATCTCCAGAATAAATTTTATTCCAATGCTGGAGTTCTATCACTAGAAACTGCATAGACTGAACTGGGGAGACTTCTGGTTTGTTGGATACCATCCCTTCCCAGAGTTAGATCCCCAATAGAAGGTTACAGACTATGGTATTAATGATGTAGTTTGATTATGAAGGATCTAGGATATCTAATCTTGCAGCTCTTAGTCACAGTCAATAGGATTGCTTTCTTAATTTATTAAGTTCTACAGCCTGCTTGACTGTCCCTTGGGTGCAGTACCCAATTCCATCCCAGGATCTTCTGATATTGCAAGAGAGGGCTATTGTGGGGGGGGGAACCCCTGCTCCTGAATTAAGTAAATGCAAACTTTTCTTTCAGGTGAGTTATTTCATGTATATGTCTATGTAGGGGTTGGGTGTTTTTTGCCCCCTGACAAAGGTGGCTTATTGTCTAAGCAATAAACAATAAACAAACATCTTTCCTTTAAGATGATTTATATAACTGAGATAAGAAGTTAAGAAATCCACAGACCAGCAGATTTCACAGCAGATAAAAAGTACACTCCAAAGGATTCATTGGCAGTACTCAGACTCGGCATTTGGAAAGAGCTGGCTAAATAATTACTAGATTCCCACAACACAGTAGACTAGGCTGAAAGGAGTTGAATAGCTTGTGATTCAGTTGAAGAGCTTCTGAGAATTCAACTATTATTTTAGCATATTGTGTGAACCAAACCGTTAAGCCAAGCCTGGGCTCAGGCTTGTGTAATGCCAGATCTGTTGCAAACAAGGCTCCCCTCCTCCGTGATCTGATCGAGGAGGAACACGCGGATCTGGCATGCATTACAGAGACCTGGTTGGGCCCAGAGGGCGGTGTCGCTCTGATTGAGTTGTGCCCTCCGGGTTTCTGTGTACTACACTGGCCGCAGGCTCAGGGCAGGGGCAGTGGGGTGGCGGTGGTTATTTGGGAGACCTTATGTCCGAGGGAGACCACCGTTGTACAGATAGGCGGGAGTGAATCCCTCCTCTTGAGATGTGGTCCTCAGGCTCAGTTGGGCCTTTTGCTAACATACCTGGTGCCCAGCTGTGTGGCAACAGCCCTGCCCGAGCTGCTTGACACCCTCTCAGGGTTGACGGTGGAGTTCCCCAGACTCATTGTTCTGGGTGACTTCAACCTGCCTTCTCTGGGAGTATCATCAGAGTTAGCTCGGGAGATCATGGCCTCCATGACGGCCATGGACCTGACTCAACTAATTCAGGATCCGACTCATGGGGGGGGATCACACTCTCAACCTATTTTTCTTATCTAGACAATGGTTGGATGATCTGGGAGGGGGCTTACCAACTATTGTCCCCCTGTCATGGTCCGATCATTATCTCCTGCAGCTGGTCTTCCACTATGTCACCCCCCGCCACAGGTGGTTCCACCCCAGGTGCCTAATGGACCCTGATTGGTTCCAGATGGCACTTGGGTCTGTTCCTATCTCCCTCACTCACAGCTTGGCCAATGCTTTAGTGGATGCCTGGGAAAGGGCTGCCACTGAGGTGCTCGACTGTGTTGTCCCCTTGCGACCCCTAACCCGACGCAGATCCCGGTGGGCTCCATGGTTTTCTTTGGAGCTCCGGGAGATGAAATGTCGGAGACGGGGTCTAGAGTGCTGTTGGAGATCCAGCCAATCTGAACCTGACCGATTGTGGCTAAGAGCCTTTACAAGGTCTTATCTTGCTGCAATGAGGACGGCGAAGTCTAATTACTTCGCTGCCCTCATCGCGTCCGCAGATAATCGCCCGGCTGCCCTGTTTCGGATTACTCGCTCCCTCCTTCATCGGGAGGAAAGGGAAGATCCCTTGCAGGGGCAGGCCGAGGAGTTCAGTCGTCATCTTGAGGATAAAATTGCTCAGATTCGAGCCGGCTTGGACTCTGACTGGACAGAGTCTGACAGGGAGGAATCGAGCGGTCTTGAGAGTGTTATCTGGACTGAGTTCGATCCTATGACCCCCAATGAGGTGGACAGGATCATGAGGAGGCTGAGCTCTACCATTTGTTTATTGGACCCGTGCCCCTCCTGGCTGGTTTATGCAGCCCGGGAGAAGACACGAGGCTGGTTCCAGGTAGTAATAACTGCTTCTTTGAGCGAGGGTGTTTTCCCTGCCACCTTGAAAGAGGCAGTGGTGAGGCCCCTCCTCCAGAAGCCCACCCTGGACTCGGTGATTTTGAATAACTATTGTCCTGTCTCCAACCTTCGCTTTTTGGCGAAGTTTGTTGAGACTGTGGTAGCGCATCAGCTCCCTCTGCTCCTGGACGAAACTGATTATCTCGACCCGTACCAATCAGGTTTCAGACCCGGGCATAGCACGGAGATGGCATTGGTCGCACTGGTGAATGATCTCTGGTGGGCTCGGGACAGGGGTTGTTCCTCTGTCCTAGTCCTATTAGACCTCTCAGCGGCTTTTGATACCATCAGCCATGGTATCCTACTGCGGCGTCTCAGGGGGCTGGGAGTGGGGGGCACTGTTTTACAGTGGTTCTCCTCCTACCTCCTGGGCTGCTCGCAGTCGGTGTTGACGGGAGCACAGAGGTCCACCCTGAGATCTCTCGTTTGTGGAGTCCCTCAGGGGTCGGTCCTCTCTCCCCTCCTGTTCAACATCTACAAATCAATGTGCTTAGCAATAGCCTTCATTCTATGTATATGCCTCCTTATTAGGGCTTTCGCCCCCCCCCAAGCGGCATTATTACAAAGTCAGCTTATTGCCCCCAACAATCTGGGTCCTCATTTTACCTACCTCGGAAGGATGGAAGGCTGAGTCAACCTTGAGCCTGGTGGGATGCGAACCTGCACTAATTGCAGGCAGCTGGTGTTACTTAAGGAGGCATTAGCCCACTGCTCCACCAAGGCTCCTTTTGCCCAGATTCGCCTGGTGTACCAGTTGCATCCCTATCTGGACCGAGATGCTCTACTTACAGTCACTCATGCACTCGTGACCTCCCGGTTAGACTACTACAATGCCCTCTACATGGGGCTGCCCTTGAGGACCACCTGAAGGCTTCAACTGGTGCAGAATTCAGCCGCACAAGTTTTGATGGGAGCTTCCCAATATTCCCGTGTAACGCCTTCCAGTTGCCCTCCAGGTGAGATTCAAGGTGCTGGTAATGACCTATAAAGCCCTAAATGGCTTGGGTCCGGACTATTTAAGGGAACACCTGCTGCTGGCATCATCTTCCCATTGTCCTGTGCGCCCCCACAGGGAGGGCCTTCTCAGGGTACCGCCGGTTAATGAATGCCAACGGGTTATTCCCAGGGGAAGGGTGTTCTCTGTGGGTGCGCCTGCCCTATGGAACTTAGGACTGCCCCCGACCTTCGCTCATTTCGCCGGGACCTGAAAACTTGGCTTTTTTATCTGTTTGGTCCAGACTGTGGGGTTGTTAATTTAACTGGGTTTTAGATTTACTCTTGGGGCTTGAATTTAATTTAATTGTTTTAATTGATTTTAATTTTTGTATTTCATGGTTTTAACTGCCCTGTAAACCGCCCTGAGTCCTACGGGAATAGGGCGGTATACAAATTCAATAAATAAATAAATAAATAAATAAATAAATAAATAAATAAATAAATAAATAAAATGTTTTATTTGTTTAGGCACAGAATATTTAATGAAGATAGCAATTGTGTTTTCTTAGCCCAAATTTAAGTTTTAGCCTGCCAGTTAAAACGAGTCTGAAAAAGCTAAGAGAGACTTGGTGACCAATGGCATTAAGTTTGGCATTATATAAAGTGTTATAAGTTAAATGTATTCTTTCTTCAGTTATGTGTTGATGGAAAACCCAGAGCCTCAGATTATAATGCAAATAATCTAATTCTTTGCTTGGAATTAGCAAGCAGAGATGGCCAGTTTCTCTAGGATAAAGTACAAAATTTCAATTAAACTCAGAAAAAAGCCTGCAGTCAGTGAAGCTTTTGTTTTTGTGGTAAATTTGATCATCATAGCCAATCAGGTTTTGTGGGGAAGAAGGTGCTTCAAGCCATTGTAGGCTCCTGGTGACCACCTGGACAAGCCCCTGCAGATTTTCTTCATGATAATTTACACCTCACCTGCTGTTTCAAGTGTCCCAACAGTGCATTCATCACCACTGTAACTGAATTTATCCACTTGCTGCTAGCTGTCCTCTCTCTTTCCTTCTACCTTTCCTAACATTAGATCCCTTTCCAGAGCATTGGGTCTTCACATAATGTGTCCAAAATAGGATAATTTGGGCTTGGTCATTTGTGCTTTGAGTGAGAACTCTGGATTATTTGTTCAATGATCCATCAATTTGTTTTCTTGGCTGTCAATATGTATTCTCAGAAGCCTTCTCCAAGACCAAATTTCAAAGGTATTAATAATATTGATTACTTTTCTTTATTTTCCTTACATTTTTCTTTCAAAGCTTGTATGGTTTATATTCTTTTAAAAAAATTCTTTTATAAAAATTATATATTAAGAAATTCTTCCTATCCAGCTTCTTTAAGCCAGCAAGTAATCACAACATTTTCATGACCAAATCTATGCTAGAATCAAAAACTCAAATAGCAATAGCACTTAGACTTATATACTGCTTCATGGTGCTTTACAGCTCTCTCTAAGAGGTTTACAGCTCCCAACAATCTTGGTCTTCATTTTACCCACCTCTGAAGGATGGAAGGCTGAGTCAACTTTGAGCCAGTGAGAATCGAACTGCCAAAATGCAGGCAGCCAGCAGAAGTAGCTTACAATATTGCATTCTAACCACTGCACCACCAAAGCTCTTATGTGTCATCATGGCTCTTAATTTACAAGTAGAACAGTATATTGAGCCCAGGATAGGATTTTAATGATGATCTTCAGACTATCACGTTAGTCAGGACCATCTTATTTTCTGGATGCTTCTAGGGGGTGGGGGGCTTGGGAAAACTCTTGCAGCTATTAATAAAGCAGACATTCCATCTTTCCCTGTTCTGCATGGTCTGCTCATGAAAGACACTGTTTAGGCAAGAGAATTCTTCTTAGAGCCTGCCTTCTGGCTACAGTTCCCGAACAGTTTCAGGTGCACCTTGAACTTTGAAACTAGTTTGGAATTGCTGGAGCCAAGGAGATGAATGAATTCAAAATTTTAACTGCACGGTTGAATCAGTATTTTTTTCTTCACAGAGTTCAAGAATGTGATATTCTCCACATTTGCACCATCACTACTTCTATTGTCTTCATATATTTGATTATGAGTCTAAAATTGGGATTCAGTGGTGGGATTCAGCTGGTTCACACCACTTAGGCAGAACCGGTAGCCAATTTTTTTGTTACCCAGGCCCAGAATGGACTTCCAGAAGCGACATCCATACAAGGAACCGATTGTTCACATATTTGAATCCCACCACTGGGTTAACTCCTTCTTTAACCTGAAATTTTCCTTAAATTAGGACCACTATGTGTCAGTGGTGGCTGGAAATTTGTAGATGGCACATCCTGTTATGTCAGCCTTTGAGGTAAAATAAAGTAGCATGAACAATGATGACATGGAAACTTTTTCTGAAAGTGTCTGCTTCTATTAAAGCTGTTGGGTTTTTTTTACGATGGCAGCTAGTTCAAACCACTCTTAGTATAACATTAATTCCATTATGTGGAATAAATAAGACTGAAAACTGTGTAACTAAGTCAAATTATTCTCTAGTATTCAGTAACTTATCAGAACATTATCCAACGTTTTTTATGGAAAGAAAAAAAAACATGTAAAAAGCAGACTAGCAGTAAGAGACATTAAAATTTAATCCTTTCCAAAAGCTGTGAGTAATGCAGGATGGTTGTGCAATCTAAGTTTTATCTAGTAGAACATACAAACCATTTTTTCAAGGATATGAGACCAGAATTACAAGTTTTTTGGTAAAATAAAGGGGAAATAGTCTCAATAAATAATAATACTAAAACACTATCAATTGATTCTATAACTTTCATTCAGGTGCGTGTGTGTGTGTGTGTGTGTGTGTGTGTGTGTGTGTGTAGAGGTAGTTTTTCCTGTCTGCCTTCTATAATTCTGTCAATTTTCTCCTAGACAACACCAGGGTTGGTTATTAATTCTCTTCAAGGTTTGCTCTCTTAGAGGTAAATTCATGGGGTGGGTGTAATTTAAGCCTATCTGTCACTTTGGAATGCACTTCCTTCTGTTTTGAGTAGGGATGTTTCATTGATACAAACAGAAGAAATATTCTTCTAATCATACTACACTGTCTTAGCCATGGCCACTCTGGCAGCAATCACTACATTCTTTTTAAGGTATGCTAGATGCCACAAAAGGTTATTGGCAAGGTTACCAGGGAACTGGGTTTCCCTTTACCTGACATAGGACATTCCACAAATGGCTCTTTTCAGACCACTGATTCCTCAAGTTGATTTAGCACAAACATTAAATAAATCCTTTCCATTATCTTAATGTAACAACTGGAGTCAAACTTGGTGATATCATTCCATGAAATTGTTGACTAGTCTTTTATGACTAATCACAGAGCTTAACATTATTCTTTCTATTAAAACATCAGGCTTTGGTCCACATGACAACTAAAGGTAGCTATAAAGCCTACTGAGATATTTGAGCTTTACAGTTCATTGCCAAGATTAAGAGCCTCTTAAAAAAGAGGGCTTGATCAGGTAGGCTTTTTTTTCAACTGATCCTACATTTCTAAGTTGTCATGTTCAGAGTAGAATTCTACAGCGTGTGGACCTGGCTTGTATTACGGAGACCTGGTTGGGCCCAGAGGGAGGTGTCCCTCTGGTTGATATCTGCCCACCAGATTTCCAGGTGCTTCACCGGCCTCGGGCTCAGGGTAGGGGCAGGGGTGTGGCGGTAGTTGTGAGGGAGACCTTATGTCCACGGGAGGCCACCGTTGTCCAAATAGCCGGGTGTGAGTCTCTCCTCCTGAGATGTGGCCCTAGGGCTCAGTTGGGCTTGCTGCTACCTTTTGCCTAGTCGCATAGCAGCAGCCCTGCCTGAGCTTCTTGACATCCTCTCGGGGTTGGTGATTGAGTTCCCCAGATTTATGATTTTGGGTGACTTCAATCTGCCATCCCTGGGGGGATCATCTGAGTTAGCTCAGGAGTTCATGGCTTCCATGACGGCCATGGACCTGATGCAATTCAATTAGGGGACCCTAATTCAGGGTCCGACTCATGGGGGGGTCACACGCTCGATTTGATTTTTCTATCTGGCCGGTGGTTTGATGATCTGGGTGGGGGTTCCCCAATTGTTGCGCCCCTGTCATGGACCGATCATCATCTCCTGCGGCTGGTCTTCCGTTTTGCCACTCCCCATCGTGGGGTTGTTGAACCAATTAGATGGTTCCGCCCTAGGCAGTTAATGGACCCTGAGCGGTTCCAGGCGGTGCTTGGGTCCCCACCTGCCACCTTTGTTCACAGCTCAGCCAATGCCTTAGTGGAAGCCTGGGAAAAGGCAGCCACGGAGGCACTCGACCAAGTTGTACCCATGCGGCCCCTGACCCGATGCAGATCCCAGTGGCTCCGTGGTTTTCCGCAGAGCTCCGGGAGATGAAGCATTGGAGACGGGGCCTAGAGAGCTATTAGAGTCCAGCCGGTCTGAATCCGACCAATTGCAGCTAAGGTCCTCTACGAGGTCTTATCTTGCGGCGATGAGGACGGCAAGGTCTAATTGCAGGGGTCCGGAGTACCTGAGGAAACACCTGCTGCCGGCATCGACTTCCCTCTGCCCTGTGCGTTCCCACAGAGAGGGCCTCCTCAGGGTGCCACCGGTCAGAGAATGTCGACTGGTGGCCCCCAGGGGAAATCCTTCTCTGTGGGCACCCCAGAGCTATGGAATCAGCTACCGGTTGAGCTCCGGACGGCGCCCGACCTTCGCTCCTTTCGCCGCGAGCTAAAAACATACTTTTTTTAACAAGCTGGCCTGGCCTGATGAGGGGATTAGGGGGGGTTGTTATTGTTATTTTATTAGGTTTTAAAGATGTATTTTAGTATGTGGGCATTTATTTAATCTTGTTTTAACTTTTGTAATTTGTATTTTTATTCTTGCCCTGTTCACCACCCTGTGTCCTTCGGGAGAAGGGCGGTATAGAAATATTATTAAATTAAAATTAAATTAAATTAATTACTTTGCTACCCTCATCACATCCACAGATAATCACCCAGCCGCCCTGTTTAGGGTGACTCACTCCCTCCTTAATCAGGAGGTAAGGGAGGAGCCCTTGCAGGGTCGTGCCAAGGAGTTTAGCCAACATCTGTCGGACAAAATCGCTCAGATTCGGACTGGTTTGGACTCCGACTGGGCAGAGTCTGACGGTGAGGACATGGGCGGTCTTGGTGATGTCATCTGGGAGGAGTTCAATCCTGTGACTCTGGAAGAGGTGGACAGGATCATGGGGAAGCTGAGCTCCACCACGTGTTTATTGGACCCGTGTCCCTCCTGGCTGGTTTATTTGGCTCGGGAGGGGACACGAGGCTGGCTTCAGGCAGTGATAACTGCTTCTTTCAGTGAGGGCAGTTTTCCTGCCGCCTTGAAGGAGGCAGTGGTGAGACCCCTCCTCAAGAAGCCTGCCCTGGATCCAGCTGTTTTAAACAACTATCGTCCGGTCTCCAACCTTCGCTTTCTTGCGAAGGTTGTTGAGAGCGTGGTGGCGCATCAGCTTCCTTTGTTCCTGGAGGAAGCTGATTATCTCGACCCGTACCAATCGGGCTTCAGGCCAGGGTACACCACAGAGACGGCATTGGTCGCACTGGTGAATGATCTCTGGCAGGCTCAGGACAGGGGTTGTTCCTCTGTCCTAGTGCTATTAGACCTCTCAGCAGCTTTTGATACCATCGACCATGGTATCTTACTGCGGCGTCTTAGGGGTTTGGGAGTGGGAGGCACCGTTTTACGGTGGTTCTCCTCCTACCTCCTGGGACGTTCGCAGTCGGTGTTGGCAGGAGGGCAGAGGTCGGCCTCGAGGCCTCTCATTTGTGGAGTTCCTCAGGGGTCGGTCCTCTCGCCTCTCCTGTTCAACATCTACAAACCACCCCAGTGATGCCCTCGATGTGATGTCCCATTGCCTGGAGGCAGTTCGGGTCTGGATGGGGAGGAACAGGCTTCGGCTCAACCCCGACAAGACTGAGTGGCTGTGCATATCGGCATCTCGGGAATTTCAGATTATTCCATCTCTAACCATGGGGGGGGGTGAGATATTACCCCCCATAGATAGGGCTTGCAACTTGGGTGTCCTCCTAGACTCACAGCTCTCTTTGGAAGATCATATAGGAGCTGTGACTAGGGGGGCCTTCACCCAGGTTCGCCTGGTGCACCAGTTGCGGCCCTATCTGGACCAAGATGCCTTGTGCACAGTCACTCATGCGCTCGTGACCTCCCGTTTGGACTACTGCAATGCTCTCTACATGGGGCTGCCCTTGAGGACTACTCGGAGGCTTCAGCTGGTGCAGAATGCAGCCATGCGAGTGGTGGTGGGGGTTTCCCGATACTCCCATGTAACACCTCTACTCCGCGAGCTGCATTGGCTTCTGGTTGCCCTCCGGGTAAGATTCAAGGTGCTGGTAATGACCTATAAAGCCCTAAATGGCATGGGTCCGGATTACTTACGGGAGCACCTGCTGCGCATCAACTTCCCTTCGTCCAGTGCGCTCCCACAGAGAGGGCCTCCTTAGGGTGCCGTCGGTCAAAGGGTGTCAACTGGTGGCCCCCAGGGGGAGGGTGTTCTCTGTGGGTGTGCCAGACCTTTGGAACCATTTACCGGTTGAGCTCCGGATGGCTCCCGACCTTCGCTCCTTCCGACGTGACCTAAAAACATACTTATTTGAACAAGCCGGCCTGGTCTGATGGGTTTGGGGTATTTTAATATTAACTGTATTAATTTTTATTGGAATTGGGATGTATTATTTAATTCTCTTTTAACTTTTGTACATTGTATTTTTATTGCATTTGCCCTGTACACCGCCCTGAGTCCTTCGGGAGAAGGGCGGTATAGAAATTATATTATTATTATTATTATTATTATTATTATTATTATTATTATTATTATTATTATTATTATTATTATTATTATTATTATTATTATTGATAGTTCTTAACTTATGAGTGGTCACCTAACAACCATTTGAAGTTACAATGGACATCCTGGGAATACTTACAACCTGTATTCAAAGTTCCAATTATTACTCCCCACCCCCCAATCTGCAGTCATTTTGGGTGTTGGGCAACCAGGTTGCATTTACAGCCATTTGCACATATTATGATGGATTTACCAAAAAACAGCATTAACTCCTGGTTTTTGGCAAATCCATACAATAATGACCATTCGTTGACTTAATGACTGTGCAAAATCAGGTTAGTGGCCTGATTTACTGGCATGAGTTATGACCTAACTGGCAGGCTCCATCATGGTGATAGCTTGAGGACTAGTTCCAAATCTTTTCCTTGAGCAACTCAAAGCCTAGACACTGACTTTAGCTGTAAGAACTGCTAGCATTAATTTCCTGGAAGGCCAATGAACAGGTTACTTTGAAAAATTTGCTGAGATTCTAAGATTTTTTTTCACCAGACACACAGAGATCCCTGGAGACAGGGACTTCCTCAAACTATTTAAAGTTATGGGAATAGATCATATTTCCTCAGCTTCCAACATTCAGATATGCTGCTGACCAGAGGCCCGTCATTCACTGCACTCCCACCTCATAAGCCTGTGTGTGTGTGTACAAGTTTAAATCTCTTAGATCAGGGGTATCAAACTACCGGTCTGCGGGCCGGATGCATCATGCTGAAAAAAAGTCACGTCACATGATGTTGCGAGTTTAACACTCCTGTCTTAGATCTTAATGTTCTTTATTAAATTCCATTGAAAGCTAAAATGAGCTGTGGGGGGGAAGCATTCAGCAGAGGCTCATATTTTATGGGTAAGGAATTATAGCTTGAAATGGTTGGTAGAGTTCAGTCAGTTCAATATTTGTAAATCAGTTATTTGGGAAATGCTCAAAGACCATTGGAAAATTCAACCATAAATCCTTATATCCTTTATTTTTTTATTCCCAAAGCTAAAATATACCAAACAAAAAAAGAGGAAATGAAGAAATCCGATGCCAATAAGAGAAACTAAAAAAATATGTAGTGAGAATTAACCCATACTATTGAGAGACTTTTGTTTTCCCAATCCCAAGTAATCACCATAAATAGCAGATAATGTAATATCTCCAGGTATATTGATCTTTAACACTAAACTGTACAGGTAGTCCTCAACTTAGTGTCTGTTCAAAGTTACAATGGCACTGAAAAATGTGACTTATGAATATTTTTTACACTTATGACTGTTGCAGCATCCCTGTGGTCACATGATCAAAATTTGGAGGCTTGGCAACTGGCATGTATTTATGACCATTGCAGTGTCCCAGTGACACCTTTTGTGACCTTCTGACAAGCAAAGTCAGTGGGAATCCTGATTCACTTAACTATGTTACTAACAGCTGCAATGATTCACTTAACAGCTATGGCAAGAAAGCTCAGAAAATAGGGCAAAACACACTTAACAACTGTCTTGCTTAGCAATGGATATTGTGGGCATGTCAAGAACTATCTCTAATGTGCGTTGTTGTTTCTTTCTGGCGGACTGAGAAGTATGAGTCCATTCACTAAAGCTTAATAATGTCCAACTCTAGACTTCCATAAAACCTGGATTAGCATTATATGTAACATCAGCCTCAAAGTGAAATCAGTCAGACACATCTACTTTAAAGGTGTCTCAGTCTGGATTCAGTGCAGGAATTAGTTATTTTGGATTTGATCACCAAATGGCCCTTTCTGCCATTAAAACTATTCAACCTTGACGAATATAAATCACCAGGACCCAACAGATTACTTCCCAGAGTTCTGAAAGAGCTGGCAGATATGATATCTCAGAAGTGTTGCACCACATCTTTCACAAATCCTGGAGCACCAGGGAAGTACCCGAGGATTGGAAAAGGGCTGATGTGGTCCTCATCTTCAAGAAAGGGGGGGAAAACAGACCCAGGAAACTACAGATCAATCAGTTTAACATCAATACCTGGAAAGATCCTAGAAAAGATAATCAAAAAACAGATCTGCGAACAACTAGAAGCAAACAAAGTCATAACTAGCAGCCAGCACAGGTTTGTTAAAAACAGATCATGCCAAACCTATTTTAGCTCATTCTTAGATAAAGTGACCAAACTAGTAGACCAGCGAAACCCAGTGGATGTAATATACCTAGATTTCAGTAAGGCATTTGACAAAGTGGAGCACAACCTACTACTTGGTAAGCTAGAAAAAGGTGGAATAGACAACATCACCACCAGATGGATCTGTAGCTGGCTGAAAAACCATACTCAATGAGTAGTCCTCAATGGCACTACATCCACATGGAGAGAAGTAAGCAGTGGGGTACCACAGGATTCATCTTAGACCCAGTACTCTTCAACATCTTCAGATGAGGGAGTTGAAGGGGAACACATCAAATTTGCATATCACACCAAACTGTCAGGAGTAGCCAACACCCCAGAAGACAAACTCAGATCCAAAAAGATCTTGACAAACTTGAACAATGGGCCCTATCCAACAAAATGAGTTTCAGTGTGGAGAGAAGCAAAGTTTTACACTTAGGCAAGGAAAAACCAAAGGAACAAATACAGATCGGGCGAGACCTGGCTTTAAAACTGTGAGAGGGACTTTGGAGTCCTAGTGGACAATCACTTAACTATGAGCCAGCAGTGTGCAGCAGCAACCAAAAAAGCTAATACAATCCTGGGTTGTATAAACAGAAGCATAGAATCAAAATCACACAAAGTATTAGTACTGCTTTATAAAGCCCTAGTAAGACCACATCTCGAATACTGTAGCCAATTTTGGTCACCATATCACAAAAAAGATGTTGAGAGTTTGGGAAAAATTCAGAGAAGAGCAACTAAGATGATCAAAAGCCTGGAGACTAAAACATATGAAGAATGGTTGAGTTTGGCTAGTCTAAAGAAAAGAAGAAATAGGGGAGACATGATAGCAATATTCCAGTATCTGAAGGGAAGGAAGAGGGGGGTCACATTATTCTCCAAGGATGAGAAACAATGGTTGGAAACTGATCAAAGACAGAAGCAAGCTGGAATTAAGGAGAAACTTCCTGACAATGAGGACAATTAACCAGTGGAACAGCTTGCCTCCAGAAAACGTGGGCGCTCCATCACTGGACATTTTCAAGAAGAGACTGGACAATCACCTGTCTGAGATGGTATAGGTTCTCCTGCTTGAGCAGGGGGCTGGACTACAAGACCTCCAAGGTCCCTTCCAGCTCTATTCTATTCTACTATTCTATTGCATTGCCAACATCCAGATCTTTCAATTGAGAGCTGAAAGGTCATTTTCATAGCCACCTGAGGACTCACGTCACTCAGATTCAGATTATCTAATCTGGGTGTTATTTCTTTATTTGCCAACCTCATCACAACAGGGATTGAAGCAAGCAAACAGTGAACCAGTCCTTAAATGGGAGCTAGTCCTTCCGCTTCCTCCCACTTACTTCCCCCGCCTATGGGTCCACAGCTGAGATTGCCGGCAAGTTTGTGTGTGAGAAAAACCACCTGCCCTTGCACCTGCTTTTGCTAGTCCAGGGCTACATGTCACGACTCCGCCCGCAGACATCCTGGAGCCAATCCATGCCTCCTCTGGAGCTCTTGGGACCATACTGTTGAAGAAAAGGCTTCCTCGAGAGGAGATTCCACTGGAATCTAGCTTAACAGGAAACCAGAATCAGGTCCAGATTCACCTATTTCCCAACAGAAGCTGTGAAGTTTCCGCGGACGCCTCTTTTGTCGCGGTCGAATTTGAGCGGGCCGCGCGAGGCGCTCCCTCCCTCCTCCCTCTCTGCTCGCCTAGAGCGAGGCAGGTGAAGGGAGCAGCCCCGCCTTTACCTCGGCTATGGAAAGTCACCTCTAGCAGTGATTTCGTCAGCGGGGAAATTCAAGCGCTTTGCATATCCAAGCTTGCCGCACCACTGTCTCCGCCGCTTGCCTAAGCCTGCCCCCGGATCAGGAGGCTATAAAATGGGAAGGCGCGCCAATCGTAGCAGAAGGGTAGTGCTCTCCTTCCATGGCCAGCAGGAACCGGGCATTTACACCACGTAGAAGACTGCCCGGCATCGAAGACAGCCTGCTCCGTGACGGCGGTGGACAAATGGCAAGTTGTAGCTCTCAGAGCCTCGGAGGCACCCTGCTCTTCCTAGGTAAGCTGCCCTTCCTCCTTTTCGCTCCAGCCGCTGACCAGCGACGTGAATGCCCCCGCCCGGTGCAGACGAAAGACAGGGACAGTGCTTTCCATCCTATTTTGCCTCTGTTGCCTCCTTTGTTATTCATTGCCAGTCACTTAACTCCCTACCAAAGTGACGCAGGTAACTTCTTAAAGGCATCAGGGAGGAGAACCTTCTTTTAACACGGGTACAGTTAAAGCTGTCCGAATCGCAAACTGGGAACAGTTCGCAGTTAATGCCAAGGGGATGTATGTGGTAAGTAGATACGTTGCTGAGGCAAAGTGGCGTTGTGATTAAGTGCAAGGGGTGCCGTATCCTAAGAGTGCTTATGGGACACTCTGTTGTAAGAGTTTCCTGCTGCAGATGCCCAGTGACTTTGTTACAGAAAAGATGCTAGCAGTATATAGCATCGTTGTTTTCAGTGTGATAGGACAGATACCTCTGGCTTGGGCGCATGGTATAGAAACACCTGACCCAGAGTAAGATTCTTGCAGCTTCAACCAATTTTTTTTAAATGTTGAATTTTAGAGAGTGCAGAGATAAGATCATACCATTTCAAGACCATTTTGCCATGGCCTTCAAAAGTTAAGAAAGCTTGGATAAATAATTAGTTCCATGTGGCTGACCGTTCTTCCACAGCCTCTCCAAAAGAAGAAATGATAAGATTATATTGCTGGGGAGGGAGAGACGACAAGATCACCAAATTGCACAGCAACCGTTTACCATGAGGGGAATCCAATTCATAAATTTAAATAACTTACTTACTTACTTACTTACTTACTTATTTATTTATTTATTTATTTATTTATTTATTTAATTTTAATTCCATTTATATCCCGCCCTTCTCAGAAGACTCAGGGCGGCTTACAAGCTTAGCCATTAACTTAACTTGGCCATCTCTTTTCCTTGAGTAGGCATTGGAAGGTTGAAAATATCAAGAGAACCCGTTTTCCCATTTCTCTTCAGGACTTGTCAGGGAACTAAAACTCTTTTGATAAGTAGCTATCTGGGGAGAAAAATTAGCTATAAACAAGATAAAATTTGGCTGGGATTAAAGTCAAACCCTCTTTTGGTTAATTGGGTTAATTATAACTTCTGCTTCAATAGGGCTAGAATGCAGAATTCCATATAACTTCTAGATGGCAGCAAATGATGAATCTTTGTTTCCATTTAATGGTCATCCAGAGCTGGATACAAAATCTGACACCATTTTCTTTCAAGCCCTACTTTGCTGTGGAAAGCATTTTCATTGGCTTGAGAGGACTAGCATGGGAAGGTTGAGATGAGAAAGTCAGAAACATCTAAGAGAAATTTTGGAAATAAAATGATCATAGATTATCATAGAAGGTAAGAATTAGCACCTGCCAAAAACCCTGTATCTCATTTCTGTTAAACTCTATCTTTCCTGGCAATCACTCATATAGGATCTCCATGATTGCTTGGGAAATTCAAATTCATATACTTGTTTGCCATAATTTAATTTGGCCCTAACTATTAAGAACCCTATGATATCACTTTGGATTGGACCCATAAAGGAACTGGTACTCATTGCAGTTCATGCATAATTAGTCTAATAAGATCAGAATGGTCAGTTCTCATCATGCTAACTATACATCCTAATACCTGTATCAGTGAAAGCTTCTGAGCTACCTCCAGTTATGTGCATTAAATATATTTGTTCTGGATGTCAAATCATCAGTGAATCAAGGTCTGTGATTTTCTTAGGATCACAGCTGTTTTGATACTCTAAGCCAGCAATATCCTTGTGCTTCAGTTGTTATTTAAGCTTTGCTGAATATGGTTTTGTTTTAAAAATTGAGTTTATCCAGGCCATAAAAATTCATAGGTGTGTTCACACATTATGCTAAGCCAAATCTTTACAACCTAAAGAACTTGGACTTCATACAATATTCAATAGTTCAGAGTACAGCTTCCAGAAATCCTCCAAGAATTATTCATTTCCAACTTTGATAATAAACTTATTAAATACAAAAGGACCAAGGCAATCTAATTTAATTTTCAATTAAAATGGAATGAAAACTCTCTACTAGTTTAATTCATCAGTCATAGAAAGTTCAACCATTTTGTGATCCTCTACTATTCAAATTCAATTTTAAAATGTGTTCCACAGTACAACATAAATTAAGGAAATGATGAAATTACTAAGAATTGTGTTCAGGTATTAGAAGTACAAATTGCCTAGATCAACACTTCTGCTCTTTGGTAATAGATTTGTCAGCTGAGATTTTCAGTGGATCAAGAATTACTTCGGTTTGATTGTCACTGTCTGTATATTGATTCTGAGCTATTCTCAAAGAAATACAGCCATTAATTTCATCTCCTAATTATAGAGCAGATCTTTTTTTGTTTGCCAAACCCATTTCAGCAGGAGGTGCTCAGTTTGTTGTTGTTTTACTCCAGGACAGGTAGTTTCTCCACCATTTTAATTTCATCCATTATACAACATTCTGATCCAACACTTGAATATAGGCAATAGGAAAAAAGAAACTTGATGATATAAGAGTGCTGCTAAACATATTGTACAACTACTGGGAATATTTTTGGTACAACTCCTTCTTTAACCTGAGATTTTCCTTAAATTAGGACCACTATGTGTCAGTGGTGGCTGGGAATTTGTAGGTGGCATATCCTGTTATGTCAGCCTTTGAGGTAAAATAAAGTGGCATGAACAATGATGACATGGAAACTTTTTCTGAAAGTGTTTCTTCTCTTAAAGCTATTTTTTTTCTCTTTAGGGTGGCACCTAATTCAAACCACTCTTAGTACAACAGTAATCCCGTTATGTGGAGTAAATAAGACTGAAAACTGTGTAACTACTGTAGGTAAGTCAGATTATTCTGTAGTATTCAGTAAAATATCAGAACATTATCCAGATAATGAATAAAATGAGCATTCCCAGTATCCCTAACTGTATGGCATTTCTTCTGCTTCTTGACATTCTTGCATTCTTTCATGATCACATCACCTTTCTGTCAAAATTAAACTGCATTTCCTTGGAAATGAGATTTGAGTCTTGTTTTTGTTACATTTTCCACTGTAAAGTTCCAGGGATATATAGATGGATGATGCTAAACACACACACACACACACACACACATATAATATATATATATGGATAAAAAACAGTCATTTAGCAATAAACTACTGTTTTTTATCCATCCTGGTGTTCGAAGATTTTATACTTTAAATATATATATATATATATATGTGTGTGTGTGTGTGTGTGTATATATGTATATGTATATATAACAAGGGACGCGGTGGCTCAGTGGGTTAGGACGCTGAGCTTATCGATCAGAAGGTCGGCAGTTTGGCGGGTCAAATCCCAAGTGCCGCGTAGCAGAGTGAGTGCCTGTTACTCGTCCCAGCTTCTGCCAACCTAGCAGTTCGAAAGCATGTAAAAATGCAAGTAGAAAAATAAGGACCACTACGGTGGGAAGGTAACAGTGTTCCGTGCGCCTTTGGCGTCTAGTCATGCCAGCTACATGACCACGGAGACGTCCTCGGACAAACGCTGGCTCTTCAGCTTTGAAATGGAGATGAGCACCAGCCCCTAGAGTCGGAAACGACTAGCACGCAGGTGCAGGGACCACATTAAATCTGGAAGCCCTTGTAATATCCAGGTATTGAAATAAAAGGCTTTGGGGGGTTGTTTTGCACTCAAAACAAATTCTTAATAAGCCAACATCTATCTTTCTGTCTGTTTTATCTGACAAGTACTTAGTTATGGTTTCTCTAATGAATAACATCATTTGGATTTTTCTTTAAAAACTACTTCTTGAAACAGTAGAAAAATATTTTATATTTTTTTAAACCTACCGTTACATCTTTGTTAAAATCCTATGAAATGTTAGATTGAGAAAAACCATCAATCTGGGCTGTATATATTCCCAGCTGAGAAAGTCTTTAGAATTAGATCTGGATTTTCCCAGATCTAATTCTAAAGACCTTACCCTCAATACCATCTGGCCTTGCCCTTCTGCCAGTCCATGTTAAGGAAGAGAAAGTTTTATCGTTAACCTTCTAGACTCCAGTAGGGCCACCTTACGGCATGTCTTTGATCCTTGAAGAAAGCCATGTCCTCACAGATGACAATGCAGGTTAGCTTTTATTTATGCATGTGTTTACTGTCATACAAACAGGAACTGTTGTACCTATAACTCAGGTGGGAAGAGAGACAGAATGCAAGCCAGAATGGCGAAGTTACTGTTTCAATGGAGATTGCAGATACTCAGAGGCTTTGGAACGATATTACTGCAGGTAAAAGAAATGCTATGAAGTAAAAGGTGGAAATGATGGTGATAACAATAAAATAAATAATGATGATAATGCTTAGCGTTTTAAGTAAGAACACTTTTTTAAAAACTGCTGCTCTTGTTCCTCTGCCTTAAAGACACAGAAATTCAGGAACTGTTTTTCTTACCGTTATACCACTCTGATTTCTGCCTAGATCTGCTATTGATCTTTCTCCTCCTTGCTTGAACAAATTACTGCATAGAAAGTGTAGAAACATTTGAAACTTGATAATTTTGATTGATTATGTGTCATTGAATCAGCATTGGCTCTTAATGTCAATACTCAGGGCTTTTTTTCTCATACAACGCTCAGAACGGAGTTCCGGCAACTTTTTTGGATGGAACCTTGTAGGGTAGGCAAGGCGGGTTGTATGACATGTGTGAGTTCCGGCACCTTTTCCTTTTACAAAAAAAGCACTGTCAATACTTAATTGGTTTTCTCTACTCAACCTTCTCTGTTCAACCTGATTTTTCAACACTTCTTAAAGCACAACAAAACAGAAAACTGTGACTAGTTTTGAAGTATTCTAGGACTCCTGTTGTTTCTGTCTTGCTAGTTGGTGCTCAATTGCTGTGATAGAAAATCTATCTTTGTGCATGGATTCTAATATTGCTTACCCTTCTGATTTAGAAAAAAATTGTACAGCTGCTTGTATTGGACAATATTTCTGAATATTCAAAAAGACCAATGCTTTATTAGATATACGGCCCTGAGAATCATTACTGGGACTGGACTGGATTCTTTTTCTTGCCTCTGGATACCATTTTTAGGCTGTAAGGACTGAGCCAAGGGCAGGGAACTGACTCAGGGAGGTTAAGAGCTTGTCTCAGGAGCCTTTAAACTGTCATCATCTTGGCTTTTTTTGAAAGAGACTGGTTTGGAAAAAGATGAGCATAGTCTTAAAATTAGAGAAAGAGACTGAAAACTATTCTGACACTTGGAAGTACAAATAACATATAAGTTCTAGTAATGAAAGTCAAGGAACATAGTGAAACTAGAATTAAGATTAAAGATAAAGGAGATCAAACTAATGTCAACAGATCCTTCAACCAGACTTAGAATTGATAATAAAGGTGTTGAAGTGGTAGAAAGCTTCTGTCTTTTACCCTCAATTATCAAGAGTAAAGCAATCAAGAAATGTGCCACAGACCACACTGGGTGGAGTTAGCCATGAAAACTTGGGAAAGATATTCAGATACTAGACTGTGTCCATACTTGCAAAGATCAGAATAATGCAGACAATGTGGTTTCCCTGTGACACTGAGTGGGAGAGAAAATATGGATACTTTTGAACATTGGTGTTGTAGTAGAAGAAGACCATGGATAGTAAAGTAAGTATTATCCAAGTAAATGGATAATCAAACAAATCAATCATCACAAGGCACAAATGATAAGGTTCAAATGGTCATACTTCAGACACAGAAGTTCTAGAGAAACCTGGAAAAGTCTATACTACTAGAAAAATGGAAGAAAAGAAAAGATTAACATGCAGCAAGATGGATGGATTCAGTTACAGCTACAATGGATACGCTGTTGGAAGACTGAAAGATCAGGTAGGGGATTGGCTGTCCTAGAGAAAATCTGTGTTGTCACTAAGAGTTTGCAATAATTAGATGGCACATAATCATCAACCAAGGCTATGAACAGCTCCTCATTCATTTATGTGTTCATAATGCATATATACTGTATGAAAACAGCCTTCACTACCTGGTATCTTTCAGATTAATGAGATTAAAACTCATTAATCCACAGCTTGTATGGACATGTTTTTGCTACAGGGGGATTGATAGGAGTTGTAGTGCAATATATCCTAAGGGCACTGGGTTGGAAAGGCTAAACACTATGTTTGTGCCTCTAAATTTCAAATGTTAATTTCAATTTAACTGTTCTTGAAATAGATAGTCCCAAACTCATCACAGCACCTTGGAATCAGAGTGAATTTGCAGGGGCCACATAGGATATTTGACTAATTAACAAACAGAATGACTAATGAGCTTTGTGTCCCAGAGTTCCAGACTGCACAGTTTGGGAATCGCTAGAGGTGAGGTGAAATGAGAAAAGTTGAGAAACTGTGTCTTAAAAGAATTTTGGGAATTGTAATATGTTGAGAATACCAATAAATCTGTTCCTTTTCCCAGAATTTCAGTCCTTAGGATTCTCTATTAAAAGAGAGTTACTATAATGCAGTATTTTGGTGGATACCCTTGGAGTAGTGCTTCATTGTTGACTGTAATCTCAGCTTGCAATCTCTTTGATACTAAAAATAGGCAGTATGTCTAATGCTGACTTTTTCCTGTCTTCGTTAGATGTAAGGAAGGCTGGATTGGTGAACGATGTAGCCATTCAAATCTGATGGTCATAAAACCCTTGAGCAATGAATACTTGGCATTTACTATCCTTTTGTGTCTATTTTTCTCCAGTGCAATTTTATTATCAATATACTTTTACCGAAGGTAAGCAAATTGAATTGAGCAAACACACAAAAACATACATAAGGATCTGAGATTGGGAATAAAGAACATTTTATCTGAAAATTTTCTGCATGTTAAAAGGCTGTCAAAAGGACAGAAGCAAATCAGTTTTTTAAATGGATTTTAAGTCTATTCTGATCTCGTTTGCAGAAGGTCATGAAGGTGTTAATAATTTTGTTTCCATTGTTTTTAAATATGTCCTTTTGTAAAATTCAGGTAAAGGAATCTTTGCACGGTATGAAAACATGATGATTTTTACATATGCCTTCATGCCTCAATGTGTGAAAATGTAACTTTTGAAACCCTCCAATTAGAAAATAAGAGAAATAGAAGTCTGGATAGAGCAAATATCATAGAACAGTGACAGATAAGGAAATCTCATTGACATATCAACACCATTGCCTTTCTCCATGCTTTTTGAACTTATTGTAGTACCTTTTTAAGTTATTACCTTAGAACTTAAGTTGTATGTTGAAGAAATACAAGAAGATAATTCTATGACCTCAATAGGCTCAACTTATTTTATATTCTTCTAAAGATGTTCTTTATTCTTACAGGTATCTAAACAAGAAGGAGAAACTTGCTACAAGCAAAAGCTATAAAGAGGTTGCTACAGATGCAGAAAAAGACCAAACTCTTCTTCATGTGTGACATAAGGATTCATACAGAATCCATTTATTTAATAATATAAACAAATATTTTATTAATATTTATAAGTGAAAGAATTTCAAGTTTTGATCAGAAAATATATGTAGAGGTCAAAGCACTATTTTTATAAATGTCCTTTATATTTGTATTTTATTTTTTATTCAATGCTATGTCTTTGGAATGTTTTCATAATGTAATGCTATGATGTCTTGCATTCATATCTGTGAACTGTTACATGTGAGTGCATGTAAAATTTATTTTATCATGGTTGTATTTAATGCACTACAAATACTAAATGTTGCTGTTTTCTTCACTGGAAGAAAGGTTTTAGTTGGAAAAAATTAGAAGGAATCTTTAGTTGTTATAAAGATGAAATCTTCCTAATTGTTCTAATTACCTGTTTCCTTAGAAATAAGAATAGAAAGTGTCATATTGTAAATTTGTGCACTTATTTATTTCTTCATTAAAATATTGTTTGCTCATCTGGCCTTTGAAAGAATTAAATAGCTATAAAAGGTCAACATCACAACTAAAGTAAACACAAAAAAGCTTTCTTTAAAAGATACAATAGAATATTTCATCAAAGTTTCCCAAAATAGAAAATCAGCAACTTAAATTATTTTAAAAATAGGGATGTTCTAAATATAGAGATTACAATAAAGATAAGGAAATAAATCATTTTCAATGGATTTAATACTGACACTGCAGTTACACACAATTAGAAAAGATTACCTTGGAAAGAAATTCCAAAAGGAAATTCAGTTTTGCATATGCATATGAAGCAATAACAAAGATTCAAGAGGCTGCTGGAGAAGGGCAATTGAATGAGAGAATGGAATGTGGAGATCAAGTTGAATGATACCAGCAAAGAAGTCGTTATGAAATCTATATGATTTAAACACGTAACTCTATAACAATGTATAGTGAAGAAATAAAAGCAACCCTGGTGCTTTGAAGGATAAAAAGAGAAGCGTAAAAGAACATGGGCTGGGGAATTCTGGAAGCTGACGTCTACTCATCTTAGAGTTGCTAAGGTTGAGAAATGTTGCTAAGGTTGAGAAATACTGCTCTGGAAATACTGGAAGCATAATTAATTATATAGGAAGCTTTTTTTAATTTAAAGTCAACTGGAGATCCTAACATAAAGAGAGTAATAATTGGTTAATTGTTCTCACTGTTAGGAAGTTTTTCCTTAATTCCAGGTTGCTTCTCTCCTTGATTAGTTTCCATCGTTTCCTGTCCTGGACCCCCTCTTCTTTGTGGCAGCCCCTCAAATACTAGAATACTTCTATCATGTCCTTTTCTTTAGACTAGCCATATCCAAACCCTGCAACAGTTCTTCACATGTTACAGTCTCCAAGCCTTTAGTCACCAAGAGCCTTGGTGGAGCAGTGGGCTAATGCCTCCTTAAGTAACACCAGCTGCCTGCAATTAGTGCAGGTTCGCATCCCACCAGGCTCAAGGTTGACTCAGCCTTCCATCCTTCCGAGGTAGGTAAAATGAGGACCCAGATTGTTGGGGGCAATTAAGCTGACTTTGTAATAATACCGCTTGGGGGATGTGTGAAAGCCCTAATAAGCAGGCATATACATAGAATGAAGGCTACTGCTAAGCTTGTAAGCCACCCTGAGTCTTCGGAGAAGGGCGGGATATAAATGGAATTAAAATTTTAAAAAAAATAAATTTTAATTGTTCATCTCTGCACTTTTTCCAAACCTTTTTGTAACGTGGTGACTGTTAAATAGCGGGTTCTTTGGCACAGGAATGACAATGCAAAGCTGAGTACAAGGTAACTCATAGTTTATTTCGTGCAGAAACTGTACTGGGGAAATGGCTGCAACTAGCCGCAATATATAGTCTAGCCCCTAGGCGGCAGCCAATAGGTTTGAATCAACCATTGCCGCCTGGAAATAGCCAATTGCAGCACAGGAGACTTGTAGTCTGGGTTGCTGGAGAGCCATTAGCTGCTCCAGCAACCCACGTGGTATTCCTGAAGAGCCCAGTACATAACACCCCTCCCCTCTTAGAACAGATCATAATAACACCAATTAGTTTCAACAATTGTCAAGACTCATTATCCAAACATACTAAAATAAAAGTGATAATAAAATAAAAAGCAATGTAGGTTACAATATTATTAAACAATGTTTGAATGAATAGGCTTCAAAGATGCCATTTTTAGACAGTTACATCATAGCACTAGTTTCTGTAGTCTAGTGGCAACAGGAATTACAACAATATGTCGCTCTTTATTTTACAACATAATCTGCAAGATCTGAAGGAGGCTTGTGTGCCCTAGAGGAACATCTCGGAGTTGTGGTCTACCAGCTTGCCCAGTTGGCTGGGTAGACTTGTGTCCCTTTGTGCTCCTGAGTCAAGGGGATTCGATGCACTCTGGATGGCCTCAGCAGGTTGGCCCACCCCAGAGTCAGACTGTTCAGCAGAGTAAGCACAGCGATTGCTGAAGTTCAGTTGGCTTGCTCCTTCAGGGGTTCCATGTTGCACTCTGGGGCTCCCCAGTTCTCCATCCGGTTCCACCTCAGTTAAGAAGGAAAAGTCCTGATAGTCCATGTGAGGACTGGCTTGGCCGCAAGTTTGAGGACCTTGGGAGGGACTTATGATGCAGTCCTCACTTAGTGGCTGTTCTGGAAACTGTTTCCTGAACTGATCAATGTGTCGTCTGGCAACTTGCCCTTCCTCCAACCCCACCTCATAAGATAGGGGTCCTGATGCCTTGGTAATTTGACCAGGAACCCACAGATTCCAATGACAATAGTTCCTGGCCCAAATCCAATCGCCCATGTGCCGCCCCCTCGGGGGTTTTGGTCGAGAGGCTTCTGCTGCCACTCTATCTAGATCAGACATGTCAAACACAAGGCCCGGGGGCCGGATGCGGCCCACGGAGTGGTTTCATGTGGCCCATGAACCCATCCTGGAAACAGTGAGGGAATGCCCCCCACTGCCTTGGCCCTGGCCCAGGCTGGCCAGAAGCAAATGTACAATTTCATGGCGGCCATCTATGCTGAAACACATTCAGTCTTAGCTCCACAAGGCCGTCTGGAAAAAGCAAGGGTCTAGCCCCTGCTGCGTCGGCCCTGCCCACTGAGTGCACGCTGGGGAGGTATCACCCTTTGTGAGGAATGAAGTAAGGCACCATTGCCTGGAAGTGGCCAGCACATGGTCCTCCCTACTTCGAACAGGCTAGGGGATGGGCAGCATTGTGCTTCTCTTTAGGTTCATGACACCCAGCTCAGCCTCACCGCACTGTGAGGAGAGCACTCCGCTGCCTGCCAAAACTGGGGAGGCTGGGGGCCGGGCAGCACTGCGCAGGTAACATCAACTCTCATGCTGCTCATGGCATCACCTCCCCCAGAGCCCACCAAGCCGGATATGTGAAGTAGGCAAGGGCCATGTGCTGGCCACTTCCAGGCAATGGTGCATTTCTTCATTCCTCACGAAGGATGCCACTTCCCCAGCTGCGTTTCTTGCCTGTTTTTCTCCCTCCCTCATCTCAAATATTTTCTCACCACTCTTAGGAAGGAAGGAAGGAAGGAAGGAAGAAAGGAAGGAAGGAAGGAAGGAAGGAAGGAAGGAAGGAAGGAAGGAGAGGGAGGGTCTGAAGGAAGTCCTGCCTTAGTCCTTCCCTGCTGCCCTTTCACCATCCCCTTGCCTCCTCCTCCTGGCCTATCCTGGGGGGTCTCCCATCCTATTGCTAAGGCAGTTTTGGATACAAAGCCAGGTCTCCACACATGGAGAGGGAGTGGGCCTCCCTCTTGACTTTGCCCTCATACCCATCATAAGCAACCTGGCTAAGGAGAGCAAGCACAGCAGCAGCAGCCTTGAGGTAAGTGCAGCTGGGTGCCCCCTTGGGGAATTGGGACTGGGCTTAGTGCCACGGCTGCTTGAGGGTTGGGCTGGGCATTTGACCTCTGTGCCACCGTCCAGGGCCCCCCCCTGCATGGCCTGAGAGGAACAGTGAGGCTCCTCCAGTGGACCATGCCTTGGCATTTGCCCTGGTCCCATCTCCTTCTGCCAGAGACCCTCAGATCTATCCCACTCTTGCCCAGGCCCCCATAGGTACCCTTGACATGAATGATGTAGAGCTGGCCATGCCCACCTAGTAGGCCACACACACTCCAGCCACGCCCACCGAGTAGGCCACGCCCACCCTGGCCACACCCACCCGGCCCCCTGAGGGCAACCACAATGCTGATGCAGCCCTCAATGAAATTGAGTTTGACACCCCTGATCTAGATGCAACCTGTCCAGTTTAGTAATCAAACACCTCCCCCAACGTAGTTCTGCAGGACTTTTGCCTGTAGCAGTGCAGGGGGTAGAATGCTGGCAGAGTAAAATATCTGCCAATCTGTGATGCCAGTCACCTGTGACAATGCGCTTGAATGCTTCCTTCATTGTCCTCACCATGTGTTCAGCTTGACCATTAGAAGATGGATGAAAAAGCGCAAACATTGCATGTCTGATGAGATTAGTTCTAAGGCCTGAAATTCAGCAGCAGTGAATTGGGCCCCATTGTCTGAAACTAAGACATCTGGCAACCCGTGTGTGGCAAAGAGTTTTCTCAGCACCTGGATGGTCCTAGCAGTAGTCATGTTAGGAACTGGAATTACTTCCAGCCATTTTGAGTGGCTATCCATTACTATAAGGAAAAGCTGACCCTGAAATGGCCCAGCGTAGTCTATGTGAACCCTAGACCAGGGAGTGTGCATTTCCTCCCACCTGTGAACTGGAGCCTGTGGCATTTCAGACCTAGATTGCTGGCATGTATAACAACTATGGACTTGTGCCTCAATGTCCTTATCAAGGCCAGGCCACTAGAGGTACTGTAGCTTCTAGCTAAAGCTTTCATTCTGACAATGCCTGGATGGCCTTCATGTAATGATTGTAAAACCCTGTCTCTTAGGGAAGTGGGAATTATGACTCTGTTTCCCCATAAAATGCACCCTTTATGGGCAGATAACTCGTGCCTCCTGACAAAATAGCTCTGAAATTCTGAGCCTGGACTTTTATCCATCCATCCCGTGTGTACCCATAGCAACACTCTACTCAGTATTTTATCTGTGGCAGTTTCAGCAGCAATGTCCCCTGTATGGAGGGGAAATTCAGGTATGTCCTGTATGGACAATATTCTAGCAGCTGGATCTGGATCTGGATCTATTAGTGGCAATGGTAGTCTTCTAAGGCCATCAGCATGGCCCATTTCCTTACCCGGTTTGTGAATTAATTTAAAATTGTATGCAGATAGGAAAATAGACCATCTCAGCATTCTTGGAGATAGTATGTGGGGGGTTTGTTTGTCTGTTGTGAAAAGTCCCAACAGAGGTTTGTGGTCAGTGTATACCATGAAATCCCTGCCATATAAATAGTCATGGAATTTTTTTATTCCAGCAATGATGGCCAGGGCCTCTTTGTCAATCTGAGCATAGTTGTGCTCAGCAGAGGACAATGTGCTTGGGTAAAATGCTATAGGGACCTGTTTCCCATTTTTTTCTATGTGACTTAAAACTGCCCCCACCCCATAGGGAGATGCATCACATGCAAGACATACAGGTTTAGACTCTTTGTAGTTAGTTACAGTGGACTTTTCTGACAATAGTGCTTTTAAGTCCTGGAAACTTTTTTCATGTATGTTAGTCCATTTCCATGGAGCTTTCTTACCTAGAAGCCTGTGGAGGGGCTCTGCTATTGCTGCCTTATGAGGTAGAAATTTAGAAGTTTAGGAGGCCCAAGAATGCTTGTAGCTCTCCTTTTGATTTGGGCCTAGGGGCCATTTTGATAGCCTTCACTTTAGAATCAGCGGGGTGAATGCCGTTAGCATCAATTCAGAAACCCAGGAATTCTGTTGAAGAAACCCCAATACTACACTTGTTCTTTTTTAATTTGAGGCCTGCTTCGCGAAGCCTCTGCAAGACAGCCTACTGGCCAACACTTCTGGGGGTTCCCCTGCAATAAGAACATCATCAAAATAAGGGCAGACTCCCTGAATACCCTTGAGTGTATGCTCCATGGTTCCCTGAAAAATACCTGGTGCAACACGGACTCCAAACTGTAAGCGTTTAACTTTGAAAGCCCTCCTGTGAGTCATGATTGTTTGAGCCGTGGCTTCATCAACTGGCAATTGCTGATAGGCCTGTGCTAAATCAAGTTTAGCAAAAATAGAACCCCCTTGGAAGTAGGCTAAAATATGGTTGACTACTGGGACCGGGTGTGTTGCTTGAGGGCTTTATTTAGAGTGCATTTATAGTCAATACAAATGCAAATTTCCCCATTGGCTTTAAGTGGAGTGACTATAGGAGTTTCCCACTCCCCACCATCAACAGGCAGTAACACGCCCTGTTCTACAAGCTTATCAATTTTGGAATCAATTTTATGTTTTAAGGAAAAGGGGACCCTACGAGGCTTAACCCTGATTGGAACTATACTGGGATCTAACTTAAATGAAATAGGCAGGCCATTTCAGACATCTTGGGCTGGAAATGTCTGGTTAGCTTCTTTCTGAGGTCTGCGTAGGAGACTGCTTCGATTAGTGTTGGCGCGAAAAGGTTCTCAGCCAAATCAAAGGTTGCTGGGCTGCACATGCAGAGTAGCATTGCGGCCTTCAGTCCTTCTTCCGCGATCTGATTGGCCCTGAGGTAGTTTTCTATTTGTGATAGATATAAGTAACACCAGCTGCCTGCAATTAGTGCAGGTTCGCATCCCACCAGGCTCAAGGTTGACTCAGCTTTCCATCCTTCCGAGGTAGGTAAAATGAGGACCCAGATTGTTGGGGGCAATTAAGCTGACTTTGTAATAATGCCGCTTGGGGTGTGTGTGAAAGCCCTAATGGAATTAATATTTTAATTCCATTTATATCCTGCCCTTCTCCGAAGACTCAGGGTGGCTTACAAGCTAAGCAGTAGCCTTCATTCTATGTATATGCCTATATACTTATTTTATTTGGGGGTTATTTTATTTTATTCTATTTTATCCACCTCTGACATACCCTTTGAGAACAGAAGGGCAGCATATTCCTTATCTTTTTTAGGCTAAACACATCCAGGTCCTTTTAGTATTCTTTTTTAAGAGTCAGCAGTGGCAACCCAAATGGGGCTTCGCCAGGACACCCACATTCCAGTTGGCTATGGTGGCCAAGGGCCTAAAAACAACAACCAGTGTGGCCATTAAAGGAGGAAGAAACTTTTGTTGAAAGAAAAATCTTCATCAGGGTCCAGTCCAAGCCGGGAATAAACAACATGGAGACCGCTTTAGAAAGAAAGTTGTAGTTTATTGAAGAGGAGAGCCAGACAGAAAGATGGCTCAGGGAAAAACTAACGATATGGAGCAGAGTGGTGGGCTTTTATACCTTCTGGGGCTTTTGATGTTGTTTCCTCTTCTTGTCTGAGGCTTTGTATTTCCTGTGTCATGTACTTTGACCTGAGTTCTGAGTGTGCCCTTTTGGTATTGGTGGGTTAACCCTATTAAGTCTCCTGTCCTAAGAACTTGGGTGGGGGTATGTAGATTTTAGGTGTCCTTGTTTTCCTAATTTCTAGCTTCCTGGCTCCAACCTTCCTGAATGGATTATTGAATTTGCATTCTAAAAGCTGGCCTCTGCCTAGGGGCTGGGGCTGATTTCTGTGGGCTGGTTTTTGTCTTTTTTAAAGATCTTCTCCATTATTCCTTTGGGGAAATATATTCTGCCTTTTTAATATTTCCCAAAATATTTCTTTCTCTGGATTCTTCCCACACTTTCAACCATGGGAAAGGAACTTGGAGGGACTGCCTGGCTGTCTTGCAACTCTGTGGTCTCCTGCAAAAGCCAAGGTAAGCTGTGATCATGCTGGCATTCTGCAAGTGAATGCAGGTTTGGAGAGCAGGCAAGCACTGCTGACCCAGCAGGACTGTGCAGCATCTTCAGCCTCCTGCCACCTCTTGCCCATAGCTGCCACTCCTTCCCCCCCCCCCCACTGCCAGCTCCCAGCAATAACAATATGCAAGTCAGAGCCAGCTGCCATGAGAGGGGAATGAGTTAATAGAGAGGATAATATGCCCTCAAGATCCTAAGAAAATCTATAGATCCCCTTCTCAGATTTGTACAAACTTCCTTCTCAGGCTTGGAAGGGCTCTTCTGCTGCTCTGTAGACCCCAAATCTTTCTTCTACAGGAAGCTGAAGAAATAGGTGCGGTGTGGAATTGGTGGCAGGTGGCAGATTCTGGTCCAGGTCTCCCACACACTCCCACACGACTCAAGCCAGGGCAGAAGTCAGGGTGGCACAACAGTGGGTGGGCAGCAGGCATGGCAGGGCAGATAGGAGCCCAGGTGCCCTCCCCGGTAGCAAGGTGCTGCCCTACCCTCAGAAAAGCAGGCTTGGTGGGGACAAGCAGCCTGGTGGCCCAGCAACCACCAGGTTCCCCCACCTCCTGGCTCAAAGCCTTTTGAAAAAGTCCGGCGCCCAAGGTTGCTGTCCTCACCACCCTGCACCCTCTCTGCAGACTGTATCTAATGGGAAGGCAGAGGCTCACTCCTCAGTGCATGGATGGGCTGCTGGGATGCATGGCTAACAAGGCGAAACACCTGGGGCGATTTGTCCCATTGCAAATCAGCCGGGGTGAGGCATCGGGGGGGGGGAGAAGCAGCAGGAGGGGGGAGTGGGGAAGGGAGGAGTGGTGGGGGAGGGACGGCTTTGGTAGGTCGGTTGGGAGGACAACCAAAATCTGAACTTTTTTTTCCAGATGGTCATTGGACTGAGCAGAAGTAAGGGACTCAGAAAATGAGTTGGAGAATCTGTGTTGCAGATGTTTCAATTTCTTGTTCATGTTAATCTGCATATTTATCATGATGGTATATTTTTTGTTTTTAAAATTTTGTTATCTGCCCTGATTACTTGCTAGAGTAGAAAAGTTGGGCAGAAATCAAACTGATCAATCTTAGAGTTGAGCTATTCTGGGGTAGGGGGGACAAGGCTAATAGGACTTTTGAGGGACTTTTGTTCCTGAGTGTCATTGCTGTAGACACTCGGCAGCTTACACTCAGACTGTCTTTCCTTTCTTTAGAAGGAGTATGAACTGCACTGCTTAAAGGAACTCATCTATTGCCAGAAATGCCACTCACCATGTGAATAACCTAGATTATCCTATTATACTGAAGTGCACAAATTGCAGCCAATAGGACACCTGCATCTCTCTTTATGAACCCCCTCCCCCAAAATGGTAGGTTCCTGTCTTCTTTATTCTGTCTTCTCCTCTATATATGACATTTGGAGTGGAATGGGATATATCAGTAAGTTTTTTTTCTTTATCAATTGACACTTGAGGTAGGGAGATCAACGTAATAAACCAGGCATTAGCATTTATTTGTTCAATAATTTGTTACAAGCACTAAGATTAATATTAACTTCATTTCAGTTTCCCATCTACTTTTTAATTTTATATGAACATCCATGTCCTTTTGCTAGTTTGGCCCTTGATCCAATGAAACCTCAGAATGCTTGCTGTGTAAAATGTGTGAATAAGCTTATTCCAGCCTGTTCACATATATCAAACATCATATCATAGAGACTCTACTGCCCTTTCAACTCAGAAGATCATATCAGATGATTTGGATAATGTATCATAGGGTATCATAGTGACTAGATCTCATTTTGTATCCCATCATTCTTTTAAGAACTTCAATTTGCAGTAAATGGAAGCTTCCTCTTTAATTCTCACAGGATTGTAAAGCAGAATAGATTTTATTTTGTACAAGTCCTTACTTACAATATAGAGTTTTGATAAACTCACAGTCACATTTCCCACTACATTTGCCACATTTACATCTGAAAAACATATCTGCAAAACAAAATTGGCATGCCATCCTCCACTAGAGGATGCTACTGCATCAGACAAGAACAACAAAAACAAAAGAATTTTTTGAGCCAGAACACAGAACATATGAATCAGAACAATTTTATATATTTTAAATGAAATAATTCAAATATTCCTTAGAACTGGTTAAATTAGGTTATTTGGCTTGAAGTCTAATCATTCCACACAGGTTTTTATTTTGTTTCTTTTGTCTATCATTCACATTTGGGGAATTAGCATGTTTAGGTAAAGGTAAAGGTTCCCCCGCACATGCGTGCTAGTCGTTTCCAACTCTAGGGGCCGGTGCTCATCTCCGTTTCAAAGCCGAAGAGCCAGCGTTTGTCCGAGGACGTCTCCGTGGTCATGTGGCCAGCATGACTAGATGCCAAAGGCGCACGGTACACTGTTACCTTCCCACCGTAGTGGTCCCTATTTTTCTACTTGCATTTTTACGTGCTTTCAAACTGCTAGGTTGGCAGAAGCTGGGACGAGTAACAGGCGCTCACTCTGCTACGCGGCACTCGGGATTCGACCCGCCAAACTGCCGATCTTCTGATTGACAAGCTCAGCGTCCTAATCCCCTGAGCCACCGCATCCCTTTTTAGCATGTTTAGCAAATGTCTTTAATAGCTTTTGTGATTGTTTATTTATAAACTATACAGCCTCCCTCCTCAAATTATTTGAAATTGACCACCCATGATGGAATATTCAAAGACTGACAGCTGTCTAAAAATGATCATTCCAATGTTCATCTGAGCTGTCCAGGATCAGGTTCAACAATATCGCAGTTCCTTATTTGGCTGCCTTTCAGTTACCATAAGTTCAAATGCTGTAATTTACCAGTAATGCTTTTGTACCACTTGTAAACCCTAAAACACACAAGATATATTTTATTAAACAGGAGATTAAATGTTTCAGATTAAATCAACTGTCTGGCTTTATTCTTAGCAGAAATTCTCCAGACTTCAGGACCTCCCCTTGTGGAAAATGTCACAGTGCTATGGCAAAAATATTTCAAAATTGTTGACATCATAAAAGTAACAGCAATATCAGGTTTTCCTGCAAACAATATAATTTCCAAGGTGGCTTAAACAAACATATCAGCAACAGCAACAGAAAATTCCTGAAATGACTCTCTTTACTTACAGTATTTAATTCTTTCAGGAGGTGAATTGGGGGTGGGGAAACCTCCTGTAAGATGTGTGAATCATTATGTTTTGTTCTAGGCTTTGTCCTCATAAGTCTACATATCTGAAAAACCAGTGCCCAAAATTAGTTTTGGCAACTGATACAGAGGAAAGAATTTTTATTTGGTCTAACCCTCCTTGAGTACACAAGTTCAGCATGTTAAAATTAAGCTTGAATTCCATTTCCAGTAATTTTGAAAAACAATGATTAGGAAAAGAAAAAGAATATTTTGAAGGCTATTTCAGCAATTAACACCCCCCCCCAACAATTAGCAATTGTCAAGTTCAGGAATGTTCAAAGAGGTGCTGAATTATACTTTTCTAGAGAACATTGGTTTGCAACTATTTGTGTTCTAAGAAAAGACATTCCTTCAGCATTCATATGTATCATCTAGATTGTGACAAATAACTCTTAACTGTACCACCTAAACAAAAATCATTTCACTGAAATCAAAGGACAAACTGTCCTTTCGGAGCTAGCCTGTGTAGAAATAGAGACAGTTTATCAATGCACAAAGCATAATACTGCTTTAATATCTTCCTTGGTGGGTCCACTATATTTTTTAAACTGGTTATTTAAATTGGCTGTACAAAAGTAGTTGCAAAAATTAACAGCAAACTATTATTTGGTATCTTTTGTGTCCAAATATTCCTCCATAATTATTTTTTAACCATTTCTGTAAAGTCATCCTTCTTATTTTGGGGAGCCAGTTCCTATTGACCAGAGTGACCAAGAGGGCACAACTTGCATTCAGTTACATTTAATGAGGCCAATATCTCCTGGACTGCAACTCCAACTCACTGGATGTGGAGCAACACTGTGAGATAGCATTAGCCCCCTGAAGGAAGAATGTGGCCAAAAAGGATGGCCATGTGCCATGTTAATTTGATTTATTTCCATTCTGGTATGCAGGGAAGTCTGCAAGGTACAGTAAATGGAAATTCTGTCTGTTTATTATGTGCACCAAACATAAAAGCAGGGTAAGCTTTGATTGCAGTGATGTGGTTGCCACCTTGGCCTGAGGATCCCCCACCCTATGCACCCTGAATGGCTACATAGATATTTATTCTTTTTGGCTGAAGCTCATTTCTCTATACATAAAACATCAAAATCATTTATTTATTTATTGCACCACACTGCAATCTAGTGATTCTCAGCAGCTTTTACTCTGCATGTAACATAATTACTGTTAAAACATCCACGCTAGGATATTCTGATAGTTTTTGCCTAATGACTGGTCAACAGTTTGAAGTTGCAATGCAATGAAAAAGTAATACTATAACCAGTCCTTACATTGATGTCAACTGCAGTATATGATCAGCATTTGTGTTCCCCACAACTGGCTTATGACAAGGGAATCAATGTAGAGGCTAACAGTAAAATCACAACTCACAGTCACATGATGACTTGCTTAAAGCCCATAGTGGAATCAACAGTCCCAATTTTGGTTACTATCTGTAATGAGATCATAAAACCCCAATGAACTCCCTCCCCACACAAAAAACAAACAAGGGCTAAATATAAAAAGTGGTTCAGTATGAAAGTTAAGATAACACTCTGCGGAATAGTTCTATTTTCAGTAATTTTCTGAAAGCCATCAGAGAAGGGGCCCTTACATACAGAGGCATTTCCTGAGCATTTTCACTGTCATAAGAAATCAGCATCTTCTAGTCTTGGTTTCCCTCACCTCCTAGAAATGAGAGGGCTACATTTAGACATATGATTTGATCTTACACAGATCATTACTTTTCAGAAGTGGACCCTGAAAAGCACCATTATATCATTACACCTCATCAGTGGTCATCTGGAAACTTTAACATGTCAATGCATCTGCCTTTAGCAATGGTCTTTTCTCCATAAATTCACTGCTATGCAGAAAGAGCTTTATATTTAATACTGAGTTAAGGAAGTACAAGATGCTAACCTACTCCATGTCTTTTTGCTTTTTCCACCTTGCACTATGCTGGTGACGTTATGTTATGCAAACTGGTTGACGATGGACAGTTGCATTCAATGAGAAAGTCACATTACATATGACAACTGGCAAAGATAATGCAGTGCCTGAAGCAGAAAGAAATTGTCCCAACTGTACTGAGTCCAGGACATCAATTTTCCATTATCCTCACCAATCTCAGCTAGAATTCTTGACTGAATTGCCTCTAGATATTAATTAAATTAGATATTAAGAGGAAGGAGAAAGAAAAAATAAAGATAAAGATGGAATGGTGTCCTAGAAGAAGAGAAAAGGAACTAGTGTAAGCTTGGCTTTTAAAGAATGTATGATATTTCATTCATGAAAACCTAAATTAAACATTTGCAATAAAAATATTGTTTTCTGATTTTGCATAAACCAGAGAATTAGGTTAGGAATTTCTTTCAGATAATGGTAGTATACCTGAAAAGATATATGGCCAAGGAAACATAATTACCTCGCAACCCTACACATATCAGTACCATTAGCAGTGGCTTTCATAATATCCAGATCAATATTGCAACCCAAAAGATTACAAACTTAATGAAATAGCACAAACCCAAAGGATGCATTATTGTTGATAACTCTAGCAAGTCACTCTGTCCAACATCCTCTGTAAATAAACTTGGTGTCAGGACTACTTCACCCACATCTTAAGAAAGCAGACCTCCTGGAAACAGTTTTTTCCAAGCAGGAACTTTTACTAAGAAATAGGAGATAGCAGGCATAATAGACAGGATCTGAGGGATTCCCTTACAGATTGATATTTTTGAAATGCCCCCAAGCAAACCCCACCCCACAGTTCATTCAGCCAGTTCCAGATCAGCCAATCTCCAGGTGGCAAGTCCATCGTGGGAAAAGAAAGATAACATCAGTTCGGTTCCATTTGCAGCATTATCATTTCCACCACTATTCACACCTCTTCGGAGAAATAAACCAGATCCCGGAGGTTTGTATTTCTCCCCCCACCCTTTTCTAGTTGCTGGGTAAGTTCAGAGAGAATGCCTAGTATAGAAAGCAATTGGTTACATTGTAAGGGATAGCAGACAAGTGAATAAACAAAAGGTTACATTTAATGGAGGAAGTGAAAGCAATAAAGCCCCATGCCTGTTCCCTCTCCTCCTTGGGAATATGGCAGAATCCAGGAGAAGGTGAGATTGATTTTAGGTCAGAGGAGATAGTTAGATATGAAATATACAGTAAATAGATTCTGACACTTGGGTCAAATTGACTGATGGGGGTGGAGTGCTTATGCAACTACTAAACAACCGCAAATGCATCACCAAAAATTAGGTCAAATGTGGGTACATATTTATATAGGCACATATATAGGTGTGTGCTTCTGTGTGCCTATGTAAATACACATCCACATGTATATATTTGGATGTACATAAACACGCACTCCTGCTATAATTGAAACAGAAATACATAACAGGGTAAAGGTACCTGCTCTGCCAACTTTTGTGGGGTTTTTTAAAAAAAACTTTCAGTTGCATAATGCTTCAAATACAGACTGCTAGCCAATCCACAGCACAGTGCCTAGCATCATAATCACACAGAGTGATAGCTTGGCAGGCAGCAAAGTGTCTTGAAATCAGTTTCAGACTTCATCCACCAAATTGCTTCTGGTTAGTCTGGCTACATTCCTCAAACATTCATTTAGTCACATAAAAAGAATCCTTTGTGCCACAGTAACACTTTGCAGGTGTGCCTGGGTTGACTGTGCAACCAACAATGGTGTCTGTAAAAATTTGCTGAGTTTCATTCTGAAATTGATTTCTTCAAGCTTTGCAGACAGTTGTAATGAAGTAGAATGGATTTCATCTTTGGTCTAACCCTTACAACTCAAATATATGAGCCAAATAAAGGTAAGACTAGGAAAACCACATGGATGACTACATAGATTATAAAAGTGGAAAAGTAACATTCTCTAACTTCCAGGTCATCTGCACATTCCTGGGTGTGTACTACAATATCAGCCCACAAACACAGAACACCCCAGCCCCTTCTTTTTAGAATTCAAACTACATCCAGTTGATTTTTATAATTAATGTGACCTTTGGAATAATAAGTTGAAATGTTTAAAATGCCTTTGAATTCATTACAAAAGTACACATTTTACAAAATTATCTTGATCTCAAAATGCATTTAAATCAATAACAATGTTTTATTTTTTATTGATCATATCAGAACAGAGTAGCAAAAACTAGTTGTAATTATCTTGATGTAATCTGGTAGTTGAAAAATAATTCATATGATTTGGGCATATCCTATTACTGATATGAATGGATTTAAAACATAGGACTGTTAACAGTACAGTAATTACTCTACAGTGCTCATACATATTTTTGCCTATATCCTGAATATATAAAATCTACTTAAGTAAATTATTATGATTATAAGAGCTAGTTTGCTCCCTCCCTCCCTCTCCCCCCCTCTCTCGTACTGAAATGATAAATCTACAATTGGCTTGCAGCAGTTGTTATTGATATGTATTCTTTACTAATGTTCAAGATGGCTTTTTTAAATACAGAGAGTATAGGAAGAGGATTTCCAAAGAATTTGGTCAAATTTCCACAAGTTATTGGGGGATAGATTGTATCTATGATTTTTAAGCAAATGCTGTTTTCACGGTATGATCATACTAGAAATATTCAGAAAATGATACTATATTTATTTACAATCCAAGACTGAGTCACAACATTTTAAAAATACAACTCACCATCAATACATGTAACAAGTAACTATATATAGTATGTACATATATAGAAGGAAGAAACCCTATAAACTTAACATTTCATAAAAATGACTAAAAGATTTCTACAAACTAAGACTATGAATAAATGTCTCTACTGCTTTTCAAATACCTGTTTTTGGTCATTCATTGTCATCATGAGTGCAGTTTTTCAGAGTAAAAAGTGGAAATATTAGCTCCGGTCACCAGGGTGCATACAGTGGACACTTAAAAAGAATGTGTGAAACAGACTTGATAGTTGTCTCCTTCTGAGGCAAAGAGGACAATGCCTTGCAGCCAAATTCTTCTCTTTTTTTGCTGTTTCTGTGGAATTATCCTCCCTTGAGATTTGTTAAATTGTTCGATTTATTTAGAAGAACATTTAAGTTGTGATTGCAGTCGCCATTTTAATTGAATTTTGCATTTTAATTTCTGTAATTTTATTATATGTATTTTTTCACATTTTTAATAAAATTATATCACAGTTCAACACTGTGGATGATATAAGCCATGATAGTAATCTGATTAATGCAAATCTAATAAATAACTACTTATGTCTGGTTATACTGTATCTTATGTACACAATATAAATTTATGAGTATTTAAAACCATCCTTTTCAACTACATCAAATTCTTCTGGTTAGGAAGAGAAATTTCTAAATAAATTAATCTTTACTGAATACAACTGGTATAGCTATATACCAGCCCCCATTATGGGGATATCACTAAATCTCTCAAAACATTTTTAATATGAATTTTCATCCAGACCCCGGAATAAATATGTTTAAAAAGTAACTATCAATTTAACTACTTTATAGAAATATTAAATTGCTGACAGAGATGCAGAATATGTATTTTGTTTTTGCTTTAAAGGCAGCCCTTGATGTAAGGCCGCAAATGAGCCCAACATTTCCACTGCTAAGCAAGACAGTTATTAAGTGAATTTTGCCTCATTTTATAACCTTTCTTGCCACACTTAAGTGAATCACTGCAGTTGTTAAATCGGTAACATGGCTGTTAAGTGAACCTGGATTTCACACTGGCATTGTTTGTCAGAAGGTTGCAAAAGGTGATCACATGGCCCTGGGACACTACAACCCGTCATGAATACATGCCAATTGCCCAGCATCTGAATTTTGATCATATGATCCATTGGGATGCTGCAATGGTATTAAGCAGGGCTTTTTTTCTCATAGAACGCTCAGAACGGAGTTCCGGCACCTTTTTTGGATGGAACCTTGTAGGGTTGGCAAGGTGGGATGTATGACAGGTGTGAGTTCCGGCACCTTTTTCTTTTACAAAAAAAAGCACTGGTATTAAGTATAAGAATCGGTCATAACTCACTTTTTTCAGTGCCATTGTAACTTTGAATGGTCACTAAATGAATGGTTGTAAGTCAAGGACTACTTGTATTTGAAAGTTATTTGGGGGGAAGAACTTGCTAGAGAAATTATTAGAAGAATTCTAATACTTCCTTTTAGATGTTGGTTGATCAATGAAACAGGATCATTATTATGTGTGGCAGTCACTAGAAATCACTTACTTGTTGAGATTTTTGCAACAATAGGTCACATTCAAGAAGGTTTTTCAATATATTTCTCAATATCATGTACTCAGGCTAGAGATCAGGTTAGTATACATCCAACACATACACTGGCTAAAAGCCAAAGATTTAGTAATTCAGAAGAAGAATTTCAAGACAGCAATCCAGACTAAGAAAAGCACTTTTGTATAAGCTCAGGGCTGGGTCACTAATGTAACCTGATTTCCCACACTAGGAGACTTAAGGGTTATTATGTTGGCTGAAAAATCAGAATCAATACTTTATATGCTGTGCCTCTATCTCTTTTTCTGGTTACATTTTCACAACATTCTGGTATTTTATAACAGTTCTAAATTGCTGTTCCAAAGGAACTTGAGTATATATTGCTGCTGTTTATGGATTGATAGCTTTGGTAAATCCTTACAAATTTAAGGAAAAAAGGCCTTCTTACTTACATCTTTATTTTTATTCTTTTTTATTACAAGTTTTATTAATTTTTTAATATTTACATTCAAATATTTGAGAAGCAATACGGTGGATTGGGTAATCAAAAGTAAACAATATCAAATAACAAGTTATTTGTAAATAGCTCAGGTTGCATCAACAAGGATTCCCTCTGTGATTCCCTTAGTTATAACATAGTCAAATTAATCAAATTAATACATTTCTAATTGTGACCTAGTCAATTAAAAGCATTTTCAATATATTTTCACTAATACATATCAATATCCTGCTTTTAGGTTTTACCTAATTGCAATACAATAATCTAGAATAGCCTATGATAAATGGAAGAAAGCTTACTTTTTGGGTGACCCATGTTTCTCTATTTCAGTAAAGAGTAATTATCCTGACAACAAAACTTACATTGTTCATTTCAAAACATGCTTATTTTTTACCATTAACAATTCACCAATTTTAGCGAAATATCTTATATTATAGCTTTCCAAATTCTATAATATATATCGATTCTAACAGCCAACTTTCCTTTAAAAGTTAAATACAAGATGAATTTCTGTCTATATCATTACAACTAATATATTCTATACATTGTTTTAACCGTTCATCAATTGTTAAGATACTATCTTTTATTATATCGTTCCAAATTCTATAATATAGTTCAGAGTTATATTCTAGAAGCTTAATTTTGTTTTTCCATACAGATCTAAAACCTAATTGTAAAATCAGTTATATTTTTTGGAGATTCCCCTTAATTCATTAAAAGATATTTTAAACTCTACCCTTAGGAATCCCAAAAAATAGACAAGTTCAATTTTTTAAATCTAACTCTTGCCTTCCTTTTGTGCCAATCAGGCTTCCCTTTTGGCACCTTTAAATTCTCAAATGTATCTCACTTTCTTCCTACACCCCTTATTTGAATCCAGGGGGACCATCCAAATATCAGTTTTGCAAAGCAAGTGTCCCCATTTGTAACTATTAAAATTTTGCTTTAATAATTCAGTTTTTGATGTTTGATGTAATATAGTTGTCATTAGATCAGTCTGGTCTTTTTCTTCTTCCAATTCCATCTGGGTTAGGTAGAAAGTAGTAGCTGGTGTTATGGTTGTCATTTCATTAACTGAATCCTCAACATAGTATATTTGAAGACCTTTAATATCTTCACTCTTAATGTTGCTTTCTTCAGGTGCTCTTGCTTTTTAAGTTGTAAATATTGTAGTTGACATTGAAATTTGGACTTTAAAGTTCTCTGTAGGTTGCATTTGTTGTTCTTTGAAGTTTCCTATTTTAGTGTTAGTTTCCAGTTCTTCTGTTTGCTTTTGGTTTGTCAGTTCCTCATTTAAGGTCAGAGTTTGATTTGGTGGCTTTAAGTTGTCAGATTTATCTTGCAGTTTGGCTTTAATTTGCTCTGTCATTGCCAAAATCATGTCCAGTATCAGTTTGTAATTAAGTGGTGGGATATATTCATCCATTTCATTGTTGTTTACAGCTAAATCTTCCATGGAGGCTATTTTAATAAGAGTCAATGATTATCCACCTCCAAAAGAATTGTTTTTGGTGCCAGGTGTTCCCACACTTATCTTTAAAAGTAATGTCAAGGACAGCTCTGTTATTCAGTTAGCTCTCACAATAGGAAAAAGGTTTACTTGCTGTACCACGTTTCGCCACAAGATGTCATCAATAGCATATAGAATGCGATGTAAAATTTTTTTCCCCCAAATTAATATAAAACTTTTGAAGCATTAATCCATTAATCCATTCCAACCAGCTCATCTTTAATAATACCAGTCCATACCAGTACCCCACCTCCACCTTGCTGGTTGAGTCAAAGTGGAGCTCTGTGCCTGTTATTTATTCAGCCATGGGCCCATCCATCTGGTCTGTCAAGAGTCACTCTCATCTCATCAGTTCATAAAATCTTTGAAAAATCTGTCTTCAGATATTTCTTGGCCCAGTCTTGCCCTTTCAACTTATGTGTCTTGTTTAGTGGTGGTCAAGTTTCAACCTTCCTTACTTTGGCCATGTCTCTGACCACTGAACACCTTGCACTCCAGGTAGGTTGCAATTCTGGAATATGACAGCATTGGAGGATAATGGCTTCCTGGTAGCTTCACGTTTGATTCTTCTCAAATCTTTGGCAGTTAATGTGTGTCTTTTTTCCTCAACATGTTGACTATTTGCAACAAAACGTTTGATGGTTCTGTGATCACACCTCAATATTTTAACAGTTTCAAAAGTGCTGCATCCCTCTGAAAGACTTTTTACAATTTTTGACTTCTCAGAGTCAGTTAAATGTCTTTTTTGGCCCATTTTGCCTAAGGAAAAGAAACTGCCTAATAATTATGCACACCTTGATATAGGGCAGTAATGGTGAACCTTTTAGACACTAAGTGCCCAAAAACTGCCCTACCCCTCCACCTGCTCCCGCTCCGCCCCCTGCCCACCCCCACTCTGCCCCCCACCCCACCCACCCACAGGGCCACCTACCACCTCTACAGCCTGCTGCAAATCACCCAGGTGACCCTGCAGTGCCATGGAGGCCCTGCCCTCCACCCACGCCCCACACCATCATCTGCGCACAATGGGGTGCGAGGGCAGAGTCTTGTCCCTGCTGCCCAGCTGCCATGTCCTTAGCTGTGCTGCTTCACGCAGGCCACGCCCAGGGGTGACTCTCCTCCAGGGGGGCTGCTAGTGAGGAAGCGCCCATGGGGGAAAGCAGGGCTAGGGTGATGGTGCGCGTGTCCACAGAGTGGGCTCTGCGTGCTGCCTCTGGCATGCATACCAGAGGTTCCCCGCCACTGATATAGGGTATTGATTTCCTTAGGCCACACCCTCCCTCATTACACAAATACACATCACCTGATATGCTTATATCTACTAAACAGTCAAATTTATGCAACTTGGAGGTGGAAAATATGCAATGAAATGATGATATGGTCAAAATACTCACTTGCCTAATAATTGTGCACACTATGAAGTAGTTGGCATGATTGTATTTGTTGCCATCATTGGCAGGGGGATTGTATGCTTTGGATATTTTTTAATGTTATAAGCTGCCAGGAGTCAACATATGTGACTTGAGCGGCCATATATATTTCTTTAATTAATTAAATAAATAAATAATTCAGGGCAGGCAAGTCATTATGGCTGGATGGTTGACCTCCAGCAATCACATTAAGCAGTGATGCAGTATTATATATATAAGCATAACTGGGATTTCTGGGTTGTTATTTTTTTTCTTCAAGTTTTTAAAGGGACAGATTGAAAGTGGTTCTAAAACTGTACTAAACTCATTTAAGTGTTTGCATGATTATTTCCCCAATTCCTCTACTTCACTTTGGCAAATATACTTCTGGAACAAAACTGAACAGTCAAAGGGGCTCCATAAGATGCAACAAAAGTGTTTGAAAGTCCCGTGGCAATAATAGGGTTTCCCCATCTTTTTTCCCCTTTTGCTTAAAAAAGCAGGTCATAGACACATACTTGATAAAGCACATAGCACTGGGTAGGAGATCCATAGAGCGATGTTCAAAAATATCACAATGCTAGCTACTTGCACTTACAACACACTTATAACCATTGCAGCATCCTCACAGTCACATGCTCAAAATTAAGTTGGCAACCAGCGTGTATTTATGATGGTTGCAGCATCCCAGGATCATGTGATCTCCATTTACAACCTTTCCAGCTGTCTTGTGTCAGGAACAGTTGGTGAACTAGATTTATTTAATGGCTATGTGATTCACTTAATTGTCATAATTTACTTAGCAACCATGGCAAAAAGGACATAAAATTGGGCATTATTTGTTTAACAGCCACCTTCCTCAGCAACAGAAATTCTTCTCCCAATTGTGGTTAGTGCCCAACGCCCATGGCTGTGCCCAACATCAAATTTTATTTCTGCATGGGCTCCCTAGATATTAGGAAGCTTGTTAAATAAAAAAATCCCCTCCTACCATTTTCCTAATCTAGAGACATAACTATATGGTCTGATCAAGAAGACAATAGTAATTTATTGGCACTTTTGTATTGTACTATACAATACAACTACATTTGTTTCTATAGTAATAGTCAATAGTAATAGTAATAGTCAATAGTTTCATCATAGAGAATGGTGAAACTTGCATAAATGAAGTAAGATGAAGTAATTTTTCACATATGTTGTGGTTTGCATGAAAACTGGACAAAACTTACAAAGCCAGCATTTTGTAGAAAACTGGGAGTGTCATGGTTCTGACAAATGGAACTCTTCAAAGAACTTTGAGGCATTGTTTACCTTAAAGAATCTTTATTCAAGTAGCATAACATTGGCACTACTATAATCGAAGCCAAAAACTGAATTCCCCTCCCCTGAGCACATAGTATCAAAGTACAATTCCCTCCTCTAATTAACAGTCATAAATCACATTCCCCAATTAATTTGAAGCACAGGCTTCCCCTCCAGCTCTCCAGCCCGCCAATTCTTTATCATCTCTTATTTCAACAACCTTGTTTCTCACGCTAGGTTCAGTATTATTATGTCTAGCTCCATGGTGGCGAACCTATGGCACGTGTGCCACAGGCAGCATGCGGAGCCATCTCTGGTGGCACGTGAGCCATTGCTGGGCCGAGCTGCTCCCTCCTCCTCTCCGCACATGCGCAGCTCTCTGCACATGCACAGTCTGGGATTAGGTGAGAGGCTATAAAAGGAGGAATTTTCAATGTAAGCAGCATTTGCTGCAGACAGAGAGAGAGCGAGCACAAGTAGGAGTGGACAGCGAGTGAGTGAGCATGAGCTGACAGAGGTAAGTTTCAACAGCCGGCCACGCAGGGGAGGAGAACGAGGGGTGGCGGGGGCAGCAGAGAGGTAATGGCAGCTGGGGGAGGGTGGGGCTGCCTTGCCTTGTGTGCAGTGGTGGCAGCGGCAGCAGCGGCAGCAGAGCAGTAATGGTGGCCGGGGGCGACTGGGGCTGCCTTGCCTCAGCCAGCTGCCCAGCCTCATGGGGAGGCGGCAATGGTAGGGGGGTGGCGGCCTGGTGCCTGAAGCTGTTTCAGCTGGCCGCTGGCTTCAGCAGGCCCCAACAAGGCAGCATTCACACTCACCGGCTGCCCAGCCTCATGGCAGCAGCGAGGGGTGGGCATGCACCAGAGTGTGAAAAATGGTCTTAAGTCACTTTTTTAAGTGCCGTTGTCACTTTGGTCACTAAGTGGATTGTTGTAAGTTGAGGACTACATACTTTATCACTTTTTTCCTTTTTTGGGGGGGTCATCAAGTTTACATCAAGTTTTTGACACCTTGCTAGGCAACTGGAAAAGCCCTGTTTAGAGTACCCAGATTGCAGCTGCTTTCTTGCACGTATGTGGAATGGTGTGGGACTCACAGGGTTTGCAAACTTAAGTGAGAAAGTTGGTTACAGCTTATTAGCAAAGAGATTCAAGGTGCTGGTGATGACCTATAAAGCCCTAAATGGCATGGGTCCGGGTTATTTACAGGAGCACCTTTTGCCGGCGTTAACCTCCCATCGTCCTGTGCGCTCCCACAGAGAGGGCCTCCTCAGGGTGCCATCGGTCAGGGAATGTCGACTGGCGGCCCCCAGGGGGAGAGCATTCTCTGTGGGCACGCCTGCCCTCTGGAATCAGCTTCCGGTTGAGCACCAGATGGCTCCTGACCTTCGCTCGTTTCGCCGCGACCTGAAGACCTGGCTATTTGAACTTGCCGGCCTGGACTGAGGGATTGGGGTTTTAGTTTTAAATTTTAATTTTTTTTTAATTTTAAACTGTGTATTGTTTAGGGCTTTGATTTAATTGTTTTAATTTTTATACCTTATGTGTTGTTTATAGTGTTTTAATTGCCCTGTACACCGCCCCGAGTCCCTTCGGAGAGGGGCGGTATATAAATCCAATAAATAATAATAATAATAATAATAATAATAATAATAATAATAATAATAATAATAATAATAATAATAATAATAATAATAATAATAATAATTAGACAACCAACAATGCTTTATTGACCATTCTTCATCCAGATTTTATATCGGTTGCATGTGCTATTACAGTTCTGCTTCAGATTTCTCTGCTATTTTCAGTATCTGGTAAAATTAATGAGTACTTTTCCAACAACCTGTAAAATCCAAGACACTGCTTTCATTGTTTAATTCCCCCCTCCTAGATTGTTGATTCAGGGAATATCCATTTCTTTAGTGTTAACTAATAGTGCTAGTTATTTAAAGATAGATTTGTATTGGTTGCTTCTTTTTTTTTTTAATTTTGTGTTTTTGTAGACTCCAAGTCTCGTACACCCACCCAAAAATGACTACAGCCAAAAAAAAAATAAAAAACAGATAGTGGAAGATCATTCCAAGAGGCTTGGACACAGTCATTTGGAGTGATTGAACGCAGTGGGAAAGCATTATGTGTTTTATGCAATGAAAGTGTTGTGTGTCGCACATCAAGTGTCAGACAGCACTTTGAAACCAACCACAAAAATGTTGCCCAACTTGGTGATACTGAAAGAAAAGAGTTTCTTGAAGGGAAATTGAGGAGCTATTATTCCCAGCATCTTAGTTTTTCCAACTATCTTTCCAGAGCAAATCATCTGACAGCTGCCAGTTTTAAAATTTCACTGTGCATAGCAAAACATGGTAAGGCCCTCTCTAATGGGGATATTATCAAAATGGCCATGTTGTCTGGGAGTGATTCTCTTTTTCATGATTTCCCAAACAAGGATAAAAATATTCAATGCATCTCTGAGATACTACTGAGCAGAAATACTGTGAAAGATAGAGTCCAGCTCACCATCATGGCAAGTGATGTTAGTCAGCAGCTCATATTGACTTACAAAAAGCAGCCTGTTACTCCATGTGCTTGGATGAAAGCACAGATATCAATAATCATGCAAGGCTGGCAGTAATTTTGCGTAATGCTGTTGGTGTCATCATGAGAGAAGAGCTGCTGAAACTGATGTCTTTGCCTGAAAGAACACAAGGTGTAGATATCTACAATGCTGTGAAGGAAGCTTTTTTGTCACAAGACATAAGGCCAGAAAAGGTGGTTTCAATTACAAGTGATGGAGCACCTTCTATGGTGGGGGCAACATCTGGTTTCATAAAGTTGTTTCTTCAAGAAACAAAACATAAAGTAATTCAATTCCATTGCATTATACACCTGGAAGCTTTTTGTGCTAGGGAAAGCAACAAAAAAATTGATGATGTCCTCAAAGACATCACAAAAATATTGAATTACATCATAGCTCGTGCTCTGAATTGTTGGCAGTTTCAAGTACTTCTTGAGGAGGTTCAGGCACAGTATGATTGTTTATTTATGTACAATCATGTCTGGTGGCTGAGCAGAGGACAAGTCCTGAAAAGATTTGTAGCCTGCTTGGATGAAATTAGGCTGTTTATGGATGAAAAAGGGCAAGTATATCCACAGCTCACTGATATCACCTGGCTTACCAACCTCATGTTTTTTACAGACTTTACACATCACTTCAGTCTATTGAACAAACAATTACAAGGTGCAGGGAAAACAGCAGAAAGGATGTTTGTGATATCAAAACATTTGAGAGAAAATTGCAGGTTTTTGAAAGAGACCTTGAAAGTGGGCAGCTGAAATATTTTCATAATCTAAAAGTTCATTTAGAAAATTCTACAACATTTGCAGACAATCCTACAAGCCATCAAGAAATCTACAAGGAATTTTCTAGCATTGTAGCAGCTGCAAAAGTAAATTTTAGTAACAGATTTTCACAGTTCCGTAAGATGGAGACAACCCTGTGTACTCTTACTTCTCCAGATAAAGCCAAATTTGAAGAATTTGTCATGTTGCAAAATTTGAATGGAAAGCTGAATGGAACAGTGGGCATGGTTCAGTATTCCAAATTTTGGCTGTATAGGTTGATTTTGTACATACTGTCTTCATCCTAAACTGACCCAAATCTCTCTGCCTGGGACCATGGACAGCAGCTGTTCATCTGAGTAGATAAAAAAGACCACACTACAGAGCCAAGACTGTGCCAACCACAATCTTCAAAACTCAGTGAATACTATAAACTCTATTATCATTATTGAGCTTTAGTCACTTGGTCAACTTTCCACATGAATACTGCTAATTTTGTCTTAAATTGCTTAGATGTGCTTTCACAATAAGGCCTTAACTTAGCTCAGGTTACATCCAATTTCTGTTACAGTCGCTGCAATAACATGTCCATGCAACTTTCTAGACAAAAGGATTGAAGTGGTTTCCTTTTGCTTTCTTCTGGGATATTTATTCAACTTCCTAATATAGCTGTCAGGCTTGGGATTTCCTTGTTGTCTCCCAGCCAAATGGGTGTTTTCCTTTAAAAGTTATTGCAATTTATTTCCTACTTGCATTTCCAGTATTTTACTTTATAGTAAGAGATGCAGTTTGGATAATACACAAAGCTTGTTTTAACAGTGAAAGCAAAATCTCCCATGCTGCTTTATCATTTCAATTTCTGCTTTATTGATGGTGTTATGCTTTTGCAGAATCTTTTTGAACAGTAGATAGTGAGGATTAGCTGTCGTAGCAAACATTACCACCAGATTAATTCTGCAAGGTCATAAGAAAATGAATTCATTGCCTGCACAAATCCTACAAAAAATCTTGATTGAAAATATTGTAGCCTGGTAATTTCTTGACCTAGATACCTATTGAAAAGAGTTGGTGAAGGGAAAATTGTAACTTAATACTCCTCCCTATTATCTTTTAAGAAAACAGAAAAGGGCTTCAAGGGAGGGGATTGATTCTCTTCTCCCATCCGATATTGGCATAGGTGGTAGGGAAAAATCTGAAGAAGACACACAGCTTTTGGTATTTCAGAAGCAGTTATCTTTATAAAGGAGGGGAATACCAATTGATTACTTGTGCTTCTCCCGGTTTTAATAATTTCCTTTTTCTTCTCTGCCCTGGTACTGAGCTTGTTTAAGTAAAACATTCTTTCTTGCTCTCTTTTGCTAACATTTCTTCTTCTCCCTCCTGTCAATAAATGGCTCTTCAGATACTGCAGATACACAGTGGAAAAACACTGGGCCAGATACTTCTCCATCATCCTCAGCATGCCTTATATAGCTGGACATTAGGACCGTGATGTTGACTGTGTCAGCTACTTATCTATAAAATCTGTATGTTTATATTTAATACCTAAGTTTAAAAATAGCCAGATATAGCTTATCAAAGCCTGTTCTAAATATGAGGTAAGGAAATATGCCTTGTGAGGTTTTCTTGATTCCGTACCTGGAAGCTTCCACCCATCGTATGATTCTTTCAGGCCTACAACATTCAGAAACTTTGGGGATATATCATACACTCCAATTTTTAAACAGAATGTCAGATCATCTTCCTTGTAACATACTTCCTCAGAATTGATGCTGCTAAGATTAGGTTAGTAAATCCTATGTCACTGAAAATAAGACATGATGGGAGACATGGAAAATTAGGTGAAAGTCTAAAGATAATATTTATAAAAGCTCTAATTCTGAATCATAGTTTAGCAGGTTTCCTTTATCTCATTTGCCTTTAACCGGAACAGTGAGGAAGGATAAGTTATGTTTGAATGCCAGGTCAATCATGTGCCACACCCTGAGGACCTTCATTCTCATCTACATGTTCAAACAAACTTATCTGTATGCACTTGTTTCATTTCCTTTCATTTTATACATTCCAAGAGTAAAAGGTTAAGGAAATGATTGGTCCACTAGTGGGAAAAAGTGGCAAGAAGACGACAAGCGACAGGGAGAAAGCAGAACTACTCAACTTGTTTTTTGCATCCGTAATTACACAAAGGGAAAAAACAGTCCAACCTATCAAAAACAGTACCATAAAAAACAGATTAGAAACACAAGTTAAGATAGGCAAGAAAATGGTAAGTGGGCACCTGTCCAGCCTAGAGGAGTTCAAATCACCAGGACCAGATGGACTACACTCCAAGGTTCTGAAGGAACTGGCAGATGTGATCTCAGAACCACTGAACTATGTCTTTCAAAGATCCTGGAGCACTGAGGAATTACCAGAGGACTGGAAAAGAGCTGATGTAGTTCCCATCTTCAAAAAAGGGGAAAAAATGGATCCAGGAAACTATAGACCTATCAGCCTGACCTTGTTATCTGGGAAGATCTTGGAAAAGATAATCAAGCAATGAATCAGCAAACATCTAGAGGCAAACAAAGTCATTACCAAAAGCCAACATGGGTTTGTCAAAAACAGATCATGCCAGACAAATCTTATTGCATTCTTTGACCAGGTGACAAAATTAGTGGACCAGAGGAATGCTGTGAATATAAGTTACTTGGACTTCACTGGAGGCATTTGGATTTACTTGGACTCACTGGAGGCATTTGATAAAGTAGACTACAACTTACTACTTGATAAGATAGAAAAAAGTGGTTTAGACAGCATCACCACCAGATGGATTCGTAGCTGGCTGACCGTCCGTATTCAGCGTGTGGTCCTCAATGGAACTGCATCTACATGGAGGGAAGTGTATAGTGGGATGCCCCATGGCTCTGTTCTAGGTCCAGTGCTCTTCAACATCTTCATCAATGATTTGGATGAGGGGATAGATGGGGTACTTATCAAATTTGCAGATGACACCAAGATGGCAGGAATAGCCAACACTCCAGATGATAGGCTTAAGATACAGAAGGATCTGGACAGACTCGAACATTGGGCGCTATCTAACAAAGTGAAATTCAATGGTAAAAAGTAAGTTCTACATTTAGGCAAGAAAAACCAAATGCACAGGTATTGTATAGGTGGTACCTTGCTCAATAGTAGCAACTGTGAGAGGGATCTCAGAGTCCTAGTGGACAATCATTTAAATATGAGCCAACAGTGTGCTGCAGCTGCCAAAAAAGCCAACACAGTGCTAGGCTGCATTAACAGAGAGATAAAATCAAGATTACGTGAAGTGTTAATACCACTTTACAATGCCTTGGTAAGGCCACACTTGGAATCCTACATCCAGTTTTGGTCACCATGATGTAAAAAAGATGCTGAGACTCTAGAAAGAGCACAGAGAAGACCAACAAAGATGATTAGGGGACTGGAGGCTAAAACATATAAGCAACGGTTGCTGGAATTGGGTATGTGTAGTTTAATGAAGAGAAGGATGAGAGGTGACATGATAGCACTGTTCCAATATTTCAGGGGCTACCACATAGAAGAAGCAATCAAGCTATTCTCCAAAGCACCTGAAGGCAGGACAAGAAGCAACAGATGGAAACTAACCAAAGAGAGAAGCAACCTAGAACTGACAGTTAGAACAATTAATCAGTGGAACAACGTGCCTCCAGAAGCTCTGAATGCTCCAACACTGGAAGGTTTTAAGGAGAGACTGGACAGCCATTTGTCTGAAATGGTATAGGGTTTCCTGCCTGAGCTAGGGGTTGGACTAGATGACCTCCAAGGTCCCTTCCAAATCATCATCATCATCATCATCTCAGTGTCAGCCAGATGTTCAGACTGTATTAGGCATTTTTGTCTACTTATCGAGTCCTTACCAAGGACCTGGGATAGGCAGATGTAGATGTTTGATGGTATTACAGATATTGTCGCAGAATGGAAGCAGTTCCTAGTAAGGCTGCCTTTTGCAATTGACTAATGGTGAATTTGTCAATGCCAATGGTGTTCAACATGTTTTGGGATTACACCCCAGGCACCTATTGCTATTGGTACTACCCTTGCTTGCCTTTGCCACAGTCTTTCTATTTCTATTTGTAGGTCTTTGTATTTTGTTATCTTCTCCAATTCTTTCTCGTCTATTCTGCTGTCTCCAGGCACTGCCACATCCACTATCCAGACTTTTTTGTCTTTCTTATCGACAATTGTTAAGTCCAGGGTGTTATTTTGCAGATGCTTGTCTGTTTGAATTCTGAAGTCCCAGAGCAGTTTAACTTTATCATTTTCTATGACTTTCTCTATTTTATGATCCCACCAGTTCTTGCTTACAGGCAAATGATATTTCTTGCAAATCTTCCAATGCACCATTGTTGCTACTATGTCATGCCGCTGCCTGTAGTAAGTCTGTGCAATCTTCTGGCAGCAGCTTACCAGGTGGTCCACTGTTTCTTCAGCTTCTTTGCATAGGCAGCACTTACTGTCTGTTGCTGTCTTCTCAATTTTGACTTTGTATGCATTTGTCCTTAAGGCTTGGTCTTGTGTGGCCAGAATTAGTCCCTCGGTCTCTTTCTTCAACTTTCCTGCTCTTAGCCATTGCCAGGTCTTGTTATTATCTGCTTTCCCAGCTATTTTTTTAATGTACTGGCCATGTAGTGCTTTGTCTTCCCATGCCTCTATTCTGTTCTTCATTTGGTCTTTCTTGTAGACCAGTTTGGTCTCTCCAGTAGTCAGTAACCCTTCCTGATATACTCATTTCAGTGCATCTTCATCATTTCCTTCAGATATTCTTCCAAAGCCATTTTTTCTTCTTCAACCATCTGATGTGCTTGCAGCATTCCATGTCCACCTTCTTGCCTTGGTAGATAGAGTCTGTCAATGTCACTGCGTGGATGAAGGGCATGATTCATTGTCATTATTTTTCTGGTCTTCCTATCCATTGCTTTTAGTTCTGCTTGAGTCCAGTCCACTATTCCAGCTATGTATCTAATGACTGGAATTGCCTAGGTGTTGATTGCCTTCACAGTATTTCTTCCATTGGATTTGGGCTTTAAGATCTTCTTCACTCTCTTGATGTACTCACCTCTAATCTTTTTCTTGACTGCAGTGTGCTTGATGTTGTCAGCTTGAAGGATACCCAAGTATTTGTAGTAATCTTCCTCATCCAGACTCTTAATGTTATTTTCTTGGGGCATCTTTACTTCTTCAGTTTTCACTATTTTTCTTTGTTTGAGAGTTAGTGTGGCACATTTGTCCAAGCCAAACTCCATTGCAATATCTTGGCTATATATAAACGGACAGTGTTCAGCAGCGATTCTATTTCAGATGATTTTTCCATATAGCTTCAGATCATCCATGTAAAGGAGGTGGCATAGTCTGGCAGATGTTTTTAATGTTTGATAGCCATGTCCTGAGTTATTCATTATTATTATTATTATTATTATTATTATTATTATTATTATTATTATTATTATTATTATTATTATTATTATTTTGAAACTTAACATTAAGAAAACCAAGATCATGGCATCCGGCCCTCTCAATTCCTGGCAAATAGATGGGGAAGAAATGGAGGTAGTGACAAATTTTATTTTCCTGGCTCCAAGATCACCGCAGATGGGGATTGCAGCCAAGAAATTAAAAGATGCTTGCTCCTGGGAAGGAAAGCCATGGCAAATCTAGACAGCACACTAAAAAGCAGAGACATCATTCTGCCAACAAAAGTGTGTATAGTCAAGGCTATGGTCTTCCCAGTTGCAATGTATGGCAGTGAAAGTTGGACCATAAGAAAGGCTGAGCACCAAAGAATTGAGGCCTTTGAACTATGGTGCTGGAGAAGACTCCTGCGAGTCCCTTGGACTGCAAGGCGATCAAACCACTGAGTCCTAGATGAGATCAACCCCTGACTGCTCGTTAGAAGGCCAGATGAAACTCAAATACTTTGGCCACCTAATGAGCAGGAAGGACTCACTGGAGAAGAGCCTAATGCTGGGAAAGATTGAGGGCAATAGAAGAAGGGGATGACAGAGAATGAGGTGGCTGGATGGAGTCACTGAAGCAGTAGGTGTGAGCTTAAATGGACTCCAGAAGATGGTAGAGGACAGGAAGGCCTGGAAGAATGTTATCCATGGGGTCGCGATGGGTCGGACATGAACAAAATTACTACTACTACTACTACTACTACTACTACTACTACTATTATTATTATTATTATTAAAAATATTAAATAATTTGGCATCAATTGCTATATTTCATGTCACTGAAAATAAAACAGAAATAGAATAAATAATATAATTTACATAAGAAGTATCTCAGGCACTTCCCACAATTACCTTAGAAATACCCTGAACAATCCTTTAATCCCTCAGGGGTCGGTCCTCTCGCCTCTCCTGTTCAACATCTACATGAAACCGCTGGGTGAGATCATTCGTAGCTTTGGAGTAGGGTACCATCAGTATGCTGATGACACCCAGCTTTTCATCTCAACTCCAAACAGCATCAGTGATGCCCTCGACGTGATGTCCCGCTGCCTGAAAGTGGTCTGGGAATGGATGGGGAGGAACAGGCTTCAACTGAACCCGGACAAGACTGAATGGCTGTACGTACCGGCAAGCCAGGATACTCAGAGCATCCCACCCCTTAACATCGGGGGTGAGTTACTACCCCCTGTTGATAGGGCCCGCAACCTGGGTGTCCTCCTAGACTCGCAGCTATCCCTGGAAGATCACATAGGAGCTGTGACCAAGGGGGCCTTCTCCCGGGTTCGACTACTGTGCCAACTACGACCCTATCTGGACCTGGATGCCTTACGTACAGTCACCCATGCCCTTGTGACCTCTCGCCTAGACTACTGTAATGCTCTCTACATGGGGCTGCCCTTGAGATCCACTCGGAAGCTTCAACTGGTGCAAAGTGCAGCGGCACGGACACTTTTGGGGGCCTCCCGATACTCCCATATCACCTCTCCTCCGTGAGCTGCACTGGCTTCCGGTTGCCTTCCGAGTGAAATTCAAGGTGCTAACAATGACATACAAAGCCCTACATGGCATGGGTCCGGACTACCTACGGGAGCACCTTCTGCCAATGTCAACACCCCACCGTCCTGTGTGCTCCCACAGGGAGGGCCTCCTCAGGGTGCCACCGCTCAAGGAATGTCGGCTGATGGCCCCCAGGGAGAGGGCATTCTCAGTGGGTGCGCCAGCCCTCTGGAACTGCTTGCCAACTGAAATCCGGATGGCCCCTGACCTCCGCACCTTCCGACGCGACTTAAAAACTTACCTGTTCCAGCAGTCCGGCCTGGCCTGATAGCTCTAATTGGGGTCCCAGTTTGTTTTGACTATTGTTTTTCAGTATTGTTTCAATCTCTATACCTACCTTACTCTGTACACCGCCCTGAGTCCCTCGGGAGAAGGGCGGTTTATAAAAACAAATAAATAAATAAAATAAATAAATAAATATAATAGGGGAATAGCATATTCCTTATATTTCAGATGGAGATCTGGAACCTTTTGGCTTATCTAAGGTCACCAGCAAATTCACAGGTGGAACAATTGACTTAATTCACAGGTGCAACAATTCACAGTTCCTTTCTGTGGTTCACATCACCATTTACTTTAGATGAGCAGAAAATACATCAGGAATAGAAAAATAAAGGACAAAAGGCAAAAATAGCACTGGAGGAAAGAGGTTTTTAAGTACTAGCCCCATTTGTGATTCCCTCATTTCCAGTCACCCATTTCTCTTGAGTTTTCCCTAAATTAGATTCTTAACTGTATGCTTCCTAGTATACCTGGAGACCCCATCAAGGAAAAGCAATGATGCAACCAGTCTGTTGGCCAGCACTTTGACACCCCTACTATATAGGAATGTTTACTGACCAATAACACAATTGTCCTTCAAAATAAACAAACTGAGAAGTTTGTTTTGGAATAACTTTCTTCTCTAATGTGGCACCATGAGTGAGTACAACATACTCACCTCCTAATGAAAATTATTATTCACAAGGTGTTTTGAATGTGTGATAAAATTCAAATTCTAAATGGTTTTGTATAACTCTTACTGTCAGGAAAAGCTTTGAATAATATGATAATATATTACATGCCTCAAAGATAATATATTCATCATTAAGATAAAAAGCTTTGAAATGCCATACAAAGTATGTATTTCTTTAAAAAAAATACTGTCTTATAAAGCTCAAGGAATTTTGCAGTAAAAAAAATTAGGTAATAAATTTCTGGAATCTATCCTTGAGAATACTGGTTCCATTCATTTATTAAGCCAGGTATTTTTAACCATGCTTTGTTTATAAGCCCTAGTGATCAAATTGATCTTGAATTTCTGAAAACCTGAATTCTGATATATTTTCTCATGCTAAATCTGCATTATGAGCTAACAAGACTTTAAAATTGGTTTTTTTAAAAAATATGGAAATTTTGAATATATGCTGGGATTGTTTGCAGACTAATTACTTTCACCATTTCCTGTGCTAACTACTGGTAATATTTTCAACTAAAAATATATTGACATTTAAATTTTATCAGAAGCATTTTTAGCTCTAGCAACACCAACTAGAATTAACAAATTTTATAAGATCAAAAATTACACAATTAATCTTTGATAAACTTTATCAAACTTTACCGATGCTGAGATAAACACCTAGGAAAAAGCTTATTTCCAATGGGAATTGGAAGGACGTAATAATCATAATGAAAACATTGAAGGTATTCTACCATTAATCTAAAGAAACTAGAATCTTAATTAAGGCACAGAAATATTTTTCCATACATTTTGTAGAGCAGACATTGAGCATCTAGGAACAAGTGTGGACTTGTGAATGAATGAAGGAACTATTAGAAATTGCAGAAGACTGTTCTTCAGTTTCATGGAGGAAGTCAGTGGTTTTATTCACAATAGAATCAGAATAGGAGTAAGAATATACTTGGGAAAGATTCATATTCCAAAGCCCAATCTTTTCAATCTCTGAAGAGTTAAGAGTGCATTGCTTTCCTATCATTAATGATATCAGTCTGAAAAAAATTAGACAGATATCCAGCCATCCCTAAATCACAAATTTAAGACCAGTCATCAACACTTTTCACCTAGTCAAGCATTTGCAGCTGACCATGATATGATTTTCAGAAAGATTTTGACAATGGAATAGTAAAATTATTTTTAAAAGAAGCTATGTCCCATTTGTTGTCCTGGAACAAGTTACTATTAAAACCGTACGGTGAAGGTTAATAATCAGCAGTTTCTATTGTTCAGTTCTGAAGGGGAATGAGGCAGGGATGTCCCGTCATCCCTGCTGCTTGCCTCAATCACCAAGTATTTGACAATAGCCCTTAGAAAGAATTCTTACATCAAAGAACTGTACTGTAAGAATGCCAGCCTAAAGTCAACATTTATAGGGAGATGTTTTACAGCAACAGCTTGGCCATGGCTCCTTGGCAGCTAATAAACTTACTAAAGAATTTGGACCCTCCCGAAATATAACTGAAACTTGAACAAAAACAGAAACGTATGATTATGTTATGAACAGTACTCAAAATCACTATTTAATTATATTTCCTTGCTTTAACAAAATTGAAGCCATTTTACAATTCAGTTCTTTTGTTTTGCAATCGTACACACTTATGTTTTTTATTCTGATCTAGTTCACCCTAATTTAATATGTCTAGATTGCAACTAGCCACCCTCTGTTGCCATAACCTTGACAAATTGTGCATGAAAGATATACCGTGCTTACTTTGCATTCCAGAGATATAGAATTATTATTACACTAGAATTCTCTTTTTGTTCTTATCCACCTATTTAACTGACCAGGATCTGACCAAACAAACATTGTTACATTTTATTTTATTTTATTTTACATTTTATTTGAGTATGTCAAAGCCCTAGGTTGAAAAGTAATAGGTTACGCTTGATAAGTAAATGCAGTATATTAATGCCTACTTTGACAGAAGATTAATGCTGCTTTAAAAATTCAAAACACACACAATAACAAATATGGTATCACTTCATCCTAGATCTTTGATCCCTTCCCTTCTTGAATTCAGTGTTTCCATTTATATGTCAAGAAAGTGTGGAAACCTATATCTAGAGGAAAATGTAAAGGAATGGAACAGAGAAAGGTGCCTCCTGCTTACTCTGTCTATTTTGGCTGGACTTAATCTAGAGTTACTAAAATGGATTTTTTCCAGCTAGGAAAGAAATGAAAGCCATTCTGTGTGCCCGTGGCCATTCTCGTTAACCTCAAGGAAAGGTGAAGGAAAGTTTCAAGAGCAGAATAATAGGGCTTTTTTTTGGAATGGACTTTATATCTACATTGTCACCAGACATCCAACCAAACTCAAGGAAGTTATTTGGAGACAAAGGCCAGGGACTAGATTAAGGGATTACGAGAGGACAGACTGCCTGCAAAATGGCTAGGATCTGGTCTGCTGGTGCCCTGTCCTTCTAAAACAGTGGTGGCGAACCTTTTAGAGACCGAGTGCCAAACTGCAACCCAAAACCCACTTATGTATCATCAGGTCCTGAGTGGGAGTGGCTCACTGGGTAGCTGTGGCTATGGTGGAAATGGCAGTCTAGGTGGGCATGGCCAGGGTGGGCGTGGCCAACTCGATGTTGCTCTGGTGGGTGGGGCAGTGGGCAGGAGGGCATCTTGCTCAGTGGGTGGGGGGGCATGGGGGGAAGCTCCTGAGCCCCACAGTTCTTTTGAGGGAGCGGGAGGCTGGGCTGTGTTGGGATCGGGACTCCTCATGCCTTCCGCTGCCCGCCTGCGCTCTTCTGCCAAAGACGCCGCGGCTCCGCTTGCCTCCAGGGCAGGGTCGCGCACGGGGACGCATATAAGGCTGCTGCCTCACTTTCCGTGTCATGCTGGGACTGGGTGCAGAGCCTCCTCTTGGCTTCTTCCCCCGTGAACATCGGGACCGCCCACCCCACCTACTGCTCATCTCGGGGCAGCTGCCACCATCCCACGCTCTCCAGGCCGTCACCGGCGTGCCGGGATGTCTCCCTTCGGGCTTCCTCAGCCTCTCCCTCCCTCCCTCCAGGCTGGGGCTGGTCAGATTCCTCCCTTGGGCAGCCCTGCGCCCATCCCCGGCCAGCCCTCCTCCTCCATCCTCCTGCTCCTTCTTTCGGGCAGACCGCAGTTTACTGAGCCGGGCGCGCCTCTCCCCGCAAGCGTCCTCAAGCGGAGGAGCCAGGCAGCCATGGCTCTCACTCCCCTCCAGCCTCAGCACGCCCAGCTGGCTGGTGACGGGCTGGAGAGCGCGAGATGGCGGTAGGTGCCCCGGGACGAGCGCTAGGTGTGGTGGGTGCTTCCAATGTCCACGGGGCCTGTCTCCTTCATAGACTGGAGAGATCAGGGGAACATCCTGACAAGGCAGCCAATGATATTACCAGGCCATAGTTGTACCATGGTTAGGTGCAACTCAGAACATACCTTTCGCTACTATGCAGTGGATGATAAAAAGTGTGATGTGATCCTCAACTACAGTGCAGCTGCTGCCCACAGGGAAATAACATAAAGATGGGGAATTTCTTCCTTCCACTTTTTTAATCATTTCAGATCGCTTTTTGAGTTACAGGGCAGCATGCTGCCTGGGAATTCTGGGAGTTAGTCTATGCCTCTTAAAGTTGCCAAGTTTGAAAACAAGAGTTACTGTTTCCACAATGCTAGAGGGGAAACCGCCTGGAAAGGAAAATATGGCTGGAATCTCCCCAAGTCCCATGACAATCTATTCTGAAAACAAAAGGGCTACTGGACGGCCTTATCCTTCAGCTCTCTGGGTCTCATCTAGTCGATCTTCCACTTCTGTGTACCTGAGAAGACGTCTACAGCCGTTGGGGACTACAAATAAAGAGCGTGACCCTAGCTGACTCATCCGACGGCTTTCCATCTTGCCGCTGCCGGTCCCGCCTCCGCGACCTGCTCGCTCTTTGCGCCACACGCAACTGGGTGATGTCTACCGACCCGAGGCGCACTTGTTTCCTTCTCCACCCGGCTGACGTCGAGCTTCATCTGACCGCCCTGCCTGACTGCCGGCCTCTCAGTGGTGGCGGCGGCACTGCATATATATCCCTCGCTCGATGGGTATGGAGTGTTTCGCCGCTCCGAGCTTAAAATTCGCCAGGCGCCAAGGGAGTCCTCCTCAACCACTTCAGCGCGCTTTTCGCCCACTCTTTGCTTGGCAAACTGGTCCCCGAGGACGCTCCTTTCCCCTCAATGCGTGCCCCGCTCTTTCTCCTCCTCCTCCTCCTCCCGCTGCTCCAGAGTCCAGGTGAGTGGGCGGACAGGCGAGCGAGCGAGCGACGGACCCTGTCGAGAGGCGGGGCAGAGGGGGCGCGAAGCTTCGGCGGTCACCCCGAGGGTTAGGGTTAGGGCGCTTGACCTCGGAATTTGGAGAGTGGTGCGTTGCTGGGATTGGGATCGTAGCTCGCTACAGTTTTCTGAATTGGGCCCCGCTTTTCCCGGTTTTTTCACTCCTGGAAAGTTATGGTGGAACTACACTGCGGTTTGGAAATAGGAGGCGCCCGAAAGGCTGAGGTGCAGCGGCGGCGGGGGCGGGGGGCGGGGGGGAGTACCTTCTGCGTTTTCTGCCAACTTCTCTCTTCCCCACTTCTCAATTTGTCTTTTTTGTTTTAGGTATTTGAAAAGTCGCTTAGGTGCGATGGGAGCCTCATTGAAACTATCCTAAAAATCTCGTTGCTGTATTTATTATTCGTTCTATTGAGTTTATCTCTATTTTACCTGCCGTTTCCGTACCTTCTATTTCTCTCTCACACCTTATGGTCCAAGAACCCTCTTAAGAGCAGCTGGATCTCTGTTGGAGATCTTTTTTCTGAGTGCGGAATTACAACCCAGCTCTCTCTCTGTCTGATCCTGCCTAAGTTTCCTTGTACCCTTGTAGGTCTTGCAATAACAATATTTTTGCTGCGGATGCTTCTTGTTTAATTTCCACAAATTAAATCACAAAAGGATGCACTCTTATTTTCCTCTACTTTAAAGGAATCAGGGTGATGAGAGCATATTGTCTGAAGCAGGATTTGAATTAAGAAGCGTTGTTTACACCCCACAGTGTTGAGTGGAGCTTAATTCAAAGTGATTCTTAGTGAGTCTTCAGGTTTTAAATGGTAATTTCTTTTCTAGAGGACTTTTAAATACTGAATGATTTTAGATTATGATTTTAGAAAAGGATGAAACATGTTGCAAGCTTTAAATCAGAACGACTGGGTATTTATTTTTGTCATTTGTGTGGTCAAATCCATTGCGTAGTATAATTTGCTCCTGTACAAAGATGCCTGTTTAACTGATTACGGTAATCTCTCTGAGGAAAATATTTATCTGAGGATATTAGTGTAGAACTACAGCCAGCACTTCATTCACATTTCCAAAATGGGTGTGTGTGTGTGGGGGGGGAAATGGATGAATCCTCTGGCAATCATGATTGCTACTCAATTCTATGTTCTCAGAAGTGGTTTTGTTAAAAGTATATGTTTAGCTCAGGTTAGTAGCCATTGTAGGAGATTGATATTTCTTAAAGAATGATTGGTAAGATTCTGGTTAATGGAATGCAATAACCTGGAAGTTGGCCAGGCAATTTTAACATTCTGGGACAATCTAAGCAAATTCACATTAGAAAAACCCGAGAGCTGTTTTCTGAATGACTCACTGTGGGAATAAGAGTAACTACATGTGCAATAGCTGCCAAGTGTAATTTTCAGATAAACGCCTCTCTGCTAGTTTTGCCTGACTGGTTAGAATGGTATCCATTCCTTTCATTTCTCTTCCACAGTCTACCAGCATGCTTCTGGATCAGAACTGAATGTGACAAAAGATGAGCAAAGCATGCCCAGCCTCAACACATTCAACATATCTTCCACTGATCGGTTATCTTCAGGGGTTGAGGCTGAAGAGGCTGAAGATAATGTGAAGGAAGCGAGAGAATCTCAGTTCCTTGTGAATGATGCAGGAAGAGGTAGGTTAAAGTATGGAGTGCTTGCCCGTGATGTTCCTCTCATCTGGGACTGAGGCACCAATGCAATTTTTATAAAGAGCTGTCGCTTTGTCTCTTCTAATAAGGCAAGGGCTCTCTTAGAATTTACTCTAAGCATTGTAGAACCCTATTCTTCCTTTATGTTTATCCTTGCAATCCAGATAAAATGGATTGCAGATAAAAATGGATGTACCATGGAAGAGAATATTTATAGCCCAGGGTTGAACTTGATGCTCTCTGAACTTGGTGGTTTTCTTGAAGAAGTTTCATTACTAAACTAGATAACTCAGAGCACTTCATGCTTCTCAGAGCATTGATGGTGTTATCTAGTTTGGTAGTGAAATGTCTGCAAGAAAGCCACAAAGCTCAGAGACCACCAAGGATCCCAGAAAACGGATATGTTTAAGAAGGCATTTAATAGACTTATATCTGCACAATGGAGTCTTTATGAAAAATGCTGGGTTTTTGTCTTTTTTTCCTTTCTAAATAAATCAATAGTCACATGCTTGTTGTTAAACAATTATTATAATATTAATCATCTGAATGATTGGGTAGCACCTTCCAAGAATTTGAAGATTCTTCTATAGCTTATATATCATTGGCAAGGATTTCTTCGCACTAATAAGAAAGAAGTACATTTTGGATGAAAGGATGAAGTTGGTTTCTGAACTCCAACCATACCTCTACAATATAAATTTAAGATAGTGTTGCAACCAATCGATTTCTCTCAAGATATCCTGGGAACTTTAGTATTTGGTACTTAGTATGTGTATCAAGAAGCACTGACAAAATATGTCTTTCAAGAAACTTTGGTGAAGCTAAAAATCCCAGAAAGGTTTTTTTTTTACAAATACTTAATAGTATGCAATTACTGTGTTCACCATGCAGGTTTCAACTTCTCACTGTAGTAAAAATTGCTTTTTGACCAAAATGACGCTTATTTACTGAGGAAGAAATAAATGGATTTTACTGTCACCCTGAGAATCAAATCTTCAAAAAACAGTGGAATACTGAAATGAAATATAAGGAATTCTTCTGTTTTTAAATAGTCTATATTGTATTAGATCATCCAACTTGCACCATAAACATACTTTGTCCAAACCCCCATGTAATGTGTATTGGAATGAATGGAAATTTGAAGACATAAAACAAGCCTTTTTAATATCACTATATTGTTTATTTTGATTCTTCAAAATCATAATAGCAATAGCAATAGCACTTAGACTTATATACTGTTTCATAGTACTTTACTGCCCTCTCTAAGCAGTTTACAGAGGCAGCATATTGCTCTCAACAATCTGGGTGCTTGTTTTACTGACCTTGGAAAGAGGGAAGGCTGAGTTAACCTTGAGCTGGTGGGAATCGAACTCAGGCCATCAGCAAAATCAGCCTGCAATACTGCATTCCAATCACTGTGCCAGTACGGCTCCAAGTTAGAAAGAGATAAGTATCTGCCAGCATAACAAAGAGGTGCATATAGTATAGAAAGGAAACTTCTCTGCTGTAACGCTGGTTCTCCGAATATTCTAATTCTTCCTCCCACCATGAGGTCTGCCCCCATCTTTCTGTCCTTCTGGAAGGATCTGAAGATATGTCTATGCCAGTTGGCCTGGGGACCCTATGGGAGAGAACCTCACTGGAGGTGGTTATTGGACTAATTAACTGACCCCACCTCTCCCCTGCACTTCCTGCCCCTCCCATCCAACCATCTTTAATTCATATTGTTGTACTTTCATTGTTTATTTGTATTGTTTCACTGCTTTACTATTGCCATGTTTACATTTTTATCATTTCTTCCATTTTACTCTTGTAAGCTGCCAGAGTAGCCCCACAGTGAGATGGGTCCCAAATAAATTTAACAAACAAATAAAATATGTCAATAAAAATAAATTTAATTTTGAGACATGTTCAAATAAAATCTGAATTTATTTCCTCTGATATAGCTTTAGAGGGAATTAACCTTTTTCTGATTTATATTTCTTTTTAAGTAGTTTAGTAAGCCATTCTTCATTTGGGCTTTCATTTGCAATATTAAGAAGGAATTGATATTCATAATAAAATGGACTTTTTCCATTTTTTCCCATTTCCATTAAAAAAGGCATAGTTTCTCTTAAAATGTATCTGTAACTTATTGATGGATACTTAATGTGAATGATAAAATTAGAGCTTAGATATTAAAATCAGATTGGATCAGTTTATCAGGATGTAGAAAATCAGAAATTCAATCAAATATTATTTCTTAGGAATACGAACATAATTTATTGTCATTGATATATGCTCATATTTCCTGAGCCAATGTATTTTAGTTTCAAAGTATTTGAGTCATAAATATTTTTTTCTAATGGAGTCAAATTGAATATCTTCTTATAAATCATTTGAGTTAATCATTGCATGTTTATGTTGGTTGCGCTACAGTAGTTTTGGCAGAGCTGGTCCTGGAGCAGCTTCATCTTTGTTTTTTACCTCTGTTTTAGAAACAAGGGGAAATATTCGCTTTACTCCCATTCTATTCACAGACATTCCGTATTGATGGCAAAAACTGAAAAAGGAATCAATTAGTGTACCAAGATTTTTGAGATATCAACCAAAAAGGAGAGGGAGTAGCAAACCACAGATGACCCTGGTTTGCTATGTTATTTGTTGTGCATTCACTGGGTGAGTGCCACAAGCATCATTATTATTTCTCAGTCATGCTTAGGATATCCGTGAACATGGACAGAAGAACAGGCAGTGAAAACACTCAGAATTCTTAGGATCAATGTACATCTCTAGCCGAAAGCCGCTGTGGATAAAAATATTAATGCTGCCCAATAAGTATTTGTCAGACAAAATGCAAGAGAAAAATGATATGAATTTTAATTACAATAACATAAAGGAGTCAAAATGTCGTTAACCCAAGGCCCACACAACCATGGGTTGACTGGCCCCATGCGAAACGCCCCCTTCCCGTTTGTATTAAAAACTGTTAATCCACCGTCTTGGAATTCTTCACCTTCTCACATTTTTATAATGTTTTTAAAATTTTAAAGCCTTTAATCCTACATTATTCTGATTTTAATTTAATTTTATTGATGATAAAGGGTTAGAGATGGGCGGTTAAGAAAAATGATGTATAAATAAATATTTGCATCACATTTTTTAAACATGGATATTAACTCAAGTAAATATTTTTGTTGAATAGGTTAGTTTAGTTATCTTATTCATGTAGAATAAAGTTCTACATGGATAAAGGAATTACCGTAGTATCGTGTGTAATATGTTCATTTATTTTAGAATGACAAATTATATTATCTGTATTTTATTACATATATATGGATAACCTGATAGGAAATTCCCACAGACGCCATCTTGATCTCTAAGAGATCAAGATGGCGTCTGTGGGAATTTCCTATCAGGTTATCCATACAGTATTTAGGTCAAGAGCTACAAATGTCACCAAGTAGGATCTAAATAGCACAGGATCAAATGAAGACTTAAATCTGATCTCTCCACTTTTAATTTTGTTATTTTAATTGCTTGGCATAAACCCAATTGTTTAGATTGCAAGACCCTACTATTTTAAAAGAATATTCAGCGTGTAGTTTTATGACCTATTCTGATCTTACTATGTAATATATAAAGATTTCTGTTGGGTGACTAATCTGGATTATAATATTTAAAAATATTAAAAACAAATGTTTTGGAAGGTTTTTTATACAAAAGCCAACTTTAACTGATTACCTAATATTTGGGCTTACATAGAAACAATTCCTGTAGTTTCTCAGTTCATTCCCATTGGAAAACTATACTTACTTAACGATAGATGTTTCTATGATGTTCAATTATTTAAGTAACAGAAGGAGCTAAATATCTCTTTAAATTGAGATATGTTTGCTTGAATATCATTACTGAATTAAACAGTTAAATTGCAGAGTAAGTAGATTGAGTTGGATGCTTTAGAAATTATAAACGTGTTGGCAAAGGTGATATTTATGCAGCATATGCATGCAAATTTCTTTGTACTTAATTGAAATTAATCAGACTTAAGTAAAATTACATAGCTGGAATTGTATGCTTAATAGAAAATTGCATTTAACACTTGCTTTCTGATGCTTGAATTTTGTAGTTTGTTTCATGGCCTTTTCTCACTACACATTTAATGCATCACTTAGCCCTAACTACCGTATATCTATCTATCTATCTATCTATCTATCTATCTATCTATCTATCTATCTATCTATCTCTATCTCTATCTCTCTATCTCTATATCTACACCTATATCTACATTATATATATGAAACAGGCAATACTTTTGCTAATTATATATACTACTTACTTGCCTGTTATATATTAATGTTTATCCCTTCGGATAGTGATTAAGCAAACCAGGATAACCATAGTTCTTCCCTAGATGTATATCTGATCACAGGTTAGTTGACCTCCTTCCCAGAAAGAAGTCATAAAGAGTTATGGTGTTTTCAGACTTTGTTGATGTGATAATTTAAATAGAAAAACAAATTCTTTTCTAGAACAAGAAGGTTTGGCACAACCCTTCACGTTTTTGGGCTAGAGCATAATAAGCAGAGGCTGTATGATCAGGAGGGAGCTCTTGGGTTGCCAGACCTGTTCCTGACAAACTGCAAATAAGAAAATGCCTCCTTCATAGAATACATTTTTGACACTTATCGGATCAGTCATGCTCTATCAGTCTGATATAACATAAAGGGCTGTTATGAAAATAAAACTGGGAAAAAAATCATTTCATATTACTTTGGATTACTTGGAAAATGGATTCAAGCTTACAACTTTATGATTATGCTCATATGTAATGAGGGAGAATTCTGGTGTATCATTCATGAGTTCCTGACTCATTCTCTCTTATTTAGGTCCTTCTATTATGGGAAGAGCTTAATCAATTTTTATATGCCCTCCAGATGAGTAACAGCAAGTTCCCATCATTCCCCAGTAGTTACCCTGAAGTTATAATTTAATACATCTTGAGGATATTAGATGTGGGGAAGCTGGGTTAAAATAACTGAGGTAAAAACTCACTAAGGTTTTTGACCCAATATGCCTCTTTCCAAGACAAGGGTTGTATGTCCTTGAGAACCTGTTCAAGCAATTTGATAAGCTAGAGGAGACAACCTGGAGTCCCCAGATGTTTTGAACTACAACCTCCACAATTCTTGCCATTGGCCATCCAGGCCTCTTGGGATTTCAAGTCCAAAACATCGGGAGGCCCCCAGGTTGCTTGCCCCTTGTAGTTTAACCACTCCTGCTGATGGGAAAAGCCAAATGGGTACCAAAAGGTTGGTATGTGGTACCAATATATAATAACCAAGAATCATCGAAATGTAGCTAGTGTTGTGAGTTGGCCACAAAGCTTTCACGTTAAAGGCTAGTAAACAAAACCAGAAGTTGTTTCATTATGATTTCAAATCACCTTTGAGCTAGAGAATTGACTATACCCCACCTGTAAGTGGAGTCATGTCAGGGAGAGATGAATAATTCATTCAGACTGTTTTATGCTGATTAGAAATGAGAAATCCATTGCAAATCATAGTCTCAATCCCACAATATGCATTTTTGAATTGGCAGATCATTGTGAAACCCTGTCTAAAACCACATAATTATCTACTCTGATCTTTTAAACCCCTCTGAAATGTAAATATCTTTGTGGTTAACCATGTTACCACACCTCATTACAATTGTTAAATGTCTATTTAATTTATCTTATTGCTGACCCAGTAGTGTTTATATTATTAGTTTTGACTTTATTGCACAGAGAAATAAGAAATGACTGGCTATATTAAAATGTTTTGCACACTGACTTTAATTGCATTTAGAAAAGCAGAAGTTATTACAAATCCCATTTCTCTTTCCTGCTTTTGAAATTTTTAAAAATGTGAAATAATTGCACCAAACCAATACTTTACTTAAATATTTATTTTTATTGAGATTATCAATGAATTCTTCTTATTCTTGTTCACTCCAGAGATATAGCTAACTCTTGCTTCTAATTATGAGAACATGATATTTCACTGACTAGAATAGCAAATTGACTTTACCATGTAGAAAACTGCATGTTTTCATGAATTTGTTTTCTTGTTGCAGTAGAATTGCTGGCACAAACCATAGTTGCACAATATGCTTAACTCAGTTAATTCAGTTAACTCAGTTAGCAATGGTTCTGGCAATATGTCTTCACACATCAGAAGTCATGCAGATTCCCATTCATTTTCTTCTGGAAATGCCTGCTATTCCATGAGCTTTGTACAAACCATTGCACTGCTGATCTTGGTCCAGCATCCTAAGGAAGAAAACCAATAGCAAAGGAGACTGCTATCCCCAATCACAGTGACTCACTGCATTTAAGATAAATGTTGTAGAGGAGCTCCAAGTTGTGACTTTGTAGATGAGGGTGGTCAATTACTTTTACTAGGCTACAGTGTTTGCATAAAATAGCTAATGGGGTTAATGGTTCATTAAGGGCTAATTAATACAAACCTGGGACTGTTTAAGGTAAATCCCAAATTTGACTAAAATTTATGGATTTCCATGACAAATAACCACTACAGATGAACATAGCCATTGCGTATATAGGCTTGGTTGCCATTATGACAGCTTTGTAACTGTACTTGCAATCAAAATATTATTATGATTAGAACAATAGCTATCTGAGATTAAAATCTTTCTTCCATCTCTCAGCCAATCCAAGCCCCTTTCTTTGAGTTACTTATATAATAATGCTAATGGATGTGAGTCAAAGTCTTCTGGTGAGTTCACTGCAGTAAGGACAGATGCCAATGTTGGTTGTTGTTTTTCTTAGCAAGTTTCCCTCATGCAGAGTCCACTTGTTTTTGCACAGTGCTCACCTAGTTTCTACAGTGAAGCTGCATTTGCAACAAGGGTTTTGTTTATTAGGCAGCTTTCTGCTCCTTTGGGCGGAAAGGCTCAAGGTCACTCAGATGGTTTCTGTGCCTCTAAGGCAGACATGTCAAACACAAGGCCCAGGGGCCGGATCCGGCCCGTGAAGTGGTTTCATGTGGCCCGCGAAGCCATCCTGGAAACAGTGTGGGAATGGCCCCCACTGCCTTGGCCCTGGCCCAGAGACCCTCCTTCTGCCAGAGACCCTCAGATCTGTCCCACTCCTGCCCAGGCCCCCATAGACAACCTTGATGCGAACGATGTAGAGCTGGCCACGCCCACCCAGTAAGCTATATGCACTCTAGCCATGCCCACCCAGTAGGCCACGCCCACCCTGGCCATACCCACCCGGCCCCTTGAGGGCAACCGCAATGCTGATGCGGCCCTCAATGAAATTGAGTTTGACACCCCTGCTCTAAGGGATTGCTATAACCTAGGTCCTCCTTCTCTTAGACCAGCATTTTGATCACAATAGCACACTGGGTCTCTGCAGAAATTAAATATAATTAATATTTTTTCCAGAGAAACCACCCATTAAGAATCCAGCAAATTTAGATGGTGGAAAAAAGAACCCTAACAAACCCAAAAGAAAAGGAAATGAGAAGAAAACTAAAAGGAAAATTAAAACTCCATGCGAAGGAAAATATAAAGGTTTTTGTGTTCATGGTGAATGCAGATACATCGAACAATTTCTAATACCTGTTTGCACGTAAGTTATGTTGCAAATATTGATAAAACTGTTGGTATCTCTATTTTGATAAGTAATATGTTGCCATAGATGGCACTTGAAAGTATTATTCTCTCACAGAGTTATTAATAGAGTGATGAAACAGAATATATGGATCTGCTAAAAATATTAATTCCCTAACCACCAGTGTTCTGCAAGCATAAACAAAAATTAATAAAATGGCTCTGGTCACTATATTGCCTGTAATGTATATATCCTTCATTAATCTGGATTGAATTCACAAGGTGTAATTTTTTTTGGTTGGTATTTGGTGAGTTATGTGCAGCAGGCGTTTATGGCTGTAAACTATGGTTTATGACTGCAACAAATGAAGTTTATCACCGAGTGAGCTGCAATGAAGCTTCAGGAATCTGGAGATGAGTGCTGCTAGACCTTTGCTCAGATAAATGGCATATATCCCATGAACTGAATTTCAGTGATTTTTCCAGAACTTCTTGTTCTTCAGGGGCAAATCAAAGACCTCTAGAAGCCCAATGAACGTGCCAGTGACAGAACCAAGTTTCCAGATTTTTTTGGGGGGGAGGAGAACTAACATACGTAAGCTCCATGCACTATTCTGTAGCTGAAATGCTCCTGTTGTTATATTACTACAAGTAGTCCTCGATTTATGACTGCAATTGGGACAGGATTTCCAGTCGTAAGTCGTTACGGTTGTAAGCCCATGCACCCACATGACTGGACCTGATTTTACAACATTTTTGCTCTGATTGTTATGCAAATCACCATTAAGTAAATCCATGATGATTAATTGAGCACCACGGTCATAAGCGCAAACCTATTCTTCTGAATGGGCTTTTTTCCCCCAGAAACTAGCAAAAAAATTACAAATTATGTCACATAATCATGGAATACTGCAATGGATTGTAAAGGCAAATTGGTTGCCAAATACTCAAAATGCAGTCATGTGATTGCTCTCTCTCTCTCTCTCTCTCTCTCTCTCTCTCTCTCTCTCTCTCTCTGTGTGTGTGTGTGTGTGTGTGTGTGTGTGTTATGACATTTAACAATGACCTAAAGTGGCTGCAAAACTCTCATTCCAGGCCCATCATAATTTCAAATGGTCATTAAGTGGCCGGTTATAAGTCAAGGACTGCCTATATCCCTGATTCGACTAAAATGTCCCACTATATGCGTAAAAGAGCGTGGAGTTGTTGCATTATGGCCTCATATGAAAATGAAGCTGCCTTTCCTGGTGCTTTCCACCAAAATTATCAAGAATTGAAACTATTGTTTGAATTTGAAACTAACAGAGAGGGAATTAAGCAGCGGAATACAGTGGATGTACCTGGAGATACTTTGAACATCGTTTCAGTTTTCTGTGTAGTTTTAGGCAAGCAGTGATGCACAAAATAATTGTGCATTTTCATGATTTACTTTCAGATGCCACCCAGATTACTTTGGTGAACGTTGCGTGGAACAATTTTTGAAGACAAAAAGGACCAATAATGAAACAAGTGTCTTAAAAATAGAAGTTGTGGTAGTATCAATTTTCTTTGCGGTAGTCAGTTTTGCCATCTTTATAATTGTCATCACTGAACAGTAAGTTAAGTTATTTAAATCCCCTAGTTGAACCAAGGAAAGTAAAAAAAGTAATAAAATGGTAAAAAGACTGATAGATATCTGTGATACTTAATATATACTTAATATACTAAAGTTTTGTAAAATTGGTTGCCAGAATTAGGATTTTTGGTGCTAACTGATACTTTCTAAATATACATTTATGAAACATGGTGACTATATTCATACACTGGTGACTCCATTTTGTGAATATTGCAGTACACTCAAGTGAAAAGTATGTGCTATAATATATATATTAAGAAACCTTTCACAAAAAATAGTATTTTAGAGAAAATATACATCAAAGTACATATATAGGTTGAATCAGAAATAGGATACAAAAATGTAAATTGGCAAATACGAAACTGAATTCAGTTTTATTTCTCTATCCTTAACTTTAATTATATGGAGTAATATATTGGGGCAATTTTGTAGAGCAGTATTTACCTCACTTTACCTTCAAGAGCCTTTTGGAACATCCTAAAATAATGAATAGTGTAAGCAGACAGACCAGTATGGACATACTGAAATTCAGCATATCATAATCCTGGAGATTAAACTACAGTATATTTGACAGGTGATGATCTCATTAAGTCAATAAGAAATGAGCAATGGAAACAGCTAATGTGTCCTTTTGATTTTATGAGATATATTAAGCTTGAAATTGATGAAACTTAACATTTAAGTTTAATTATTTCAGATTGTTTACTCTAGCTATGACTCAGTTTGGATCTAGTCCTATGAAGTAAATGTATCAGACAAGCCTAATTAAGGTACAATAAATGGTAGATTGGTGACTTCCAAAACTATTACCAAATATGGTTTTCAAATAATTAACAAATTAAGGCTGTTGTGCTTTTGGCTGTTGTGTTTTACTATGGAAAAATAGTCCTGTAATAGAATTCAATGGCAAGAGAAAAGTGAAATTTCAGCACTGCTTAATCTTATTTAACTGAGCTTTATGTTTGGGACCATTAGCAAATGCTTATTGCTTTAAGTTTCACTCCTGTGAAATAATGCCTTAGCTGCTATCTACTGCTACCGATCTTAACAGTTCATCAGTAAGGTTCCCCATGCCACCATGATGTAAAGTCTGTTACTGAGGTACTTCCTGTGAGGTCCTGTAGATTTCATATCAAGGACCACATAACCAAGTTTCCATACTGCAGAACTATGACTGTATGTTTGTACATACACAGACACACATAATGATACTTTTAACCTATAGCTCACAGATGAAATCTCCATCTCAATTAAACATTCACCTGGCGACAATTGCAGGGCAAGGATTTGGCCCCTATCATTTCCACCCCTGCACAGCTCTCATCCTAAGAGGAACTATACTGCACTATACTATATCACTTCTGTTCCCCAGTCGCCTCCTTTTCCCAATCCTTTGTGTTAATATTTTGCTCAAACTGTAGCCTATTTTATAGCAATTTGTGGTACACGCAGTCCAGTCCAGTCTCTACCCTATCCCTGTCCTGAATTCCTTAAATAGAGTTGTATATCCATAATAATAATCATTATCATCTAAATGCTGGCCTTGTGACAATATTATGCATGTAACACATTGCCTATCTTAACATTTAATAAATAATTTTGACTTGGATTCTGATGTAAACTGGTCATTACAAGTTTGGAAGCTTTGGTTCTGAACGTCCCTACCACCACCCCGAATTCCCAAGAGTGTAATAACAAATTTTGCCACTAAAATAGGACTTTAAGGTAAAAATGCTAAAGATTGGGGATGGGAATGTGAGCTCCTGCAGAAATAAAATGCTTCTATTCCCTTAAATTTCTTGAAGTCCCAAAATTGTGAAACATTGGAACAGAAATGCTCTCCTCAAGTGATAGCATTGTGTCATTGCAAGGCTTTTTCGGGACCTATTGATCATTTGAAACCTAAATTACAGGCCATATGTAGGAAACTGCCCCCCCCCCCGTTGTTCAACTGGATGTACCATTCTGTTTATGCAGAAATTCTGAAACTTTCTTGCAATGTCTGGTTTGTTTGGGATTTCTTAGAGAAAGAATGATCTACTGTTTCTTTTGCTTATTAAACATGCCAAACTCTTTTATATTCAAAATAGATGCCCCCCAAATTTTTAGGCTTTGAGGAATGTTTGAAATGTTGACAGACTGTTGTAATAACAGTAGTTGCATGGTTAGATGAGGTTTGCTCATTCAAAAGCTTTGTGCCATGGTGGCTTGGCTACTCACAAATAAAACAAATTAAATGGAGCAGGGAACCTGGTATGTCACAGTTTTTCTTTATCATGTCTATAATTTAAAATAATTTTGTCCTTGAACAATGTAAATGCAAAATAATTCCACAAAGTGATGGAGATGGATGTTTTTCTTATTCAGGGTAAGAAAAAAATGCACTAACTATAGTGAAATTGAGGAAAGGAGAAATCTCAAAAAAGAAAATGGAATTCCCAGTAGTAATGTCTAAAAAAATGAAGGTAAGGATTATTTTAACTATATCTTACACTATTCTTCCAACTCCAGAAGTTTATAGCTATTTGTTTTTTCTTTATCAATGTTCTATCATTTTATGAGGCTATGTGTTACAGCTGACACAATTTAGTGACTGGCCTACAGATATCCATACAAGATATGTTACTTTTTAAAACTCATCCAATAAATTTAAGAAAGTCATTATCTTTTAGCATGAACCTGCTATTTTCTAATAGTACCTTATGGACATATTTCACATTTGAAATGTAGAAATATACTCTTTTTATTACAGGTAGTCCTCAACTTACAACCACAAGTGAGCCCACAATGTTGCTAAGTGAGACAGTAGTTAAGTGAATTTTGCCCCACATGACCCCTGGACACTGCAACCATCATAAATATGAGCCAGTTGCCAGGCCTCTGAGTTTTGATCACTTGACTGTGGGGGTGCTGCAATGGTCATCAATGTGAAAAACGGTAATAAGTTACTTTTTTCACTGCCATTGTGACTTCAAATTATTTATTTATTTTATTTTTATTTAATTAGATTTGTATACCGCCCTTTCCCGAAGGACTCAGGGCGGTTTACAGGGTAATTAAAACAAGAAATACAAAAGTTAAAAACAATTTAAAAAATTACAACAGTCCCTGAAAAAGTAAAAGCCCCCAATTAAAATTAAAATTCTCAGCCTGGGTCAGAGAGCCCGAAGAGCCAGGTCTTCAGGTCCCGGCGGAATGAACGGAGGTAAGGGGCAGTCCTCAGCTCCACGGGCAGCTGGTTCCAGAGGGCAGACGCACCCACAGAGAAGGCCCTCCCCCTGGGTGTTACCCGCCGGCAATCTTTTACTGGCGGCACCCTGAGAAGACCCTCCCTGTGGGAGCGCACTGGACGAAGGGAGCTTGATGCTGGCAGCAGGTGTTCCCTCAGATATCCCAGACCCAAGCCATTTAGGGCTTTATAGGTCATTACCAGCACCTTGAATCTCATCCGGAAGGCAACCAGAAGCCAATGCAGCTCGCGGAGTAGAGGTGTTACATGGGAGTATCGGGAAACCCCCATCACAACTCGTGCGGCTGCATTCTGTACCAGCTGAAACCTCTGAGTGGTCCTCAAGGGCAGCCCCATGTAGAGAGCGTTGCAGTAGTCTAAACGGGAGGTCACGAGCGCATGAGTGACTCTGCGTAGGGCATCTTGGTCCAGGTAGGGTCGCAACTGGCGCACCAGGCGAACCTGGGCAAAAGCCCCCCTGGTCACGGCTCCTATATGGTCTTCAAAATTGAGCCGGGAGTCAAGGAGGACACCCAAGTTGCAAGCCCTATCAACGGGGGGTAACACCTCACCCCCCATTGTTAAAGATGGAATGGTCTGGTTAACCCGAGATGCCGATATGCACAGCCACTCAGTCTTGGCAGGGTTGAGACGAAGCCTGTTTCTCCCCATCCAGACCTGGACCGCCTCCAGGCAATGGGACATCACGGCGAGGGCATCGCTGGGTTGGTTCGGGGTGGAAAGAAAAAGTTGGGTATCATCAGCATACTGATGATACCCCACCCCGAAACCGCGAATGATCTCACCCAGCGGCTTCATATAGATGTTGAACAGGAGGGGCGAGAGAACTGACCCCTGAGGAACTCCACAAACAAGAGGCCTTGGGGTGGATCTCTGCCTCCCGTCAACACCGACTGCAAGCGGCCCAGGAGATAGAACCACTGTAAAACGGTGCCTCCCACTCCCAACCCCCTGAGACGCTGCAGTAGGATACCATGGTCGATGGTATCAAAAGCCGCTGAGAGATCTAATAGGACTAGGACAGAGGAGCAACCCCTGTCCCGAGCCCGCCAGAGATCATTCACCAGCATGACCAATGCCATCTCCGTGCTGTGTCCGGGCCTGAAACCCAATTGGTACGGGTCCAGATAATCAGTTTCCTCCAGGAAGAGAGGAAGCTGATGCATCACCACACTCTCAACAACCTTTGCCAAAAAGCGAAGGTTGGAGACTGGACGATAATTATTTAAAACAGCCAGGTCCAGGGCAGGCTTTTTGAGGAGGGGTCTCACGACCGCCTCCTTCAAGGCAGCAGGGAAGACACCCTCCTTCAAAGAAGCAGTTATTACTGCCTGGAACCAGCCTCGTGTCTGTCTACCAGCTATCACTAAACAAGCAGTTGTAAGTTGAGCATACCTGTACCGTACTTGCCTAGTATCCCTATCAATTATTCCCCCTTCTTGGAGATCAGCTTCATGAGAGGCATCGGGGCCTTACTTTGAATACAAATAGGTCTTTCCTATATATGTAACGTAGAGCATTTTCTGAAAAATTGTAGAAGCTACACAATCAGGCACTATAAGTGCAGAGATACTTGGTAAGTCGTCAAATGTACAACTCTCCTGAGGCTTAAAAAAAACAAACTCTCTACCCAACTGACTGATAACTGCATCCAATAATTGTCTACCCTGCCAGCTGGAATTCTGACAAGTTTTGCAAAAGTTTCTTGGTTGAGATGGATGGCCAAAAATTAGATTAGTTCAGAAATTAATCATTTTCAAAATTCAAGTTATAACATACATAAATACGATATTTTTTAGAGTATGTTACCTGTCAATATGTAAGCATTATCATAAATGTGTAAGCATTATCATAAATGTACTTTTTATTGAATATAGTATGTTCACACAGCTGAGTGTCTTGATAATTTTATACAGGGGAAAAAATTGAGTTATGATAAGTTTATCAGATGGTCCCAGATGATGTTCAGTTTGCACAGTCAGTTTGCTTCCGGATTGAAAGGATTAACCGTGACATCACCATTTACCACGGGATACCCCTGGGGGCTCCTTTCATGTCCCAATCAAGAAGCTGGAGCAAATCACAGGAGCTTACCACCATGCATCAGGTCTCATGTGTGGGCTTTGCTAGCCTGTAACCATAACCACCATGCTCCTTGTATAGTCACCCAAATCTTTGATTTGTCCCCAAGATCTTTTAACAAAATCTAAGTTTAATAGTGTATGTAGTGCATGCCTCCTTCGTTCAGCTTTCCAGAAATCTATGTCCCATCTGCTAATGCCATGATTGCCTCTTCCAGAGAATAAAGAAGCTGTCGCTGAAGCACATACTAATTCATGGAGGCATCTCTGAAAAATTCAAATCAAGGAATCAGGGCAAACCTGAAACTTTGTTCGACGCCAAGCCAGAGGCGTGCTGCAAGGAGGGTGGTCCTTTCCCCCCCCCTTCTTGGTGATTGTCAGTATGCGACTGCAAGTGCAGGAATGAACAGCTTTAGTTTCACAACAGCCAGCACACCAGCCAGCGCTGCTCAGTTGTGGGAGAATACCGAATGGCCGCTGCCCCACATACTTCTTCTTTTTTTTTTTGCACATGTTACCTTTGGCAGAGATGAACTGATTGAGAGAGTATGTGAGAAAGCATGAATCTGAAAGGCATTTGTGATTGTATTCTTTGCTGTGTTCCACACACACCCATGAAGGTGAAAGGCAGAAATGGAGCTGGCTTTGAGTAAGTCTCTCACGCTGCTTAAAGAGCTCAATGACTCTCAACCGGGACAAACGGTACAGGGTGTGCCTTGTTTCTCCCACACCTCCAACCCTGTCATCTGGAGGATTCCCGCTTGCTCGATGAAAATGTGCCAGGCCAGAAGTGCCAGTGTTGAATGCAGTTTTGTCTCATTAGAAAGTACATAAGCAATTGGAGCAGTTTCCAAGTTGCTGCTCTGGTTTTAAAACATGTGTTTGGGGAGATGCAATCAGTTTGCAAAACTACCAACTGAGTTGTTTGTTGGTGGCTTTGTTTCCTGAGATTAGTCTAATCCTTAACATCTGCAACATAGCTATTCCAGAGTGTTCAATTTTCCCTTTTATGTTTTAAGGTGGGGAGTGGCCTACTATTTCAGCAATAGGAATTGTGAGATTTGGTTAATGTAGACTTTATTTTAAACAAATGCTCTGTTGTTGTTGTTGTTGTTGTTGTTTTCTCATGCTTGTTCCCCCTGACTCTTATCTACTACCATATCAATATACTAGTAATTTCACATGTAACCAGCATCTGCCTAGCCAACCTGTCTTTTTCTCTCTGCTCCCCCTTAGCTCTAAGTTAAATCCTACATCAATCCAGCCACCACGTGCTTTTGCTTGAGCGAACTGCAGCTGATGAAAGCTTATGCCTGTTAATAACCCCTTTTCCAACTAAGAAATTCTATCAGACTCCAGATTTCATACCAAAGGGGGAAAAAATAACTAACTAGTGAGAACTGCTTCTCCCCCATCATCTTCTCTGGGATGAACAAGCATTGCTCTGAGCCAAGCTTTGCTGAAATTGAGCATCTTCTATCATATAAGAGCAAATAATGAAACTATGGAAATATATATTACGGACACAATATTTATTAAATAAAAACAAAGATCAATGTGAACATACTACTGTACTATCAACTTCCATGGGATTTTTCTTTAAAGAGTATTAAAAAGCAAGATAAAGCATCTTGAATTTAGTTTGCAATATTATTAGCTTCAATGTTTTCTCTACAGATATAAATCACTTCCATAAAGAGGTATTTTAATTCAAGTTATAGTTCTATGCACATCTTTAAGTAAACTATGAAATGTAATGCGAGTTATATCAAAATAATTTACATAGGCTTATGTTAGTTGATAGTAGCTTGTATGTAAGATAAACATGGCTTTTAGATTTTTTAATGTAAATATGTAAGTATAGAGGTTTTCTATTATTGTAAATGTGTTTCTTATTTAATATATTCACACAACTCAATGACTTATTTATTTTATAATTTTTCTACAAATAAAAAAACTGAGTTGTAATTTATATTGTTACTTGGTCCCAGTGCTCTTTTCATTTGCACTTTCCCAAAGCAGCACTTCACATTAACGCAATCAGCACAATTATTGATTTTCATATCAGTTCATCCACCATAAATGCATCCCTTGAGACTGTTTATTTGCAGAAGTGGTAGAGTTGCTTATCTTACCACCATTTCTCTGGTCTCCTCTTCAGATTCCAGGCATAGAAAAGAATAAATCAGTTTTTATGTGCAATATAATACGCATATATAAGGGAGAAGGGGGCAAATCATACCATGCCCGATGACATTGTGTAAGTGACATCACTGATATACCTACATCAGGTGTGGGAGTACAAGCATAACATGATGAATGTATCATTATTTTCATGTCTTTATGCTTTGTAACAGAGTCCTCTGTTTAGATAAAGTTAGTATTCTTACTTTGCTCAAAAGCCATTGATAGAAGAAACAGAAAACCCTAATTACATTAAGATTTAGCCAAGAAATAGCCAAAACATTTCTATTTCCTTAAATTTCTCCAATTTTTCCAAGACTTCAAAAAACACTTTAAAGGAGGAGTCCCAAATTCTCTGAGTAAATGTATTCCTTAAGTTACCAAGGTAGTTGGGACTGGGATAGCCACACTGAGCGATATGGTTATAAAGTGCAACATCATGTGACCACATTGCTTCACAACAAACCCGGCAACCCCAGTTGTAACTCCAAGTCACACACGTCATTAAACAGAAAGAACAGGGAATGCAAGGTAAGGAACACAGAAATGTTCAAGGGGTGGGGGGAGGCTTCAGGAGGCCCGGTACAGGCTATAAGTGAGTTGTGCTGAAACATGAGCTTGAGGAAGGCAGCGAAAGAGGGTGTGGGGGGGGGTATGTGGCATGTGTGCTGGGAAATGGGCCCAGGGTGTGTGTTGTGAGCTCAGGGAAGTGAGAAAAGGAGATGTGGGGTTTGTTTGTGTGAGTGAGTGGAGTGGGTGCAAGGAAGCCATGGCATGACACTGATAGGTGCAAGCAAGCGAAAAGAAAAGGAGGGTGCAGTTCATGCAAGCAAAGGAAGGCCTGTGGGGGGAGATATATTCTAGCAGCCTTTGACTTTTCCTGCCAGTTTCCTCATTGACTTTGCTTGTGGGAAGCCAGCAGAGAAGGGCAGCAACAGCAGTTACATGACTTTGGGATGTTGCAAGGGTTGTCAAGCACCAAATTTTGTGCATCTGACTGCAGGGGAGCTGCAATGGCCAGAACTTTGAGGATTATGTAATTTGAGGATTATGTCATATGTAAATTCAAAAAAAAAATCTCTGAATGAATGTTAATAACTTGGGAACCACCTGTATTTGAACAACTATGGTACAATAATTTCTGGCATTGTTTCCTTCCCAGTCCCTGTAAAAATGATAGTTCTTTTGTATAGTTCTTATGCATTGTAATGGAGCATATGGAAGAGAGTGTGCACTCAGAAACCAAAGAATAACTGCGAACAGCTGGTACTGTGAAGCATTTAAAAATTTTGATGGACAGTGACTATGGTGAAACTTCCCCAGAGCTATTATTCTGATACTTTTAGTCTGGCTTGGTTGGCTCACCCTGCGTCTCATTGGAATGATACTGTACTATGGGGCACCAACCCTCTCTTAAAAGAGCAAGTAGAACAGGAAAAACAGAATGTGAGCTGCCAATTACAGTGTTTCAACAACTTTTTCTCAAGAAAGCCACAAATAGCATTTCAAATTAATAGTTGTCATCCTCCTTCAGCTTGTTTTGGACACATCATGCCATTGGCTGGAGGTTGTCTCCCTCATAGAAAGAATGGCCTTGTTGCGGTAGAAGCCCTTTTAAGGCTGAAAATCATAGCTCATTTGCTTCCCAGAAGTCTATTGATTCTAGGATAATGTATTTTTTGATGCTAATCTATGGCAGATTGTCTAATGAAATGAATATTTCTATTCTTAATAACAACAGGATAATTCCTTCTCCAGTACATTCCCAAGAAGTGAATCAGCTGAACTAACATGAGTAGTATTGAATTGAATTGAATTTAGTAAATTTATATGCCGCCCTTTTCCCTAAGGACTCAGGGCAGCTCACAACAATAAAAAGTTAAAAAACATAAAATACAAAATTTAAAAAAGAATTAAATGATAAATGTAATAAATACATAACAATTAACCCAATAAAACCAAATTTAAAACTATAGTCAGTCCAGGCCCGATTGTTGGAACATCCATGTCTTCAGGTCACGGCGGAAGGACCGAAGGTCAGGGGCCATCCGCAGCTCTGGAGGCAACTCATTCCAGAGGGTTGGCATGCCCACAGAGAAGGCTCTCCCCCTGGGGGTCACCAGCTGGCATTGCTTAGCCGACAGAACCCTGAGGAGGCCGACTCTGTGGGAGCGAACCAGGCAATGGGAGGTTGACAATGGCAGCTGGTGGTCTCACAAATACCCCAGGCCTAAGCCATGTAGGGCTTTAAAGGTAATTACCAGCACCTTGAATCGCACTCGGAGGGCAACCAGAAGCCAATGCAGCTCGCGCAGGAGTGGTGTAACATGGAAGTATCGAGAAACTCCCATAAGCACCCACACAGCCGCATTTTGCACCAGCTGAAGCCTCCGGGTGCTCTTCAAGGGCAGCCTCATGTAGAGAGCATTGCAGTAATCCAGGCGAGAAGTGACAAGGGCGTGGGTGACCGTGCATAGGGCATCTCGGTCCAAAAAGGGGCACAACTGGCACACCAGGCGAACCTGTGCGAAGGCCCCCCTAGTCACAGCAGTTAGATGATCCTCCAAGTTAAGCAGTGAATCCAGGAGGACACCCAAGTTGCGGGCCCTTTCTGAGGGGGGCAATACCTCCCCCCCATCAAAAGAGATGTTGGACAATACAAGATGCTGGTATCCACAGCCACTCGGTCTTGGAGGGGTTCAGCCTGAGCCTGTTCCTTCCCAACCAGACCCGCACCACCTCCAGGCACCGGGACATCACGTCAAGGGCATCACTGGGTTGGCTCGGGGTGGAGATGAACAACTGGGTATCATCCGCATATTGGTGATACCTCACCCCAAAGCCACGGATGATCTCACCCAGCAGCTTCATATAGATGTTAAACAGGAGGGGGGAGAGAACCAACCCCTGAGGCACCCCACAAGTGAGGGGCCTCAGGGTAGATCTCTGCCCCCCTGCCAATAAAACTGTGAGCGGCTCGAGAGGTAGGAGGAGAACCACCGTAGAACAGTGCCTCCCACTCCTAACCCCTCGAGCCGTCGCAGCAGGATACCATGGTCGATGGTATCAAAAGCCGCTGAGAGGTCAAGTAGGACCAGGACAGAGGAACAACCCCTGTCCCAGGCCCGCCAGACATCATCTACCAGTGCAACCAATGCCGTTTCCCATGCTGTAACCGGGCCTGAAACCAGACTGGTGCGGGTCCAGATAGTCCGCTTCATGCAGGAATTGCGGGAGCTGACGCGCCACAACACTCTGAACAACCTTTGCTACAAAGCAAAGGTTGGAGACAGGACGATAGTTATTCAAGGAGGCCGGGTCCAGGGCAGGCTTCTTGAGATGGGGCCTCACCACCGCCACTTTTAAGGTGGAGGGGAAGACACCCTCCATCAATAAAACGTTGACAACTGCCTGGAGCCAGTACCCTGTCACCTCCCCGGCGGATGAAACCAGCCAGGAGGGACATGGGTCCAATAGAAAAGTTGTAGCGCTCAGTCTACGTATAATCCTGTCCACATCATCCAAAAACACAGGGTCAAACTCACCCCAAATGGTATAACCAAGACCTGTCCTCTCCACTCCACTGGATTCCACCCAGTCTGAGTCCAAACCAGTCCGGATCTGAGCTATTTTGTCCTGCAGATACTGTACAAATTCCTCAGCCCTACCCTGCAAGGGGTCATCCCTCGGTCGCTGATTAAGCAGTGAGCGGGTCACTCTAAACAGGGTGGCTGGGCGGTTATCTGCGGACGCAATGAGAGTGGAAAAGGAAACATGCTTTGCCGCTTCCATCGCCACTAGGTAAGACTTAAGATAATTTCTTAGCTGTGTTTGGTCAGATTCGGATCTGCTGGACCTCCAACAGCTCTCTAAGCGTCTTTTCCGGCGCTTCATCTCTCGGAGACTGAGAGTGTCTGCAAAGCGTCATTTTCTTACCTTTTCAAAGGTGAATTACAGAAATTAAGATTATTGAACTGGTGCCCAGGGGAGCAGATAGGATGGAGGGTAGGCATCACAGAAGCAGAACCAAGAAAAAGGGATAGATGTTGCAAATTAATTGTAAAATATCAAAATACCAAGTTTGAGCTGCTATTTTTAAAGACTTTGTTATAATAAAGTCACTTATGAAACCATAAGCTTAAAGGCACTGATTAAAGACTGGATTTGTTTGAATGTTACTGAATAGTTTAAAATGCAGCCATTAATATTTACGCATGCAGAGATATGTATTCATTGTGCCTGACTGGTTATGTAAAAATATAGTATAATACTGTTACCTATTCCTTGCATTTATCTATCACTTACAAATTTAGACTTTGAAAAAGAATCCTGTATTTTGACTGATCTCACCAAGAGCCTTGGTGGAGCAGTGGGCTAATGCCTCCCTAAGTAACACCAGCTGCCTGCAATTAGTGCAGGCTCGAGTCCCACCAGGCTCAAGGTTGACTCAGCCTTCCATCCTTCTGAGATAGGTAAAATGAGGACCCAGATTGTTGGGGGCAATAAGCTGACTGTAAAAATGCCGCTTGGGGAGGGCTGAAAGCCCTAATAAGCAGGCATATACATAGAATGAAAGCTATTGCTAAGCACATTGATTTGTGCTTCTTAGATTGTAAGCTGCCCTGAGTCTTCGGAGAAGGGCGGGATATAAATGAGATTAAAAAAAAACTTCAGTCTATCTCATTATATCTTTGTTGTCTTTCTTCTTTGCTCTAAGAAAGAAAGCTTGTTTCCAGTGTGCATTGGAAACATCTGAAGGCTGTGGAGATTTACCCAGGATCAATTCATTTCCTCAGTATATTAAGCAGGTTCTAGTGAGAACATACTACAAACTAGTGGTGGGATTCAAATATGTGAACAACCGGCTCTCTGTGTGGATGCCGCTTCTGGAAGTCCATTCAGGGCTTGGGCAACAAAAAATTAGCTACCAGTTCTACCGAACTGGTCCGAACCAGCTGAATCCCACCAGTGCTACAAACCTTGTAAAATGGCATTCAGTCTATTCACTCTTGTTCCAATGTGAGTACCATATTCTGACCAGACTTTTGTGCAAGTCTAACAGTACAGCATGACCCAGGCTACAATAGAAAGAAGCCCGTTTTCACTGAAGACCTATATTTCTGATAATGTAGCCTTCTGCAAATGAACTTTATCTTCAAGTTAAAACAATTTCTTGGCCAGATCCCAACCAGGGGACTGTAGATAGACTTGGAATGTTTCTGCAAAATAATTTTAAGTACAGTTTCCCTGACATCAACAATTCTACTCTTTCACGTTTAATCTAAATCTTGCTTCATAATATAATAATGTTATAAATCAAACAGTAATTATCAGCCAAGGATTTCCATACAACTACATAAAGACAGTCCAGTATTCCAAAACTCTTCTAGGAGGTATTTTGTATTTTGTATTCTTTTGCACTGGTTTGTTGTCATCCCCCTACCATTGCCTTTTCCCTGGTTTGCCCTGCAGTTGCCTACAGACTTGTAGAACTAGTTCTTTAGCATTCAGTCAGAGACAGAAAATTGAATTGATTGTGAGCTTGCAAACCAGTATCATTTAAAAAAATATATCACATTTATTTTATATTGCATGCCACCTGGAGAAACTGTTATCTTGAATAGAAATCCATTGCATTAATATTTTTTGTGGACAAAAATATTGTTAGCATATAGTAATTAAGGCATTTCATAAATAAATGCCTGGGGAAATGCAAGACAGGATCAAAGGAGAAAATTAGGCTGCCTGGCTCCCATAAGAAATGAATATTGGCCCAGTGGACCTTTACTTCTAAGCAACTGCTTCCTACATTTCATGAAAAAAGTAGTTTTAATTCATAAGAAACTAGGAAGAAGGATTCTCTTTGAGAAAAACAAAAAACAAAAAAGAATTAATCCCATCACTTTTGGTTCATTGTTAAAATAAGGAGCTAATTGATGTTTTGCTCTATAATTTTTTTCATCTCAGTAAGTTTTTCATTTCATTCCAGAAAGATTTTTGTCTTTGTCTCTTCTCATCAAATCAACCACAATAAATTTCCCCTGTTCCTAGGTTATTTTTCATTCTTAATTATAAATATTTTCAGACCTTTGATAAGGGACTTTAATAAAGAGAACAATGTGGGATAGAAAGTACTATTACCAGATGAATTTGCAGTGCATTGACCACCTGCACTCAGCATGTTGTCCTTAATGGAATGTCATCTACATAGAGGAAAGATGCAGTTAGGTACCTCAAGGTTCTATCTTAGGCCCAGTAATCTTCAACAACTTCATAAATTATCTAAGTGAGGAGACAGAAGAGGGAAATCATCAAATTTGCTGACAAGATCAAGAAGGGGGGTGGGAATAGCTAACACTGCTACAGTTAAAATGAATGTATTGCCTAAGATTTTATTTTTGTTTCAAACAATTCCGATAAAACTTGGGGTTTTTTTTCAAGAGTTGAATTCATTAATTTTGAAGTTTGTATGGCAAGGAAAGAAAACTAGAATAAAGAGGCAAGATACTAAAGAAAATGGAGGTTTTGGCCTACCTGAGTGGGTTTTGTATTATTAAGCATCTGTATTAACATGGGTGAAAGAATGGATAATGCTTAGGAACAAAAGGTTGTTATACTTGGAGGGACATGACTTACAATTGGGGTGGCATGCTTTTTTGTGCTATGGTAAAAACAAAATTCATAAGTATTTTCAAAATCACTGTATTAGAAATGCTTTGATAACAGTATGGGAAAAAGTTAAAATGAAAATATATGTAAAAATTCCAGGGTGGTTAGCAACAATTGAAGCTTTTTCACACACAAATCTGTTAGATTTTGAAAAAAACTTGGACTTATAGAGATATTTTAAATACTGATGGGACATTAAAATCGAAACAAGAGCTGGAAAATTGGGGTATCAACATGTCATGGTGGACACGCTTAGAAATACAAAGTAGATATGAAAAAGATATGAAACTGTATGGATTCTATAAAGATCAAACTGTATTTGATAAGATATTATTAACTTCTGATGAGAAATTAATTAAGAAAATATATAATTTTTGTTAATTTTAGAGATGGAAAGTGAACAAACTAAAGAGACAATGATAAGGTGGGCAAAAAACTTTGGTTATAATATAGAATTAGAAAAATGGCAAGAATTATGGGAGAGAAATTATAAATTGACAATGTCAATTGCGTATAAAGAAAATCTCTATAAAATGTTTTATAGATGGCAGTTGCCTCCAGCAAGATTAGCAAAAATGTTTAAAAATGTATCAGGTAAATGTTGGAAATGTAAACATAATTTAGGTACGTATTATCATATTTGGTGGACATGTGACAAAGTAAAGGAATATTGGAAAAAAATACATGCTTGGCTAGAAAAAATATTAGGAGAACATGTAGTATTTAATCCTGATTTTTTTCTACTAGGTATAGTACCAGAAAAGATTAATAAGCAAAATCTATATTTGGTTTTCCCCTTCATGGATTACTGCCTTGTCGTGGCGAAGGGGCTTGCGTAATTCAATGAAGCTATGAGCTATGCCGTGCAGGGCCACCCAAGACGGAAAGGTCATAGCAGAGAGTTCTGACAAAACATGATCCACTGGAGAAGGAAATGGCAAACCACTCCAGTATCTTTGCCATGAAAACCCTATGGACAGTACCAAAAGGCAAAACGATATGATGCTGGAAGATGAGCCCCTCAGGTCGGAAGGCGTCCAATATGCTACTGGGGAAGAGCAGAGGGCTAGTACTAGTAGCGCCAGAAAGAATGAAGCGACTGGGCCAAAGCCAAAAGGACGCTCAGCTGTGGATATGTCTGGTGGTGAAAGGAAAGTCCAATGCTGTAAAGATTTTTTCTCCATAGGAACCTGAAATGTAAGATCCATGAATCAAGGAAAGCTGGACGTGGTCAAACAAGAGATGACAAGACTAAACATTGACATCTTAGGTATCAGCAAACTAAAATGGACAGGTATGGGTGAATTTAATTCAGATGACCATCAGGTATACTACTGCGGGCAAGAATCCCTCAGAAGAAATGGAGTAGCCTTCATAGTCAATAAAAAAATAGGAAAAGCAATACTGGGATACAATCCTCAAAATGACAGAATGATCTCCGTTCGAATCCAAGGCAAACCATTCAATATCACAGTAGTCCAAGTCTATGCCCCAACCACCGGTGCTGAAGAGGATGAAATTGACCGGTTCTATGAAGCCCTACAGCACCTTATAGAACTAACACCCAAAAATGATGTCCTTATCATCATGGGGGATTGGAATGCTAAAGTAGGAAGCCAAAAGTTAACTGGAATAATAGGCAAGTTTGGCCTTGGAGTACAAAATGAAGCAGGGCACAGGCTGATATAATTTTGTCAAGAGAATACGATGGTCATAGCAAACACTCTTTTCCAACACTCTTTTCCAACAACCCAAGAGAAGGCTTTACACATGGACATCACCAGACAGTCAACACAGAAATCAGATTGACTATATGCTCTGCAGCCAAAGATGGAGAAGCTCTATACAGTCAGTAAAAACAAGACCAGGAGCTGACTGTGGCTCAGACCATGAGCTTCTCATTGCAAAGTTTAGGCTTAAATTAAAGAAAGTAGGGAAAAGCGCTAGGCCAGTCAGGTATGAATTAAATCATATCCCTGTTGAATATACAGTAGAGGTGACAAATAGATTTAAGGAATTAGATCTGATAGACAGAGTGCCTGAAGAACTATGGACAGAGGTTCGCGACATTGTACAACAGGTAGCAACCAAAACCATCCCAAAGAAAAAGAAATGCAAGAAAGCAAAATGGCTGTCTGAGGAAGCTTTGCAAATAGCTGAGGAAAGGAGGGAAGCGAAAGGCAAGGGAGAAAAAGAAAGATATGTCCAACTAAATGCAGAATTCCAAAGAATAGCTAGAAGAGATAAGAATGCCTTCTTAAATGAACAATGCAAAGAAATAGAAGAAAACAATAGAATAGGGAGGACCAGAGATCTTTTCAAGAAAATTGGAGAGATGAAAGGAACGTTTCATGCAAAAATGGGCATGATAAAGGACCAAAATGGCAGGGACCTAACAGAGGCAGAAGAGATTAAGAAGAGGTGGCAAAATTACACAGAAGAACTATACAAGAATGAGCTTAACGTCCCTGATAATCACAATGAGGTGGTCACTGACCTCGAGCCAGACATCCTAGAATGTGAAGTGAAGTGGGCCTTAGAAAAGCTGAGCAACAACAAAGCTAGTGGAGGTGACAGTATTCCAGCTGAGCTATTCAAAAACTTAAAAGACGATGCAGTAAAAGTGCTACACTCAATTTGCCAGCAAATTTGGAAAACTCAACAGTGGCCACAGGATTGGAAAAGATCAGTTTACATTCCAATTCCAAAGAAAGGCAGTGCCAAAGAATGTTCAAACTATCGCACCATTGCACTCATTTCACATGCTAGTAAAGTTATGCTTAAAATTCTACAAGCTAGACTCCAGCAGTATGTGGATCGAGAACTACCAGAAGTACAGGCAGGATTTCAAAGAGGCAGAGGAACTAGAGATCAAATTGCTAACATACGCTGGATCATGGAGAAAAACATCTACTTCTGCTTCATTGACTATGCTAAAGCCTTTGATTGTGTGAATCATAACAAACTGTGGCAAGTCCTTAAAGAGATGGGCATACCAGACCATCTTATTTGTCTCTTGAGAAACCTGATACCACTCTAATGGCAGAAAGTGAAGAGGAACTAAAGAGCCTCTTGTTGCGAGTGAAGAAGGAGAGTGCAAAACTTGGGTTGAAACTAAACATTAAGAAAACCAAGATCATGGCATCTGGCCCTCTCAATTCCTGGCGAATAGATGGGGAAGAAATGGAGGTAGTGACAGATTTTATTTTCCTGGGCTCCAAGATCACTGCAGATGGGGACTGTAGCCAAGAAATTAAAAGACGCTTGCTCCTTGGGAGGAAAGCCATGGCAAATCTAGACAGCACACTAAAAAGCAGAGACATCACCCTGTCAACAAAAGTGCGTATAGTCAAGGCCATGGTCTTCCTAGTTGCAATGTATGGCAGTGAAAGCTGGACCATAAGAAAGGCTGAGCGCCAAAGAATTGAAGCCTTTGAACTCTGGTGCTGGAGAAGACTCCTGTGAGTTCCTTGGACTGCAAGGCGATCAAACCGGTCAGTCCTAAAGGAGATCAACCCTGACTGCTCTTTAGAAGGCCAGATCCTGAAGCTAAAACTCAAATACTTTGGCCACCTAATGAGAAGGAAGGACTCACTGGAGAAGAGCCTAATGCTGGGAAAGATTGAGGGCAATAGAAGAAGGGGACGACAGAGAATGAGGTGGCTGGATGGTGTCACTGAAGCAGTAGGCGTAAGCTTAAAAGGACTCCAGAAGATGGTAGAGGACAGGAAGGCCTGGAGGAACATTGTCCATAGGGTCGCAATGGGTCGGACATGACTTCGCAACTAACAACAACAACAACATATTTGGTTTTACAAATTATAACCACAGCAAGAATAAGTTATGCGCAATGCTGGAAGAACGAACGAATACCTTCAGAAGAAGAAGTAATAAAAAAGATACTGGAATGCGCGGAGATGGACAGATTAACTATGAGGCTGAAAGATAAAGAAGAAACAGAATACTACCAAAGCTGGAATTTATTCTACAAATGGCTAGAAGAGAGAACCAAAGAGTAGGACTTGACTATATATTAGCGTTATATTAACCCAGATCACATGCTGTTTGAAAATCTAACATGTATGTAGAGGGGGGGAAACAATAAAAAGCTTATATACAAAAAAAAAGAGAACATCTTACTTCCGGAAGTTGCGGTATTCCATCACTGAAGGTTTTCAAGAACACCATTTGTCCGAAATGATATAGGGTCTCCTGCTTGAGCTTCTGCTTCCAAGGTTCCTTCCAACCCTATTATTCTATGTTCTATTAAGTAGTCATTTTGTTGAAAAAACCAATGCCTCAGATGGTGAAGGGACATTGATGGTTTTATTTCTATTAATTTTGAAGACTGGGTGAAAAATTCTGCAGAATGGGTGAAATGCTAGATAACCCAACGAGGACAAATGTTCTTACTTTCTAAAAGGAAAAGCAGGAAGTACTGATCAATCAGTTTTGTATTGCTATCTGGAAAGATTCAAGAGCAAATGTAACACTATTGATCCAGATATTTTGAAATCAATGAAGTAATTATAGAAAGAATAGATTTGCTGAGAATACATTTTACTTCATGTTGTTTCTAATCTTGTTTCATTTTTCCTTTCCAATTTTCATAGTAGATTTGCTTGAATGCTATCGAAGTACAAAATTTGACTTTTATAAACACTTGAGAAAGTACCATGTGGCATTCTTATAAACAAATTAATTATGAACTAGATAGATGTAAACTGAATGGTTCTGTGATAGGCTTGATAATTCATATACAAATCCATACTCATGAACTTTAATGGTTTCCTATCAGACTGGAGTGAGGTATCAAAATGTGATAGCATATAGTTCAGTCTTTGGTTCAATACTTTTCAATATTGTCATTAATTATTTGAAGATAAAAGAATGAAAGCTTATCAAATCTACAGTTGACGTAGACCTGGATGGGATAGCTAGTTCAAAATGATCTTGGTTAATATAGTAGCAGCATATTCTAGAAATAACATAATGAATTTTTAACAAAATGTAAAGTTTTTCATCTATAAAATAAAAGAATAAAATCAAATCAAATGAGAAATACTATTTTCAGGGTAAAGTTGGTCACATGCTGAATCTAAATCAGTAATAAAAATAATAAAATAAACCTTTATTGTCAAAGTACAATATGTGTACATTGAGATTAACTGAGCCTCCCCCCCCCGTGCTCTCTCCCCCCAACACACAGTGACAACAAACCCTCCATCCTACCACACCACGTGAACCAACTACACCACACACCGGTCTCCCAAGTCAATTCTGCATAAGATTATGTCCCATTTAAAAGCCTAACAGCCCACGGATAAAAGCTATTTTTCAGCCTGTTGGTACGGCTGGCTATATTCCTGTATCTCCTACCGGATGGTAGGAGAGTAAAGAGATACCATCCAGGGTGTGAGTCATCCCTGAGAATCTTCCTCACTCTTCCAAGGCAACGAGCCCTGGTGATGTCATCCAGTGGTGTCAGGGAACAGCCCACAATGTCTTGTGCTGTGCTCACTACCCTCTGTAATACTTTCCTGTCCGCGGCTGTCAGACCAGCATACCAAACCACAATACCATACGAGAGGACGCTCTCTATGGTAGACCGATAAAAGAGGGTCATTAGCTGTTGTTCTACCCTGTTCTTCCGCAAGACCCTAAGAAAGTGAAGCCTCTGTCGGGCCTTTATAGCCACCTGGGTTGTGTTAACTTTCCAGGTCAGATCTTCACAGAGGTAGACTCCCAGAAATTTAAAGGAGGAAACTCTCTCTACACAGTCCTCCCCGATGTAAAGTGGGGCAGGTTCCTCCTTTTTTCTCCGGAAGTCTAACACCATCTCTTTCGTCTTGCTGATGTTTAGGTGCAAGTTGTTATTACTACACCATATGGATAGTTTTGTGACATGGATGTTAATCACAGTTTTGAATACATCAATAGAAGTATAGTTTCTAAAACACAGTAAATAATAACTCGTGCTTCAGTTCATATACAGTATTATATTCAGTTCTTGACTGTATCATTTCAAAAAGATTCAAAAAAACCTTGAATAGGTGCAAAGAGAATTGGATGGACATTAGGTTTTATGAGGAAAGACTGAAGAAACTTGGAAAGGATTATTGAGGGAAGATAAGATGGTATTTTTCAAGTATTTGAAGATTAGTCATTTAGTAAAAGATCAAGATTATTATCTGTTGTCCCCAAATGCTGAACATGGAATATAATTTTAAATTAGAGGAAGACAAATTCCAGCTGACAGTTAACAAGGACCTCCAATAGGTAAGAGCAATTTACAATTGAACCAATTCCTGAGGTAGTTGGTTAGTCCTCCTCACCAGATTCATTTAGGCCAAGGTTGAACAGACCTTGTGTTGTCTTAATGGCAGGTCGCCCAAAGCAGCCCAAATGGTTTCTTCCAATAGTATAATTCTTTGCTTTGCTTGCACAAAGCAAAGCTTTGAAGGGTTCCTTCACACTCCTTTGAGGTTTTCTTTGTGAAAGAAATGCATCCCCCTCAGTTTTTAAAGGAAAAGGGATACATTACTTTGGTTCCCTCCCTGCAAACTTTGACTAAGGTAACTATTCCACTTGTCAGAAGAGGCTTCTGATCATTTACTGGCTGTCAGTTATGGCTGTGAAATGATTTACAGTGCCTCAGTGAAGGCGAAATGTGAGAGTCTCATGCGTCCACAATAGGTCACTAGTCCTGAAAGTGCTCTGAGCTTCTTTAACATCTCTCCTACTTAATTTAGTGGATTTTCCCTTTCTCTGCTGTTCATTCTACTAAAGTCCTTGTGAAACAAAATGTTTCTTTCATTGTTGTTCTGTTAAGAGAAAGGTCTCTCTTTTCTGCTGATTTCAACTGATTATTCAGTTGAAAATACTTATATAAGCATTATATAATAACAAAGCAACAATGAATGAGACAGTTTCTTCTCTCATTCCTTCAGAAAGTTATCTTTCCAGAAGTTGCTTATCTTAAATGGAGCACAGGAGTCCATGGGATTAACAGTATTAACAATAATACTGTTATGTTGTCCAACATAACTTACAGTAATATTAGGTTTTTTACCCAATGAATCACATTACATGATATGATGTGATAGACCTCAACAACAAATTATCATTTTCCATCCTCACTCACTCACACACACACACACACACAGCTATGATGGTGCAATGGTTAGATTGCAGTATTGCAGGCTAACTCTGCTCACACTGCCAGGAGTTCAATTCTTTCTATCCTGATTGGCTCAAAATTGACTTAGCCTTCCATCCTTCCAAGGTCAGTAAAATGAGGACCCGAATTGTTAGGGACAATACACTGACACTGTAAACCACTGAGAGAGTGCTGTAATGCAGTATGTAAGTCTAAGAGCTATTGCTATTGCTGTATTATCTCTCTTTTGGTCATGCTAGTTTCGTTCTATTTCATTTCTGGTACAGAAGGTTATCCAGTTCCTCCTGTATAGCAGTATAAGGATCTTCTGGTATGTGCCAGCTTTGTGGCAGCAAAAAACTTCATTAACATGCTCCAGTCTTTGATGCCAGGACCATTAATTAAAATATTGTATAAGATGGGTCTCATAAAAAATTCCTGAGGAACCTGCTTAGTAACTTCTGCTTGGAGGGAGAATTCATTCTTCTGTTATTTAAAAAAGTTGTCATAGTCTTATCAGCTGATTCTTGCCTGGTCTTAAAATAATTTAATAATTTTTATGTTTCCAATTAAGAACAGATTGATGTTCTTTTATTTGTTGAATTCTAGACAGAAATAGCTATCATCATTAGGTCTCTTGGAAAATATAGGATGACAAATTATATTTAACTACTTAGTGAGCAATATACTTACTTGGGGTGTTCTAGAGTTATCTGACATAAATGAAGTAGTGTTAGATTCCAGCAGTGCAATCTTATAGCATTTATAAAAATGAAGAACTGCAAGGCAGATTATATGTACCATATAAGGACAGTATTATAAGCAGGATATGCAACAATTTCACCCATGTCATTTTAAATTGCATTTGAGCAGCTTAGATAATCTGATGGCACAATCATGTACGTCACATTTAGAAGTCCAGGTTTCTGAAGCACTTGTAACTGGGCAGGGTTGGAAATAATACATCTTAGGTTTTGCAAGGAGTAATAATGTGGTAGATAAAATAGTAGGAAAACAGACTAGGCCTCAGCTATGAAAGCTGATGTTTTTGTTACTTCATCTTTTGCTCTATGTCAGTTTGCAGTGTGAACTCCTAAATGCACTTTGTTTTTCTATAGTAACAGCAGGCTCAAAAATTACTGTAGAAGATCTCAGGATTAACTGCAGATGCACACTCAAGGATGTGAGCCAAGGAAATTGTGCTCTCAAAAAGGAGACATGCTAGTCTGAAGACATAGGCAGATATCTGTATCAATGTGCTATGCTGCAGTGCAGAAAAATATGCCAAAACAAGTTGCATTGCCCTGTTACATTGTCCATAACACCATTCCAGTTTTAGTGTGGGACCAATTATCGAAAGCAGTTGGTGAATTCTCCTGGATTTGTTACCCTTCTGATAAGTTTCACCTGCTTTGTGGGAAAACCAGCCACCAATCACTCTTCTTAACATATTTTGGACAGGATGTGAGTGCCCCGGAAAGGGATGAAGGAAAGAGTATGAAGCTAATGCCCCCAAATAGCTCAGCTACTAGGTCACAGAGGCAGAAGCATTGCGAACAAACTTTATTCTGGCTGGGACTAAGAGCATCTAGATGCATCTGATGGAGAAGGTGCAAAGGAATATAAGGAGGCAAAATGACAACTCCTTCCCCAGATAATAAAACAACAAAAGGTACAGCTATGAGAATGTTTCTGTTGGTGAAAGCAGGGTTTATAACAACCAAAACAAGAATAATGGTTAAGCAAGCTTTTAGCCTAAGATCATATCCCATCAGATTCTCCTTCTCCTTCTCCTCCTCCTCCTCCTCCTCATCTTTCTTCTCCAAATAAATAACAAATTATGATTAATTTAAATTGTGGCTGTCCAGTGAGATGCATCTGAAATATATTCAGGGAACAGTAACTATAAAAGAATTACTGACAGAGTCATAGAAAATCAAAGTGTCACATAGAGCTCAATTGCAGCACAGCAATTTTAAACCAACTTTATATGTGATCCATCTTAAAAATAACAAACTTTAGAGATCATAAAGAAATTTCCACAGTTTGATATCTTGCCATCAGCAGTGTTGAAGAGTAAATACCGTGAAATCTGATGTGCTGAAAAGACTTTCCCTGCATAAATAGAAACACTTTATCATGGGATTATATATTGATCTACCATCACTTTTACCTAAAACTTATGGTGACTTATTAACCTCATCCATTTCCAGGTCAAACAGAACAATTCTATGTACAGCTTCTGTAGTGTATGCAGGTTTTGCATACATGTGAGGGTCAGTGAATTAAGGAGGTGGGGAGCTGGACAGCTCCGAGCAGGAACAGCGTTCGGCGGAAAGCCAGAACAAGGGGACAGCATTCAGCGGGAGAGCAGGATTTAAAGGGATTGGCTGACCAGCCAGCAGGACGCTTGGATTTAACCCATTGGCCAGGCGGTTACCTGACCAGGTATAAGTGAGGGCTCAAATCCTTTGTTCCCCAGTTCGGCCATGTTCCTCAATAAACAACTTAGCTCCTGAACCTGTGTCGCCTCTGATTCTGGAACCAACACAACAGCTTCTTTTGGCAATAAATTCTTTTGCCAAATAAAGATCTCAGCTCTTGGTGTCGCAAATTGTGTAGACTGTAGAGTTTGTTGACAATAAAGCATGCTATGCACAACTACAAGCATTTTTATCAGGCATTCGGTATTGTAATTTGTATTAAGGTACATATTGTATTTTAATGAAGTCTAGACCAGTGACCTGTAATATAGTTTGAATGAATTGATTAAGGATGCTAAATCATTTCAATAGCAAAAATTATGTTGAGAGAACAGGGAAAACTTGCATTAGAATTGCAACAGCTAACAACAGTTTTAACCTATTTTATTTATTAGTTGAAGATAAGATTCAGCAACATCACAGAGATATATCAGATAAAAATGGCTGGAACATATTCATGCCATGGTTAAGGGAATATTGGGATGAGCTTCAAGATAGCAAAGCATTATTAAATTGCTAAAAAAAAAGGCACATGACTGTTGTGCAATCATGTGCAAAATACTTCAGATTACCATCAAGTGGCTAACAAGAAGAAATGAACCCATGTTTTCTTTCAGCAGATAGAGACAGGTATATCAGGGATATGGAAATTACCAGATTTATCTGGAGGAGTAGAACCTGCTTCCTAAACTTTCAAGCTTTGCCTCTTGAACTTTGATCTTCTTTGCCCTGATTCTCAGCCCACAAGGTCTTCATCATCTAATTTTTCTTGTAGGAGTGGTTTGATAATAACTTTATTTTAAGGAAGTGATGAGTCATGGATTAAAAAAATGCATAGCTGCAAAATGTTTGTGGTGTTCAGCCAGATTCATTAGATGTTTATTGCTCAAACTGGATTAAAAACCATGTTGAGGAATCAGGCTACATTAGAACTGACCCCAACTTACATACAAAGCAAAATTGTCAGGCAATGTGGTTGAAAAATACAGATTGCAGTGAAAATATATTTAGTAAAACTGGATGATTCCGCAAATCATTTAAATGAAGAACTAAATATAGCTCTAAAATGAACACTTCTGTTAGACCAAATATTTCAAATCAAGTATTAAAATAACCGTATTTTTAATAAAGTTTCACATGTTTAGATGTTGGAAGTTTTAGAATCTATGGAAAAAGCTTGTATAATTTTACATCTCAAATCCAGTTAATATTTTCAGAGGTCTTATTGAGATCAATACAGCTTCTTTCTTAATAAACATGCTTAAGACTTCTGTTGGGCAAAATAACTCTAAATTAAAGTCAGAATGCTCATGCAGTGAGACATCATAACATATCCCAAACTCTATTGAAGGTGATAGGAAAAACAGGTTCCTTCCTAAATTCAGATTAGAATCTTAATCAATAAAAGAAAACTATCATTTCTGGTAGAATACCATATCTTATATCTCATCAAATCTTGTTGGGAAGGTGATATGAAGATCTATCTTATGATAGATAGATCTATAAGTCCAATATATTAATGGCAACTATCTCTAAATAATGATCTCTATCTACATCCTCTAGATGTGTCTGGCTATTCTTCACACATATACTGTTCTTTAAAACCATAACTTCTGAAGGCAAGCCATTATACTGGTTGATTGTTCTCAGTGTCATGTAATTTCTCCTTAGTTCTAGGTTGGTTCTCTCCATTCATTGCTTCTTGTCCTGCCATGATAACAATAGTATAAAATCAGTAGGGTGCACCCTTTCCTAAGGCTTGGATAAATAATCATCAGCAAAAGCTCTTACAGTCTGGGGGATGAATGAACCAGCAGCAAAGAACAGATTAATAATATTCTGGTTAAAGAGATTTTGAAGTCCTGGGAAAAATGAGATATTTATCAGAAACCAAAACCAAAGAATACATGCTATGTAAAATTCTCTGTGGCACATGCTGTCATTGGCTTGCCAGAAACCTTTTCATTTCACCAGCCTATGACCAAATGTCACTTACATGGTTATCCATATTAAATTGTTTAAGTGGTCCTCCTTCATTCCCAACGTGTACTTGAGTTTTTGCATTCTTCTTTTTTCACAGGTTTTTTGCTGGCCTAACTTCTGATCTGACATTTATTTAGACTGCTTTTTGTCACCTACACATGAGTGGTATGCTAATCCTGATTCTAGATATGTTCTTTATTACAGATACATGGAGTTTGTGTTACTGCTGATAGAAGCCCATAAACACTAATAAAAGCTGCTGAATGATACCATACAAAGAACAGGGAGATGAAATAATTGAGACGAAAGGCAATACTTTAAGTACAAAAAGTAAATGGAGCACCCCCCCCACACAGAATTCCTATGTAATTATTTCCCAAATCCCAAGAAATAATTTAATTAAGATACCTTGTAAATTCCATGAGTAATTTAGAGGTGAAGAAAGTAACTTGGAAGACATCCCACAGAAGAAAACTTGATAATAATGTGTGATTTCAATTACCATAAAGATTGAGTAAAGAAATAATTGGGTTATCACAAAGACATAGTTATAAAACTCCTAAATGAGTATTCTGTGACCCTGAATGATTTTATGACATCTGTTTGGAGACCTGAGTCAATGTATTCTTGTGCTCTGGGTCATTAGTGTTGCAAAAAGAGGCTTCTCTTTTGATTGCTGCAACTCTGCACCTAAGATGGCAATCCATTTCATCATTGATGGAAACGCATTCCTTATCACCTCTGCCAGCTTCTAAGTACAAGTTAATTATGACTCTCTTTTCCTTCCCTTATGACCACCCCAATTAAAGAGGTTCAGTGAAAATTCTTGAAACTAATCATTTCCTTGTGATATTGCTATCAAAAGCTCTTTTACACATGGAGAGTTGTGTCTTTTCTTGTTGTTTTTACTATATACAAGTAGAACTATGGAAACTGAGGGACAGAGTGTTCAAACTTCTCCATCTGTCACTTCCTCTACTTGTCTTCTAGAGCACACATTATTTAGAATCTAGCCCTCCAATCAACCACAATTGTAGTTCTGCAATTTTTGGTCACAGCTATAGGAAAAATGATTGCAGATATGAGGGACCAGTATAAAAAATGCATTGAGTTGGTTAGATCATGTAGAAAGGAAGAAATGAGGATCAAAAAAGCACATAAAAATTCAAGTAGAAAAATAGGGACCGCTACGGTGGGAAGGTAACAGCGTTCCGTGCGCCTTTGGCATCTAGTCATGCTGGCCACATGACCATGGAGACGTCCTCGGACAAGCGCTGGCTCTTCGGCTTTGAAACGGAGATGAGCACTGGCCCCTAGAGTTGGAAATGACTAGCACGCATGTGCGGGGGAACCTTTACCTTTACCTGAACAAGAGAAAGAGAAGATCAAAACAGTTGTGATTGAATAGAATTGATTAGCTCCTTTAAAAGAAATGGTAAAAATTTGAAGGAACAAAAGGAAGTGGTATACGAAAAGATATAAATATGGATAGTTCAGAAAGATAGAACTGTAGACACACATTATATTATATTATATTATATTATATTATATTATATTATATTATATTATATTATATTATATTATATTATATTATATTATATTATATTATATTATATTATATTATATTATATTATATTATATTATATTATATTATATTATATTATATTATATTATATTATATTATATTATATTATATTATATTATATTATATTATATTATATTATATTATTATACTATACTATACTATACTATACTATACTATACTATACTATATTATATTTATTACATTACAATACATTCAGTTATAGTGAATGCTGTTGGTGAAGTAAAGTTAGCTAGACTTCCCTTTGTTGTTCTCTTTATCTCCTACCTTTAATTACTTTTATTTATTTCTTACTCTTTTGCTGAACTTTGTACAATGTTGCATGCCTCAAAAGGTAATAGCTCCAAAATAACTTAGATGATTTTGTTCCACCTTCACAAATCACTGGGTTTTTTTGATATTGTATGAAAGCAATAACATTCTCTTCAGCTTAATGTCTAAGGGTTTAAACTGTGCTCATTTATATAAGCTGATTATATATATATATAATTCAAGGTGCTGGTTATTACCTATAAAGCCCTACATGGCCTGGGTCCGGGGTATTTGAGGGAACACCTGCTGCCGGCATCAAATGCCCTTTGCCCAGTGCGCTCCCACAGGGAGGGTCTGCTCAGGGTCCCACCGGTAAGAGATTGCCAGCGGGTGATGCCCAGGGATAGGGCCTTCTCAGTGGGGGCGCCTGCCCTCTGGAACCAGCTGCCAGTGGAGCTGAGGACTGCCCCCGACCTCCGGTCATTCTGCCGGGGCCTGAAGACCTGGCTCTTCGAGCTCTCGGGCCCAGGCTGAGGAGTAATTTATTTTAATCGGGGTTTTAATTGCACAGGGTTAGTTTAATCTTTTTTAAATGGGTTTTAACTTTTGTATTGCTGGTTTTTAACTCCCTGTAAACCGCCCTGAGTCCTCAGGGAAAGGGCGGTATATAAATGTAATTTATATATGATTATATATATATGATTATATATATATATATATATATATATATATATATATATATATATATATATATATATATATATATATATATATATATATATATATATATATATATATATATATGATTTTAGAAATGTATATGCCTCCATTTGTTCTCTTTTTCCTGAGAAATACCAAACAATTTTAATAAGCTCTTTCCAACCCTCTGTTAAAAGCAAAATGTGCATGAGTATTACCACACTCTGAAGGAATGAATCATTAAAGAGAACAAAAGAATGTGCCTGCTTTTAGGCATTGTTGCCACCTAGGATATGAATACACACCCAACCATTAACCCTTTAGCAAAGAGAATAGACGATATTCAGCACAATGGAGGCTTAACTTTATTATAAATATAAACACTAGAAAACTCTGGTATGTGCTGCCTATAAGCAGAACAAAGACAAATTAGCAATATTTAGATCAGGGGTGTCAAATGTTGGCAATTTTAAGAGTTGTGGACTTCAACTCCCAAAATTTCCTAGCCAGAATGGCTGACTGGGGAATTCTGGGAGTTGAAGTGCATAGATCTTAAAGTTGCCAAGTATGGACCCTCTTGATTTAGATTATCCTCCTTCTTCCTTAGGGATGCAGTGGCTCAGTGGGTTAGGACGCTGAGCTTGTTGATCAGAAGTTCGGCAGCTTGGCAGGTCGAATCCCGAGTGCCGCATAACAGAGTGAGCGCTGTTACTCATCCCAGTTTCTGCCAACCTAGCAGTTCGAAAGCACGTAAAAATGCAAGTAGAAAAATAGGGACCACTACGGTGGGAAGGTAACAGCGTTCTGTGCACCTTTGGCATCTAATCCTGCCGGCCACATGACCATGGAGACGTCCTCGGACAAGCACTGGCTCTTCGGCTTTGAAACGAAGATGAGCACCGGCCCCTAGAGTTGGAAACTACTAGCACGCATGTGCGGGGGAACCTTTACCTTTACTTTTACCTTCTTCCTTGTATCATTATTTTATTTAAAAGTTAACTATAAGTTAACTTTTAAACTTTTTATTTAAAAGTTAATTGTAACTATATCCTGAAATAGCACTCGACACATTTTGTAATTAACAAAAAAAAATGAGGGATACTCACTATGGTAGCTGTTATTAAACCAGCCTAAGAAACATTCATCTATTTTGGCTAGTTGTTTAACTTCGCTTGACATTTCCCCTGTAATGTATGCTAATTTAAAGCTTTAGTAAATAAACAGGTAGGCTTATTCTCTTTTTCTTAGCCTGAAGAGACCATTAAATATTTTACCAATTGAATAGGAACAAGGACTCCTCATTGAAAAGGGCCCCTCATTTCTCATCATCATCCACTCCAAATAGCTTACACCATCACATCCTATAGCTTACTTTCCTTACAGAAATCTTAGAAAAGACAGCTATTTTCAGCAGTTGCCATTAAGTATTAGGTTAGCACTCTTCTTTTTCCCCACTGAGTTTGAACTATTCCACTACCTTAATGTCTGTCTTTTTTTTTTTTTGCTTCAGTACATTTTTAATTGCTGGAATTTCTTTTCAATTTATTGACCAGCTAGTTCTTATGAAAAGTTTCCAGACAGGATTGGTGCAAAATAAGACATCTCCAGATATCAACAGGATATATATATTTCATCTTTAGACCAAAACTGGACCTTGCCTTTGAGGGAACAAAACTGACTCCTGAAACTATGTATCTCCTTTCAAATAGAATCTGAATCCTTTGTATTCCCCACAGCAAATTGATTGAAAAATGAATTTGTTTACTATAAACCAGATATTGTATTGTGATATCATCATCAGACATTCTTCCACTATTCACAGAAATATCTTCCAGTTATGGAGCTATATGGAAATGGTTCTTATATTGGTTATCCAAAGAATGAGCTAATTCATGCACACTGGCAACGAAGTATTTTCATGACTTATCCACCATTTATGGAAGCACGATTCAGTTTCAACAGATATTGATTACATTACAAAACCCATTTTAGGGATTCCGGTAAATGGGTGTTTGCATTATTACACAGGCAGCATGCAAAGTATTATCAGGAAAGCACAAGGATTCAGAGCAGGAAGGAAATAATAGACATGGCCAATATTAACTAGTCAGTTCTCACAGTGCCAGTTGCCCAGATGGTACTATTGACACGCAGGAGAGAGGGATTAGCTTGAGAATTTGCAGATGTACAAATTGTTGTCTTCCGGGTGAGATTCAAGGTGTTAGTAATGACCTACAAAGCCCTACATGGCATGGGTCCGGAATACCTTGGGGAGCACCTGCGGCCGGCATCAACTTCCCTCCGCCCAGTACGCTCCCACAGAGAGGGCCTCCTCAGGGTGCCACCGGTCAAAGAATGCCGACTGGTGGCCCCCAGGGGGAGGGCGTTCTCTGTGGGCGCGCCGGATTTATGGAACCATCTTCCGGTCGAGCTCCGGATGGCGCCTGATCTCCGCTCCTTCCGGCGCGATCTTAAAACCTACCTCTTTGAACAAGCTGGCCTGGCCTGATGGGATGGGGTCGGGTTTTATAAATGGATCTTAACTTTTTAATTTGTATTAATTTATTACGGGCATTGTTGTTTAATTACCTTTTAATTTTTGTATCTTGTTTTTTATTATGTATTGCCCTGTTCACCGCCCTGAGTCCTTCGGGAGAAGGGCAGTATACAAATTAAATTAATAAATAAATAATAATAATAATAATTTTTAAAAAACTCCTTCTAAAGATTCCAATGATGACCAAGCAGATCAGCAGCCACAGAAACCTGACAATATGCAGGGCCAGTGCATTGATGGGAATTGGAATGAAGTATTTTGGAACAGAAGTAGATTTACAGCCATTTACAACTCCAAAAGGGGTTCATCAGATAGCTCACTTTAACCCTCTAAAGAACAAACTCTGGTAGTTGATAAGTGGTCTATCAATTTAAAAATGAGACAAGGCACTGAAAATCAAAACTGTGGTTTCTTTGCACATAGAATACATATGCAAAATATGCAGATCTGTAAATTAAATGAAAATTTAATTTAATAGGAAGGACGTAGGAAGGACATAGGAAGTTACAAAACTTCAGGTTAAGAGGCTGAGGTCAAGGTAGCCTACAGAAATAAGACATTTATTTAAAGATAACATTCTATCTCTACAATTCTTATTCAATTTAATTATTTCTCTGTTTTCTAATATTTGATTTATTTTAATCACTGTAACAAAAATGCTTAAAATGGGTTGGACCTTAAAAATTTTATGTTGGTGTTTTTATTTAACTTATATGATCTTTTCATTGAAATGTTTAGATTACTTTAATCATCAGATTTTTCTTCTTTACTCTGTAACCCACCCTTTTTGTTCTTTTCACATTATAGGATTTTTTATTCTTAAAGCAAAAACATCCAAATAGATAGCTTCATTTTATTACCCTGAACATTTTAATATTAACAAATCTTTTCATTCATTTAATTTAATATCAGGTTTTTATATATAACAGGAAACCCAAGGGTTTCACTTTACAAAACTATTGTCACTTATTCCTATACTCTGCTTTTTCCTTAATCAGTCAGTCCAGTGCAGATGGGTACATTTTCTTGAGATCTTTTGATGAAATCTTTCCTTCCTTCCTTCCTTCCTTCCTTCCTTCCTTCCTTCCTTCCTTCCTTCCTTCCTTCCTTCCTTCCTTCCATTCCTTGCTCCTTCCTTCCTTCCTCCTTCCTTCCCTTCCTTCCTTCCTTCCTTTCCTCCTCCTCCCCCTCCCCTCCTCCTCCTCCTTCACCTATCACTTCCAACAGCAGTTATAGATAAGGTAAAGGTTCCCCCGCACATGCGTAGGGGCTGGTGCTCATCTCCATTTCAAAGCCGAAGAGCCAGCACTTGTCCAAGGACGTCTCCGTGGTCATGTGGCCAGCATGACTGGATGCCAAAGGTGCACGGAACGCTGTTACCTTCCCACCGTAGTGGTCCCTATTTTTCTACTTGCATTTTTACGTGCTTTCGAACTGCTAGGTTGGCAGAAGCTGGGACGAGTAACAGGCACTCACTCTGTTATGCGGCACTCAGGATTCGACCCGCCAAACTGCCGACGATCTGATCGACAAGTTCAGCGTCCTAACCCACTGAGCCACCGCCTCCCTTAGTTATATAGACCTTTATACTTTATTCTGTAAGATTGCATCATAATTTCCTGCTCCATAAACTACTGTTTCTAATCTTCAACCTCATAAATCCTGAATTTGTTTTTCTGGTTTTTTTTAATAAAAAATAGGTTTCCAGACACCAATAAATATGCTGTTGACCTTTTCAATATTGCCATCTTTCCTAGTTCTGTCATTTCCACCATCCATTTCTACAGTATGGGTATTAAAATAATCTTCTTTGGCTCTTTTCTAGTTTACTATATATTAATCCCAACAAGAAAAGTTCTGGCTTAAGTTGATTGTCAAAATTTAAAATTCTTGTAGCATTGTGTGTATTCTAGCTTTTTTAAAAGTTCATCAGGCATGATAAAATGATCTGTTGTATTGTCCAGATTTCCAGCATAAATTTGAAATAGCTTTATGCATGCTACACAATTTTTCTGAAGTCATATACAAATGGTAAATTATTTTATAAGAATTCTCTTTTAAGTTATAATATAATGTGAATTTCAAACATTTTAGTCACATATTTCCCACTTTTCCATCAATACGTTATGTCCAAATTTCTTAGCTCATTTTATCATAAAGACTTTTACTTGTTCTTCCATTTCAAATTTCAATAAAATTTTATACATTTTAGCAATTACCTGTTCATCATGTGTACATATTCAAATGCTGTTTCAATTCCAAATGTCTTTAAATCTTTCTCTTAACTATCTATATAAAAACCAGTTGATTGCATAGCTCACTTTGAACTACCAGAGTAGGAATTGTTTTTTTTTTCCTGGATCACCTGCATGTCCTTTTTCAAGTCAGTTTGCTTCAAAATTGATTTCTCTAATATCTCATCCATACATCATTCTCAATGGAACCATCCAGTTTCTGTTACTGTCTTCTCTGCTTGGTAAAATATAATGAATGGCTCCATGAAGGCTGATTTATCATTTGTTTCATCCATGAATCCTATTGATTGCCTGAGGCCTCACCACTAACAAGAAGATTCTTTTTCTGGATCATACTTTGGATCCTGATTAACCTGTGTTGCAACTTGACTCCAGAAGAATGCCTGGGAAAGTAGGTAGGGCCGGTAGGAACACATACCCATGCTGCACTATAAACAATGTATTCCTTTTTTTCCTTGTGAATACTTGAGGTGTTGACTTCCTTAGATTATTGTACTTAAGCAAGTTTTGCTTTCAGGTCAGAAAAGAACAACTTCCTTGAAACATACATGGATGGATGGATGGATGGATGGACAGACTGATTCTAAGAAGAATAAAAGTAATTTCTGCAAGCATATGCATGTTCCAATCCAAAGATGGTTACATAAAGGTTACCAAATGGGGCTTTGTACCACTACCACAGCAGCTCTGTACTTTGGGCTCCTAAGCAAATAAGCCAATTTTAAATAAACCTTTATTGTCAAAGTACAACATGTGTACATTGAGATTAACTGAGCCTCCCCCCATTCTTTTAGCTCACCTATCCAAAGCAGAGATTGCAAAACTTTTATTTGAGCTCTGTGGCTTGAGGGATGAGCTTCTTTCACACTGGCAGGAATTTCCATCAGCTCCATGCTCTCTCATCTTTAGCAAACTGACCAGCTGTCATTTGTATTTTTTGGAGGGAGCATACTTTTTTTCTCTTGTAATAAAGAGTACACTGTGGACTGAGATACCATCAATATGTTTATGACACGCAACTATATGTCTTGGCCCATGGAGAATTAAGTGATGCCATGACCTCCCTCTGAATATTTCCCCTTTCCAGTACCCTCCCCGCTTTGTCAAGTCCATCAGTGTCCAATAGCAGGCCACTTAGATGATTTGGGAACTGGTTGGATGTATGGTACCGCTTGATGCCTCTGTTCCCAGGTTAGGTGTACTTGGTGGCTGGTTCATTCCAGTCTTGGCACCTCTGATTTCTATCAAGGCTGTCTCCCCCTCCAACCATTTGTCCTCACATTGCCACACCAAACTTTACTATAAATTCCTTTCTCCCCTCTTCTCCCCTTTCATTTTATGGCGGAATACCAGCAAAGCACAGAAACTGAAGATAGCAGACCTGGGTTTGGGGTATTTTGGTCCATGGAGAATTGCCATTTCTGGTCTTGGATAAGGTGACACTATCTCAGACAGACCCAGTGTGAATCTGGGGATTCTCCCAGATTCATGACTCCATGATGAGCAGTTGTGGCTAGGATGGCCTTTGTGAAACTGCAACTTGTGCATGAGTTATGCCCTTTCCTGGACAACAATCCCTGCTCACAGTCACTCATGTACTAGTCATCCTGTCTCAACTATTGCAACAGGCTCTACATGGGGCTGCCCTCGAAAAGTACCTAGAAGCTCCAATTGGTTCAAAATGCAATGGCCCACATGGTTTTGTGCACGCCTACATGTGTCATCTGTCCTGCAGGAGCTGCATTGACTGTCAATTTGCCTTCAGGTGCAATTCTACGAGCTAGTTGTCACCTTTAAAGCCCTAAATGGCTTGGGACCAGATTATCTGAAGGACCATCTTTTCCTAGTCTCATCTACTGAATCACCAGAACAGGGAAGCAGGGAATGTTGCAGGTCCTCTCTTTTAAGAGGTACATTTGGTGGAACCCAGATGGAGAAGGTGACTCCCTCCCTTTGGAACATCATCCCTGCAGAGATTAGATTGACCCCAACTTTGACACTGTTTTGCAGGGCTCTAAAGACCCAGTTTTGCCAACAAACCTGGAGACTCAGAGTGGGATGGAGCCCATCAAGTGGCTTGTTTGATTGATTACTGTTTCCAGGAGATGGGGGAGGGTATTGTTTATTACTGTTTGTACCGGTTTTTATTTTTGTAAGCTGCCCAGAGTCAGTGAGAGTGAGTGGGCTGCTATACAAATTTTCAATCAATCAATAACAGGACAAACTTCTGAATAAAAGACTGTTTTTTTATTTCATTGGGCAGATAAATACTAATAGGTTCATTTGGAGAGTGTTTAAGGGTGATACAAGATGCATAGACAAAAGAGGAAATTATGGGAATTTTAGTGCATAATTAAACTTTAGTGACTGTTCCTTTATTACACCAATATACTGTAGATTCTTCCCATTATTAAATGCAGATTTAATGCAATCTGTCTGCATTAAAAAGAGAGAGAGAACCTATGGGGTCTAGATGAGCCAATTCCTCTCTTTCAATTACCCAATAGGAGACTCCAAAAAGAAATTAACCAATCAGTGGCCCATTTTTTTTACTAATCATGGAGCCCAAATTCAGCAACCACATGTTCCCACTCCAAACAAAACATAAATATAATAAGTTGCTTTGGCTCTCTTCCATATTTTTAGTACCTTTATATGTGTGCATTTGATTCATAGTTATGTTATTTTCTTTTTTAATCTTTTTCTGATTCTGCAATTTAGTCCTGTTATCTAACTATATTCTGTCCCACACTTTAGAACAAGTAACCCCTTAATACCATTAGATTGTACAACAAATGGGGCATGTATAATTCTCCATCGTGTGAATGAACAAGTAGGAAAAAAACCTATATACTTTTATCAGTTAATATGACAAAACTAATATACTTTTGATAGAAGAGAATGTATTATATGTATATAGTTCATTTAATGTGTTAACGCAATCGGTTCGCAACATAAGGGAAAACGTTTGACAGCCGAACATGAGGTAAAGTGTTTGACAGCCGAACACGAGGGAGTTTTGACAGCTGTCAAAACTCCTGACTTACGCAGGTGCACTAGTTGACAGCTTTCAGCTGTCAAAGCAACACATGCCGCCTGCACGAGGAACCGAACTGTCAGGCATTCCGCGGAGCTGATTGGAGCAGAAGCAAAGCGGGAAAAAGACTGGCCGGCGATTGGACCAGACGACCGGCGCCAGACTATAAAAAGCCGAAAGGCTCCTGTTATTGTTCGCTCTGTTCTAATAAATCTGTTAACGTTACCAGCTGTCTTGAGTGGTCTGTTCCAGCCACTTCACTGGCGACGAAGGTGGGATCCGCTTCCAGAGCTGAAGTCACGGCCAGGAAGAGTCCTCGGCCGGCAGAGCTAGTCACTGGAAGTTTTAACTTCCACAGCGAAGCGGACCACCGAGCCCAGACAGCATGGCAAATTTCGGACGAGTGAGGGAATTCGACACTCACTACCCCGAGCGATGGGAGTCGCATCTGGGGCAGGTCGAGGGGTTCCTCCTCGTCAGCAAGATTACAGATGACAGAGCCAAAGCAGCAGCACTTCTATACATCAGCGGTCCACCCGTCTACGATGCTGCTGTCGGGCTATTCAGCCCCGTGCCGATCAGAGAGGTTCCATATTCCGAACTCGTCGACCGGCTCAGCAAGCACTACATGCCGGCCCGCTCAGAACTGTACTGGCGGGTACAGTTCGCCCAGCGAAGGCAGCGGCCGGATGAAGCCGCAAACGACTTCATCGCGGGAGTCCGGCACGCTGCACGGAGCTGCAACTTCCCAGACTTAGAAGACCGGATCCGGGACCAAGTGGTCATCGGCCTGAGAGACGAACGCCTCAAGAAAAAAATCACGTCAAAGCCGGAGATGACACTCGCCCAGGTCTCCCGAGAGATCTTGGCGTACGAAGATAACCACAAGAAGACCCTCAACCGGACAGCAATAGAACCTCAAGGCAGCGTCCATCAGGACGAAGCATCTTTCAGTGACGAAGAGTCCATAGACCTGACAGACACCGACGCGATACAACGACGAATGGAGAGAAGGCAATATAGACGAAGTGACAACAACGAGCGTCCCAACCCAAGAAACTTCACCTCAGCTCTAAGAGAACAACGAAACTCCTGCGCCAGCTGTGGGGGCAACCATGCCCGGGCAAATTGCCGTTTCCGGAGCGCTAAATGCCATAATTGTGGCAAGACCGGCCACATTAAACCCGTCTGCAGAGGCCGTCCCCGTGACAACCTGCATGAAGTGGAGGCGATTCCCCCAGGTACGATCACCCACCGAGCCAGTAAGGGAAAGCCCCCAGAGGTATTAGTGGAAACAGTAGGTGAGGTGCACAACTTGAGCCCTAAGGTAAAAATTAAAACTAAGCTACAGGGAGTTTTTTGTGACATGGAGGTGGACTCAGGTTCAGCGGTAACCCTAATTTCGTTAAAAACGTTTAGGGAAATCTGCAGGCGCAGTAAAAAAACAATACCGTTAGAAAACCCACAGGTCCAGTTAGCAGACTACCAGAAAACACCAATCCAACTCAAGGGCAAGGCTAGGGTCTGGGTAGAGTACAAAAAGTTCAAGGGACCTCTAGAAGTAATAGTCACCCAAGGGGATCGCACTAATCTAATAGGGTTAAACTGGTTCAGCCCCTTAGGAATCGCCATTACCGGCGTCAATGCAGTACAAACGTCTAACCTCGAGGCCGTCTGCAGAAAATACGCAGACGTTTTCGACGGTTCCTTAGGCAAATATACAGGCCCTCCCATTGCTCTTAACTTAAACCCCGCCATACAACCTATCAAAATTAGGGCCAGGAGGGTTCCCTTCGCCCTCAAACAAAAAATTGAGGACGAACTGGAACGCCTTGTCAAGCTGGGAGTGCTAGAACCTACTGATGGGGGCAGTTGGGAAACCCCCATCGTAACACCAGTAAAACCTAATGGTCAAGTCAGAATATGCGCAGACTATAAGGGGACCCTAAACTTAGCGCTCAATGCCCACTCTTACCCCATTCCAGCAGTACGGGACGTCTTAGCTTCTATTCGCTCCGGCGCCATTTTTGCGAAATTAGACCTCACGCAGGCGTATTTGCAGTTGCCTGTGACCGATGACACCGCGGTCGCCCAGACAATTGTCACGCACCGCGGAGCATTTAAAGTGACAAGACTGCAATTTGGTATCTCGACCGCCCCTGGCATATTCCAAAGCATTATGGAAAAAACATTAAAAGGAATTCCCGGGGTCTCCCCTTACTTTGACGATGTGCTCATCGCCGGAGAAACAGAAGCCATTCTAGCTGACAGGCTGTCAGCTGTCCTAGAGCGATTCAGAACTGCCGGATTTAAACTAAAAAGAGAAAAGTGCTCTATAGGAGTTCCCTCTACGGAATTCCTGGGGTACAAAATTGACGCCCAGGGCATTCACCCCACAAACGACAAACTGAAAGCCATTCAAGCAGCCCCCAGCCCCAAAAACAAACAGGAACTACAGGCGTTTTTAGGACTATTAAATTTTTATCACGCCTTCCTCCCCCACAAAGCTACTATTGCAGAGCCCCTGCATAGGTTATTAGACAAGGGAAGCCCCTGGACCTGGGAAAAGGTGCACGAGGATAGTTTTCAGTCACTAAAGACCATTATTTGTAAAAGCTCTACCATCACCCTATTCCAAGAGGACGCCCCTATCTGCATCGCGTGCGATGCGTCCCCATACGGAATAGGTGCCGTCTTGAGCCACCTGGACCAGGACGACACTCAAAGACCCATTGCATTTTATTCCCGGACCCTAACTAAAACAGAAAGAAATTACGCTCAAATTGATAGGGAAGCTTTAGCCATCGTCGCCGGGGTTAAAAAATTCCATGACTATCTGTATGGCAGACCCTTCACTATATTCACGGATCACAAACCCCTATTAGGCATTTTTACCTGGGACAAAACAACCCCACAAATATTATCCCCGAGAATCCTGCGCTGGTCAACCTTTTTATCAGCATACTCCTACAGATTAGTACACAAGCCAGGCAGGGAATTAGGACATGCAGACTGTCTAAGCAGGCTCCCTATACAACGCCACGACCCAGATCCAGCCCCCGCCGGCAACGTATTGGCTATCAACGAATTACCAGAATTTCCCCTGACAGCAAAAATCATTGCTGACAACTCCGCAAAAGATAAAACACTCAGCAGGGTCCTGCAATGGGTCACAACAGGATGGCCACACAAATGCCCGGAGGAAACGTTCCGCCCCTTTTTTTCAAAACAGCTAGAACTAACCTCCCATTTAGGCTGCCTACTATGGGGAAATAGAGTGGTAATACCACACACAAACATACAGCAAACGTTAAAGACCCTGCACGAAGGGCACCCGGGGATGGTGAAAATGAAGCTACTTGCTAGAAGTTATGTATGGTGGCCAGGAATTGATAAGGACATAGAACAACACGTGGGAGGATGCTATACGTGTCAATTAACGAGAAGCGAACCACCCCACGCCCCAGTCCATAAATGGGAAACAACAAAAAACCCATGGTCCCGTATCCACCTAGATTTTGCGGGACCAATTCGTGGGCAGAATTTCTTAATAATTGTAGATAGTTTTTCTAAATGGCTCGAGGTGATACCCCTAAATAAAATAACAACAGACTCCACTATTCAAGCACTTAGAAAAGTTTTCGCAACCCATGGCCTTCCAGACGTCATAGTCTCAGATAACGGCCCACAATTCACCTCTCGTGAATTTCAGATGTTCGCTTCGAGGAACTGTATTAGACTGGTGACGTCAGCGCCCTTCCACCCGTCGACTAATGGCATGGCAGAAATTATGGTGCGGTCAACTAAAGAGGCACTTAATAAATTCATAAAAGGGAACTGGCACCGACGCCTCAGCCAATTCCTCCTTGCCCAACACACCACACCCGGCACCACCACGGGGAAGTCACCAGCTGAGCTACGATGGGGACGGAGGCTAATAACGAGACTAGACAGACTGCATCCTGATAGAACTGCTAATGACCAAGAACTTCCAACATCCGCACCACGAACCTTCACCCCAGGCCAAAGCATCTGGGCACGAAATTACACAGGCAACCAAAAATGGATTCAAGGGGTCATAATAAAGCAAACCGGACCCATCTCATACTTAATTCATTCAGACACACACGGCCAACTACGGCGACATGTAGACCAACTACGAATCCGCAAGCCACAAAACACACCCCCACCATCCCAACAACCCCCTTTGCCCCCCCTCATACCAAGTATTCCGCCAACCGAGGAGGCCCAGCCACAACAACCACAGGCGGAAGGAGAACTCGGAAACGAGGCTGCCCCACGACGGTCCAGCAGATCGAAGAAACCACCGGGTTACTTACAGGACTATGAATGGGCAGGGAGCAACAAACCAACACACAGGGGTGGAAACGATCCAGGGGAAGGGTAAGGGGTGTATTATATGTATATAGTTCATTTAATGTGTTAACGCAATCGGTTCGCAACATAAGGGAAAACGTTTGACAGCCGAACATGAGGTAAAGTGTTTGACAGCCGAACACGAGGGAGTTTTGACAGCTGTCAAAACTCCTGACTTACGCAGGCGCACTAGTTGACAGCTTTCAGCTGTCAAAGCAACACATGCCGCCTGCACGAGGAACCGAACTGTCAGGCATTCCGCGGAGCTGATTGGAGCAGAAGCAAAGCGGGAAAAAGACTGGCCGGCGATTGGACCAGACGACCGGCGCCAGATTATAAAAAGCCGAAAGGCTCCTGTTATTGTTCGCTCTGTTCTAATAAATCTGTTAACGTTACCAGCTGTCTTGAGTGGTCTGTTCCAGCCACTTCAGAGAATGTCTGTAGCACAGAGTTGAACTGTGGAGCTATCGTACTGGTACTTTCTGAGATCATGTCACACTGATTATGTCTCTAGTTGAGTAATGAAACATCTGCAAACAAGCAACCTGTTGTGATTCAGGGTCAGCCTGTGGGTTCGGCAGTTGGTTCGGACGATTCAGAGGAGGAGGAGGGTGGTGTTGGAGAGCTTGGTGAGGATAGCCTTGAGGCTCCGCAGAGCCCTCAGCCAGGCCCCTCCCATCTGGTTATGATGCAGACCCAGCTGTGTGAGCCTGACAGCGTGGATGAAGATGACCCACAGTTGGCCCTGTTCAAGGACGCCCGACGCAGGAGGCAGTCAAGCAGGAGTAAACAGAGGAAGGCAATGGGGCACCTTGGAAGGAGGCAGAGAAAAGCCACGCCTTGAACTGTTTAAAATGGGAATGTGTGGGAGGGCTGGTTTGCTGAAGGCAACCATTTGAATAGCTCCTGTTTCATGGTTCGTGTTTTGTTTTGCTCTGTTTGCTTTTGTGTCCATAAATTTGGCAGGCTTAGTTCCAGCCTCTTGCCTTCTTGTAAAGGGATTATCCCTGCCTTTTCTGCAGGGCCGGTAGTAGGCTGGTACAGAACACAACCAACTCAGAAAACACTAAGAACTCCAAGGTATGTTTAGCTCATGGACAGGCTGGAGCCTTCAATCATGCCTTCTGCTATTTCCTTTAGATCTTAATTCCTCTTGCAAGTTGCTGTCTCTTGCCATCCTCTTCCCCCCAGCAGGCCATCAATAGATTCACAGAATTATATAGAATCATGGAATAATAGAATAACAGAATAACGGATGTTGTCAGAATAACAGAGTTGGAAGAGACCTTGCATGTCTTCTAGACCTCCTTGCTGAAACAGGAAACCCAATACCATTTCAGATAAATGGCTGTCCAATCTCTTCTTAAAAACTTCTAGTGTTGGAGCATTGACGACCTCTGGAGGCAGGCTGTTCCACTGGTTAATTGCTCTAAACCAGGGCTTTTCGACCGGTGATACATGTAACACCAGTGGTACTTTGCCACCTGGCAGATGGTACGCAAAGTGGTAGTGGGGTGGAGAGAAATGAATTGAAGCAGCAGCGGTGCCACACAAGCCTGAGGGAGAGACAGCTGAGCTGCAGGGCTGTCGGGGTTCTGCAGAAGTGCCAGGATCAACACTGGGCTCCAGCTGATCGGCGCTTCCAGGAGAGGAGAGGATATAAAAGGAGGTGGCTTCGGAGGGAAAGAGCCAGCCAGGGGCTGCCCCTCCCTGCTCCCTGGGCATGCAAAGAGGCAGTGAGCGCCCGGCATCACTGCTGACTATTTATGCTGACCGCTAAGAAAGGAAAAAGAGAAGCGCTTCCCTTTCCCTGGGACTCCAGCACTCGTATGCTTGCCACCTTCTCCGTACACCCCAAGGGTGGGAAAGAGACGGGAGGGGCGCGCTGGCTCCAGGGCTCCCTGTGGATCTAAGGCTGAGCGTGTCACAGCTTTGATGGCCCCCACTGGTAGATCAAAGCCTTGCCTGCTCACTGACCTCGCCTCGAAGCCACCAGGCTTCCCTTTCATCGGGACCACCCCTGCCTGCATTGGATGGCTATGGCCGGCAGCAGCATGGCCACCAGCAGTGCTGGCAATCTCTCCCCCTCCCGTCATCCCTTCCTGAGTGTGGGGGAAGGAAAGAGAAGCAGGGGAGGAAGGAAGGAAGGAAGGAAGGAAGGAAGGAAGGAAGGAAGGAAGGAAGGAAGGAAGGAAGGAAGGAAGGAGCTGGGAAAGAGACTGCCTTCTGAGCGCTTTGCAGGTTCGTTTTTTTAAGCTGCCAGAGCCTCCGGGCAGGAGACTTTTCATTTTGACCCCTTCCCCTCCCCCATCATTGCCTCTGCCTGAAGGGCCTCTGTGTGGCTCTCAGATCTCCTCTCCTAGACCTGCACACATGTTTATGTTTGGGAGAGAGTTGGGAGAGGAGAGGCTGTAAAAGGAGGTTTTGGCAAGAGAGGGAGAAAAAAAAGAATGGGGGAAAGAGAAGGGGACTCCAAAAAAGAAACAGAGAAGTGCAGCCTTGAGATGAATCAGCTGGAGCTGCATAGAAGAGAAAAGGGGGGAGAGAGGAGAGGCTATAAAAGAAGGGAAGAGAAGATAGGATATAAAAGAAGGGGAGAGAAAGGATATAAAAGAAGGGAGGGAGGAAGAGAGCATATAAAAGAAGAGAGAAGAGGATATAAAGGGGGGAGAGAAGAGAGGATATAAAGAGGGGAGAGATGAGAGGATATAAAAGGGAGAGAAATTTGTTAAATGAGTTTTGCCCCATTTTATGACTTTTCTTGCCACAGTTGTTAAGTGATTCACTGCAGTTGTTAAATTAGTAACATGGTCATTAAGTGAATCTGGTTTCCCCACTGACTTTGCTTGTCAGAAGGTTGCAAAAGGGGATCACATGACTCTGGGACACGGTGACCATCATAAATTTGAATCACTTGCCAAGCATCCGAATGTAAATCACATGACCGCGGGGATGCTGCAATGGTAATAAGTGTGAAAAGTGTCATAACTCACTTTTTCAGTGCCATTGTAACTTTGAACAGTCACTAAGCAAACTGTTGTAGGTCAAGGAATACCTGTACTTTATCACTTTTTTCCGTTTTTTCTTTTGGTCATCGAGTTTTTGACACCTTACTAGGTGACTGGTGGTACTCGAATATTGCCATATCCTAAAAGTGGTACAATTGGTGAAAAGGTTGAAAAGGCCTGTTCTAAACTATCAGGAAATTTTTCTTTAATTTTAGGGTGGTTTCTTCTTTGATTAGTTTGCATCCACTACTTCCCACCCTGCCTTCAGTTCTTCAGAGTATAGGTTGACCCCTGTCACCTCTACTCCCTCTTTTCACTTGACTAGACATACCCAATTCCTAGCCTCCAGCCCCATGATCATCTTTGTTGCTCTTCTCTGTATTCTTTCTAGAGTCTTAATATCTTTTTTTACATTATGGCGACCAAAACTGGATGCAGTATTCCAAGTGTGGCCTTACCAAGGCATTATAAAGTGGTATTAACACTTCACATAATCTTGAGAACTTCCGGTTTGTCGACAGCCGTAAATGGACGCCTGGAGGACGGCTCCTGTCTTCCACGTCCAGATTCGCATCGCTGGGGGGGTCCTAAAAGGACCGAAGAGTCACCCTGGAGGGGTGTCCAGACAGAAGGGGCTTTTGCAGAAACGCAGGGGGGCAGCAACCCCTTCGTTAGTGCCTGCATTCTCTTTGTACAGGCGGACAAAAGACTGACCATAGGAATATGGCCAGCTCCTAGGCTGCAGACAGCCGAAGTCAAATCTACCATCAGGCAACATTAAAGCACCGTGGAAGAGACGAGGGTAAGATTCCTCTCTTGTACCTTAATCATCTTCTTTTCACCTAATTAAGCTGCTAAGTACTTTCCCCCCTGTGGAGAGGGAGGGGAATTTAACCCTCCCTTCGGAAGGCGGCGAACCAACTCAGGGGTGTTTTTTGGAAACAAAAGAACATTTAAGAAAGAAATAACAAAAGAAAAGAACTCTTAAAGTGCTTGGGGGACACTCAGTGGCTAAATCTGAAATTGCAATTCTGACTTTCTCTTTAAAAAAACCAAGAAAATATTTAAGAAAACAAGATAAACAGTAACCTTGAACATCAGATGTGAAAGCTTACAATGGAAGAGTTTCAAAAACAAATTCATGCTCTGTGGGAAATATCTTACCAAACCTATCAGCTCCTTTCTACAGCTGGTGATGAAATAAGAGCTTTTGGGAAAGAATTAGAAAGTATCTCGATGAAACAAACTCAAATTCAAACTGTGACTACAACTGATATTTTGCTGGGACAGAACTTAACAGAAGAAATCGAACAATTAAATACACCGGCAGAAGAATTAAATAGTTAACAAATACAGGTTTTTGAAGATGGTGATGGAGAAAATATGGAAGGAAGTTTATTTGGACCAGGACAATTGTACCAAGAGGTGAAAATAATAAGATTTGGTGCTGTTGGCAGATTCTTTAATTCTTCAAAGGTGGAGACTGGGGGTCCACTTCAATATGATATAGTAATACAAGAATGCTTTGATGACCCTGAGGCAAAGAAGCGTAAAATGACATGGCAAAGGAAGAAAGCAAGAATAAGATTGAAGAAATATGAACATTTTTAAGAGGCCAAATAGATAATATACAGGATGGTGCTGGGATTACGAGAATGTTTTGATGAGTAGATAAAAATATTGATTAACTAATAAAAAATAACAAAATACAAATGTATGAATATTAACATTGAAATATTGAGGTTTTCTAAATGATATAGGTTAAGATGTATATATGGTAATATTGATAGGATGTAACTAATATATTTGGATGCAGAGACATGAAGGATGTATTGAATGTTAAAATGGAACAAATTTTGGTTAATTTTTAATATGTGGAAACTATAAATGAGAAACAAGAATATTTTATTGTCCTCCTCTTTTCTTTTTCTTTTTTCTTTCTTTTTTTCTTTTTTCTTTTTTTTTCTCCTTGTGATTTGTATCTTAATGACTACTATTTCAAATATTGTATAATTGATATGGAAATGAGATAAATGAGAACTGGATATGTATAAATATGTATTTGTTTGAAATGGAACTATTGTAACTCAGACACCACGTTGCTTTTTAAAGATATTATTGTAAATATTGGGAAACTAATAAAATATTATAAAAAAAACACTTCACATAATCTCGATTCTATCCCTGTGTTAATGTACATAGGACTATATTGGCTTTTTTGGTGGCTCCAGCACACTGCTGGTTCATATTAAGTTATTGCTATTGAGCCAGGTTCCACCTATTCTGTACCTGTGCAATTGGCTTTTTTTTTTTTGCCTAAGTATAAAGCTAATAGTGAGGAATAGCTTTCTTCTGCCACTAGAAGATTCATGGAAGAATGTAATGACTGCTGCTATTTCCCAACACAGAATCAAAAGGACTGCCTTCAGTAAGGGATAGGCGTCTGACTGTGAATTAGACATGGAAAAATTGACCTGTTGGCTTAGAGAAAATTCAACTACTACATTTATCAATGGAAAACCCTTATGGACTTTCTCCTGAAAAAATAAAAATGAATTTATGATTAGGAAGGATAGTTTATGGAAACAAGAAAATTATGATCTAACAAAATATAAATGTATCTATGAGCACCGACAAGAAGAATAGAAGCCACTTTTTTATAATTTTTCTTTTTCTTTTCTTTCTTTAAAATTGCTTTTCTATTTCCTCTTCTCACTATTTTGTATTTTTATTATCTTTATTTTTTCTTATGTTTTACTCATATTTATTTATTTGAATTATTTCCTGTTAATGTGACTGACTGATCAGTACATGCCAAGAATGGTTGTTCCTCTTAGCTCTGTTCTTAGCATTTGAAATACCTCTCTAGATGCTTCTGGAGTTTTTTAGATAGCCATATCATGGTTATGCAATTTCTAAAGGTAAGTTCGATACATAATTTACAAAAATGAATTATTCATATGTATTTTTCTCAACATCATTGAGAAAATGAGACATTGAACTATACTTCTGAGCAATTTTGCCAATGATTTTAATTGTTTCTTAATTATATAATACCCCAGTCCTCCCTTATCCTTCTCCTTTAGTCATATTATTAATGTGGTTATGTAGGTATATTTTTTTAAAAAAAACAACATTTTCAAACCCAAAGTAGGAAAAGAACTGTACAGCATCAAGGCTGATTTGATAAGCTATAGATTGTTCCCTAATGTAAATGTCTGATAGTATATAGACATTTTGTTTTAGTAAAACAACTCCCTCCCTCCCTTCCTTCCTGTGAAATTTTCCTGAGTGGGGAAAACATGGTGTCTCCTTCCTTCTCTTTCATTTTGTTAATTTTAGGCAAGTTTTCTACTCTGCTCACTGCTAACCCAGCTGCATTTAATCAAGTATATAATCCTGATAGATTTAATTAGCCATTTGTCCTGATAAAATTAGTTTTGATAATGATTTAAGCCTGCTAAGTTAAAATAAAATAACGCAGTGAGCAAAGTGAACAAAATGAAAAATCATTTTCTATTTTATATTTTAGTACTTAGTACTTTTTTTTGAAATGCTGCCATCTTATGTTCATCTGTACACATAACATATTAACCTGGAAGAATTACCCTGCTATTTTAACTGACTCTTAACAATGAAGTATCTTTTCCAAGTGAATTGTTCTGTTTTCAATAATCATTTATAAAGTATATTCAATTATTCTGTCACTTTTGAACTATTAGTTCCACAGTTCCATAATTTTCAACATTGTATTATGCCATAACATGTTGTTATTATGTGCATTACATAATATAGACTAAGATACAGTATATCTTTGTAATCAAGGAGTATGCTATCACAATTTTTACAATTAGACTTGAGGGAGGCAGTAAATGAAGTTCTTTGGGCAAAGTTCTTACTTGTTTTGGGCAAAGTCCTTTGTAATATTTTGGAAGAAATGTCCCCATCCACAATCTGTTATGCAATTTGATAGCAATGAATTCAAAAGCCCATTTTGATTCCCTCCTAAATGTTAATTAGTTTTTACAAATAGGAGATATATTTATAAAAGACACAATTGTCTTTTATTAATAATTTTCTGCCACCATCAAAAAACCACTTTTAAACTCTTATCAGTTGCTGTATACTGAAAACTATTTTCTTTTCTCCAAAATGATAAATGTGTTAACACAGAGCATAGAACAATATTTTGTAATAAAATAAGGTTGGTACACATACCTTCAGAATTTAGTTTGTACATCTTAGATGCAGTTGTGAAAAAGTTATTATCTTAGCCAATGCTTCTAATAATTAGTAGAAATTCTCAAAAGCACCTTAAATTTGTAAGGGGATATGGTTCTTCTTTCACATTCACACATGTGCCAATATTTAGTCAACTGAATGATTTAAAATAGGACTAGAGATGGTTAGCATTTGGATGCTATAGCCATAATACATTCCCTGAAGTATGGTGGTTTCAATTTGCCTTATGCTATTACAAAATCTAATGTGTAACATTGTAGTCTTTGAAATACTTCCTATGTGTTACTTTGGTAATTTTTACAGCAGTCCTATGTTAGGATTATCTACTTTTCTGAATAATAAACGGAGTTCTCAGGTTGAGAAATTATTTACTTGGTTGCAAAATTAAGTAATAACTAAAGCAACATCTGAAAAGGAGAGTTACCAGTTCATCCATTGAGGAAGTTTAATTTCTTCCATAATTTGAGTCTGCAGATGGTGTCAAAAGCATATTTAAGGTCAATAAACTCTACATAAAGTGATAAGGGACGCGGTGGCTCAGTGGGTTAGGACGCTGAGCTTGTCGATCAGAAGGTCGGCAGTTTGGCGGGTCAAATCCCGAGTGCCACATAACAGAGTGAGTGCCTGTTACTCATCCCAGCTTCTGCCAACCTAGCAGTTTGAAAACACGTAAAAATGCAAGTAGAAAAATAGGGACCACTACAGTGGGAAGGTCATCTAGTCATGCCGTCCACATGACCACGGAGATGTCCTCGGACAAGCGCTGGCTGTTCGGCTTTAAAACGGAGATGAGCACCAGCCCCTAGAGTCGGAAACAACTAGCACGCATGTGCGAGGGAACCTTTACCTTTACCTTTATGCAGTGCTTTTTTTTTGTAAAAGAAAAAGGTGCCGGAACTCACACATGTCATACAACCTGCCTTGCCTACCCTACAAGGTTCCATCCAAAAAAGGTGCCGGAACTCCGTTCTGAGCATTCTATGAGAAAAAAAAGCCCTGCCTTTATGTGACAAATACAGTAAATATATTCTTCTTCATTAATTAGGCTTGCTTAGAGTATATATTTGGTGTTCATATATGCTAAATCTGTTATAAAAATGAATTCAACTAAGGGTGGGTGGGGATTATATGTGTACTGTCTAGTTCTATAATGAAGCTGTGTCATCTTTAAAGACTTTTTAGGAGCTGCCAGAAAGACTGCGTAATGATAGGATTTTATGGAAAGCAGCAAATAGGGACGCGGTGGCTCAGTGGGTTAGGACGCTGAGCATGTCGATCAGAAGGTCGGCAGTTTGGCAGGTTGAATCCTGAGTGCCGCGTAACAGAGTGAGTGCCCAGCTTCTGCCAACCTAGCAGTTTGAAAGCACGTAAAAATGCAAGTAGAAAAATAGGGCTTTGAAACGGAGATGAGCACCGGCCCCTAGAGTTGGAAACGATTAGCACGCATGTGCGGGGGAACGTTTACCTTTACCTTTATGTGACAAATACAGCAAATATATTCTTCTTCATTAATTAGGCTTGCTTAGAGTATATATTTGGTGTTCATGTATGCTTCAGTCCTGTTGCTAATAAAGGTGGATAAACTAATCAGACTTGTTAATTTGTTACATCCGAAGCAATATCATGGGCTGTTCTATATGTGTCACAATTATACATCTGCATGAGTTGTAAGTGCTTACATTCTTGTTTCAATCAACTTGCTTTTCTAATTCTAACAAATTTATTTCTGAAAAGGAAACACAGCAAAGAATTGCCTATTCATACAACTGCAATATTCCCACAGTATAGTACTAAAGTACATAATATTTCAATAGTCTCGAAGTAGTTTACAACTTATGTGAAATATTAAACCATTTTTTGCAAACATGGACATCCACAAAAGGAGACAGCAAGGAAGGCAAATGACATGATATGGATCATAGATAATTTGTGCAATGATATTATGAGATATATAACTTTGTTGTAGCTTCTAACAGATGTCTATGGTTGCAAATTAAGTTAATGACAGAGAAATCACAAAACATGTAGAAAAAGCTACTAGGGAAAGGAGTCAACTCATCCAATTGATGACTGTTAACTAGTACCCACATATTCTCACATTTGTCACTTACATATATTGATTGATTATGTGCTGTCAAATTAATATTGACTCTTACGATCCATATAGAGGGATTTTGTTCAGGACAAACTTATTAATAAACTTTGCAATATAACAGATATTATGGCTAATCTGTGGAGTGCACAGTTTGGGCAGTTAGCACCATTTCTCCTAAGTGCCTTCTTTTCTCTTGTAGAATCTAATCAATCTCTTGAAATAGCTTACCAGGGAACTACCGGTAAAAATGATGAAGCAGAATGGGATGTTAAGTGAAAGTGGAGGAAGTCTCAGAATGTATCAGATGGTATATGAAGTTAGGTCTTTCTAAGGTCCATTTGAACTTTTATTCCATGATCATAGGACTAGATGTTTGCCTGACTCCATTGCCTGCTTAGAACAGGCAATGCTTGTGCACTATGCAGCATTTTTCTCCTTTAAAGACCTGCCTCAACTAGGTCTCCCAAGAAAGCAGAACTCTCGAAACAGGCATTGTTTCAAAAGGAACTTTTATTAGGAGCTAGTGACAGCAAGGAATCAAAGTGGGGACTGAGGAAAAATCCCACACAAGTAGCATATAAAAAGCAATAATTGTTACTCCGCCCCCAGGGTCCGTTTGAATCTCAGCCAATCCACAGGTGGTACATTGTTTTGGTTATACACTCCTTTGGCATGTTCTTCAAGGTCTCTCTTGGTTTTGTCTCCCTCTGGTTCCAAACACAAACCATCTTCCAGATAAGGGTGATGTTATTCAACTGCATTCCTTCTCCTGGGGAAGGGCAGTGTGGCAAGGCAATGTAAAGCATCCCCCAAAGCATCCCCCATCCCAACAGAATGTCAGGCCCCCAAAAATGGTTATACAGACAAGTATAAGATAGATGAAAAAGGTATACGTATATTTCTTTGGGGATCTGACACCTCCTTTAAAAAGCCAGACAGAGGGAATAATTGGTGATGCATTGATAACAATTTACATTGTCTTTATGGCCAAAGCAGATTGCATCACTTCAGTTTGGATTTCAGAATTTTGATAGGCCTGCTTATTCTGTTGTTCATGGTATTTTAGATTCTTTGGGATTTGTAAATCTCAGTGGTGTGGCAGGCTTGCATATTTGATCTGTACTTCTCCTAGCTATTTACATTGGCCAAGAGGACTTTGGTTCCATAATTAAAGAAAGTGATCAATGCCACTTTAAAAGAAGTATATTGCAGAAAGTAAAGAGTATTATCTTGACAGAAATGAGGTGAGATCCATTACAAAGCCATGAGGGAGAAAGCAAATATTAAGTACAAACAACCAGAAAATATGTGGAAGAGGCTCAGACATACATTTGTATAATTCATATAAGCATAAAAAGGTAAGAAGGTAAGCATAAACTAACATGCAAAATTCTGTTCCTATACTGTAGTTATTCTGAATAAAATTAGTCATACAGTAGTCTTCCTGAAGAGGTGATTTTTTTATTTTTTTGGTCTGGTTTGTCTTCTGGGACTGACAGATATGTTCTTAAAGGAGGCAGAAGAACTTTACTTTTAGAAATTCTTAATTCGCACAGAAGATTTGAACAACTATAGGTTACTTTCTGGGAAATGTAATTGAGAACTTGTTAGCCTCATTGTATCAGATATACCAGAAAGATACTGACTTACTGGATCTATTTCAGGAATATGACACTGACACTACTTTGGTCACCCTTATGGATGATCAAGAGATAAACTGGATAGGGTGGGAGAAAGACCCTCAATAATTCTGCTAGATCTCTCTCAGCTTTTAATACTCTCAACCAAGATACTAATCATCTGGCAGAATTGGCCTTGGAGCATCATTTTATCAGATCTGATCTTTCCTATCAGTCCATGTTCAAAAGATTTATGAGACAGAATATTGTTCAATACCTGAATTGCTAATTTTTATTGTCTCATATGAATCTATTCATCTTCTTCCCCATGCTGTTGAGCATCTGTATGCAATGACTAGGAGATATTACCTGAAAGTTAGAATAGTTTTTCCTCTGCATCTTGACTAAATCCAGCTCTAATATATTTTCCTCCTTAGCACCTAATTCCAAGGGAGCAATGTGTATTTTTAAAAGTTGCTTCATTGTGGACTGGATGATGAAAACAAACTAAAATTCAACCCAGAAAAGATGGATGGATAGTAGAAAACAAGGACATTAGACTCTGAAGTTGGGATTCTGCTTATTTTGGATTATGTTGCCACCATACTTGAAAAAGCAAATTGGTTCACAATCTGAGAGAGAATTCCTTGTTCCTCAACTGCCTCTGGATTTACAAATGATGACTGTGACAATTTTCAAATAATTAACATTACTGCATCTACAGTTCTTAAGTGATATACAGTTGTTTGTGCCTTTACATCTCATCTAAACTATTGTAAATCTAGCCTTTAAAAGTGTTGAGAGGTTATTATTGGTACAAATGCAGGATTTGTGTGATGTCCGTTCTAAAAAATTGAAACCGGTCATTCTTACCATGGATTGATAGTGAACCAATCTTAGTGATTAGGCAAGTCCTAATTGACTAATTTCTTATATTCGGGTTTTGTTTGCAAACTGCAAACAAAAAAGAAAGCAGAAAAGAAGGAAATCAATCATGCAGTCAAGACAAACATGCACAAACATGCAGTGTGGCAAAGAATGTTATCTGCAAAGATAATATTATAAAGAAAAAAGAAACATGTAAAGCAATACCTCATGTATAAGGAATATAATAGCACTAAAAAACCACTGATGAAGGACTGATTGTTGTAATATGCTATGAAGCCGGTATTAATGTGTATTTTATTTATTCTGTAATTATATTAGCTGCTATACAAATTTTATCCTATTTTTATCGTAAATCCATATGGATATAAAACAGCTCATTGCTTATTATATTATGCCATTATACACACAAATGTTTTTGGAGGTTTATTTTCCTCACATTTACATAGCTAATTATTCAGTTACTTATCTCTTGCTGGATTGTATTTTTTTTTACCCAAAGTTTTTGTTCATAGTACATTCCTTAATCAGAAGTATTTCTCTGTCTGCTGTCTTGGTTTATCCAAGTCAATTCATCCATGGGAATAGGGTGGAGAAGAAATTGAGTACTTTTAATTAAACTGCTACCTCATTTAAGGTAGTCGAACAGGAAGAAATCTAGAAACATAACTACTTAACTTCAATCATAGTTGACATATCGCTTCGTAGACCACCTCTTCAGATCTTATTTACAGGTTAATATTCAGGTGTATTCTTGATTGGTAATGATGTTGATGAAATAATATTTATGCACTTTTAATCTACTCTGAGGGAATATTTGATTTTCCAGATCTGAAACTAACAACATCATGCTTACCTACTGTCAAATATTAAATATTGGGAGCCAATAATTGGCATAAATTTTCCAATCTGGATAACTTTGAAATATACATATAAAGCACCTTTGGTTAGATGCACAGTATTAGGACTCAAATACCCTAAAACTAAGTCTAAAGTTAGTCTAAAGTTAATCAGCTATAAAGTTATGGACATAATGTCTAACAAAATATTTGACAATTTTTCCCATACCATATTGATTTGATGCTGATGGTGATATAGAAAAAAATAAATCATGTTAAATGTTAATACCAGTTTATAATGCCTTAGTAAACTTGGAATACTGCTATATATAAAAATATTTTGAGACTCTAGAACAGAGGTCCCCAACCTTTTGTGCACCAGGGACCAGTTCCATGGAGAGAGGTTTTTCTGCGGACCGGATGGGGTGTGATTTTCTGTGCTGCCTGCATCCCGCACATGGGGCTTTGCTTTTTTTGTGCAAACTGGTTGCTGGCATGCTGTGGCCCAGTACTGGTCCATGGAGCAGGGGTTGGGGACCCCTGCTCTAGAAGGAGCACAGAGAAGAGCGACAAAGTTGATTAGAGGACTGAAGGCTAAAACATACCAAGAAGAGTTGCAGGAATTGGGTATGTTTAATGAAAAAAAGGACCACAGGTGACATAATAACAGTGTTCTAATATCTTAGGGACTGCCACAAAGAAAAGGGGTCAACCTATTCTCCAAATTACTTGAAGGCAGCACAAGACATAATGGATGTAAACTAATAAAGGAGTGAACCAACCTAAAATTAAGGAAAAATTTCCTGACAGTTAGAACAATTATTCAATAGAATGCCTTGCCTTCAGAAGTTGTGGGTCTCCAACAATGGAGGTTTTTAGAAGAGATTGGACAACCATTTGTCTGAAATGATAGAGGGTTTCCTGCTTGAGTATGGGATTGGACTAGAAGAATTTCCAACTCTGTTATTCTGAATCGAAACAGAGATATTGATTTTGGACCAACTGATAGATGATGCAAATGAAATTTTAACATATTTTATGTTAAGAAATAAACATCATCTATCAGATATAACCCAGTGGCATTATTTGTTAACAAAATTGTTTGGATCAGCAGAATTTTCAGCTTCAGAGACCTGAGATACTCGAACAGCTTGTTAAGACTTTTGAAACTTACTATTTTTTATAGAAATTTGTTATCAATAAATAATTTTGATATGCAGGGTGTTAAGAAATGAGTGGAGTAAAGAATTAGAGGTTTCTATAGACAGTGGGAGAAAGTCTTAACGTCTATAGCAGAAGTATCAATAGACCTCAAATTACAACTTATAGAACAAAAAATAATATTTTGAATTTATTGGACTTCAGTGCATTTGTATAGATAACACTGTCAAAAACAGCATGTTGCTGGAAATGTAATAATAAGATTGCTTCTTTAAACACATGTTTCTACAATATCCTATGTTTATTTCCCAAAGTTGGGGGGAAAGTGGATTAATAAATTTGATTGTGCAGCAAGAGCTACAAATTTCAGAAGACAATGTTCTTTATGTAGTACTTGGAACTTGACAAACAGACAATGTAAATGGATTCTCTGTGCCCTTATTATGGACAAAAGATGATATGGCGATGATATTGCAGCATTGAAAAAATAAATGTATGGGTTTTTTTACTCAATGGATCGAGTAACTGATTGCATCTGCCATTTATGAGAGGATTGCCTATAGATGTAGACTTTGAGTAGACAAGTATAATGATATATGGGACTCATTTATATAGAATAGGTTAAAAATGTAATTATATAAGAATATACATGTACTTGAATAATATTTCCATTAGACATATATATATATATAATGGTAATTGTTATTATAATGATATACTATTTTGTCATATTTCTTTCATTTTTTTGTTAAAGCACTTTTTGTCTTGTTTTTTTTCTTTGTCTCCATCATTTTTTCTTTTCTGTTCTTAATTAAAAGAAAAAGAAAAGAAAAAGAAAAAAGGAGAAGACACTGAAAATCGGAGTGTATGTAAAAATGGCTAAACTAGCTTGTTTCATTATAAATGGACAACAATTATATTTATTAAAAAAACTACAAACCTTTTATGGTCTTTTTTTGAAAATGGATAAAAATTTTGAATTTTGAATTTTATTGAATTTATATACCGCCCTTTCCTGTAGGACTCAGGGCGGTTTACAGGGTATATAAAATATCAATACAAAAATTAAGAGCAATTTAAAAAGATTAAACTAAATCCCTGAAAAAATATAAAACCCCAGTTAAAACCCCAATTAAAACTCAGCCTGGGCCGGAAAGCTCGAAGAGCCAGGTCTTCAGGTCTCAGCGAAATGATCGAAGGTCGGGGGCAGTCCTAAGCTCCACGGGCAAGGGGTTGTTTATGGAAAGAAGGGAGCCAAAATATGTAATCTGGGTGAGTGGAGATGACAACTATTAGGTCTACAACTGCTACAAAGATGGTTGGAAAACACTTCTTTATATAGCTTTTCTTTCTGTTTTCTTTATTTTTTGCTGTCCCTCACTTCTTTCCTCTTATTTTGTATCTTTATATTTCTGTAGGTTTTTTTAATCCTGTGTAAAGTTCTTTTTCAATGAAACATATAAAAAAGAAGGAATGCAGCATTTGCTACAAGAAATAAAATTTAACATCAGTGTAAAAAAAACATCGTGTACCTGGGAATTTATCTAAAAATATTTTTTAAAAATAAAAAAATACCCTTCACTGATCTAGAAAAATATAATGGCAGTTATGTTAAAATGTTAAAAGTTAAACTTATCTTGGTTAAGAATATCAAAAGTAAAAAATGAATGTCTTAGAAGGGATTAAATTTCTATGAATTATCACATTACAAATTAAAGGGGGAAAAGAATAGACATTGAATGAATAGCAAAGACAAATAACTAATTTCATTTGGTCAAATAAAAGACTGAGGATTCTACAAAATGCAAAATAATGAGTTATATGTTAAATGGGAAGCACAGATCATGTTAACAGATTGCTTATCCCAATTTGACTCAAACCTACTTTGATACAGCATATTTTCATCTTCAAGGAGGAGCAATGATCTTAAAGAATCAGAATAGGCTAGAAGAGAAACTATGAGATGAAAGGTTCTTGCAGAGTCTAGTTAAATACTCCAGAGGGAAAGGACAAGCAGTAAGATTACTATGTTTCTGATATCATCATTTACAGGTTTATTAAAAGGAAAGCAAAGAGCTTCTGGCGTTTATCTTATTGAAGAGCCAGGGTGGCACAGTGGTTAGAATGCAGTATTGCCAGGCTAACTCTGCCCACTGTTTAATCCTCACGAGCTGAAGGTTAACTCAGCCTTCCATCCTTCTGAGGTCAGTAAAATGAGGACCCAGATTGTTGGGGGCAATAGGCTGATTCTGTAAACTGCTTAGGGAATGCTGTAAAGCACTGTGAAGCTGTATATAAATTTAAGTACTATTGCTATTGCTATGTCCAGATTGGGGAAATGAGTCTTAAAGTGGAAAATATGAATTAATGTAAGCAAATGCAAAATGATTGAGGCAAACAATCCTAACTTTCATAGGTCCTAACTTGATATGATGACAAGGAATCCTAGGTTAGTGATGGATAGCTTGAGAAAGACATCTCTCCAATGTGTGGTCATTGTGAAAAACTCTAATTGCAAAATCAGTGCAATACTATAACATCTTTGCATAAATCCATGGAGCAACACACTAGGAATTAGTAAAAAAAAAAAGTCGCTACATATTCTAAAACTGATTTTGGGCTTAGAAAGAATGCAGAAAAGCACAAGAGAAATGACTGATGAGTTGACCATCTTCCTTGTAAGAAAAAGTTTCATGATCTTAAGGTTTCTTTCAATAAAGAAGATAAATAAGGGATGGTAGAGCTATATAAACGTGGACATGCTGAAAACTGATATAGGAAAAAAAAATCTGTAGAACTGTGAAGCATCCCAAGAACCTGAATGGACATGGACAGGAAGCATTTCTTTAAACAGTGCATATGTCACAGGCAATAGTTGGCAGCATCTAATAATCTTTGCCAGTCTTAAAAAGCTAAGTGTGGTTAGATTTGGATAAGACTTGGATAGGAGATCTCCAGGAAATTCCAGGGTTGTAGATTAAATTGGGAAAGTAGAATTGTATAAATTTGCAGTTATTTGACGTTATTTGTTCCTCTTTTGCCTGCATAAGTCCATTACCTGTGGTAGCGCTTGGTTCAGTCATCTGTCAAAACTGCGCAATGATTTAAAATTGGTTCTGATTGGCTACTTGAAAATATGATAAGCCTAAGTAGCAGTGTTTCCATGTAGTCATTGGTTCAATTCAAGGAAGATTTTCTTTCAGTTAAAGGTGTTTCTCCACTTTGGCAACCTTAAAATGTGTTGGCATGCTGGCTGGGAAATTCTGGGAGCTGAAGATCACACATCCTAAATTTGCTGAGGTCAAGAAATACTAAATTAAACTATGGAATTTACTAACACAAGAGACAGCGATAGCTATCTGTTTGGACAATGTTAGAAAAGAATTAGCCAGCTTCATGGCTAAAAAAGGCTTCTACTTACGCTGTTTATATTAGACCAGACATGTCAAACACAAGGCCCGGGGGCCAGATCCAGCCCGCGAAGTGGTTTCATGTGGCCCGCGAAGCCATCCTGGAAACAGTGAGGTAACGGCCCCCACTGCCAGAGACCCTCCTTCTGCCAGAGACCCTCAGATCTGTCCCACTCCTGCCCAGGCCCCCATAGGCACCCTTGATGCAAACTATGTAGAGCTGGCCACACCCACCCAGTAGGCCATACGCACTCTAGCCATGCCCACCCAGTAGGCCATGCCCACCCTGGCCATACCCACCTGGCCCCCTGAGGGCAACCGCAATGCTGATGCGGCCCTCAATGAAGTTGAGTTTGACCGCAATGCTGATGCGGCCCTCAATGAAATTGAGTTTGACACCCCTGTATTAGACCCTTCCTTCTAGTTAACAACAGCATTAGCTGATATGTATAAGTGAAAAATATATGCACCCAGCCCTCTTATAGTTGGGCATGTGGGATCAGATTATTGGATTTTGCTCTCTACGTATGGTCATTCACTTTAATGGTGCATGTACATAATATTGCCATTCAACCACGATCCTTTAACAATATGTTTTTCTTACGCTTCTTATCTCATTTTAAACTATAGAAAATACAACTTCCCCCCCAAAAAAAAACAACCCCAAAAAACAAACAACAAAAAAACAAGATAAGATAAGATCATAACTTCAGCAAACCACCCAGCTGTCTCACTTTTCCCCTGATTTTTCAAATGCACACAGAGAGTTGTATATCTCTGGGCCCTCCTAGGGCAATAAAAATGTCCAGTTTTTTAAGATAATGACTGAGTATTTTGTGGGTTAAATGTACCTTTTTAAAAAAAATCTCAAAATTGTTGGAAACACACACAGACACATAAACACAGAAAGTCAATCCTTCAATCTATGACATGACCATTTGTCCTGTATTCTTCAGAAGTTTAAACAGGTGGGAGGGTTTTTTGGTGTGTGTTTTTTTAAGAAAGGTGAACCTAGAAGTAAAACAGCTTTTGATTCTTGAAGTGCATCACAGTGCCAGGGACTTTTTAACATAACTTCAGTATTTCGAATAATGACATTGTTTTGTAGGTATATGATTTACCTTTTAGTTTATTCTAAAGTGCCTTTTTCTTTTACAAGTTTTAATAGTATTGCCATATATAGGCAATAACATATAAATAACAAGTCTATAAGTAATTGTTTTAAATTTGACTTTAAATGTTATGCTGATTTCTGTGTCAGTTCCATTTTAGCTCATTTGAATTCTTTTCCTTTCTCTTTTTAGTGAATGTTAAACTATTGCAGAATACTGTCTACATGCATGTGGCCAATTTACCAAGTTATTGTAGTAAGGGAGCAACAGTAAGTAATGGAAAATTCAATAGAATTTTGCTATATTGCTATTAGGAATAAGGAAAGAATATGCTGCCCAGCTCAGAATGTGTCAAAACTGTGACAAAAATGTTAAAAGATCTCCTGTTCATAATGTTTTTGGCATAAATGTTACAATACTACTTTTAAAAAAGAGATTTGCAAACATTCTTACTAGTTCAGCTTGTCATGCGCATTCCAGAGCTCAAAGACGTTTCATTTCTCACTAAGTGTTGGCAAATATTGTATGCATTCTTATTTGAATAAATAATAAAATACTTTCCCTGGTGGATATTAAATGTTTGCTTGTGAGTCTTTGAGTTGTGTGATTATTAACCCATGCCTTGAAAATAAATAGAGCAATTGGCTTTATAGGTGTAGCAATCAGGTCACAAGTTAAAAACAGATTAAAGGAAGTACAAGAGATATGCAGACTCTTTAAATGATGGCATTATCTTGCAGGTAAAGCCATGTGATACTTTGGATGGCATCTGGAAGCTAGAACCTTGCCTGATATTAAAAATAACAAAAATAAAAATAATAATCCATCTCCTGCAGGGCTCCATGCAAGGAATTATTAAGTAAGGGCAGAAATTGATCAGTCTTCTTAGGCCAAACCATAAGTCATTATACCTTGCTGTTGAGAACCATACAGATTAGCAATAGGATTTTTTTTTCTTCTTCCTCTCCCCACTTTTCCTTTGAAAATTTAATCCTGAGCATATCCAAGAGCATAATGATTGACTAAATACTTTTTGATATGTTTTTGTCAATTCCTTTAACAGTCTGCTTGCATCTCTTTTTCTATGATCACCTCTTTTTCTGGTATCCACCTCTCCCCACCTTTGAACTTTTGGAAGAAGTGAAACTGGGTGGAACCAAGCTGTGGAGAGAAATGCCTGGGAAGCATACTGTATCTTCCAGGTGGCTCCTTAGAAAACAAGTTCACTCTGATTATTTTTCCCAGGCCAGCAAAAAATAAGCACTTTGATGTGGAGTGCACACAGCAGAAAAAAAGGGGAAATAAGCATAAAGGAGGGGTTTTAGAGCTAATAAACAACTGTTCTATGCTGCCTTTTATGTAAGCTGACATTAGTATGCTTCTCTAGATTGCTTCTCATTCACATATGCATGAAGGTCCCAATTTTGCCAGCATTTCCCCAGTTTAATATTCCCACAGAGAGTAGTACAGAATAACTGACGGTAATGATTCTGGACTCCAAATTACTAAGAATTGCAGTCATGAGTTGAAGTTGCCAGTAAACAGCCGATAGCAGCAGCATGAACTCCAGTTCCCCTCTGGCGATTTCATTGTCTTATTTCTCTCAAAGGAAGGAGCAGAGCCAATGGATGGCTCACCACTTCAGTATGTATTGGTACCTCCCATGCTAGTGGCTGTCCTTACCTAATAAGCAGATGACTAATTGCTTCAAGTAGCAGATCTAATATGTATTCATGGCACTTAAAATGCAGTAAACGAAACCATTGAATTCCATGTTTAAAATATCACAATCTATTCCTATGTGCTATTTAGCTTGGCTTTCATGAGTGATGTTCATTTGTTACATGGATTCCTTCTATACACTGGTGCATAATCTTCTGCCATACTATTAGGCTGTTATTAAACATGTGTCCAATAACCTATCTATAAAGAGGGGTGTGTGTGTGTGTGCGTGTGTGTGTGTGTTCCTGCCAGTCAACTTACTTTGATCTGAAGTACAGGTAGTCCTCGACTTACAACAGTTCATTTAGTGACTGTCTGAAGTCTTAACAACACTGAAAAAAGTGACTTACAACTGTTTTCTCATGACCCCAAGATCATGTGATCAAGATTCAGATACTTAGCAACTGACTCATATTTATGATGGTTGCAGTGTCCCGGGATCATGTGATCACTTTTTGCAATATTCTGATTGGCAAAGTTAATGAGAAAGCCAGATTCACTTAATAACTGCATTACTAATTTCACAACTGCAGTAATTCACTTAACGACAGTAGCAAAAAAGCTCTAAAATGGAACAATACTCACTTAACAAAAGCCTTGTTTAGCAATAAAAATTTGGGGCTCAATTGTAGTAATAAATTGAGGACTAACTGTAACGCACTACAGTTTCTTTGCTCTTTCTGCCAGCAAAAGTATGTTATGCTTTTTACTTTGGGAAAGGTGAGACCATTTTGAGCCAAAATAAATTGGAATGACCAGAGTATTCAATACAAAGTTGCAGTTATAATTCCTAGCATGGTCTAGTGTAGAGAGGACAGTAGAACATGTGTTTCAGTCTGGATATGGAGTCAATTCAATTATTTCATCACCACATGGATACAGTTTCTGTTTGAAGGATAGCTTTTTTTATCTTCCTTCAGCCATGGCTATTGGAAGGGCATTGAATCTGAATAAAGGAAAAGGTCTTTCTGAATTAAGGGGTAATTATGTGATTGAGATATCCGGCTGGTTGGAGAAGGTGTGCAGAGTGCCTCAAGATTTTTCTGGATAGGACCAAGAAGTCAGCTTTCAGCTCTAAATCAATGGCCTGCTGTCTGAGATCAGTTACAGCACATTTTTGCTCATCGTGGTTGGCCATGAACAGCCATAAAGTTATAGTTTGGCTTGCATTGCCTAGCTCCAGGAGCACTGGAAGCTGTCAGTCATTGTTAGATGAGTCATACCTACTGGGGAAAAAATGGATCTTAAGCCAGTGGGAGAAGATGTAAATGAGGTAGAAGTTTCACTTTTGAGAAGGCCAGCTTAATGGGGAACAGATGAGTTCAAAAAGCAGCACGAAAGGTGCTAAATTCTCAGAAATTTAGGCTGGACTCTTTCCAAGGGAAGAAATTAGCTGTAGGAGCCCAACTTAGCTCCAAAAAATCACTGAGCTCGAGCCTTAGCTGAGAAAACTTTAATCAGTGCAGGTATATGCTGAGTTCCTTTGGAGAAGTAAAAGAACTGTAAGATTGACACTGTTTTGTGTGCATTTAAAGTGATGTAATCAGCATGAGATTTGTGGTTACCCATAGCTTGAAAGACAATCCCCTGATTTTTAAAACTCTTGACTGGCTCTATTAGGTGGTTTTTTTAATCACCAGGCATGCGTCTTAGGGTGCTTAGCAAAGACCATGACCTTGGTTTTAGTGTAATTAATTTCTAGGCATCTTGGAAGTGCTCAGCTAGCATTTAGAGTGCCCATTCAAGGCCAATTTGATTTTGGGAAAGCAGGACAGCATCATCTGCATATAGAAGAATGGAGATTTCCCAATTTTAGTGGATGAAGAGGTGAACCATTCAATATGTCAATAAGAAAATTAATATATATAATAAAGAGAAGGGAGGCTAAAATAAACCCTTTCATCACTTCCCACTTAACAGGAATTACTTTGGTACAGTGTCCATGGACACTGCATAGCATCTTCATCCAGGAGTTCTCATACAACTTATGTACTTTATAAAGGTAAAGGTTTCCCCGCACATGCATGCTAGTTGTTTTCTGACTCTAGGGGCCGGTGCTCATCTCCGTTTCAAAGCCGAACAGCCAGCGCTTGTCCGAGGACGTCTCCATGGTCATGTGGCCGGCATGACTAGACACCTTCCCACCGTAGTGGTCCCTATTTTTCTACTTGCATTTTTACATGCTTTCAAACTGCTAGGTTGGCAGAAGCTGGGACAAGTAACAGGCGCTCACTCTGCTACACGGCACTCAGGATTCGACCCGCCAAACTGCCACCCTTCTGATCAACACACCCAGCATCCTAACCCACTGAGCCACCGCATCCCTTATCACTTTATGTAGAGTTTATTGACCTTAAATATGCATTATATACATTATATATGTACTGTATAATTACCAATAATCTTTCATCCATTGAGGAAGTTTAATTTCTTCCATAATTTGAGTCTGCAGATGGTGTCAAAAGCATATTTAAGGTCAATAAACTCTACATAAAGTAATGAGTATGCTCAAAAGGAGTATTTCTCAACTAGATTTTGGAGAGTTAGAGCATGGTCAATGATTGAGCAACCTTCTCTGAAGCTTTCCTCTCATCAGCCAAAATATTCTCAGTTATGACCCAGTACAGGAGTTTGTAATACAAGTATCAAAACCTTCCTCTTGTATATCAGCAGCATTTGGTTAATTATTCTCTGGAGTTTCTGCATGTTGTGGTACTTTGACTGGGCACAGGGTGGAGGGATTTGGATCTGCTCTAGGGGACCCTATATCAATGAACTGCAATTCTAGGTTTCCTAGGTCAGACGAGGGGGCCACATGTCTTTTCTCAAAGGGCTGGCAGCTGTCTTGAATGATTGGTAAAAACAGATAAATTAAAGGTCTGGCTTCTTTACGGGTTGCCACTAGAGTTTCTCTCAAGTCATCCTGTCTTTGTATAATATGAGATGTTCTGAATCTGGTAGGGCACTGAAAAAATTAAAGTTTTTTTTTTCTTAGGTCATATGTGCAGTGTCTTGCTGTAAGAGAACCGATTTTTTTGCCTGAGCAGTCATCTTTTAGGGGCTGAATTAATAAGGTGTCCTTGAAATTATCTGAAATTGGGTGGTCATGTTTAGACTTTAAAATAGCAATAGTCTTGGGCCCAGATGGGCACAGGAGTAGGCTGAGCTCCTCTGAGCAGAACACATACATTAGAAACATTGAAAAAGTATGCGGAAAATGCCTCATTTTAAACAACTTGTCAGGAATCGGGGATTGCCTAAATGTAAGTAGAATTGGCTCTCGATCTCTGCTAGATGGAAGCCACCTAGGCCTGTTGTAAATCAGTCCTCCTCTCTGTGTTGCAACTGTCTTGAAGATAAAAAAAACAATTGCTCTTTTTGCTCCCCATCAACTTCTATTTACTGTGTTATTTAATATTTGTAAGGTGATTTGTTTGTAAATAATATTTACGTATATAATATTTACCATTTAACAGTCTCTTTCCCTTGATTCCCTTGAAGGCTACTGCTAAGCTTGCAAGCCGCCCTGAGTCTTCGGAGAAGGGCGGGATATAAATGGAATTAAAATAAAAATAAAAATTATCTGCCCACTGGAAGCTTGTTTCTCATCCTTTCCCCTGGAAGTGATCATATCTCTCTCTCTCTCTCTCTCTCTCTCTCTCTCTCTCTCTCTCTCTCTCTCTCTCTCTCTCTCTCTCTCTCTCTCTCTGCTTTCCCTGTTTTTTTGGTGTAGGGGTAAGGTTGCCCTTGGCTTCTCTTCTGTTTCCTTTTGTGAGGCAAAGGTGTGTACATCAGCAGGGTTGTTGTTTGGCTGGTTCTTATTATGTTTTACAAAGTCTTTTAAAGAGTCCACTTTGATTTTAATTATAGACAACAACTCAAAGATAGAGAAGATTATTTGTGTGATAAGCAGACTTTGTCTGGTTAGGAAATTGGTTGCATTTTCATTCTTTAAGTTTATCAAGTTGGCATTCACACTTTCATCCTCTATTAATTGTGCAGCTGCAGAGCAAAATGCAGCAGTGTGTTCAGAGTGGGTTGAGAGGGAAGTGGGTAGAGAGGAAGAGTTCCCTTCTATTGGAGTGGAGAGATCTATAAAGTGTTGACACTAGACCTCTGCTTATAAATCCCACTCTGAAGCATTGTATCCAGTGAAGGGATTTCAGTGAGTAAGGTATTACAGGAGCTGACAATGTGCTCGTTAGGTAACTTTCGACTGTTTTGTGGGCTTGGAACTAGCTTGTGTTGCAGAATATGCCAAACTTCCTTAATTTCTTCTTTCATGATGATCAATAGTGTCCTAGAACTTTCCCAACACTTTCCAAGTTTTGAGGCCTCCAATAAAACAGCAGGAGGTTAGTATGTGTTGTGTATGGTTTTGGGTTACAACATAGCAACAGCGTTACTTACACCACCGGGTGGCGCTGTACAGGGACTGATGCGGATTGGGCTATTTTTCGGCGGGAATACCAGGTTCAAATGGATTGGCCAGGTGAATACCTGGCAAAGTATATATACCGCTCAAAAAAATAAAGGGAATACAAGATAAGACATCCTACTATTAAATACAGTACATTGTGTTGTTTAAGTGTTCCCTTTATTTTTTTGAGCAGTATATAAGGACTCAGGTAACCCCAAAGTCCCCAGTTCAGTTCCACCCACAATAAAGAGCTGCTATGCTGTACCCTGTGGCCAGGCGTCTTTCATGCGGTCTAGAACCCACTACACAATAGTATGATAAAGAAATACTCCTTCTGAGAAGCTCTTTATAGTGGTTGCAGCCTCTTCACCATCTTGTCTCCCCTCCTTAGAAACATGTTGTGGATTTTGTCAGGAAAAGGCTGCTGAAGATTTTGTAATTTAGGATGGGGACTGTCCTAAATGACAAAAGGGCAGCTGCAGTGCAATAAAGAAAGATAAAGAACTATTTTACCAAATTGCTTTCTGTTACCTCTCCACCCTCTCTTTTCCTCCTACTCTTGCCTACTTTTGTTCATTTTTTGGTCAAGTGAACTAATTTCAAAGGCTTGAGCTGCAGCAGGACATTGTTATTATACTCTAAGAAAGCTGATCACACCTGAAGGCAATCAAGGAACTTGTGGATAGCTGGGATTGAAGACTGCTTTGCAGAATGCCAGCTTCTCAGTTTTTGAAAATTAAAAAATATGTTTCCAAGACAGAAAAGGCAGCTGAGCAGACACCTAACAAATACCAAAAAAGATGTCTTTCTTCCTTCCTTCCTTCCTTCCTTCCTTCCTTCCTTCCTTCCTTCCTTCCATAATAATAATAATAATAATAATAATAATAATAATAATAATAATAATAATAATAATAATAATAATAATAATAAAGTTGGAAGGGACCTTGGAGGTCATCTAGTCCAACCCCCTGCTCAGGCAGGAAACCCTATACCATTTCAGGCAAATGGCTGTCCAGTCTCTTCTTAAAAACCTCCAGTGTTGGAGCATTCACCACCTCTGGAGGCAGGTTGTTCCACTGGTTAGTTGTTCTAACTGTCAGGAAGTTTCTCCTTAGTTCTAGGTTGCTTCTCTCCTTGACTAGTTTCCATCCGTTGCTTCTTGTCCTGCTTTCAGGTGCTTTGGAGAATAGCTCGGCTCCCTCTTCTTTGTGACAACCCCTGAGATATTGGAACACTGCTATCATGTCACCCCTATTCCTTCTCTTCATTAAACTACACATACCCAATTCCAGCAACCGTTCCCTTCCTTCCCACCTTCCTTCCTTCCTTCCTTCCTTCCTTCCTTCCTTCCTTCCTTCCTTCCTTCCTTCCTTCCTTCCTTCCTTCCTGTTCAGTTCTTTCACCAGCCTTGCTAAATTAAATCGTTATGAAAATTATTTACCTTCTAAGTTTCATACATACAGTTGATACTATTATTATCCAATGATGTGTAATATTATTTTCATTTTAAAATACCTTTGTTTTTAAAAATTAACTATGCTTAAGACATTTTGAGTGCTCTCTATGATCTAATTTTAGACATCAGTTAAGATTTCAGGCTAAGCCCTAGCCTGATTTTTTAGCATGTTCCTAATATAAGCCCTTCCCCAAAAAATAAGCCCGGGGGTGGGCGTGGCTAGCACAGGAGGCAGCAAGCACACGGGGGCTGATGGTGTCTGTAGCAGTTGCAGCCCACGCAGTGCAGTAAGTCCGAGCATGGAGGCAGAGCAGAGGGGAGGCAGGTGATCGGGACATGCTGCATGGCTGCCTGGTCATGGGAGGCTCACAGGAGGAGGCAGGTGTGGCAGCACTGGCAGCAGGCAGAGGCAGAGGCATGGGGGTGGCAGGCGATTTGGACATGCTGCACAGCCACCTGGCTCCCACAAGCCTCCCGTGAGCCAGGTGGTCACGCAATATGTACAGATCCTGCCTCTCCCCCACCTGTGCCTCTGCCTCTACCTGCTGTCAGTGCCACTGCGCAAGCCTCCCACAAGCCAAGCAGTCATGCAGCATATCCAGATTAGACTTACGTGCACTGTGCCAAGGGGCCGGCAGGCTGCAGTTGCTGCTGGACACCATCAGCCTCTGTGCGCTTGCTGCTTCTTGTGCACGTGCTGAAGTTGGGTCGCCCGGCCAGGCTAATCACCTTGATATCATGTTTTCCCCAAAATAAGCCCTAATGCTGTGGTGGCAAACCTATGGCACGCGTGCCAAGGTAGCACACAGAGCCCTCTATGTGGCCACACGCGCCATCGCCTCAGTCCTAGGCCTTCAGCTGGGTTTTATCAAACGTTTTCGCTTTAGGCCTTCACCGCCGTGTGCAAAAAAAAAGGTTTAATCAATTAATCAATTTCAACTTCTCGCGAGAAAAAAAAGATCTCACAAAGTTGGAATTGATTGATTGAACTTTATTTTTAGTCCCACACAGTGGCGGAGGAAGTGACGCATTGGTGCTAGAAAGAAGGTGCTGCATAGGGGTGGAGCGGAGCAGCAGGAGCAGGGTGCTCCGTGCAAGGGCTGGGGCGGGGCCTGTGCATGGGGTAGAGGAACAATGTGGTGGTGCTAGCATAGTGGTAGACCAGTTGCTTCCTTCCCCCTGCCAGACATCTGCCAAAGCCGTGCAGAGTAAAGTTGCCCCACCCACTCCCGCCCATGCCCAGATGCACTCGACTGCCCCAAGCTTTTTTAAACTAAAACCTGCCTTTCAGCTGCATTCTGTTTCTCTGTTCACTTCTCAGCCTTTGCCACATGTTTGTGGGACTATTGATTAAAAAAAAATCCATCAGACTTTCTAACTTTCTAACATCTGGGCATGGCAGGCGTGGCAACCTTACCCTTCATGGTGGTGGGAGGGTGGGGTACATGCCCTTCCCATGCCAGGCCAGTCCCAGCAGCCCCGGGGTGGCCGTGCTGGGCAGCAGTGGGCAGGGTGTTGAGGTGGGGGCTGGCAGACTGACCAAAGCAGCAGGTGGAGCGCTGGAGGCTCGGAGAGGGAGGGCATGGAAGTGGGCAGTTGGGCCATTAACAAGAGCAATTGATTGAGCAGAAAGTGGCCTCAGAACAAATGGAGTAGGTAAGGAAAGAAATCCTTGCTCCCCCAAAAAATTGCCCTTCCTCCCTTACCTGTCTCCCAGCCCCGTGCCATTTCTCCTTTGCGATCCACCTCCACTGCTGCCTGACTGACCTTTTTTTCCCAAAAAACCCTTCATTTCCTTGCATGCGGCAGCAGTGGCAGATTGCGAAGGAGAAGCAGCGGTGGGAGAAGAGCGCTCTGCGAGGGTTGGGGCGGGGTGGCAGGACAATGGAGCTCTGCAAGGGTTGGGTCGGAGCGGCAGGAGAACAGCGCTCTCCTAGGGTGGGATTGGAGCGGCGGGAGAAAGGTGCTCTGTGAGGGTTGGGTCGGAGTGGTGGGAGAAGGGTGCTCTGTGATGGTAGGGTCAGAGCAGCATTGGGGAAATGGTGTCAGGCAGCAGCTACCCTGGCCCCTGCCTCGCCTTGCCTTGCCCTGCAGCAATGGCACCCCTGCCTCACCTACAGGATGAGCCTCCTGTCCACAGTCCCACCCACCAGAGACCCCCTGAATCTCCCCCAACCCTTCCTGGCCCCCACAAGCATCCCTCCCCATGAGCAACATCGAGGTGGCCATGCCCACCCCAGCCATGCCTACCCAGTCTGCTGTGACCACCACATCCACGCCCACCCAATGGGCCACATCCACCCAATTAACCACACTCACCCAATGGGCCACGCCCAGCCAGCACCTGATGATACATAAGTGGGTTTTGGGTTGCAGTTGGGGTACTCGGTCTCTAAAAGGTTCACCATCACTGCCCTAATGTGTCTTTGGGTGCCAAAAAAAAAAAGACCAGACCTTATTTTGGGGAAACGCAGTACTTTATCAAATGCCTTACTGAAATCAAAGTAAATTTTATCCACAGCATTTGCTGGTCCACTAATTTTGTCACTTTGTGAAAGAATGTAATAAGATATGTCTGGCATGATCTGTTTTTGACAAATCCATGATGGCTTCTCTTTATGACATTGTTTGCCTCTAGGTGTTCACAGATTCATTGCTTGATTATTTTTTCCAGAATATTATCAGGTTTTGATAGCTTAGTGATTTCCTGGATCCATTTTTATTCTTTTTTGAAGATGGGAACCACATCTGCCCTTTTTCAGTCCTCTGGTAGTTCCATGTGCTCCAGGATCTTTAAAAGATATGGTTCTCAGTGGTTCTGAGATCACGTCTGCCAATTCCTTCAGAACGTAGAACTTGTCTAGAGTGTATAGCTACTGTCTTACCATTTTCTAATTCCTAATCTCCATTTTACAGTATTTCTTTTGATAGGTTGGACTGTTTTTTCGTTTTTGTAAAGATAGCTGCAAAAAACAAATTAAGCAGTTCTGCTTTCTCCCTACTGCTTGTCACCTTTTCATCATTTTCTCCCATTAATAGACCAATTATTTCCTTGATTTTTTTTTCTTGGTTTTTACATATTGAACAAAGTTTTTTTTGTTATTCTTTACTTTTGTCACAAGTTGTAATTCATTTTGAGCCTTAGCTTTCCTAACTTCATCTTTGCAGGTCTGGGCTATTTGCTGATATTATGCCTTATTTATATGCCCCTCTTTTCACCTTTTTTATTTGTCCTTTTTGTCTTTCAGCTTACCAGAGAGTTCTTTGTGTAGCCATGTTGGTTTCTCTTGGGATCTCTTATTTTTCTTCTTCACTGGAATTGTGCTAGACCAGGCTTTTATTATCTCACTTTTCAAAGTTTCTCAAGCTACTTGGGTTGTTTTCCTCCTGAGGATTCTTGTCCATGGAATCCTTCCCAAGCTCCAATTTTATTTAAATCATCTCTCTTGAAGTCCAAGACTCTGTTCTTTGTTCTATTGCTTGTGCTTACATAATATTAAATTCCAATATTGCATGATCACTATCCACCCACCCCCAAGGTTCCTGTAACTTCAACACCTTTTGCCATTTCCTCTCTGTTAGTGAGAATTAACTCCAGTGTTTCTTACCTTCTAATTCCCTTCTCTACCTTTTGGAGACAAGTTTTCTGCTCGGTTTGTCAGGAATATGTTTAATGTTTCACTAGGTAGAGAGTTTGTCCCCCAATTAATGTCAGAGTAGGTAAAGTTTGTGTATCAGTGTATAGGCATGTGAGTCCTTTTTGACCAAACCTGTGTGTGTTTTCTATATAACCTGTTATGTATCTGAGTTCCCCTTTATCCTTACCACCTGTTTGATTAGTACACTTGGTATGGTACCCGCTATCACGTATCATAGAGCAGCAATTTTTGAATCAACATATCTCAAATAGGCTAACTTAAAAATGTATTCAAAATTTAGGACTCATTGCTCCTGCAGGATTGAAATTTGGCAAAGTTGTGGGCACTTTAGCAATGTTATGCCACCATGCTGCTGCAGTCGGCCACAGTCACATGATCATCATTTCCAATGCTTCCTGCCAGCTTTCCACAGGGTGATTCAGTGGGGAAACTGGCAGGAAATGGGAAGTCATTCCTACTCCCACTGCTATTTTACCAATCCCATGGGAGTCATGAGTACCAGATTTTGGATACATTCTAAAAGTTAACCCTTCTGAGGTAGCTTGATTCAAAAATTATAGCTCAATAATGCAGTTTTGCCCAATTAAAGGTTACAGAGACAAGAGTTTTAGTAGTATGTTAATAGTATATAGATATTTTTTCAACACAGGATGGTAAATAATTTTGATTCTGCGGATCCCAGAGAAGTTTTGGGGAATCCCCAGGGGTCCTCAGATCACTCACTGTCCATTTGCACTTGTGTTTCCTGCCTGTAGTTATCAAAATTCCTCTTCCTGTTTCAGGTTTAGAGCCTTACCTGCTTTTCCCAGTAGCTGAGAGAAGCATGCATGTGTGTGGAGGGGGGGGAGTATTTGTGATAGCTATGGGGGATGTGGCAAAATAGCTGAGAAGTTTGGTGATGCATATATCTACAATGAAAAGCTAGGAAGAAAATGAAAAAGATCAGAGCATATCCCTTCAGTATCCAACACCTAGAGAAGCACAGATTAATAACAGACAAACAAGGAGAAAACAATACCCTCATCAAGGAACTACCAAGGAGTAAAACCGCACTCTCACCAACACTGGCAGAGCAAGCTATTGTATATAAATAGGGAGCAAATCCCACTGTCACTAGCACTGATGATATTACCTAGTTGGGTAATAAAATGTCTGTAAGCAAACAACCAAACTCAGAGAGTACCAAGGACTCCACAGTTCAGCTCTGAGCTAGATATTAGCTTAATGAATTCTGTAAATCCACCCAGCCCATGTCATTTGGTTGAGTTCAATGCAAGCTTGAGTTATACAAATATAAACTATATGGGCTTATAGCAATATTTTACTCAACCTTAATACTGCCATTAAGCTTTTAGTACACCATTCAGAGATGAAACTTTAGCAAGCACCGCTTATGTATAATACAGGCCTTTTGATGGCAATAAAATGATATGAAATATATACTTTCCATAAGGATATGATCTGTAATTTGTTAATACTGCGGCTTTATGACCACATTCCCCACTGCTTAGTCTTCGCACAGTTGTAATAAACTTCAACTTTATTACATGGGTGGAACTTCCAGAGTCCTCTCCTCATTCTGGAAAAATGCTCTGAGAAAGAGTATGGCAGATTTGCTTCTAAGCATGACTGTAATACTGTACTAAACTGAGTGCTAATGATGATGCAAGATAGGAAGGCTTGGTTCACAGAAGCACAACTATTTCCTGTACTAGCTGCCACAATTACACAGGAGACAGGATTTGTGGTGTGTGGTTGTTGTTGTTGTTTTGGCTACTGCTCTTTGTATTTTAGAAAGTGAAATTCATGATATCCTGAGCAAACTATCACGTTCTAGACTAGTCCACCAGGGGTGAACAATCAACCAGGTACAATGTTTTCCTACAATCAGCCAGCTACAAAAGACACACATTTTAAACTAAACAAGAGGATACCAGACCAGAATTGTATTCCCAATCCCAATAAGTCTTTTCTATTTCAGCTATATCATTTAGTAGAAAATATCATTCTGGGATTACTAATAATGAACAATCAGAGTTAGGAGATTTTGCCAAACTCCTCAACTCATTCAAAAATCTAGAGTAGTTTCCAAATATTTTATATTCACCCTAATAAAGACCATAAACAGGTACCAGACAAATTAGTACAACCTTTAGTTGGCAGCAAAAAACAAAACAAACCAAGAAAAAATACTAGAGTTTTCTGTATCTCATGCTGGTGTCCAGTCACAGAAATGAAAGACATTCTGAACCAAACAGCAGTTCGCTCATTCTGAGTACTTCATTTGTATTCTCCCTTTGGGTGAAGAAAAGTCCAACATTACATTTTTACACATATATTTTATGGTGCAGTCATAAAATATATGGGTTTTAAATTGTCATTTTAGATTGCATTATTGTTTTTTAATTGGGCACTGATTTAATCTTTGTTTTAACTTTTGTATAGTATTGTATTTTTATTTATATGCCCTGTGAACCGCCCTGAGTCCCCAGGGAGAAGGGCGGTATATAAATTAAATAAAACATAAACATAAACATAAAACATTACACTAGTTCCATGTGGAGGCCGATAAGAACTATAAAGAGATGTAAATACATTGAACATTGTGTGATAAAGATGACAGGTCTCCAATTGCTATAGGAAGCTTTACTGTTAGCAAAGCCATATCACCTCTACAAGGATTCTTCTTATCCATACTATATTTAGATAGTGCATGTTTTCCTTCAGGAAAGGGCGGTATATAAATTCAATAAAATTAAATTAAATTAAAATTAAATTTATTATAATTGTATACTGCTTTCATTCAGGAACAAAAGATGCTATTCACAGCAGTCACTTTTTCACTTTTTCCCTCACAGCAAGGTAGGTTGGGCTAATTTATGAGGTCTTCAATCCACTGGTACTTTTCCACTGAGGCCTGCAATAGGAATTTGGCTGCTACTCAAAATTCCCAAAAAATCCAAGGGCAGTACTACATCTGGATACATATTTAAATTCAGTAATAAATAAAATATAAGAGCAAATCTGTAATTTCATTGAAATGCATTTGCCCAGATTTCTCCATATGTGAAGCTGTCTCTGTCCATAATCATTAGCAATTGTTGCGTTCACATTGTCTCTTGCTATAACTGGCTACTTATAAGGGTCATTTTGTCTTTGTGTGTATCAGAAATTACTCTGTAGAGATGCAGAGAGATGTAGGTAGATTGTTGAGTAATGGTAAGCAAACATTCAGGCAGCACTAGAGAATTACTGCTATCTGGCCTCTGCTTTTTGTCTATCCTTCTTTATTGGTGTGATATTTATTTGGAAGTATATGTTAGAATAGATATTATTTTACTTTCCCTGATAGGAAGGCATAATGGAACTTTGGCTACAGTGAATTTGGTAGAAATCTAATTCTTCAAAGTAAGGTGGTTCTATCAGAAATATTAATAGTTTCTATTCAGAGCTGGATCTTCAACAATAGAACATTCTGTGTTGCCTTTTCAATCCATGGTGGAAAGTTACTTGCCTTACAGGTGCCATGAGCAACAACTCCTACCTCCTTCAAAAGAAATAATTAACCTGTTTCCCTGTGTGGAACCTGGTACTTTTCTCTATAGAGAGGAGAATAATTATATTCAGGAGCAGCCAAAACATGAATATTTGCATCCTCTGCATATGAGACATAAAATTCCACCCTTTTGCACCTGGATGAGTTGTTTGTCCTTTCATCACCAACTGATGTTTGGGTGGTTTTTATCAAGTACTTATCTGGAGTCCTAAAATAGGGATATCTTAAGGGAGCTGGGAAAGAATTATTAACAAAAGATTCTGTCTATGAGAAAGACTATTTGTAAGAAGTATTCCCTTGTACCAAGGCCGCCTTTAAAGATGACTCAGAAGTTTCAGTTGGTAAAGAATACAGCTATTTAAATTTTTGCTATTGGGCTTAGACGTAACAATCACATCACATCAGCTATCTGCCCATTACACTGGTTTGCCAGTGCTTTTCTGGTTTAAATTCAAAATGTTGATTTTGATCTTTAAAAGCCTAAACAATATGACTTCAGGTTATTAACTACTGTATAATGATATACAGTATAACCCTTTTTAAAAATAGGTTTCAGTGGTCCTATTTGAATACTAGAGTCAGAACTTTTTTTTTAATCCCATTTATATCCCGCCCTTCTCCGAAGACTCAGGGCGGCTTACAATCTAAGAAGCACAAATCAATGTGCTTAGCAATAGCCTTCATTCTATGTATATGCCTGCTTATTAGGGCTTTCGCCCCCCCAAGCAGCATTTTTACAAAGTCAGCTTATTGCCCCCAACAATCTGGGTTCTCATTTTACCTACCTCAGAAGGATGGAAGACTGAGTCAACTTTCAAGATGGTGTCTTCTATATGATAGAACTCCTCTCATGATACCTGTGGTTGCCATTAAAATTTACCATTAAGAAGGCATTAAAGAAATCACTATGAGTTTTCTGGGAAAAAGATTTAAAATATTTGCCCAAATTTGATACTTAAAATTATACTTTATAGTTACTGACTTCATTTAGAACTAGTTTAAATACACATCCATTATAATTTGTTGTTCTGAATGTGTTTAATTGAAGAAACAAAATATTAAAGCAAAAATTATAAAACAATTAAAAGGTTAAAAAACAAAATCTAAACTAGAAATAATAACAAATCAAAAAGTAAAAAGAACAGAAACTAATGCATATATGATATTACAAAGAAATATAAATATTGCAATTATTCATATTCAACACATATCCAAAACTACATATGAATATTTCAAAGGCAATAATTAAAAATAGAGGGAGAGCTCTTAGTAGTAATAGTAATAAATTTACCCAGTCCTCAATCTAATATAAAAAATATTTGGCATACAATTTTGTTATGATATCAGTGATGCTAATCTGTCTATAATTTGAAGGATCACCCTTATCACCTTATTATCCTTTGATTTTTGTAAACGAGGACTACAAAAGAGAGTTTCAAACCAGCTTGGATTTGGAAATAATTATTTATATAGGTAAATAATCAATGTGACATTTGAATAATTTGGGGGGTGGGGAGAGAAGAGCTTTGTTGGGCTTTGAGTCCTCTAGTCTCCTGTTTGATCACTGGAGACCATGGTAAAGTTGAGCCACAGCCTCCTATTGATCATTTTATGGGTCCTCTAGTCCTCTACAGCTTGAGGCAGTGAATAATATTCCTCCCGTATGGAGGGCAGATATAAAGGTATCCAGAGAGAATCTACATTCCTATAATAGTGCCAGGACAAGGCTGGATTTTGGTTTTTGGCTGCTAACTCTAAACTTAACAAGAAAGAGGGCAAGTGATGAGACTTCTTGCACTTGACAGTTTTCTTGTATTCTTGTCTGCTAGCATGGCAACATGATTATTATGCTATGCTAAATACATAGCTAGCCTTAATCTTTTTCTCAGACTCTGAATCAAACCATGGAGGACCTTTTATTTGGAACTTCCTAGGAAGGACTTTTTAAGTTAAGAATTTTCTTAGTTCTGTATTTAGGTTTTCATAGGCTGTAAGTATAGAATTGACATCTGTGCAAGATGAGGTAACTATGTTTACTAGTCGGGGCTTAATCAAATTTCATTCATTCAATCAAAGCTCTCATGTCCTCTCTGGTCCATTTTATCCTATACTGGTGGAACTCTAGATGAATTCAAACTCATCTATCAAGTGTGGTGTGGGGTTTGAGATCTAAATGCCCCAGAAATTCATAGAAACTGGTTAGTAGTCACTATCCTCTCTTACATAAATCTGGAAGTCTGAAAAAAGAGACACATTATTCTTAGAAAAACATATGTAGTCTAAAGTACGAGATGATTTCCTTCAATGGTAAGTAAACAAAACTTTGCCCCTTAAGATTTGCAAATTATCTTTGCATACCAGATTTAACAACTGTTCACTGGCAGTGGTTTTTTTCCTGGCCCCTAAAGGAATGTAAAGGTAATCGAGAATAATATTCTTTGGGAATGTTTAGATTACTAATATGATCTTGTATAGAAGGTCCAACCTTGCATTAAAATCTCCCAAAACAATTTAACTGTATTGGGAGGTTTTGAATTTTGCTCAAGTTTATTCAAGTTTATTCAAGTTCACTCATGTGTCAGGGGAATAATATATAGATGTTTGTGGGAGTAAATGCACCTTTAATATCATAATCACGGGAGATCTATAATAGAATTTAACAGCTGAGCAAAAAGATGAAGAGGCACCTATAATTGTATCTATGCCCTTCCTTCCAAGTTCTTCCTTAACCAAGATAGCCAGACCCTCTGCTGTCCAGCCTTTCAGTTTTACTTTCTGTGCCAGAATGACCTCAGACTTAAAGCTAGGTCTCAAAATCTGTTCAGATCCAGCTGTTAGCCAGGTTTCTTGTTCTCTGATCAAGCCCAAATGGGACAGAAATTTAGGTAAATTGCACAGTTTGTTCTTCTATTCTACTAGATTCCATGTTTATAGGAATTGTATCATTACTCATACCTACAGGGGAAGAACAGAAGTTAATTTGGGTTGGGTTGCTATGTGTCCCATTCAGTCAGCTTCCTATAGATATGAGATCGAGGGAAGCTGATGTATTCAGGTATACACAACGATTGACAACTTGGATTTTCCTTGAAGACTCAGCAAAGCAGATTGCTTGGTCCATTAAATTCTTCACCATATTGCTTGCCTTTTTTGTAATGTTTTGTGAGATATCCATGAAGGTCTTCACCTGTCACTCCAATGCACTGGTGTAAAGACCACTCATCTTAGGGTCAGTGCTACAAGAGATCTGAAGATCACCAATATTTGGTTGAGGTGTTTGGTTGCTTGAGGTGTTGCTAAACTGTTATGGTTGTGGGTTCATTCAGAATTTGTAAACTTTTCTTCTGGAAAGTCTGCAGTCCATATGGTAGAACTATGACATCAAGGAAAACTATATTTGTTTGGGTGATGCAAGGTCAGCCCCTTTTCATTGGTTAAAGTTGTCATTTGTTTTCCTTCTGGTTGCTTTTCTGTTGAGAATCTCCAGTTAAATCAAAGTTTATCAGAGATGTTTGTAGATTGCACAATTGCTCTTGCAACCCTTTGTGGGGGGGGAGGAAACAATTTTGCTACTATAGATATTGTTAACAGGGTCTGTTATAAATGTTCCTTAATTTTCCAAGTATTTCTTTTTGTTCACTATTAGGCAGTGCTCCAAAAAAACTGAATCAGCTAACCTTCTAGAGTATCATGAGAAACCTTTCTCTCACCACATGACTTTTTGTGTTTATCTTTATCTTGTTGTCAAGGCCAAACTCTAGGTTATCTGCAGTGGGCAGCTTATCATTCCTGGAGCAGGAGGGTGATCTTCAACTTTCTTAGAAAACAAAAGTGAATACATTTAATTATCCTGAGGGAATACTCATATTGAGAATGTTTGGAATGTTTGGAATGCCAAGAAAGAGTTTAATTTTAAGCAACATGCCAGGTGTTGTATATGTAGATTAGTAGGGGAGTGGTTTTCCACCGGCGGGAAATCCACGACCTTAGGTTGGGTGTTGTTTCCTTGGTGGGAGATTCTGGACACGGGGTTGGCTAGTGTCCAGCGGCTGCTGGACATATATAGTTAGCTACCCAGACCGGCCTCTCCAGTTCGCTCCACGTGTATCAATAAACATCACTGTACAACTGCCTCGCTGTGTGTCGTCGATCCGAACACAACAGTGGCGACGAAGGTGGGATCCGTCGGCGGAACAGCAAAGGAATAGGCGGAAGCAAGCAACGCGCTAAGCGGGAGATTTGAATCGCCGTCAGCTGAAAAGCAGCCGATCACCGCAACACAAAAGCGAACATGGCACAAGTTGGTTCTCTGAAGGAATTCGATCCTAACTACCCGGAAGACTGGGAGGAGTACGTTGGCCAGGTCGAGGGGTTCATGCTCGTGAATGGCATAACGGACGACTGAAAGAAGGCGGCAGCACTCCTCACTATCAGCGGCACACTGGTTTACCAGGTCGCCGTAGGACTGTGTCAACCGGCGCCGGTGGCAAGCATGTCGTACACAGATCTTCTGGCCAAGCTAAAAGTTCACTTCACCCCCAAGAGGTCGGAACTTTACTGGAGGCGAATATTCGAAAAAAGGAACCAGAAGCCGGGCGAGTCGATAACCCAATTCGTAGCCGCCGTAAGGGAAGCCGCGCTACGCTGCAAGTATGACAATTTAGAAATCCGGATCCGAGATAGAGTGGTCCTTGGGCTGAGAGATGAACAACTACAAAATAGGATAATCGCAAAGCCCACAGGAAACTTGCAGGAGGTCCTGGACAAACTACTCATGTATGAGTCGACAGGGAGACGCGACACCCCCCCCCCCACAATAGCAATGGCGCCGCAGCTGAAATCAACCTGGAAAGCCATGTGGAATGTGGGGAGGAGGACTACCCGTGGGAATCGGACATAGACAAAATCACCCGGAGGGTCGGAAAGATGCCGGCAAGGACCAACCGCCCAGATGGCACAGACCGTTCCAGAAGACAACAACCACCACTACAACAAAGATCCCTGAGGGAGAACTCAACTCGACCAAGAGACCCCGATGCTAAGTGCGGTAGCTGCGGCGACAGTCACCCCCGAGCAACCTGCAGGTTCCGCAACGCAAAATGCCGGAACTGCGGAAAATCAGGGCACATTCAAGCAATCTGCCGCGGCAGACCCCGCGACAACCAACTGCACAATATCGACGCGTGGGCCACAGGTAAGGTAACCCCCCGAGATAGTGGCAGAGAGACCCCCAGGCCACAGGCACAATCCTCCAACCGCGGAAAGGGAGTGGGGGTCAACCACGTACTGAGCCCTAAATTAAAAATCGAAGTCCTACTACAGGGTATTCCCTGCAGGATGGAAGTGGACTCAGGGGCATCAGTATCAATCATCTCGGGCAGTACCTTGGCACACATCAAAGCCAGGAGCGGGCATAGGATTCCCCTCAAACAAACACGAATCCAATTAGCCGACTTCCAAAGATCGCCCATAAAAATCAAGGGAAAGGTCACCATCCTCGTCAGCTATAAGGGATTCAAGGGCCCCTTAGAACTCCTGGTCACTGAGGGCCAGAGAAGCAGCCTTGTAGGCCTCAACTGGTTCAAGGCCCTAGGCATTTGGGTGGGGGGAATTAACACCGTACATCACCGAACCCTCAAATCCGTCTGCGATAATTTCGCAGACGTATTTGATGGCTCATTAGGACAATACAAGGGACCCCCCATTAACTTTAACCTGGATCCAGCGATAAAACCCATCAGGCTTAAGGCCCGAAGGGTACCCTTCGTGCTTAAACAAAAAATCGAGGCCGAGTTAGAAAAGTTAGTAGGCCAGGGCGTGCTGGAACCAGTAGAAGGGGGCCCCTGGGAGACACCAATCGTCACTCCCCTTAAACCTAACGGGGATGTGAGGATTTGTGCCGATTACAAAGCTACCCTAAACTTAGAAATGAAAAAACATGCTTACCCGGTCCCGACGGTGAAGCAGGTCCTCGCGACGATCCAGGACGGCACCATCTTTGCCAAGCTCGACTTGGCGCAGGCGTATTTGCAACTCACTGTTTCCAAGGAAGCTGCTGAGGCTCAAACGATAGTTACCCACAAGGGGGCGTTCCGAGTCCACAGACTGCAATTTGGAATTGCTGCAGCTCCAGGCATATTCCAAGAAGTGATGGAGAGGACTTTAAAGGGCATACCTGGAGTATGTCCCTACTTTGATGATGTCCTGATTGCGGGGAAAACTGAAGAGATCCTAGCTGACAGACTTGAAAAGGTATTGGGGAAATTTAGAGATGCAGGACTTAAATTAAAAAAGGAAAAGTGTTTCATTGGGGTAAAATCCACAGAATTTTTAGGATACAGGATTGATGCTCAAGGCATACATCCGACTGAGGGAAAAATCAAAGCAATCAAATTAGCCCCTGAACCAAAAAATAAAGCAGAACTCCAAGCATTTTTAGGTCTCATAAATTTCTACCACACATTCCTGCCACACAAAGCAGCCTTAGCTGAACCCCTACACAGGCTATTGGACAAAAAGACCCCTTGGCAGTGGCAGGAAAAACACAAACAGAGTTTCCAAACACTGAAGGACATACTGTCAAGCAAATCCACAGTTACACATTTCATTGAAGGCAAACCAATCTACCTAGCTTGTGACGCATCACCTTATGGGGTGGGGGCTGTGATAAGCCACATGGATGACCACGGGGAGCAAAGGCCAATTGCATACTATTCCAGAACCCTAACCAAGGCAGAGAGGAATTATGCACAAATTGACAGGGAGGCACTGGCCATAGTGGCCGGTGTAAAGAAGTTCCACGACTACCTTTATGGCAGGAACTTCACAATATTCACAGATCATAAACCACTGTTAGGCCTCTTCACCACTGACAAACAGACACCCCAAATCATGTCCCCAAGAATGCTCAGATGGTCAATCTTTTTAGCTGCATACACATTCACCATCAAGCATAGACCAGGGAAGGAGATGGGTCACGCTGACGCACTGAGCAGATTACCCCTATTAGACACAGGTACAGACCCAGCTCCAGCGGGCCAAATTTTATCACTTCAGGAACTGCCAGAATGCCCATTGACGGCTCGGGACATCGCCAAGGCCACTAGCAAGGACCAAATACTCAGCAGAATAGCGGCATGGGTCCAAGGGGGGTGGCCCAATGAAAACCCAGACCCCAAATTCACACCGTACTATAGGAGGAAGGATGAAATGTCTTCACATCACGGGTGTCTACTGTGGGGAAACAGGGTGGTAGTACCAGAGGAACAGAGGGACACAGTCATCACAGAATTACATGAGGGGCACCCAGGGGTTGTGCGGATGAAAGCTCTAGCCAGAAGCCATTTATGGTGGCCAGGGCTAGACAAGGCAATTGAGGACAGGGTAGCTGGGTGTTACCAGTGCCAGAAGTCTAGACCGGAACAGACACACAACCCAGTACACAGGTGGGAGGTGGCTCGCAACCCGTGGTCCCGCATACACATAGATTTTGCAGGGCCCTTCCAAGGCCAGACCTTCTTAGTAGTAGTAGATAGTTATTCCCAGTGGTTGGAGGTAGTGCCTGTAAAAAGTATGACATCCGCTAAGACAATACAGGTCTTGCGGGGACTCTTTGCCACCCATGGGTTACCGGATGTACTAGTCTCTGACAATGGCCCTCAATTCACATCTAATGAATTTCAGGATTTCCTCAAGGCCAACTGGATTAGACATGCAACGTCGGCCCCCTTCCATCCCTCCTCCAACGGATTGGCCGAGAGGAACGTCAGGACTACCAAGGAAGCATTAAAGAGAATCATTCTAGGAGACTGGCACCAGAGACTAGCCCAGTTCTTGTTGGCTCAACACACAACACCGTGCACTGCAACGGGGAAAAGCCCAGCAGAAATGAGGTGGGGCAGAAGGTTGACAACCAAATTAGACAGACTCCACCCCGATAGGCTGCCCGTTGAAACAGAACAGGACAGCGCAACCAGGACCCTGAACATTGGGGATTTAGTGTGGGCCAGGAACTATGGGCAGGGTGAAAAGTGGACACAAGGGGTAGTCATTGACAAAGTGGGGCCACTATCCTACATCATAGAGGGGGAAGGGGAACGACAGATCAGGAGGCACATTGATCAGCTAAGGAAAAGGTCCCCTGAGTTCACGTCAGCAGCAACCGGCAGGGATCACCTAACACACGACAACGACAATAGACTTGATCGGTGGGTCATCTCACCAACAGACGGGGCCCCAGGGACACAACCAAGTGGGTCTGAACCTCCACCTCAGGGGACCACCACACCACAATCAACAGGCCCCATAGTAACACAACAACCAGCAGAACCTCAGCCAGCAAGAGTCCCTCAACAGGCTGCAAGGCCTGACAGGGAAGCGAGGAACAGGGCAGACGGCCCACCTGGGTATCTACCCTGCCAGGGTCCATAGGCCACCTACATACCTAAAGGACTATGTTAGATAATAACTCTCATCTGGGGGGGAACGGGTGTTGTATATGTAGATTAGTAGGGGAGTGGTTTTCCACCAGCGGGAAATCCACGACCCTGGGTTGGGTCTTGTTTCTTTGGCGGGAGATTCTGGACACGGGGTTGGCTAGTGTCCAGCGGCTGCTGGACATATATAGTTAGCTACCCGGACCGGCCTCTCCAGTTCGCTCCACGTGTATCAATAAACATCACTGTACAACTACCTCACTGTGTGTCGTCGATCTGAACACAACACCAGGTATTGTAAAGCATTTGAATATCAGTAAAAAATTTACTTTTGCTTTTAGAGGATGAGCATTCCACTGCCTCCCCGTCTACCAGATGAGGTTGGCAGCAGAGGACTTAAGATAAAATGGCTCCTTTTGTATCCCAATGATCCCTCTCTATTAAGATCTATATGTAGGGCAACCTGTTTAGTTTGAAGGATTTGTGTATTCCCAATTTACCTTAACATATGTAAAATATATAACAAAAGCAAAATAAATTAAAATAAAAAGAATTTTTAGGAGCACATAAATAATATATGTGTACTCTTTGCCATCTTGACTCCTCCCCTCTTTTTGAAAAATACAAAAATCTAAAGACAATTTTCAGAAATAAAGAATTGTCCTTTATAATAAAGGACATGTAGTCACTGTAACTAATGTGATATGTACTGTTGTCTGTCAGCAATGCCTCTGTGAATTTATGTAGAACTAGAAGGCAAAACTTTGCAGAAAAGAATTAATAGATCCAGGTTTGCTATCAGTAATCAAAACAAGGTAAAAGTAACATCACAGCATTTTAAACTTCCCAGGCACTTTATACGATATATTGCAGAATTGCCATTTTGTAAAAATTAGACTTTAAAGCATAATTAAGCAAGAGATTACTGAACTCAAATAAAAAGGTTTCAGTCTATCTCGAAAGGTCTCCATAAAGGCAATAGACTATTAGCACATTATAATTGATAAAGTAATTACATATATCTATATCTGTATAACCAGTCTATCTTCACTTATTTGCTCTCTTTTGGCTCAGTTTAAATTCTACACCTTTTTAATCACTCATCCCTTTGATGGGCTGTAGCTTTTAATAAAATTGGTTCGTATAACAGTTGCTAAAAGACTCTTTCTTAACATCTTAAGCCCTCTCATCTCACTCTGGCCATGTAGTTGAAGGTAGAACACCATCTTACAAACTGCAGGCAATTTTTAATCAGTGAGCTATATAGCTCACCAAACTATTTAATTTTCACTGAGTTCTAATGAAAATTTTAATTTTTTTATGTGAAGTACTAGAAAAGAGATAGTATTAAGAATGAATTCGTTAGGCAATTACCTATGATAAAAATGAATCAACTCTCCATGGCTTCCAAATTACAATACAGAAATCTATTTCCTTGCTGTACCTGCCAAGTTTATACTGTATTTGTTTTAGGACTTGCTCTCAGTGCTATAGGATATTTAACAATAATTTCAATATAACTTATGACACTTATTTTATTTTTTTTCAGAAAAAAAGGAAAATATCATTTGGTACTTAATTTCTTATTCCTAGCTCTTACAGCTATGGTAAATATTCCTTTAACCATAAAATATGTTGCTGATGCCAATATCATTCCTGGCCTCATCTTCTGTACCTGCTATCCTCTTCCTGAAGCACCCGTTATCCATAAATTCCCTGGCTTTTTGCTGGATTTCACTGTGGAGGATTCTTGCTAATTAACCATGCCCCACCCTTTAAAAAGAAACCAACTCTGATCCAGGTGAAGTTGGTTCCAGGGTTGGAGAAGAATATATATTTCAGAAAAGGCAGGCACAGCCACACTTCTCTGTGCATTAATGATTCACCTGTGGAGATGGTTACCAGCATCAAATTCCTGGGTATGCAGTTAACAAATAGGCTGGCTTGGTCACTCAACAGTGAGACACTGGTGAAGTGGGCACAGCAGCACCTGCGTTGTCTGAGTCACATGAGAAAAGCACATCTTCCTTCCCCTGTCCTTACCACTTTCTATAGAAGTATGATCGAGAGCATCCTGTCATACAGCATCACAGTCTGGTTTGGAAGCATCACTGCTTCAGACAGGAAGGCAGTGCAGAGAGTGGTGAGGATGGCTGAAAAGATTATTGGCAGTTCCCTCCCTTCCATCCAGGACATAGTATATAAGCGTTGCTTGAGCAGGGTCCATAAGATTGTCTGGGACACAACACATCCTCTTCATTACCTGTTTTCCTTGCTACCTTCTAGTAGGAGGTTCTGTGGAATCTGAAGCAGAACATCCAGATTCAGCCACAGTTTCATTCCATACAGTATTAACCTTGTGAACTCTAAAGCTTTCTCCTTCCATTATGCATTCAAGATGGACAGTGTAGTGTATGCTGTTAAGCACACACGGAAATGTCAGCACAGCAGGGGGCTGGACAGCTCCAGGCTATAACCGCTTTGGCGGGAAAGCCTGAATAGAGCGAGTCGTTGACAGCCCCAGGGCATGGTCAGCTCTGGCGGGAAGCCAGGGTTTAAATCCATTGGCCACCTGCACTGGCGGGAAGCCCAGGTTTAAATCTATTGGTCACCATTCACCTGGGCAGGTATAAGAAACGCCAGGTAACCCCTTTGCTCCAGCTTCATTCCTGATCCAAATAAAGAAGTATTACCCAGCTCAAGTGTCCGTCTCTCTGTGTGACCACGCGACATTGCAGACAGTGATTAATATTTATATGTTACTTATATGTAAGGGTGTAGTATAGTATGTTTAAATGTGTGTTCTGAATGATATTGGCATCAGCAACATATTTTATGGTTAAAGGAATATTTACCATAGCTGTTAGAGCTAGGAATAAGAAATTAAGTACCAAATGATATTTTCCTTTTTTTTCTGAAAATGTGTACACTTTGAGAGAAAGCAACTAAATTTCATTTTTAATATGTGCCACTGTGCCCACAGTAAAAATGACAATAAAGGTTATCTATCTTTATCTATCTATCTATCTATCTATCTATCTATCTATCTATCTATCTATCTATCTATCATCTATCTATCTATCTATCTATCTATGGAATGGGTCAGGAATTATACTTCACCATTGCCTCTAAAAGAAAACAACAAAGAAGTATTTCAGAGAATGACAGTGGCTTTCCTTCTTTCATTTGGGATCTGGTTGAGTAGATTTTAACTTGATAGGTGTTAGAATTGCATTAATCTATTCCCAGTATGGATCTGATGGAGTGGAGGAAAAGGTTGGAAGAGCAGCTATACCAGCTAGGGTTGATAACTTGCTCTGTTCTCTGTCAGGAAAGAGAAAGAAGGAATGTGACCTAATTGTTCACAGTATCTTGTTGGAATGTTTCACAAATCTGGGGGTTGGAAGGTCTATTGGATGCTGATTCTGTTATCCCTCTGGCCACAGAAGATGAGAAGATGAGAAGATGAGATAGAACAGGTTTTTTTAAAGCATGGTCCTAGGACCCATGGATTCTCCCAAAAGCCTTTTAGGAGTCTAGAAAATCAAAATTATTTTCCACTCTATGTGGAAAAACAATTCAGTATTAAAATTCCATCAAACAATTATGAGAAATGGCAGCATTCTAATTTTTAATAAAGAAAATATAAATAAATATAATTCTTACAAACAAAGCTCTTTGGGGGCTTTCTATTTTTTTAAAATGTGAAGGCCTTAAGAGAGAAAATATGCTTAAGAAATAAGAATTCTCCTGGAGTATCTTATAAGGTACATTTTGTTTCCTCTATTACTTAATACTATATGAAACTACTATGAAGGATCATTTGCAGGTCTGGTGCTAGCTGTCATCAATGTGCTGATTATATATTATCATATTATGGTTAGTTGTACAGTCAGCCAGATGTTTAGACTGGATTTGGCATTTTTATTCACCTTTCAAATTCCTCCTAAGGATCTGGAGCAAGGAAATGTTGTTATTTATTTTTATTTTATTTTATTTTATTTTAATTCCATTTATATCCCGCTCTTCTCCAAAGACTCAGGGCGGCTTACAAGCTTAGCAGTAGCCTTCATTCTATGTATATGCCTGCTTATTAGGGCTTTCACACACACCCCCAAGCGGCATTATTACAAAGTCAGCTTTCATTATTTCAATTCATTCATTGCAAGATATAAGCTGTTCAAATAAAGCTAGCTTTTGCAATTGGCTGGTGGTCATTTTGTCAATGCCAAGGATGCTCAAGTGGTACTCCAAATGTTTTGGAATTACACCCACGGAGCCTATAACTATTGGTTCTATTTTTCTTTCTTTTACCACAATCGCTCTATTTCTATTTGCAGGTCTTTGTATTTTGTGACTTTCTCCAATTCTTTTTTTTCTATTTTGCTGCTTCCAAGTATTGCAATATCCATTATCTAGATTTCATTGTCTTTCTTATCAGTAACTGTTAAGGCTTTATTGTTTATTATGTGTGGATAATCTATAGTTAAATTCATAGACTAAGATTGGTGGAAACTTAATAATTCAAGCCCTAACCAAGATTCTAAGAATTATTAAAGTAGTATTTAAGAATATAGTCAATTCCAGATAGGATGTTTTTTAATAAAATTAGGAAATTTGGATCTGATAAAATCAATATTTCCAGATATTGAGAAAGTCCTTAATAACTAAAGTCAGTGCACTGTTTTTATTCTTATATATCTATGTACATTCTGGACAATACCAATATTGCTTTTATAAGACCTGCATTTACTTCTGGTCTCCTTCCAAATGTTATTAAAAGTGCAGGGTATCACTACGTGTCCTAGGCCTGCATATCTTTGAGATTCCAATTCCAGGTAAATAGTATTCAAACAGAAAAGTACTATTCTTACTTCCTGATGGGTGGTAGCATAAAGGTAAGTATTCTTTCCAGGGGGTCTCCTCTCTAGAACAGCTACACCCCACCCCCTCCCACACCAGGCAAGAGAGACTCCTACTCTAATAATCTTTTAGTTTGTCAAGGCTTATTTTTTCTAGAAGGTCCTTGATTAGTCAGAGTGGGGCTGTTGCTGGATTGCAGGAGATAGTTTGTCATTGTTTTCTGCTTAATGCATTATTCTGTTTGTTTTTTGTTATTATCTATATCTATGAGCTGTACTTCAGTTGAAGGCCACTGGATTAAAATAGTATAAACAAAGTTGCACGTCTCTGGGGGAAAGTTTAAAAAAAAATAAAGACAGCAGTTGATTGAAAGCCCACTCCTTTTTGAAAATGCATTGCATGCGTGACAGAAATAAAAAAGGAACAGTTTCAATCAAATGGGTACAGCCACCATATTGACTTTCTTGATCCCTTGGATGCCCTGTGAAGTATCCCTTTGAAACCGCTTTGAGAGGCACCCACCACCTCTAAAGGCAAAGCTGTTGTGCCTCATTTCGGCAGCATCCTCAAGCAGCCCAATAGCTAGAGGAGATTTCTGCACAGAAACCTTTCTCAGCATTTGCAGTCACTCACTGTAAGTACTGGGAAATGCCTCTGCACAGAAGAAAAGCCTCCTTCAACTATTGGAACTGCCAGGTGAGGTTTCAAGGTGGTGCCAAATGCATCAATGAGATAAATACAGTGGTGGGATTCAGCCAGTTCACACCACTTTGGCAGAACCGGTAGCTAATTTTTTGTTGCCCAGGCCCAGAACAGACTTCTGGAAGTGGCATCCACACAGAGAACCGGTTGTTCACATATTTGAATCCCACCACTGGATAAATAGTGACTCTCTTGAATACTGTAAAAACTTTGTTTTAAACAGGATTTTTAGAAGTATGTATTTTTTCACATGTGCTTCATGTAAATACTGATGTTCCCATCAGTCCTGTAATCTGTTTTTAACTGGAGATCCAAGAGCTTGAATTTGGGCCCAGTTTTACACAAAACGAATGTTCTTGTTTCTGACTTCTTCTGAAGTTTCAACTTATACAGTACTGCCTTGTAATAAAACAGCAGTTCATTACTGTACTTTTAGCTAATTCTTAAAGCTGGATGTCAGAGTTGATTCACTGTACCTCAGATTTTAGCTTTGCCCATGGTAAATGATTTTTTTATAATGTGCCACATGTCGCCAAAAAATATATAGGACAGGAGTAAATACCACAATGGATGTAGTCACATCCTGTTTAAGTAAACCAATAAATCTTGAAAGAGAACTGAGGTAGAAAACAACTTCCATTGACCAGGAACCCACAGATTCCCATGACCATAGTTTCTGGCCCATACCCAATTGCCCATTTGCAGCCTCCTAGGGAGTTTTGGTCGAGAGGCCTCTGCTGCCACTATCTGGATGCAACCTGTCCAGTTTCGTGATCAATCGCCTCCCCCAACGTAGTACTGCAGGACTTTTGCCTGTAGCAGTGCACGACGTAGAATGCTGGCAGAGTAAAAAATCTGCCAATCTGTGATGCCAGGCACCTGTTACAATGCGCTTGAGTGATTCCTTTGTTGTCCTCACCATACGTTCAGCTTGACCATTAGTGGACGGGTGAAAAGGGGCAGACATTGCATGTCTGATAAGATTTGCTCTGAGAAAGGCCTGAAATTCAGCAGCAGTGAATTGGGCCCCATTGTCTGAAACTAAGACATCTGGCAACCCGTGTGTGGCAAAGAGTTTTCTCAGCACCTGGATGGTCCTAGCAGTAGTCATGTTAGTTACTGGAATTACTTCCAGCCATTTGGAGTGGCTGTCCACCACTATGAGGAAGAGCTGTCCCTGAAAGGGCCCAGCGTAGTCTATGTGAATTCTGAACCAGGGAGTGTGCGTCTCCTCCCACCTGTGAACTGGAGCCTGTGACATTTCAGGCCTAAATTGCTGGCATGTATAACCACAGACTTGTGCCTCAATGTCCTTGTCAAGGCCAGACCAACAAAGGTAGCTTCTTGCTAAAGCTTTCATTCTGACAATGCCTGGATGACCTTCATGTAATGACTGTAATACCCTGTCTCTCAGGGAAGAGGGAATTATGACTCTTTTTCCCCATAATATGCACCCCTTGTGGGCTGATAGCTCATGCCTTCTGACAAAGTAATTCTGAAACTCAGAACCTGGGCTTTTATCCAACTACCCCGTGTGTACCCATGAAAGCACTCAACTAAGTGTTCTATCTGTAGCTGTTTCTGCAGCAATGTCCCCAGCATGGAGGGGAAATTCAGGTAGGTCCTGTATGGACAGAATTCTGGCTGCAGGGGGTGGGTCTGGTTCCATTAGTGACAGTGGGAGTCTGCTGAGGCCATCAGCATGACCCATTTCTTTACCAGGTTTGTGAACCAATTTAAAAGTGTATGCAGATAAGAAAATAGACCATCTCAGCATTCTTGGGGAAAGTATGTGGGGGGGGGGTTGTTTGTCTGTTGTGAAAAGTCCCAGTAGAGGTTTGTGGTCTGTAAAGACCATGAAGTCCCTGCCATATAAATAGTCATGGAATTTTTTAATTCCAGCAACAATGGCTAGGGCCTCTTTGTCAATTTGAGCGTAGTTACGCTCAGCAGAGGACAGTGTCCTTGAATAAAATGCTATAGGGACCTGTGTTCCATTCTTTTCTAAATGACTTAAAACTGCCCCCACCCCATAAAGAGATGCATCACATGCTAAACAGTCTGGTTTAGACTCTCTGAAATGAGTTACAGTGGATTTTTCTGACAAGAGTGCTTTTAAGTCCTGGAAGCTTTTTTCATGAATGCCGGTCGATTTCCATGGAGCTTTCTTGTCTAAGAGCCTATGAAGAGGCTCTGCCAATGTGGCCTTGTTAGGCAGAAAGGCATGGCAGAAATTGAGGAGGCCCAGGAATGCTTGTAGCTCTCCTTTGGATTTAGGACTAGGAGCCATTTTAATAGGCTTCACCTTGGATTCAGCAGGGTGAATACCGTTAGCATCACTTCGAAATCCATGAATTCTGTTTAAGGGACCCCAATACTACATTTGCTCTTTTTAAATTTGGAGTTAATTAATTAATTAATTCGCAAAGCCTCTGTAGGACAGCCCTGAGCCTGCTGGCTTTCTGTAGATTCCCCAGCAATAAGAACATCATCAAAATAAGGGCAGACGCCCTGAATGCCTTTAAGTGTGCATTCCATGATCCCCTGGAAAATACCTGGTGCAACGCTGACTCCAAACTGTAAATGCTTTACTTTGAAGGCCACCCTGTGAGTCACGATTGTCTGAGCTGCAGCTGTGGCCTCATCAACTGGCAATTGCTGATAGGCCTGTGCTAAATCTAATTTAGCAAAAATAGTACCCCCTTGCAAGGAAGCTAAAATGTGGTTGACCACTGGGACAGGGTAAGTGTGTTGCTTAAGGGCCTTATTGATTGTACATTTATAGTCTGCACAAATGCGAATTTCCCCGTTGGCTTTAAGTGGGGTGACTATAGGAGTTTCCCACTCCCCACCATCAACTGGTTGTAAAATGCCCTGTTCTAAAAGGTTGTCTATTTCTGAGTTAATTTTATGTTTGAAGGCAAAAGGAACCCTTCATGGCTTAACCATAATGGGAACTACGTTGGGGTCTAGCTTGAATGAGATAGGCGAGCCTGTGTATGTTCCTAGGGCTAAATCAAAAACGTCTGCAAAGTCCTCGCAAACTGACGAAAGGTTTGCAGCTTGTGTCCGGCTGATACCAGTAATCTGAATACCTAAGGCATCAAACCAATCGAGTCCAATGAGACTCATTCTCTGGCCCCCTACTACTATGACATCCAGGTGCACATAAATCCCCTTAAATTTTACAGTCATGGTGGCTTCTCCCTTAACTTTAACTTGAGCATTTTGAAAGTCAGTTAAAATTATGTCTGAGGGCCTCAGCTTGGCCTATTTGTTACTACGCCTGCACATGAAATTGAAGGTGTCCTGGGAAATAATGGAGTCAGCAAAGACAGAGTCAAATTCCATTTTTTTTTAATTGAAAAGTTTTAAAATACATTTTATCTTTAACAATCCCCCCTCCCCCTCCCCTCCCTATCCCTCCCTACCCCTCCCCCCTCTCCCCCCCCGACTTCCCAGAGCTAAGTACAAGGTATAAAAACAGAGAACAATCATAAACATCCATATGCTAACAACAATAAACTCTTAAATCTATCGCTCTCTAGCTCATATAAGATAACTACAAACAATATTAATATTACATATAAGAAGAAAGAAAAAGAAAAAAAGAAAGGAAGATTTATTCAAATGCTAAATGAAACTTTTTAGTCCCATATTTCTTCTGGATATATTCAATCCATTTTTTCCACTCCATAATATAGCGTTCTTGCGAGTGATCTTTCAAATAAGCCGAGATCTTTGCCATTTCTGCCAGGTCAGAAACCTTTAAAGTCCATTCCTCTATAGTCGGCAATTCCTCCTTCTTCCAATACTGACCTATTAGAAGTCTTGCTGCTGTAATTAAATTCAACATCAACTTAGTGTCCACAACAGTAGCTTCTGTAATTATACCCAACAAAAAGAGTTGCGGACAAAACTTTATCTTTTGCTTGAAAATCTTCTGCATGTTCCGCCAAATTTTTATCCAAAAAGCCTTAACCTTTTTACAAGTCCACCATATATGAAAATATGTTGCATCTTCATCACCGCACCTCCAGCATTTGGGCTGATAATTCGGATACATACTTGCCAGCTTTTTAGGATCTAAATGCCATCTATAAAACATTTTATAAAAGTTCTCTCTTAAATTTTGAGCTTGTGTAAATTTTACGTTCCTCACCCAAATCTTTTCCCACGTGTCCATTGTAATAACTTCTTGAATATTTTGAGCCCATTTTATCATACAATCTTTAACAAGTTCTGTTTCTGAGTCAATTTCTATCAATGCAAGATATATCCATTTGATATGTGCTGGACCCTGATTTCTAATTTGCTTTATCAGATTTTCATCAGTCATTGTGAAACCAATTTTCTGATCTTCTTTCCACCTGGCCCGTAGCTGAATATATTGAAACCAAGTTTGAATAATCTTCTCATCTCGCAAGAGGCTGTACGATTTCAGACACCAAACATTTCTTTCCAGACTTAAAATCTCCTTATACGTAGTCACATCATGTTTAAAACCAACATTTATATTTTCTATTGCATGTTTTGGGATTGCCCACAATGGTATCTTACAATCTAACTTATGTCTATACTTCTTCCAAACTCTCAACAATGCCTGTCTTAAAATATGCACTTTAAACACATTATCTACCTTCTTATCATACAACAAATATGCATGCCAGCCAAACAACAAGTCGTGGCCCTCAAGATTTAATAATCTATCTTGTGTCAAATTAATCCAATCACTTATTCCTGCTAACGCAGCAGCTTCATAATATAATTTAAGATTGGGCATTTTAAGACCACCTCTTTCACGAGTATCCTGTATAATCTTAAGTTTAACTCGTGGCCTTTTCCCTGCCCAGACAAATTTATTGATACCTCGCTGCCATTCCTCCAGATTAGAATCTTTCTTAAGAACCGGTATCATTTGAAATAAGAATAAAAATTTAGGCAGGACATTCATTTTCACTGCTGCGATTCTTCCCAACAAAGACAATTGCAATTTTTCCCAACTCTCCATTTCTTTTTGAATTTTTCCCCATAATTTTTCATAGTTATTTTTATATAACTTTGTATTAGAGGGTGACAAAAACACCCCCAAATATTTGACCCTTTTAGCAATCTCAAATCCAGTTAATCCTTCTAAAAGAGCCTTTTGCGATACTGTCATATTTTTGGCCAGAATTTTAGTTTTTTGTGCATTAACTTTAAATCCAGAAACCCTCCCATAATGCTTTATTATCTCCATCAGGTCCACAACAGAGTTCTCCGGCTGGGTCACCGTAAAAGTCAAATTCCATTTTACATGGGACTCCTTGTAGCTCTACCAGCAGTTTGAGTTTAGATTTGAGGGGGCATCAGGCCCCAGTGTGGCACACACTTCTACAGCTTCTGCAAAACCCCACACTTAATGTACCCTGGGCCCCGGTACATCTCCTGGTCAGATCTTCCGACTGGTGTTTGAGTGGCCAGTCCCTCTGGCGAGCTCTGCAGACCGCTGTGATATGGCCTGTCTTGCCGCAAGCCCTGCACGTGGCTCACCGGAATCTGCAATCGGCGTGAAAATGGTTGCCGCCACACCCTTTACATCTCGGTAAGAGAACTGCCTTGTAAGTGTTCTCTTGCTGTTTGCTGCTGCGTTGCTGTGTGTCGGTTTGCTTGTGAAGCTTGTTGACTTCAGGATCTTCTTCCTCCGAAGATTCCTCTGAGCGTTTGGCATCCTCATGGTGGACTGTTTCTATGTGTTTTGTTGTCTTGGCGGGCTGGACCATTTGGACTGCACCCCCGGTGGCTTCATCTGCCATAACTTCATCTTGAGCTTCTGAGAATGTTAAATTCGGCCTGGCAAAAAGTCTTTGTTGAAGTGTTCAGTTCCGCAGGCCGTAGATGAGCCGGTCTCGCAGTCATTCTTCTAGGTTCGAAAATTTACAAAGGCGTGTGGCCTGCCTCAAGGCCATGATGAATTCCGATGTTGATTCGCCGGGTTGCTGCACTCGCTGATCAAACTTGAAGTGCCAGGCTATTTCTGACATCTTGGGCTGAAAATGTTTGGCCAGTTTTTTCTTGAGATCTGTGTAGGAAATCGATTCTAGCAGTGTCGCAGCGAAGAGATTTTCAGCCAAGTCGAAGGTGGCTGGGCCGCACACTCAAAGCAGCGTTGCGGCCTTCAGCCCATCTTCAGCAATTTGGTTTGCCCAGAGGTAGTTTTCTACCTGGGACAAGTAGGAAGGCCATCCCTCTGGGTGCTTGACGTCGAATTCACGAAGTCTTTTGACCTTCGGCATTCTGTCTTCGGCTGGTTCCTGAGGTTTTCAATCCTGCTTCCCAAGGCCCAGGGAGTGAATCCGCTGAGCACGAGGTCACTAGCATGGCTTGCTAGCTGACCGTGGGGTGGGGGGAATGCCTTTTCCCTCCAGGCGTGAGCTGCCTCTCCCCTAGTGGACTTCAGCTCTTTTTGGGGAAGCAGGATCCCACCTTCGTCAGTGTTATGTCGCGGGTTCTTCGCACAGGAAAGAAGACGAGGCTTGCAGAATCTGAACTGAACTGAGAATTGGGCTGCAACTAGCAGCAATTTATAGCCTAGCCCCTAGGCAGTAGCCAATAGGTTTAAAGCAACCATTGCCGTCTAGGGACAGCCAATAGCAGCACTGGAGACCTGGAGTCTGGGTTGCTGGAGAGCCTTAGCTGCTCCAGCTAACCTCGTGGTATTACAATTGAGCCCAATACATAACAACAGTTGTAATGTTTCTAATGCTTGACCCAATGGTAAAGTCTGGATTGCCTAATTTGGGTATTTTAGGAAACAGAAGACAGTTACCTGGTTGGGATTCCTGGAGTATTGATACAGTCTTGTATGTCTTTGGATAATCATTTCATTACATCGTGGAATATGAGAGGGTTAACAGAACAATAGAGATGGAAGAGACTTTGGAGGTCTTCTAGTCTAACCCCACTTCCCCCCTGCCCGCTCAAGTATGAGATCCAGCCGGTATACTATATCAGACAAATGGCTATTCAGTCTCTTTAAGTTAAGTTTAAGTTCAATTACTTCACTGCTTCGTTGGCATTATACCCTTATACATTTTCCAATACTGAAAATTACCCTTCCCTGGTCAGCTTGATCATGATGTTGTTTTTTGAGACCTTAGATGACATCTTGTACAGCACTGTTGAAATTGTTGCATAATAGGTAGGTGTTTGTGTGAGTGTGTGTGTGTGTGTTTTTATGATTGTGGCATGTTTTAGTAAAAACATTCAATGCAGAAATTCAATTCAATATTACATCCATCTGTAAGCATTCATGCAGCATTCTTTTAATGCAAATGGGATTTGGTGTGATATATAGTTGTATAGTGTCCCAGGAAGCATTGGATTATCTGTCTTGTTTCCTATCAAAATCTTAAGCAATAAAAGAAGTTTAAAAGAGTTGTATATTTTGTATATATGCTGTGTTTCATCTGAATTTATATTTTTAAGTACATGACTGAAATTCCTATTCAAAAATATTAGGGCTATATCATGATTAAGGTGTTTATAAAATGGGTTAGTGTGTTTATTGACCAATATATGCTTTTCATTATTTTATTTTATTTATTTATTTTTATTACATTTATATCCCGCCCTTCTCCGAAGACTGAAGGCGGCTTACAAGCTTAGCAGTAGCCTTCATTCTATGTATATGCCTGCTTGTTATGGCTTTCGCACACACCCCAAGCGGCATTTTTACAAAGTCAGCTTATTACCCCCAACAATCTGGGTCCTCATTTTACCTACCTCGGAAGGATGGAAGGCTGAGTCAACCTTGAGCCTGGTGGGACGCGAACCTGCACTAATTGTAGGCAGCTGGTGTTACTTAAGGAGGCATTAGCCCACTGCTCCACTTTCATTATATCTATATATTATAGATATAATGAAAGGAGTAATGCCGAAAGGAGTAATTTAAATGCATGGTTTTCTGATTTCTAGTTCAGCATTATTAAATATTTTTCATTAATGATATGTTACCTTTCAATTAAGGGACGCGGTGGCTCAGTGGGTTAGGACACTGAGCTTGTCGATCAGAAGATCGGCAGTTTGGCGGGTCGAATCCTGAGTGCCGCATAGCAGTTTGAGCACCTGTTACTCGTCCCAGCTTCTGCCAACCTAGCAGTTCGAAAGCACGTAAAAATGCAAGTAGAAAAATAGGGAACACAACGGTGGGAAGGTAACAGTGTTCCGTCCGCCTTTGGCGTCTAGTCATGCCGGCCACATGACCACGGAGACGTCCTCGGACAAGCGCCGGCTCTTTGGCTTTGAAACGGAGATGAGCAGTGGCCCCTAGAGTTGGAAATGACTAGCACACATGTGCGGGGGAACCGTTACCTTTGCCTTTACCTTTCAATTTGCTAGGAAGGACCCTAGATTGTCTTGCAAAGGGAGCTGTTTGGCAAACAGCTCCTTGGATGATGCCAGTGTTCCATATATATATATATGTGTGTGTGTGTGTGTGTGTGTGTGTGTGTATCTTCGGTCATTCGGATTTCCTCCCGCGTAGAACTAAAGGTGTAGGTGCGACGTTTCGACAGAATCCCATCCGTCATCATCAGGCTGGTGGCTTCTGCTTCCTTCTTCTTCCCCCAGAAGAAGGAAGCAGAAGCCACCAGCCTGATGATGACGGATGGGATTCCGTCGAAACGTCGCACCTACACCTTTAGTTCTACGCGGGAGGAAACTCGAACGACCGAAGATCCATATATATATATATATATATATATATATATATATATATATATATATATATATATATATGTTTTCTGAGGTTTTCGCGGGTGTTCGTATGTGCATCTTTGGTTATTCGGGTTTTTCCCCGCGTAGAACAAAAGGTGTAGGGGCAACGTTTCGACGGAATCCCATCCGTCATCATCAGGCTGGTGGCTTCTGCTTCCTTCTTCTGGGAGAAGCATGTGGCTGTTTGTTCCTCTTTTTTAAACTGCCAGAGGGGGTGTGTTCTGTGGGTGGTGTGCTCTGATTGGGTGGGGGAGTAAGTGTGTTCTGATCGGGTGGGAGTGTGTTTTGAATGGTGGGTGTGTTCTGATTGGGTGGGGGTGTGTTTTGAGTGGATGGGCTGGTCTCAGCTGCCAGCCTTAGACCTGAGCTGGTGAGTTGTGCTGCTTTTGTTCGGCACAACTCACCAGCTCAGGTCTAAGGCTGGCAGCTGAGACCAGCCCATCCACTCAAAACACACCCCCACCCAATCAGAACACACCCACCATTCAAAACACACACCCACCCAATCAGAACACACTTACTCCCCCACCCAATCAGAGCACACCACCCACAGAACACACCCCCTCTGGCAGTTTAAAAAAGAGGAACAAACAGCCACATGCTTCTCCCAGAAGAAGGAAGCAGAAGCCACCAGCCTGATGATGACGGATGGGATTCCGTCGAAACGTCGCCCCTACACCTTTAGTTCTACGCGGGGAAAAACCCGAATAACCAAAGATGCATATATATATATATATATATATATATATATATATATATATATATATATATATATATATATATATATATATATATTCTACAATTATATTTATCTTTTCATCTTTCAATTTGATTTCTATTTCTCTGAAGTGTTTATTTAGCAACCAGATTCTCTATCATGTTTTCTTTTCTCTTAACTGCAGTTTATTCCATTTTACTACTTAGTATTTGAGGGGGGGTTCAGTTCAATTAACATGCTGTATATCATCCTTTAGCTAGCAGAAAACTGTTAGCAACATAAAATTTGGCAGTAAGGGTATATCCCCACTGGAAATCCCCTTCCTGCCGCCATAGCCTCTTTTCAAGCTTGAAAGCTGATGTCCTAATTTTAGATATTGTAGGGTATCTTAAGCATACTCATTGTTTCAGTCCTCTGGCTTTATGAGCCCGCCCCTTTCTAGACATCACTAACTGTCAAGAAACCAATGATATGATATGATTAGCAAATGGTTGGGACAAATGGCTGGACCTTTAGTTAAGCAATTTATTAAAACTGAATTTCAGGTTTATGTACACAAATTTGTGTTGGGCTTGTTTGCAATGTGGAGGTGAATTTTGACAGCTAAATAGTACTCCTCTTTTATCTGTGCAAGCCTCATGAGATTGATCATCAATCTTGCACAGGTATGGAGTTTTCAAGGAGTGCTAATCCCATATAGAATTCTTGCCAATTCACCAAGTATATATATATCAAATAGAATGAAGGCTACTGCTAAGTTTGTAAGCCGCCTTCAGTCTTCGGAGAAGGGCGGGATATAAATGTAATAAAAAATAAATAAATAAAATAAAAAATAAAATATATCAAATTGATAATACTCAAGGGAATGTCAGTGCTGGCAACAGATGGATATGACCAAGAGCACAATAGAAAGTATCCTTTTAATTCTCCACTGGGGTCAAGATGAAGGCAACATTATGGGGATTGACAAAAAAGGATGTTGCCAGGGGATGTTTGTGCCAAAGGCCAAAAGTCTGTGAAATCACAGTGCCATCTTGTGGTAAAACATTAGATTCAAACAAAACGTTTAACGAAGTGTTGTTAGGAATTTTTTGGGGGGGGAGCCTTCAAAACTTCCTTTTAACCTAAAAATTAGATACATAGGATACAGATCAAAACTGTTGTTGTTGTTGTTAGCTGCGAAGTCTTGTCAGCGACCCTATGGACAACGTTCCTCCAGGCCTTCCTGTCTTCTACCATCTTCTGGAGGCCATTTAAGCTCACGCCTACTGCTTCAGTGACTCCATCCAGCCACCTCATTCTCTGTTGTCCCCTTCTTCTATTGCCCTCCATCTTTCCCAGCATTAGGCTCTTCTCAAAAACTGTACTGAATCCTTAAACTAACTTTTAAAAGCTTTATCCAAAAAAAACCTAGAGAAATAACACAACAATTTCACTACAAATAATGCTTCCCAAAGGTGCTTTTTTCAAAAGGCAACTGGACTTCGTTTTTCCTTGAAAAGTTTTTTGCTTTTCATCTAGTTGAAAACTGAAGAAGCTTCTTGGATGAGAAGCGAAAGATCTTCAAGGAAAAACAAAAGTCCAACTGCCTTTTGAAAAAAACACTTTTGGGACAACCATGACCTGGATGACAGAGAATCTTCATATACAAGTTATACTATTCAAAGGCATAATCTCTCATAAAGATCAGTTTTAAAATATATTTTATTGTGGAATCCCTGATGCTCTCCGAGTTTGGTCCTTTGTTTGCAGACGTTTCGATACTCGATTAGGTAACTTCTTCAGTGATGGAAGGAAATGGGCTTTGCTCTCTGTTTATATTTTCTCTATCGGTGTTGGTGGGAGTGTTATCTTCTCCTTGGTAGTCCCTTGGTTATGTTTTTGTTTACTACAAGATTGTTTGCTTATGGGGAGCAGTCAACGGACTCTCGTACAATCACTAACACTACACGGAAGGCCGGGGGAAGCAGTTTAAACACTCTCAACGTCGCATTTTCGAAGAGCAATCGCGGAGGAAGCACGACTTCCGCAGCTTTACATTATGCTTCCGGAACACCGTTACTCCGCCCCCACATTCCCGCGAGGATTTCCCCGCGGGGAGTGGTCGGGGCTTGCTCAGCTCCGCTTCCCCAGTTATGGCGGTGGCGGCGGCGGCGGCGGCGGCGGCACCTCCTGCTGCTGCTGCTGCTGCTGCTGTTGCTGTTGCTGCGGGGAGGGAGAAGGCAGAGGGGGGAGGGGATGTCCCCTCCCCCCCGCTGCCGCCATCCCCCCCCGCGGCCAGAAAGCAGGTGAGTGAGTGAGTGAGCGAGAGAGCCGAGTGGTAGGCAAGGCAAGGCTGGCCGGCCGGCCGGCCGCAGGGGAGAGGGCAGATCCTCGAACCGCCGGGAGGGTCGGGGAGCGCGAGAGGAAGTGACGCCTAGCAAGCGGGCGACGGCCCCAACTGGAATGGGGGCGCAACGGGACCAGGTGAAGCCCGGAGGGTCAAGGAACAGGATGGTGGAGCTGCCTTGCCCTCGGAGGAGCGAGAGGGACGTGCAAGAGCTTTGAGCCGTGCGAGCCCTTAACGGGGAGCCTCTGTAGAAGAGCGCGGTGACCCCCTTCCTGCAAGTAGGAAGAGCAGGCCTGTTCGGAGGCAGCAGCTGCTCCGATCTTACGCTCCTCGCCCTTATTTTCAGGTGCCCTAAGGTCGGGATAGAAAACACATCTGTTAATCATATGGGCGAAAAGGCCGCCATTCCTATTTCGAATGAAAAGCAGCCTATTTCGAGGAAAGCTAATCAAATAAATAACAAGCCATCCGTAATTTTTCTTCAGCCTACAACAGAAGTTGGAAGTAGAAAAATATAAGGATCCTGTTTTCTCTTCCATCTTTTTACATTCCCTTTTTTGCTACCACCCTCCCCGGCCATACACACATTGATGGAGAAGATTGGACCTAGAGATTGAGCTAGGCCTCATTTCTGTTAATTTATCCTTTTGTTAGTTGATATGTTATGGAGAGTTGGATAGAAAAGAATAGCAAATCATCTATTTCTCCTACTTCCTTTGAATGATATGCTATTAAAAGTACTTGTTCACCTGGTCTAATCCTCTACATCACTCGTGAAAAAAGACTTGCCAGAGGAAGGTAACTCCATTTGCCACAATGCCATTCAGAGAAGTACATGTGAGTGAGATTACTGGCAGGTATGTACTCTGCCCACTCCTCAGTGGCAATAGAGAATTTGACTCATCAAATGTTGCTGTACTTCATGCTCTGTTGGAAGTTGTAGCCCAGTAACATCTGGAGGTTCTCCATCCTTTTATGCTTCTAACAGCTTTGAAAAGTCAGGAAAAAAGCAGTAGAAGCTATCCTGTCCTTTTTCTCTCTTTCTTGACAGGAGGAAAGAAGGATTGCTACTTCCCATTTGCTGTTTTACTGCCTTTCATCACCAATGGGCTGCTTGTTACCCTTCCTTTGAAGAAAATGTTTAATGATTTTGCCCAAATACATTCACAGTATCCTGGCACAATATAACCCTTAGTCTTAAATATTGTAGACTGGCAGTAGCAGCCTAGAATGAATTGGAATTGCATAAAGGAAATAAACATTCCATATTATGAGGAACACGCAGAATGACTTGCATCCAGACCACAATAAAATATAATAAAGGAGTTGTTATTTGAAAATAAGCTTTCATCACTATTGGGTAGAATGGAACTGAATAAGGTTGTATGAAGGAGTCTTGACAATACAATTAACAAAATAAGTAGATTTTTTTTTCATGAGACCTTGGTAACCATTATGCACTGGGTTCCTTTGTGAGTCTAGACTAGGTATGTCAAACTTACGATGTCACGTGATGTCGCGCGACGTATCAGGACTTTCCCCATTGCTGGCAATGGGGTTGGGCGCAGTTTCGGTGAGATGCATCTGGCCTGCGGGCCAGCAGTTTGACATGCCTGGTCTAGACATTGCTTATTTTTTACCTCCTCATGAAAAACAGTATATTGCAGAAAAAAATCCCTAACATAGAAACCTGGTTTGGAACTTCTTAGGGATGTGAGAGATTTCTTTCTTAAAAGTCCTCCTGAACTTAGTATTACAAAGGAGATATAACAGTGAGTAGAACTTTAAATCTCAGCAAATGTACACAAATCTTGCAGACAGTTGAAGAACATAATAAAATTTGAGCTTTTTTTAGTAAGGAGTTTTTTGCCATCTAAAGCTGCTCATTGTTGGTTCATCTAATCCAAGGATACATATAGTAGTTTCCCAAAGTAATTCCTAGCCTTGAAAGCCAAATCATTTTAACTGGAGATACCATAACCAATATAACGGATATATGCGTGCAAATTATTGCTTACTCCAATGAACTGTGCATTATCTTGACAGGTGATCTATGGCAATACACTGATCTTAGACTATGAAGAATTATTAAGTCATCAGTCATTAAACTGAAAATCTTTATGCCACTTCAGTAGATTTGTAGCCAGAATTTGAATCTCATTGGGGGGTGGGATTTAAAATCCAAATGCATGTAAATTGTTACACTTTTTTATTCACACTATAACAATATTTACAATGATATTTACATTTCAATTTTCTTGAAATAGTATTTAAAACAATTTAATGAAATTAGGAGGAGGGCCATGCAATCTTGTCACTCCAATAAAGTTTATATTTATCTTTTTTTTTAAGCTGAATTCCTTATTCCTAAGGTGGAGCAAGATGAAAAATCTAGGTTGCACTTTTAAATATTTATCTAAGAGTAGATTTCATTGCATTCAGTGGGTATTTTGATTGTTTTTAAACAATTGTTTTCAAACAATTTAGAAATTACTAGTAGGACTGAGAACACTTCAGAAATGATTCTCAGGTCCTTTGTGTTCATCTTTTTTCAGAATATAAAACTGAAAGCAATTATGTTTTAAGAGTCATTAATTTGAAACAATCAACTATTTTGTCTTGTGCAGAAAGCTGGAAAAAATATGTAATGAATAAGAAGTGCAATGCTCGTATGAGGTCCAAAGCACTTTTTTAAAATCATTATTAAAGTGTACACTGTTTTAGAAACAAACTCAGCACAAAATAAGTGAGTTGTTTTAAATAAGTCCAAACATTTGTGTTCAATTAGATAGGTTTATCTTTATTTACACCCTTTGGACCATATATGTATATACACATGCCAGATAATAAAAATTGTTGTAGAATAGTTTCAGTTTGGATAGTGGCTTACTTGCAGGTAATAGCTGGCTACTATTCAGGAAACAAAAGTCTTCATATTTTCTTGATAGTTTGAAACTAGTCTGTGACAATGACAAAAATCTTTGATTCGCTATCCTTACAGCAAATAATATGGACATATCTGCAAATATTAATCCAGAATGTAACCCTAAACATTGTTCTCTATAGAACTGTGTAAAATCTGGTTAGTAGCTACTTTGAACATAGGCATAATTCTCCCTGCTTCTTCATTTTTAAAACTATAGTGGTGATAATTTAGAATATCTAAAAGAATCTTATGTTATTGAGAAATGTATAATGTATAATGATATAAAAATACTGAAAAATCTTATTTTAGAAGAAAGTTATATTTCAGATAATAGCATTAGTGAAATGTTTTGACATGCTCAGTTCACAGCATATTATGCTTATATGCAGTACTCTACCAGTATCTGTAAGTTAGATGTTAAGGAGACAGTGTAGTGTGGCACTGTCACTAGACTACACTGTCATTACACTGGCAAATTTGCCTTATATATATAGTGAATTCATAGTAGGGTTATTCCTAGCTTTGGAATAAGCAACCTAGTACATTCCAGAAATTTAGAATTTAAATCATCAGCCCTGCCATCATTGGTAATGGCAAGAGATCGCAGAAGTAATCCAAACTGTTATGTGTGAGATTTATCTACATCGTTCCCAGTTACTAAAGTTAAGCAGTTGTTTATTTTTCTGCTAGTTGAGTATGTACAATCTGGTCCAAGTAGTAAGCACAAGAAAGATATACACCATATAGCTCCCATGTAGAACTTTCTGTACCCTTAGACTGGGAGGGAGGCCCAACAGTTACAGTCTGTTGGCATTTGTGCTATGTTTCTGACTGTCACAAAAATCTTTTGTGTTCAAAATCATTATAAATCAGAAATGAAAAAAGTTTTAAGGCTTGCTTTAGGAAACTTAAAAATGGACAATACCTATTTTAGTACACAATCACTTTGAAGAGTGTGTTGCATTAATCTGCCACAACCATAAAAATAGCAGTGTTTTCTGGTTCATAAAACACTTCTGTGTAGTATAAGCAATGTTTTACAATATTTATGGGGCACCAAGGCAATCACTTTCCCCCAAGTCTTAAAATTTATGAGAATCAAAGCCAATATTATATAAAAACAGTCTAAAAACAAATATATAAATGTTAATTGCAAAACTGATTTACTGAATGTATGGTAGGCTACTCCACTGTGATTCTTTGTTTTGATTATAGTGAATAAAATGAATGAATAAAATATCTTGAGCTGATTGAAAAAGTACCAATGCTTCCACATAAGCTTTATTTAAAATCTTAAATTTTATTCTCTAAACTGGTAATTATGTGCCATTAAGTTGGAGGCAGTCCTCAGCAACCAGAGAGATTTTCTCTGCAATGATCCCTTCCTAACCTGGTCCTTCCAGTAGTGTATATCATTAGTCCATCATTGCTATAATTGAGACCATCTGCCTTGCTCTTGGTTGTCCTCTTCTTCCACTTTTGCCAGCATTATAGACTTCTCCAGACAGCTAGGTCATCACCTATTTTATTTAAACTATGATAATTTAGATTCTGTTTATTTCTACCTCGACTAAGAAGTCTGGATTGTTCTGCAATCAATTTGTCTTCTTGTCTTCTCAAGTTTTACAAATTATATTTATTGACCATTTATGTATTCAATCTCTTAAGACTGAGATCAAATTTGCTTTCTTTGTTTCTAGCGCTAATGCTTATCTATGATATACCCTAATTGTTTGTAGCAGTTAGTTACTATTTGTATTATTTAGTGTTTTGCAATATAATAAAATATTTCTTTCCAAGCTAATTTCCCTTCCTCAGCTGCAGTTTCACTTTCCCATTGGTGCCAATCATTTTTACCCGTGCACTAAGGATAGTTTTATTGGAAGCATGATTGGAGAGGGTAAATTGTGGCAGACCTCCATTCTGAGAATGAATGAATGAATTGTATGTATGTATGTTTGTGTTTGTTTATCAGATTTTTCAGTAAAAATTGCCTTTTATGAAGTATTATCTTTCCTATAAATTATTTTACTTCTATTGCCCACATGAAATTAAAATTAATTTGAAATATGCTCCTAATAAGTTTGAACATGCTGCATTTTATTCCATAGAGCTGTCCTAAAATTTAGTACACTATGGATACTTCATATATATATAATTCATACATTTTCTATATGACAGTGAAAATAGTTATGTCACATAGAAAATATATGGTTATATATCCCATTAATAATACTATTTAAATAGTAACTTTTCTACATCTGAGTACTGTTAGAAAAATATTGACAACGTAAATTTGCACAATTGTACCTTGTGTACAATTATGTGAATCTTAAAAATACAATGTGAGTGAATGGATTGTGATTGAAACATGGGGAGGGTGGTTATCATCTTCAGAGTTCACTGGTAATCCCTAAACTATCTAGTTGTGGGAACAGCATTAAGCCTCTTTCTATGCACTATTTTATTGCTTATCTTTCTTACATGCACACACACAGAGAGAGATGCAAACACACACACGTACAGTTTTTAAATGTTAATTTTATGAGAATGTAATTGAATCCAAATTAAAGAAGTATGCAATAACTATGCCCACAATATTGGAAATGTGAGTGCATTAATTATAAAGGTGTTCCTAGTCTTGCAGACAGCTGTAAAATCAGTGGAAAGATAAGTGAAAGAAAAACGTTCATAAATCATAGACCATAGAAATTGAAGGAGTCATTGATGTCACTTGAGTCCAACTGATTTTCTATGCAAATTCCACTTAAAGCAAGACTCTTCTGTGTGACATTATGCTATAACTATAGTACATATCCCCAAAATGATCCTAGTTCAGAGATAGCAAAATGCTTTTCTTCACTTAACAAGAAAATAAACTACTTCACAATACATTATAGGGCTAGTTTGTATGCTGCTTCTAGACATGTCTATATAATTGGAATGACTTGTCATAGTTTCTGTGTGTGATAAAGCATCCTTCCCTAAGCTAGTGTTCTCCAAGTTCATTGGGTTGCTACATCTCCCAGTCAGCTAGAGTACTACTGGCACATTTAACTGTTATGTCTGATTTGTAATTAGATTATCGTCTAAAGGACAGAGTTCTAACCTGAGACCATTTAAACAGTTGTTAGGAATCGAAGATGGGATCTTACTCAAGCAAAACGTGTGTATACTTTAAACTTCTTATTACCACTTTAAGCTTCCCTTTTCCTTGAACAGAAAAACTGCATGTTATTCAAAAGAGAGAGGTCAAAATTTGATCAAGGTTCTCTATTCCACTATTAATACTGGTTAAGGAAGCAGATTGTTTACATAACTGTTATGGGATAATACATGAATCAGCTGAAATATCACAGATTTAGCCATTGTTTTCAGGCTGAAAATGTTTTCAGTGAGACTAAATACAGAAAACTACGTCAATCAATCAAATCTTTATTACGGTGATATACCAGCATAAGGAGAATTGAGTAGAAACAGTCATTTTTAAAAGCTAAAGGTATAAAAACAAAAGTTGCACATAGTTAAAAAGCATTAAAATACATTTTAAAAAACTATGTGGAAAAAGGATTTAAAATGAAAAAAATAAGTGTGCTACTTGTGATTATGAATTTATGTGGTTGCTTAGAACTTTGATTTCATATGTGAAGAGTAAACACTTTACTCTTCCCTGAATTCTCTGAATTGCAGAAAATCAAAGGGGAATTCCTGTCTGCAAGACATGGAAGATTGTGCCTAAGTGCTCTGTACAAACTTGTGAAACAAGCTAGCACAGCTAGATTCTGCAGAAATCAAAGGCCATGGATCTGGTGCTGACCTCATTCTCCCAAATGTTTATCAATTGGCTGTACTTTGTATTAATTTCTGAGAAAGTTGCAAATAGTGGTGCCAATCTACTTTCCTTAGGCAGAATCCAGCAGACTGAGCCTATGTATTCCAGAGGTTAAAGGTTTCAACTTGCAGCTGTTCCATAGTTGGTGCCAACGGACTATGAGACTTATAAAAAAGAAATGAAACAGAAGGTATTAGCTTGATAACTGGTTGCAGGTGAACAAAATTTTATGAATTCTCACATGTAGGCACAAGTAAAGTTTGGAAGAAAATGTAAAGATATTTTAACATGGCAAAATCCCTTACAGTTATACATCAGTTTCATGCACTTAATGTTTCTTATAAATGTGTCTGTTGCAGGATTGTCTGAAGTGGACAGTATTTTTCAACTAGAGTACAAATATGCCCTTTTCATTATTTTCAGCCTCTAAAGCAGTGGTATCCAACTGTTGAGCTAGAAAAGTTAATAGAAATCCTCTTGGAAGTTTAACATTTCTTTTTATTGCTCATCTTAAAGAAAAATTAAGGGACGCTGTGGCTCAGTGGGTTAGGACGCTGAGCTTGTCGATCAGAAGGTCAGCAGTTTGGCGGTCGAATCCCGAGTGCCGCACAACAGAGTGAGCGCCTGTTAATCCCAGCTTCTGCCAACCTAGCAGTTCAAAAGCACGAAAAAATGCAAGTAGTAAAATAGGGACCACTACGGTGGGAAGGTAACAGCGTTCCGTGCGCCTTTGGCGTCTAGTCATGCCGGCCACATGACCACGGAGACGTCCTCGGACAAGCGCTGGCTCTTCGGCTTTGAAATGGAGATGAGCACTGGCCCCTAGAGTTGGAAGCAACTAGCACGCATGTGCGGGGGAAACTACCTTTTAAAGAAAAATATATAAATATCAAATCCTTCATCCCCATTTTACCTTTGGGATTAAAGCATGAACATGGAACTTTCTTGCAGTGCACAAATTGCCACGAAAGATATATGGAGAAATTCTAACACAGTGATCCCCAACATTGCACTCCAGAATTTCCTTGGCACCTGCTCAACCCTCTTCTATTTTCCATACATAAAACATTCCTTTTACACTGTATGAAAAGGGAAGGTTTCAAAAGAAATCCATCCACTTACTTCCAGTAATAATTTAACACTTTATATTCTCAAAAAATAAAATGATGGGTGGTTATAATTTAGTGCTTTGCTTTACAGTATTCACCAGCTCCCCAAAGAGTAAAGTCAGTGAAGAGTTGATAGAGCACTTTGGCAGACTATGTCATGCAAGAAGCAACCTTGTTTTTTATTACTGCCCATATCCCCTCTGGGAGCCATTTGAGGATTGGATTGACCTTCCCATGGTAGCCATTTTATTTGTGTAATCCATCCCAGTTCAAAAAGAACATGTAAGCATAAAAATAGAATCACAAAACAAAAATACAAGTTTTCAGTTAAATCTCCATAATACACTCAATCACTGCAATTGCTGATGCTGCAAGCTGCTGAAATAAAACAGCTTTTAAGTTATTTCCATAAAGCTGAGACTGTAGGGGCTGTGAGGACAGTAGAGCTTTATCTTTGAAATACTTTGTGAGACTTCAACTGTGAGGATAGGACAACCAGAGAGAAAATATTCCAAAGGGAAAGCTGTACTTTAAAGAAAGCATATTTCCTTAACATAGGCTTAAAATACCAAATGTACCCTCTGGCCTTAAAAGGTTATGGTTGTGGCTGTAAGGTTCTTAGACAAGGACTTATCTTAAATGTCGATTTGTACTAAGAATTAAGTCATTAATATTAAATTAATTCAGCTAAGCAAAATTGACTGAAATAAATGTTGGCCACAAACATCAAAGGAAAGCATCATAGTAGAAAATGACCTGCTTTTAACTGCTGAAAGCAAAGCAATTTGCTTGATTGTAGTGTGTCTCCAACCTATGGCAGAGATAAAATTATCTAATAAACTGAAAATATATCATGAAGGTGTGATGGGAGGGAAGGATGGAGGATTAAATTAAATCTTGTGAGGGCTTCCTTTCTTTGGAATAGCTCAATCAAGCTGAAGCAAGACATTCAGAGAATGATACATTATGGGTTTATGTTGATAACTTGTTACTGATAATTTTTTTGCATTGATAGCATTACTAATCTTATGTACACCAGCAGCCTTTTTAGACTTAAGCATATAAGCATAATCCATTTTCTAAATAAATCAATCTATTACTTAGCCCAGAAGCACAACTACCACGGTATTTCCACCGTCGCACCTGAATCACAGAGAAAAGAGAGATTGAACTGAATGTAATCAATGATAATATATGTGTGAACATATGAAACATTCCGCCATTGATTTTTGTAGCAATTGTTTTGTTATTATGGAGTTAAAATATAATTCAAATTTCTGTTTGCTATAACTAATGAAACAGTAAATAAACTGCAGACATGGTTGTTGATTTGAAACATTTTGTTTGTACTGTTAATCACTGAAGAAGCCATCTGATCTCCAGGAATTTAATTTAATTTTGTTGAACTGTAGAACTGGCTGATGGTAAAGACAATACAGTCTTATCATTAAAATTTTAGCCTAGGTCCAGGGAGAGCCATGTTCATACTACCTTGTTCATGAAGTCTAGAGTGACATTGGACCAGTTACTTTTCTTTCAGCCTAGCCTAACTTACAGGGATCCTTGACAGAAAAAGCAAGGAGTATTTTCCATAAATGTTACCTTGAGCTGTTTAGAAGAAACTTGGGATGTGACAATTAAAAATAAAATTTTCCAACAGAAAGTTCAGAAAAGAACTTGTTAGTGTCATATTGGATCAGTAAAAAGAATCTTCCTGTTTAGAAGAAGTGCTGGATACTAAAAACTTTTAAACCTATTGTTTTGCCCAGACTTATATTGAATCGGTGTCTGTGTTATTTGTTACCACTGCCATTCTAGTTACGATAGGATTAAGATGTTGTGTTTTATTATTTTAATCCTATTGTTGCAATTTGGATAAATTGGTTGAAATTGAGTGGCATCAAAATTGAAATGATGATGAGAAGTTATTCATAGAAAACTGGAAACTGTAATGCCTTTCTAGAATGTTTTGCTTTTAAAAAGAGGTTTAGATTGCAATAATACTGTTTATAAAAATGTATTGGTGAGATGTTAAGTGAGCACAATGATAAGATAGTATGAATGTATGTATGCATGCGGGTATGTATGTATGTATGTATGTATGAATGAATGTATTTAATTTCTATACCCACCCATTTCAGCATTGCGTGGCATACATCATAAAAATATAAAATAGTTAAAAGCAATTCGAAATAAATATATAAAAGACCAACAGGTTCAAGGTCATCCCAATCTTGAAAGGCAGAATGTTCCAAAGGGTAGAGACTACAGCTAAGAACATGTCTTGTGGTCCCCACAAACCGATATTCCTTGGCTGTCAGAAACTGTAAGATGTCCCGTCTGCTGTATTGAATTGGTCTGGTAGAAACAGCTGAAACAAAATGGTTCCTTAGTTAACTTGGTCCCAAGCCATAAAGGGCTTTAATGATAACAACTACCACCTTGAATTGCACATACTGGCAACCAATTCAGCTCACTCATATGTCAAATATCTGACACTATTTACTATACATGCAGCTGCATTTTGCTTCAGTTAAAGCTTTTGAATAATTTTCAAGGGCAGCCCCATGTAGAGCATGGTGCAGTAATCCTGACAATAGTCCACAAGGGCTTGAGTGACTGTAAGCAAAGCCTCCCAGTCCAGGAATAAGCACAACTGGCTTACAACCTAGAGATGTGCAAAAACTCTCCTAGCCATGATTACTACAGTACCTGCTGTAGTACAGGAGGACCCCCAAATGGCACACCCATCTTGGACAGTAGCACCCCATCCAGAACCAGAGGTGGAAGAACCTTGTAACCAGGAAATTCAAATACTGAAAGCCACTCAATCTTGTTTGAGTTGAATCAAAGGAGATAAAGCCGGATATGATTAATGTATTGGTGATACTGCTCTCCAAACAGTCCTGTCACCTCACCCAGTGATCTTATGTGGATGTTAAATAGGAAAGGGAAAAACATGAGCTTGGGGCATCCTGCAAAGCACCATTTCTTAGAAGCTAGCATTTATGAGACTTACAGGGGGGTTGATTTAAATCAAGAACGCTTAGGCTACAATCCTGCCACCTACAGTGACTTTCCAGAATCTATCGGAGGTATCACATTTTTACTTTTGAGGTAAAAGGATGAACTCAGTCTTGTGGATTGAAATGTGAACCAAATTTCTCTTTCAAGCTCTTCAGGTTTTTTCATATCCCTCTCAGATGTCAGATTGGGGAGAAAAAGGGCACAATGGAGAGCACTAGAGCATAAGTATATTGGGGAAAGCATTGCAACTGTAGAGGGAAATAGTTCACCAGATTGAGTGAGAAGAATTTTATCCTGCCAGAATGGGCCCAGTGGAATTCTTATCATGATTTAGAATTCTAAACATGTGCATGATTGAATAATCAAGAAAAAAGATGCATTTAAATTTACACTTTAAGCAAAAGTGAATTAACTTTGCTAATTAAAAAATTATTTCTTTGCCACTTTTCAAGGATAACAATTTAAGTACTGCACAAAACTGATGAAAAATCTTTGCTGATGGCCACTACCTTTATTTTCACAAAATTGATTCCAGAAGTTACTTTACGTTACAAAGTCCAGGAAAGAATTCAGTCTTATCCAGCAATAGTTTAATCCTTCTGTCTGTATCAGTACATTTCTCCACACTTAATGCTTGCCTTGTCTTATCTAAATTCAGTCTTCAGCCTTGGCTATATTCATTTTGCTCCATATATTTATTCACAAAAGAATGTTTATGGGATTAATATATGGAAAACAAGTAAAACTGTGCCACCTACTTATTGGTATGCAGTATAAACAATCCTCCAGCAGTTTTGTATAAATGTTAATATGGGATACAACAGAACAAAACAGTTCGGCTTTTGCGGATCAAAAAAATTCAACCAATAGCATTTTATGAACCCACTCTGCTGGACAGATAAACACTGTGCGACTTTGTCCCTAAATACAATACAAACTGGGATTTAGTGCTAAAATTTATTCATTGAGCTTTTTGTTTGTTGTTTGGAGCTCAAGTAAAATCAGTCATTTAAGCAAGCTATAAGTTAATCAATCAAAGAACTTAAAAGTATGAGATTTTTCTGCATAATCTTTTTAACATACAAAGCAAATGCACCTGATAGGCTACATTGTTGTAAGCGACCTAGAGTAGTCCCATTGCTAGATGGGCGATAAATAAATTTAACAAATAAATAATACAGTTTAAGAAATTATAGCGACTGCAACATACACATTTTTATGAAATTAAGATTCTTTTTAAACTAGATTATCTATAAGCGCTGCCAAATGCAAATCTCATCTATTTTTTAAAATGTTGCTTTTTATCCATTCTTCAATCTACTGTGGCTTTTACCAAATTACAGGCCTTGACCTGTGTGCAACATAGTGTAATGCTTTTGATGGCATGCTATTTTTTAAATGGATTTTACAAAATGTAAAATCTACAGCATGATGATGTAAATGAAAAAAGTTATGTGAGGTAAACAAATGGGCCAAAAAATATGCAAGGAGGAATGAGAAATTGTTACATAAAATACATGGATCACTAATTTTTCATAATAAAAAAATGAATTAACAGTGCAGTCATGTCTGTCCACAAAAATAATACATATAATTAGGATTGGAATTTCTGTTACTACTGTTGCAGTCATGAAGCACAACATCACATGACCATCCTTAAGTGAATCCCATGCAACTGTTAAGTGAGTTCCCCATTTTGACTTTCTGCCAGTTTCCCCATTCACTTTACTTGTAGAAAGCCAGCAACTAAGGTTGCAAATGACCACAGGAATGCTATTAACCATTGTAAGTGCATTGGTCATAAGTACCACTTATTCAATGCCATTGTAAATTTGAATGGTTGCTGAATGAGCACTGGTTCACTAAGGATCTCCACTGATTGTTTTTTATTAATCACTGCAACTTAGTAAATATTAGTGAAGTAACACAATTTAATGACTTATGGTTACAAATCATACATGACCATGTTTAAGATTCATTGTCCCATTATAGTAGAATATAGAATATACAATATTGTCTTACTGGAGACATGTTAACCTTACTTGTTACCAATATCAACACAGTTTCTTGAACTTTTCTTCCTGTAGTGAATGTTAACATGTTTTAAGCAGTCTATACTTTATATTTGTGTGTACAGACTATCCTTCATATTGGATAAATCAGCAAAATATTTGCATAATATGTTTACATTATTATCAGAGCATATACCTGAAATATACTTTGAAATATACTTTTATATTAAAATGTTGTATTCCACATAACATCCACTCTCACTTATTTGAACTACTTGAAATGAAATTAATATTTAATTAAACAGAAAGCTAGAAAATAATGTTGACACACGTTAAACATATATCTTGGCTTACCACCAGTATGGCTTGGAATGTTTAACGTGACATAAAATATTTTGCATCTCCAAATATTTGAGCATCCAAAGCACTGAATTAAAAAATATGCTGGCTAAAGATTTCAGATTTGTTCAAAAGTTTTTCAATGCTTATTAAATACCACACGTTTGTCTGACAAAATGGAAAATGTACTCAGAATATTTAAATTTATCATTAGATAATCCCAATTGAAATTCTTTGCATTATTTAGCAAAAGTTGTTCAAAAATGTAGATGTTCTGAAATACATATGCGAAAATATACTTCCACTTGCTTTACTTAATCCCCAATAGAATTTACCCATTGGTATTAAAATTAAATTGTAATGTTCTTCCAATGTTTTATTAAGCATCCATTGCATGCTGTACATAATGACATCTATGTCTGGCTATATTTATGCTGTGTCCATGCAGTATTTAAAATATAGTTAGCAACATCAGGGCTTGCAGTGTTAGGAATCCTAAGCAAAAAAATTGTCAGGGAGGAAAGAGCAAGGAAGCTAACTCTGTTTAAAAGTTCTTTGGAATCAGTAATTTAATCTCTCACATACTCAGTCTGCTGAGTAGTAGCCAGTTATATATGGGGCTTATTTCCAGTGTTGGAGACAAAAAACAAGATTCTGTATGACTTCAGCCTAGCTGGGGAGAGAGAAATGTTTTTTCCCTCACCCCATCCTTTCCTGATAAGCTTGTCTAAATATTGCCCACATTCAGGACATAACTATATGTAATCCAGGACTTTGGAAGTTATGAGTATTCTTTATTGTATTTTATATTGTTTTTTATTTATGTTTTTTTAATTAAAATGGTTTCATATATTCTGAGATACTTGAACTAAAAGATAAGTAATTTTTTAAATGCATAAATCATCTGCTATTTTAATAAATAGCAGAGGGATGCAGTGTTCACATAAGGTCCCAAACACTAATTCTGAGTCATTTTTGAAATAGATACCAACTGCTGTAGTACGTACTGTCAAGTTTTATGTAGCAGGCTAGAAAAAAAAGTAAGTAAACAGGCACACAGAATATAAAAATGTCTGAACATAAGTTTCATTTTAGAAAAAAAAAGCCATTACAAAATAGTTCCAACATCTGCTGTGTATCCCTAACCCTAACCCTAGGAGCAAATCTTTCTGGGGCAGGAGATAATGATTTACATCTCTTCATTGTTTTGATTAAAAAAATAGAATTAGATTAGCTCCGTAGAACCTAAATACATAATGGGAGGGGAAGGTTTGGTGCAGGGCTTTTCAACCAGTGGTACGGGTGGGCACCTGACAGGTGGTACACGACCATCCTAAAAAAGTGGTAGTGGGGGAGGGGAATGAGCTGAACCGATGGCAGCACTGCACAAGCCTGAGTGAGAGATGGCTGGAGCTGCAGGGCTGTCAGGGCTCAGTGGAAGCGCCAGGATCAGCACCAGGCTCCAGCTGGAGCTCGACGCTGATCCTGGCGCTTCTGCTGAGCCCAGAAGAAGCGCCGATCAGCTGGAATGTTGCAGCATCTGCAGGGTCTTGTGATTTACATTCAGATGCTTGGCAACTGATTCATATTTATGACGGTCACAGTGTCCAAGGGTCATGTGAAGTGACCAAAACCTGCTGCAACCACCCAGCAGAGGGAGGGGAGAGAAATAAAAACCAAACACCCCCCCCACCCCATCCCCACTGCCAATCCTCAACAGAAATGCTCACAATAATGAATACAGGAGGAAGAGTGCCACCGGGTGGGCAGGCAGGTGTCTTCCTTGGTTGTGGCTTGGGGGGCACTTTTCAGTGCCATTGTAACTTTAAACAGTCACTAAGCGAACTGTTGTAAGTCGAGGACTACCTGTACTTCATTTTTTTATTTTTTATTTTCGTCATCAAGTTTTTGACATCTTGCTAGGTGACTGGTGGTACTTGGATGTTGCCATATCCTAAAAGGGGTACAATGGGGGAAAAGATTGAAAAACCCTGGTTTGGTATGCCAGGTTTGTAATATTATTATTATAATGCCTTTCAACACAGCTGATGGTCTCTGGGGTACAAATTGAATTAGTATTAAGTCTCTTATCAATTAGAACAGCACAATTCCTTTCTGATGGATTAACAAATAAATCTTTATTTAAATCTCTTTTCAGCCCTTCTTTAACAGGTGTCAGTACATATTAAAAAGAGGTACGGCTTCAATCATATAGTCACAACCACATTCTTGACTAGTTAAACCCTTCCAAACTCCCAATGCTCTTAACCGTGAAATACCTAGCTGTTTTAAAATTTTATTAATCCCCACCCAGTATGTAATCAGTTTTAATATTTTCTTAGATTTGATGTTTTAAATATAAGGCTATATTTACTATTGAGTATTCTATTTTATCTAAATTTCCCATAGTTTCTTATATGGGTAGGATATAAAATAAACATGTAACATTTCATTACATATTATATACATCTTGCGGATTCTCTAGAACAGAGGTCCCCAACATTTTGGGCACCAGGAACCAGTTCCATGGAGAGAGGTTTTTCCGTGGTTTTGTGTGCTGCCTGCATCCTGTGGATGGGGCTTTGCTTGGTTGTGCGGACTGGTTGCTGGCATGCCGCAGCCCAGTACCGGTCCACGGAGACCCCTGCTCTAGAACAGGGATATCAAACTGGAGGCCCGCGGGCCAGATGCATCACATACCCTGGCTCTGCAAAGGCAAAAAAACAATACATCACGTGATGCAATCAGGTTTGACACTCATGCTCTAGAATCTCAAGGACCTTTGAGCTATGTTAGCCTGAGAGGCTAACATAGTATAGTCAAGGCTACGGTCTTCCCAGTTGCAATGTATGGCTGTGAAAGTTGAGTGCCAAAGAATTGAGGCCTTTGAACTACGGTGCTGGAGAAGACTCCTGTGAATCACTTGGACTGCAAGGTGATCAAACTGGTCAGTCCTAAAGAAAATCAATCCTGACTGCTTTTTTAGAAGGCCAGATCCTGAAGTTGAAACTCAAATACTTTGGCCACCTAATGAGAAGGAAGGACTCACTGGAGAAGAGCCTAATGCTGGGAAAGGTTGAGGGCAATAGAAGAAGGGGACGACAGAGAATGAGGTGGCTGGATGGAGTCACTGAAGCAGTAGGTGTGAGCCTAAATGGACTCCAGAAGATGGTAGAGGACAGGAAGGCCTGGAGGAATGTTGTCCATGGGATTGCGACCATGGGGTCGCAACTTTGCAACTAACAACAACAACAACAAGCCTGAGAGGAGATAATTGGCCCAAACACACCAGCTGAGCTTCAGACTAATGGAACACCTGAATTCTGATTTTGGTCTTAAACCCACACATTATTTAAAACACTATCATAGCATAGTCTTAACCTACCTCATATGGCTATCTGGGGATAAAATGAATGATGCAAGCTCCCTTGAACTCATGAAGAAAAAGGCAGGAATAATAACAACAATGCCCAGGTTGTACTATAATGTAATCATTAAAGTTCAGTTGCTGACCTTTCTGTGAAAGTGTTTTATCAATACGAAACACGTATCATAATTGGAAAACATTTCTTATCTACCCAGCCTTTTTGTTGCGCATTTACGAAGTTGGGTATTTTAAAGAAGAAGGGGAAACGAAAATAAGCATTTCACCCACCACCACCATAACATTAAGTTATGCCTTCTAAAACAAACAGTTTGATAAGATGGTTTATTAATCTCTTACTGAAGAACAATTTATTATGAAAATGAGAGCTTGCATTTACTATCATACTTTTGATTGAGAAATTTAATTTTCTACTTAGATAGAATTTGCTATATTTGTACTTTGACGGGGTTGTGCAAGTACTTTGCAGTATATGAGAGCACACATGAAGCAGTTTCTTCAACGGGTGAAAACAGGAAAGATGGATGTTAAGAAATGTTAAGGTAAAAAGGGCTGTGGCTTTCAGTTGCTCTCACAGGCTGTAAGTATTCAGCAGTCCTGTTTTCCAATAGAGGATGCGCAGGACAGTTTGCCTCTGTAGAGTATTTGGTATTGCCACTGTCACCCATGTAGAGCTATTAATGCTAGCCATAGTTTGGAAGAAATTAAAATGGACTGGAGTTACCTATGCAAAATAATAAAAGGTGCCTGGGGCAGAGCAGAATTATTTTTTACAGGCACCAATTAAATACATACAGTAAGCAGAATCACAGTTTCTGGTTTGATCCTGGAACGGTTATGATCAGAAATTCCTCTATGAGAGAAAGAGATGTTAAGATATTTGATGAGAGGCCAACAAAATGATAAATTGTAGAAAACGTGCTTGCCAGGGGACTTCACCTTGTGAATATTCTAGGAATTGGATCACTGTATGGCCGTCCCTTACCATAGTTATATGTCTTAGCTTCCACATGTACTGTGGCTCCCCTTTTTTTTTGTCTTTTTGAAGTTTGGTTAAGTGAACTGCTTTAGTATGGACCATATGTTACATCAAGTTCCAAAGCTGATAGAACTTGCCATCAGTGCATAATTATTTTGACATCATCATTAATGGGTGATTGAAGGGCAATGTGTAAATCAGTAAAAATTAATTGGTGTTGGTGGTGGGGAATTAAGGGAAGTCAAATAATGAAAGCAATGTTATGCCATTGCACTGCAAGATCCATTACTTTTGTTCATGCACTATTACACACCAATATAGAAAGGCAGAACTTGCAGCAAAACAGTGCAGTGTTGTTTTTGTTATTTTGACAAAAATTTGGCCTCCTTGATTCTGCCTTGCTTTTTTCCCCAGTTTCTTTAGGCAACATGAAATTGAGCTTGATGGATATTTTTAGAGGCAAACTAAGCTGAGAAACTTACTTTGTTCATTGTTTTATTTCTCCTTCAGAGAACTATGAAATATTTGAGCTTATTACTACTAATATTATATAAGGTTTGAGATGCTTTATATTGCAGTAGAACAAGAGCAAAAGAGGTAGGCTGTCTTCTACACATGCTTCTCCTTAGCCCCATACTTTCACCCCAGCAAAAAGAGAAGCATAGCTGTTATCAGTTGATACTTTTCCTAAAAAGAGCAGATCCAGGACATAATACTCAGTTTGTTTTAGGGAATATTTTAAAGAATGTGGAAAAACATCAGCATCAAAAGCATTCAACAGAAAGCATATAGAGGTTATTATCCCTACTGACTCTTGGGGACAAATTGCATCATCTTGTATATAAATTTTCTAATATGGTTTTTATAAATAAAATGCTCTCATTGTTCTAGTTACCAACTGTATCCTTAACCATTCATTTTAGATGATATTTTTGATGAGATGACAAGAAAAGAACTTTGCACAGACACTTACTGTAAAGTTTGTGGGGCTGTACTGCAGTTTGAATCACAACGAATAGCACACTATGAGGTAAGCTTTAATACAGAACATGTCAATGAGATTTTGTGATCCTATGTTTCCCCAAATATGGAGGATTCTCCCTTTACTAAGATACTTGTTTCAACAAATCAGATATTCTTTAAAAAAAAACTAACTATCATTGAAGAAGTGTGACTACTTGTTAAACCAAAAACTACTGACATTCATCTCATTACTTAACAGATCTCATCTCATCAAGCTTGCCTTTGATTTAGAGGCCTAATCTGGAGTATTTTTTAATACCTCACATAAACAAAAAATTTAACTTACATAATTCAAGTTGTCCTCAACCTATGATCACAATGGAGCCCAAAATTTCTGTTGCTAAATGAGATGTTAAGTGAATTTTGCCCATTTTATAACTTTTCTTGCCACGGTTGTTAAGTGAATCAGTACAGCTGTTAAGTTAGTGGCATGATTGTTAAGTAAATCTGGATTCTCCATTGACTTTGCTTGTCAAAAAGTTGCAAAAAGTGGTCACATAACCCCAGAACACTGCAGCTGTCATAAATATGTGTCTGAATTTTGATCACGTGACCATAGGGAGGTAAGTAAATGTGAAATGGTCATAAGTCCCTTTTATCGACACTGTTGTAACTTTGAATGGTCACTAAATGAACTGTTGTAAGTTGGGGACTACCTGTATTTATTCCCTTACTTTGTCCAATAGCCCTACCAGAATAAAGCCATGAAGTTCAAACCAGTTGTTAGATATTTTATGGAACTGTCCTCTAAACCATTCCCTCTTTCTCTAAAGTTCACCAGTTGAATCCTAAGCATTGTCTGAAAATCTGTACCAGTAAGCATATCTGCTTATTTTTTAATTCAAAAATTGATATTTCTCTCTTCTGCTACACTCACAGTACGGAGGTTGGTTTATACAGTTTAAAAGCAGCAAAAATTAATAATATAACAGAATAATATAACAGAATAACAGAGTTGTAAGGACCTTGGAGGTCTTCTAGTCCAACCCCCTGCTCAAGCAGGAAACCCTATAACATTTCAGACATTGGTCTTCCTAAAACCTCCAGTGTTGGAGCATTCACAACTTCTGGAGGCAAGTTGTTCCACTGATTAATTGTTCTATCTAGTTCTAAGTTGCTGCTTGATTAGTTTCCATCCATTGCTTCTTGTTGTGCCTTCAGGTACTTTGGAGAATAGGCTGATCCCCTCTTTTCTGTGGCAGCCTCTTAGAACAGGAAGACCAACAGGTGGAGCTGATCAATCCCAATACAAGTGCTAAGCATAAAATAATCCTTGACTTTGCGTGTCAGATGGTGTACTGCATAGCCCTCCATTATGAACTGACAAGCAATTTTGTAATTAGAAACTCAGTGTAATATGTTGCCATAGCTATGCTTCTTTTAATAACCTCCACTACAGCACATGGTAGTCATCCAATCTAAATGTAAATCACTGGGTACTGAAAGTTCAGCTTCAAGCTCTGCTCCTAGGTGATATGTATCTTTATACAATTGGTTTTACATGTTTCTGAAGGGTTGGTTTGATATAAAATTGTCACTTTTGCTTTTCAGGGCAAAAGGCATGCACAAAAGGTCCGACTTTATTTACAAATACATAATGAACCAAAGGACAGGCTGCATACAAATTTTCAGGTAAAGTTATCCCATCTAAAAGCAATAGGATGGTTATGTATGGGACACAGGATTTGTGGCTTGTTGCTTAATTTTATCTGTCACATGGCATTATCTGAGGCTGTGTCATGACAGAGAGAAAGATAAAGGATCCCTTATATAGAACTGCTAATCCAGCTCATATTTACCCAAACCTCTTGTTTCTCTTTACTGTGATTTCAATTCAGCTTTCTCATGGGTCAGTAGATGTTCCTATGATAAAGCTAGCTAATGGTTATCATGAATGAGAGAGAAAAAACTGATAAGTGAAAGAAGGGGGGGGGAATTATCTGTGGCCAAACTGAACTGGTGCCTTCTTTGTTCGATGTCTTCAAGCAGAAGCTGGATAGCCAAATTATCCAGAGCTACTTTATTTTAGATTCTTGCGGAGAGCAGAATTTAACATCCTAAAAGTTCAGCTGATGTCTATTATAATGAATTAAATAGCTTTTCACTTCGATTTCAGGAGCATCCAAATATGGACAAAAATATGTATTGCAGACTTTGCAACATGGTCTTCACATCTCCAGTTGTTGCTCAGTCACACTATTTGGGAAAGATTCATGCCAAGAAACTGAAGCAATTATCAGATCAGACTCAGCCCATACAGGATGTTCAGTCAGAACCTGGTAAAGATCCAATAGTTAATGCATTCTCTTTTTTGTCATTATTTTAGTGAGAACATGAAGCATGGATTGTTTTAATCATAGTACCAATGCAGCTGAAGAACAAATCACATTAAATGTCTTTATTTTGTTGTTCTTACATATTTCTCTTTTTTCCTCCCCACTTGTAATTTCATACAGTGCAAGGAGAAAGGAAAGAATCAGAAACTTGCCTGAATAACCTGACCTTTACAGGAGATGCTATTCACAATAATTTGTCAACCAGCAAATTAGATACATATAAAAAGATGGCTATATTTTCTTAGAGGCTGTCAAATGGTTCCTTTAAAAAGTCCACTTCCAATTCTGACAAGCCAACATTTTTGTTCCTGTTGTTTTCCAGAAAGAAACTAATTTTTCTACATATGCCTTTTTTCACAGATTCCACTACAAGTCCAATTCTGCCAAAAGCATCTCTTGAAAAGAGCTTGCAACAGGATGTTGCTTCTGAGGACCTATATTCACCCTGTAGAACTGCTTTAGATTTAGATGATCCGGATAAGTATTGCAAACTCTGCTCTGCACCGTTCAACAACCCATTTATGGCCCATCAACACTATGTAGGCAAAAAGCACAAAAGAAATGAATTACGTAAGAAATTGATGGCTGAGATAGGAACTCAGGCTATCCCTCTGGAGTCCAAAACCAATGGTAAGCAGCATCAAAATGAATATTCCCCTTTATATCAGGTGAGCATGGCTCACAACCAAGGTACACCGTCAACCGTTTCCTTTCATGTGCTAGCCATAGTTGAACAACTTCCTTTCAGAATCCAGGGGACGAAGGGAATTCCTTGCTTATTTTGTCTATTTCTCTGTACTTTTCTTAAAATCCAGTATATTGTTGCCTACCTTCCGTCAGAATTTTTCCATTACAGTAACAGTTTGATCATGACAGTGTGTTTCTGTTCTTTTATGTTGAAGCTATCTGATAATGTGTTGGTTTTTTTCAGGCTCAGGTTCAGATTGCAGACACACCAGAGCAAATAACTATATATATATATATATATATATATATATATATATATATATATATGTATGTATGTATGTATGTATGTATGTATGTATGTATGTATGTATGTATGTATATATGTATGTATATATATATATGTGTGTGTGTGTATATATATATATATATATATATATATATATATATAAACAAATAACACACACACAGACACACACACACATATATGTATATACATATATATACATATATATATATATATATATATATATATATATATATACATATATATATATATATATATATATATATATATATATATATATATATATATATATATATGTAAATTACTAACAAAGAATTAAGGGAGACTGAAATGCATTTCAAACTTATTAGTTTTCATCAGTCTGCCATACCCTTCTGAGATTCGAACTGAAACAGGAAATAAAGATTTGCCCCATGTTTGGGGCCTAGCAAGGTAATCTAAATAGTTAACAAGTATTTGACATATATATATATATATATATATATATATATATATATATATATATATATATATATATATATATATATATATATATATATATATATATATATATATATATAAATGTATCTGCAGGCAGTTGACTACAATTACTTAGGCCTTGTCTTTTGCCCAGGGAAAAGCTTTATTGAGTTGCATTGCTCTGTTTGCCATTGAATGTATCAAAATCTGGGGCTTGGGTATCATGCCTCATCATCTGACTGTTCCAGCTGATCAGGAGGTGACTATGATTCAGCCTCAGATGAATCATGACTTGATGATTCCTGAAATTGACAATCCACAAGCTCATTTGGAGCAGCATTGTCAGAATCTGATTCTGAGTCTAAATCATGATAGAACAACTTTACAAAGATTTCCCATAAGATGTCTGTTGTTTGGGAAAAACTGCACCATTTTTACTGCATTTTCTTTAACCTGTAGCTCTTTTTTTGCAGCACTTGGCGTAGGCAACTATATATGTTCGATATGCAGTATCAGCCTCACATCCATAGAGATGTACCAGTCACACATGCAAGGAAATAAGCATCAAATTAAGTAAGTGTTTTCCTGGCCCTCCATCCGTGATTGAGGAGCTGTGCTGAGAGTTCAGGAATACAGTGTGAGTGTGTGAGCAAAACAAAAATTGATGGTTAGAATTGCATAGAAAAAATACGAATAGAGTTCACTGCAACTTAACTTTGCCACTAGAAGTCAAGTAACGTTCCTCTGTCTTCTCTTGAGATGAGGTTTCTTCTTTGCCTTAAAGGCTGGAGCGACTGCTTTTCTGATGAGTTTTTTTTTTCATAGCACTAACATTAGGAAAAATTTCTCTAAGGAATTTTTCCTTTCTTTGCTTTTCTCACTCAGGTGAGAAATCTCTGGCTCTCTAAATATTTTGGAATAGAACTCTTATCATTAATTATGATGAAGTGCAATAATATTTGGAGGTTTGCAGGCACATGTACCCCTGTCCTCTTGACTTTAGTACTATTACTATAGCTGATACTCAGACATTCAGTCAAGCTACCCTCTGCTCATGATGCAATAAGAGTCTCACAATAGAGACATTTGTGGGGCAAAAGAGTCAGCTTGATTTACAACTGTCCAAAATAATAAGTACAACTAATTATAAGAATCAAAGGCAATAGGAGAAATAATTGCCAAAGGGTCCATTGGAATTGAGCAGCTAATAAATTGAAATAAAAGAAGGTGGGAACGCAGGGAAATGTGTCTCCCATAGTCAGGTAAATTGCTTATTTGTAGAGATATGAATGTTCTGTAAAGATAAAGGTTCATTTTTTTAATAACTTGAAAAATTAAACTACACTTGATCTGACTTGATTAATATTGGGGGAGGGAAACCATCAAGGAAGAAGGCAAGAACAAACTGAAATTATTGCCAGGAAAATTATGTGTCCTTGGAATCACCAGAAGTTGATTTCTATTCAAGTATATGGTAGACAATAACTCCCAAAAATTTCATCCAGCATGTAGTACAGCATATAGAGAGCCAGTTTGGTCTAGTGGTTAAGTCACCATGCTAGAAAGCAGAAGAATGTGAGTTCAAGTCCTACCTTATCCATGAGCACCAGCTGACAGGTCATTCTCTCTCTCAGTCCAGTTCACCTCAAAAGGGTTGTTGTGGGTAAAATTAGGAGGGGAAGGTGTAATGGATGTGTTTGCCGGTTTGAGTAATTTGTAATTTGTAAAAATAATAAAGGTGGCATATATATATTAATCCAACTCTTGAGATTCATGTAGTACAATCATATAAAATCAATAGGACTTACTCCTTTATCCTTCCTAATTTGGTGCCCTCTAGATATGTTATTTGTTTATATATATGTGTGTGTGTATGTATATATACACACAAAAAAATAATAACATAAATATAAACATTATATATATATATATAAACAAATTGTGTGTGTGTGTGTGTGTGTGTGTGTGTGTAACAACATATCAAGAGGGCACCAAATTAGGAAGGGCGAAGGAGTAAGTCCTATCGATTTTATATGATTGTACTACATGAATCTCCGGAGTGGGATTAATGATACTAAGGTAGCATTAAAGCCATTAAGACATTCTCATACTTTATTATTTGTTTTAGAGAAAATATGATTGCCACTTCTCTGATGAATTCCAATAACACAAACAGTTCCTTTCAAGATGAATTGGCAGATTACATCAAAGTACAAAAAGCAAGAGGACTAGAACCAAACATTAATTTTAGAAAGCCTGAGCAAAAAGTGTGTGAAGCCATTAATGGTCATGAGGAGACCTTCGCATCTGACCAAGGTTTTCTTTCAAGAAATGTTTATGAACCAAATCAGCATTCCATTTTTTTCCCAGAAATGGACACATTTTCCTATTCTTCTGGAAATAGATTGCCACACCCACCAGTGCAAAATTACCCAGTAAAGCTAGAAAATGTTTGTACGTACAGCACAGACAGTGATTCTGAAAAGCAAGTGCCTCAGTTGACCATCTACAGAAATGACTGCTACAAACCACTATCGGCTGAATCAGAGTCTTTGTTTTCAAAGAATAACTCTAGTGCTGACAAGAGGAGCCATAAGCTGCCAAAGACATCAAGGGCCAAAAAAGAACAGCCATTAGAGGGAGAAGGAGATCTTTCAACTCTTAAAAGAGCAGGAAACAGTCAAGCTATAGAACTGGAAAGAGATGGTAAGAAAAAGAGAAAAAGTCATATAGATTCAATAGCTGGGTCAAAATCAAAGCATAGTAAGGTAAAGGAAAGTAAAAATCATTCTTCTGAAAAGCAAAGCAAAAGACATAAGGAGAAAAAGAAACATGAAACCAGTGCAACTACAGAAGAAGACATGCTGTGGAATGAATCTATCTTGGGATTCTAATTAACTTTCTGTTTATTGCTTGAAGCTTGACACTGTTTTTTATGTTTTATTTACTGGCTATTTTTAAAGTTGCTTCTTCAGAAATAATGAGTGAAGATTGAAATCAGTAGGGAAGAAATTGAAGAAATTCTCCAATATGATTTGGAGTATCATTTAAATTCAAAAATGCTTCTACCCAAAATAAGACTGAATACACTATAAATTATTAAATATTCTTCCCACATTTCATATTTGATACAGAAGCATATAACTTCTTAAGTCCCATTAAGTACATATTGTTGTAAGTTTTAACAAATAATATAAAAACATGAGATGGGGCTGGGTTGTATCCCAAAGAAGATATTTTTTCTTCGTGTAGATAATAAAAAAAGCATATAAGATACAATTTGTTTAATATTTTTTTCCTCCATATCAGTCAAACTCTACCTTTTGGGGGGAGAACATTAAAGGAATACTACTATTTTAGCTTATGTTACTTAATTCTATGCAAATTGAGATAACCATTGTTTCCCAAAAATTATTGTGGCAGGCTTTATTTAAGAGCAAAATGAATATATAATTCCCAATAGTTTTTTTTCTGAAATGTTTAGGCATTCAAGGGTTTTTGAATGTAGTTATAATGATTTGTAAAAAAGTAATTGCCAAACACATTTTGTATTTTCTCCAGAGTTCAAATTCTTTTTTCACATTCAGTGGCAGATTGTAAAAATAAGGCCTTGGAAAGTATTGCTGACAGAGCCCTTGTTTGCAACACGTTGGGCAGCCACAATGGAACATTTTCAAGGCCATTTGGATGTAATCAATTGCATCATCATTTCTGTCTTTTCTTAGTGTAAAACACTAAGGGCACATGTAAAATCGTGTGCTCTTAAAGTTATGGCAAATTTCCTTGCACATCATGTAACAACAACAACGATCAATCACTTCCATTCCTTTTGGAGAGGAACTGGAGAACAATCAGCAAATTTCTACAGTGTTAGAACTTTCATCAATAAAAGCAATAATACCTTATATTACAACACACATTATTTAGCGGGCTTCCGTACAGCTGTGTTCAAGTGCTTTCCTCCACTCTTAATCCTTGAAGCAGCAGGAAAGTATGTCCAACCTGCACTGAATTGTCTTCTCTGGCTCAGCTACTAACTTATCAATAAATGTTAACAAGAAGAATCAGAAAACTATGTTTTTGAACTTGAAGAGAGATGAGATAAGCACAAGGCAAGAGGAGAGCCCAATGAGTAAATGAAATTTTGCAGCCTTGAAAGGCAGCAGGTAAGCAAAAGGCAATGGGAAATAAAAGGCCTGAGAGAATATGCCAAGGGTTTTTTTTGGGGGGGTGTTTTTTTGGGGGGTGTACAGCTTCATAAGGCTCTGCTCTTGACTCAACAAGACATCACAAAAGGAGGAAGGAGGTAGTGAAGAGAACACCAAATTTAGATCCAAATGGAATTGTACTTTGCTTACTTTTAAGGAGTTGGCCTCAATGTATTTACTATGGTTTGTTGATTTTGTGGATCATTTGGAAGACTAAATAAGAGCCTCAACATGAGTCACTGACTGTTAGTCTATGAATATTTTGTCTATGTATAGTGTAGTGGGTCCGATGCAAGGAAGAGACGCCAGCCGGTGTGTGTGTTCAGCTCTTTATTGGAGGGGGGTAGCGAACTGGGGAATAAGGGTTACCTGGCCTCCTTAAATACCTAGCCAGGTAAGCTGACAGCCAATGGGGTTGGCCCTAGGTTTCCCGCCGAAACTGGGTTTCCCACCAAAACCGTTCAGGCCAATGCCCCCTGGTGGCTGTTGCTATGCAGGTGCCTGCATACATAACACCCCTCCCCCCTTAGAGAAGAACCACATAACAATGAAACAACTTGCACTAACTATAACTATATACACTGTATGTCAATAATAACAAAACGATTCACTGTGTAAGGGTCATTTGCACACATAGTCCGACAGGTAGGCAGGTGTCCTGTGGGGCCGGGTGGACCATCTGGGTGTGGCTTGGCCCCGGGTTTGGACAGCTGGTTCCAGGGGCCTCTGTGTTGGGTTGAGCAGGACTGGGTTCAGGAGGCCCTCCTCCTCTGGTTCCTGCTCTGTGTTGTTTCCGGTTGGACTGGCCTCCCCTGGGGTGTGGCTCTCTGGTTGGGCATGTGTGGTGCGCTCAGGGACCCTTCCTCTGAGCTGGTTGATGTGTCGCCTTATGTGCCTGTCCCCCTCCACCCCCACGATGTAGTAGAGGGGTCCAGTTTTCTCAATCACTGTCCCTGGAACCCATGGATGCCCTGCCCCGTAGTTCCTCGCCCAGACCAGGTCCCCCACATTGAGAACTCTGTGTGCTGGTGATGATGGCGATGAAGATGATGGTGGTGGTGGTGGTGACCTAACCGTCTCGGTTGCTACCCGATCTGGGTGTAAACGGTTCAGCTTGGTGATGAGGCGCCGTCCCCATTGCAGTTCTGCTGGGCTCTTCCCGGTAGCAACGCATGGTGTAGTGTGCTGGGCGAGTAGGAATTTCGCCAGTCTGTGGTGCCAGTCCCCGCTAATGATGCGCCGGAGTGCATCCTTGATCGTCCTTACCATCTGTTCAGCTTGCCCGTTGGTCGATGGATGGAAGGGCGCAGAGGTGGCGTGCCTAATCCAGTTCGCCTTCAAGAACGCCTGGAAATCAGTAGCGGTAAACTGAGGCCCATTGTCAGACACAATTACGTCAGGGAGGCCATGTGTGGCAAAGAGAGCTCTGAGCACCTGGATTGTCCTCCCCGAGGTCATGTTGGGCACTGGGACTACCTCCAACCACTTGGAGTGGCTGTCCACCACTACTAAGAATAGTTGGCCCTGGAATGGCCCTGCATAGTCAATGTGGATGCGGGACCAAGGTGTGTGCGTGGCCTCCCACCTGTGCACGGGTGCATGTGGCATTTCCAGTCTGGATCTCTGGCACGTGTAACAGGCCTTGACCCGTTCCTCAATGTCCTTGTCCAGCCCTGGCCACCAGAGGTAGCTTCTGGCCAGGGCCTTCATCCTAACCACCCCCGGGTGTCCCTCGTATAAGGAGTCCAATACCCTGCTCCGTACTGCGGTGGGAATGATGACCCTGCTTCCCCAGAGGAGGCAGCCCCTGTGCGTGGAGATCTCATTGCGCCTGGTGAAATAGGCCTGGAACTCATGCCCCGGGGACTTGTCCTGCCACCCTGTGCAAACCCAGGAGTGTACCCTGCTCATGATGTTGTCTGTGGCTGTGTGGCTGGCAATGTCCTTGGCATGGACTGGGCACTCTGGTAGCTCCTGCAGTGCTAGGATCTGTGTGGCTGGGGCCGGGTCTGGATCAGGGGTGTCTATGGGTAGCCTACTTAGACCATCTGCGTGGCCCATCTCCTTCCCTGGTTTATGCACCAACTTGCAATTGTAGGCTGCAAGGAAGATGGAGCAGCGGAGCATTCTGGGGGACAGGATTTGTGGAGTCTGCCTGTCCGTTGTAAACAGGCCCAGGAGTGGTTTGTGGTCTGTGAAGACAGTGAACTCCCTGCCATAGAGATAATCGTGGAATTTTTTGATACCTGCCACGATTGCCAGGGCTTCTTTGTCAATTTGGGTGTAGTTTCTTTCTGCTCTAGACAGTGTCCTGGAATAGTAGGCTATGGGGATTTGCGCCCCATTGGGCTCAAGGTGGCTGAGCACTGCACCCACACCGTAAGGGGATGCATCGCATGTGATGCAGATGGGCTTGGACCCGATGAAATGGGTTACTGTGGACTTATCCGACAGTAGTGCTTTCAAGGCCCTGAAGCTATGGTCGTGGGCGGCAGTCCAGACCCATGCTGCCTGCTTGTCTAGTAGCCTGTGGAGTGGCTGTGCAATGGCTGCCTTGTGTGGGAGGAATGCATGGTAGAAATTCAACAGGCCCAGGAATGCCTGCAGCTCTGTCTTGTTCTTGGGTGTGGGTGCTAGCTTGATGGCCCTCACCTTGGATTCTGTGGGGTGGATTCCCCTGGCATCTACTCTGAACCCCAAGAATTCTGTGGAGGGGACACCTATGCTGCACTTCTCCCTCTTAAGTTTGAGTCCAGCTGTGCGTAGCCTGGACAGCACCTCCCTGAGCCTACCTGCTAGTTCTTCTGCTGACGCTCCTGCAATCAGGATGTCATCAAAATAGGGGCAGACTCCTGGAATGCCCTTGAGTGTCTTCTCCATAACTTCCTAGAAGATGCCAGGAGCAACACTGACTCCAAACTGCAGCCTGTTCACCCGGAACGCCCCCCTGTGTGTTACTATGGTTTGAATGTCAGCCGTTGCCCTAGTAACCGTGAGTTGCTGGTACACCTGCGCAAGATCGAGCCTTGCAAAGATGGCACCGCCTTGGAGGGAAGCGAGAACGTGGCTGACCGTGGGGACCGGGTACGTGTGCGGGTTCAGTGCACGGTTCACCGAGCACTTGTAGTCGGCGCAGATCCTTATTTCCCCATTGGACTTGAGGGGTATGACGATGGGGGTTTCCCACTCCCCCCCATCTACAGGCTCTAAGATTCCCTGGGCCACCAACTTATCTAATTCGCGCTCTATTTTTGTTTGAGCGTGAAGGGGACTCGCCGCGGCCAGACCCTAATGGGGGGAATGTTTGAGTTAAGCTTGAACGCTATGGGGGGGCCTGTGTACCTGCCCAGTGTCCCGTCGAAGACATCTGCGAACTCCTTGCAGACGGTCTCGACGGGGTCCCCCTGGATCCGGTGGATCTCGGTGACTGCGATTCCCAGGGCCTCAAACCAGTCTAGGCCGACTAGACTGGCTCTCCGGCCCTCTACTACTACAACCCCCAGGTGCTCTTCGTGACCCTTAAACCCCACCGAGACGGTGGCCTCCCCTCTTACCTTGACCGGTGAGTTCTGGAAATCGGTCAGGGTTAAATTTGTAGGCCGTAATTTAATCCGCTGCTTGCTCCAGCTATTTATGTATTTAAGGGTCTCGTCCAAGATGATCAAGACCGCTGATCTGGAGTCAAGCTCCATGCTGCAAGGGATGCCTTGTAAGCGGATTGTTAGTCTAATTTTAGGTTTGAGCAGCCGGCGGCTACCCGCGTGATTAATGGCCAGCCGGCTCTCAACATAGCCAATTCGTGTTTTGGTCGGGGCCCCAGTACCTTCGACTGGCGAGTCCTCCGGCTGCAGCTCGTGGATCTCCTCTCGGGGGCGGCGGCTACGGCAGACTGCGGCTATGTGGCTTGTTTTCTTGCAGGCCCGGCACATGGCTGACCGGAACTTGCAGAGGCTGCGCACGTTCCCACCACACCCTGCGCACTTCAGAGGGTTGGCGGCATTGCTGGGAGGCCTGGGCTTGTCTGGCCGTCTGGCTCGCTGGTCGGGGGTTGACTTCCGCTGGAGGAGGTTGATGCTGTGGTCGTTCACCTCTGTGGCACCTTGCCGGTGGACGCTGGTCGCCTGGTTGCCGGACCTGGTTTCCTGGCATGCTTGGACGGCCCCGATTGCCGCTTCATGGGCTAGGATGGCATCCTCGCCTTCTTGGAGCCAAACCTCCTCTCTCTCGAACAGGCGCTCTTGCAGCCGCCTGTCTCGTAGGCCGCAGATCAGCCGGTCCCGTAGCCGCTCCTCCAAGTACGAGAACCTGCAGGCGACGGCGGCTTCTCGTAGGGTGGCGAGGAAATTGGCACCAGTCTCGTCAGGGCGCTGGTCCCTTTTTTCGAATTGCAACCGCGCGGCCACCTTGGAGCGTCGGGGCTTGAAGTGGGCGTTGAGTCTGGCCATGAGGTCCCGGTACGTGACGGTGTTGATGGCCTCTTGGGGAAACAGGTTCGCGGTGATCTCCAACAGCGCTGGCCCCCCCGAGGCAAAGCAGGGCGGCCGCTGATATCTGGTTGAACCACATGTACAGTTCAACGTGAGCCAGGTAATGGGCCCAGGTCTCGGGGTGGCGGGTGTCAAACTCGCGGGGTTGACCGGCTCTTGCCATGGCGGCAGTTGCGGTCGAGGTGCGGTGTGCGGTCTCAGTTGCAGATGCGGTGACCGGCGTGGTCTGGTCGGCTGCTCCAGTCGGCTGGCGGTCGTGGGGGTAGAAGGAAGGAAAAATGCCTTTCCCTTCAGCTCGCGGAGCATTGCCCCAGTGACTTCAGCTCTAGGTCGGCAGTGATCCCACCTTCACCGCCACTATAGTGTAGTGGGTCCGACACAAGGAAGAGACGCCAGCCGGTGTGTGTGTTCAGCTCTTTATTGGAGGGGGGTAGCGAACTGGGGAATGAGGGTTACCTGGCCTCCTTAAATACCTAGCCAGGTAAGCTGACAGCCAATGGGGTTAGCCCTAGGTTTCCCGCCGAAACTGGGTTTCCCGCCAAAACCGTTCAGGCCAACGCCCCCTGGTGGCTGTTGCTATGCAGGTGCCTGCATACATAACATATGAATAAATTCAGGTGGGCACATTGGCTTTTATCGAAAGCAAGCTAATTTGTTATTACTAATCTCATCCACGATTTTATTTAGTATCAAGTTGATAGCTACAAATCGAATGGAAGATAAACTGATGATTCTACAAAGGAAAAAGGAAATGAAATATCTAAGAAAGACACTTTTCACGAGTTGATTCAACAGTAGCAGCTATATAATTTGATGACATACAAAGCCCTACATGGCATGGGTCCGGATTACCTACGGGAGCACCTACTGCCAGCGTCAACACCCCTCCGTCCTGTGCGCTCCCACAGAGAGGGCCTCCTCAGGGTGCCACCGGTCAAAGAATGCCGGCTGGTGGCCCCCAGGGGGAGGGCATTCTCAGTGGGTGCGCCAACCCTCTGGAACTGCTTGCCTACCGAAATCCGGATGGCCCCCGACCTTCGCACCTTCCGGCGCGACTTAAAAACCTACCTGTTCCAGCAGTCCGGCCTGGCCTGATAGCTCTTGGGGTTTCATTTGTTTTTACTATTGTTTAACTGTATACCTACCTTGCTCTGTACACCGCCCCGAGTGCCTCGGGAGAAGGGTGGTATATAAAAACAAACAAATAAATAAATAAATAATTCTTGGAGTTGTAATCTAAACTAAAGTCACCCAGAGTTGTTCCAACACTGAAATGGGAGGCATATAAATTTAATAAATAAATACATTTAATTAATAAATAAAAGATATCTGTAAAACCGTGGAACTAGTTTTACAATAGCCTGAGGCAAATCCTCCCTGTCATGCATTCAGCAGCTATTATGATTTTGGAGAAAAAAAATTAATCCAAGATTGCCAGATTTTGTGAGGATGTTAGATATTTTGGCTTCATTCTACATCCTGACACTCTGTCAGGAACACTTGAAAAATGTGCAGAAGTTGCAGTTGATGTAAATGTGGTCGCTAGACTGTCCACTGCAACATATGTTGGATCTGGTGCCAGTACAGCTTGAATATAAAGGACACGTCCTTATGATGTTAACTTCCAGCCCATGATGGAGGTAGTTTACACTGGTTATTATTTATTTTAAAATATTTTCCAAGTTCTCTGAATTTGATAGGTTCTACTGTTGAGCTAGGTATTAACTATTCTGTGCATTTGGCTTTTCCTGCCTAAGTGCAGAAGCTAACTTTTTTTTCAAACACTGAACTTGCAGTGCTCAATTCTGTCAAGACCTTTAGAATCTTAAGTCTATTTTCCAAAGTCTTAGCAGTTCTCCCCATCTTGATGCCATCCGCAAATTTGATGAGCGCCCCTTAATTGCCTTATCTACATCATTTATTACCTTTATAACTTGGCAGACATATATGTCACTTATTGACTAGATGAGTTAAATATTGGCCCAAATAAAATTGTTCCATCTATAAAATGAAGACAAAGCTTACAGAATCAATTTCTGTAAGATTTTTGTTTTGGTGATCCCTAGGGTTTCCGAGGATGAATTCTGTCCCACAATAAAATGGTTTTAATAAAGAAACATGCATTCCAAGTTATGCCACTGTGTGCCCTGAGCAAGAGAATCATTTGCCCCGGATGGACTAGAAGCAGTAATGACCAGACATGCCATAAGCCAACACTTGGAGACTGCAAAGTGTCTACTGAGATACAATATTAAAACTGAAAATATGCAAAGCAAAAGTGATTCTCCTTTCTCAGCATAATGGAAAGAATCCCGTGGCAGTGTTGACTAGCCTATTGGCTCATTGCATCACGCCTAGATTTGAAGTGACCATAAAATTTCTTAATATACAAATTAGATAGTTCAGATGATAGATCCTTTTATTCAAAAAACAAAGAACAAGAGCTGATTTTTTTCCACTGACAGTTTACAAAGTTTGTGGTGGGGAGGCATGAAATCCAGCCTAGCACCACCTGGGTAATGTTAGATGGGGCATTACTGCCTTTCTCAACCCTGGTGGGGTTTCATAGTCCCACTAACCAAGCTTGAGGTTTCCTGTTATTCTACAAATTTCCTGTCTTTCTTTTGCAGCCTCTTTTCATCTATATTACAAAGAATGCCTCGGGGACATTGAAAAAGAATTGTACCCCCAATCATAGCTTCAATAGCTTTGAGGAGGGTTTAATAAGCATAGTTTAATAAGAATACTACTATTAATAACAGCAATAACAAGAATAATCACAGCTATTAATTAATATCTGTGCAGGTCTTTCTGCATAAAGGTAATTCTGAAAGGTATCCTTTGCTAGCCATTTTCCTCATTTTTTTAGATATTCAAAAGCAAATATGAATAAAGCCCTTTAATAAACTTATTGATATAGATGCCAAAAGACTGGATCAAAATGTAATATCAGATTCAGTAATTATATGGCACATCCTTACAGATTAGAATTCTTTAATTTCAGTTTTAAGGATCTTTATTATGTTAATAATATAATATATCACCTCAAAACAAAAATAAAATATCTTTGAATTTTCAGACCCAAAAGTTTACATATTTTACATATTCTGAATGAAAATATGAAAAGCGTAAGGACCTGCCTCAGCTAATTCTCAAGAAAGTAGAACTCTTGCAACTGGCATTGTTTTCCATGCAAATTGCTGCATTAAAACTTTCATTCACAAAACCCCACCCCAGAGCAAAACTGTCCGGTTCGTGTCCAGCCAATCCACAGGTGCAAAGTTGTTACAGGAATCAAAGCTGATAAGGGCCGATTCACTGGGTCTTGCAACGGAATGGAGATAAGGCAGATGGCTCCTGGCACATTCCTTTCCCCTTTTCAGACCCAAAGAGATACATCAAAGTTTAGAAAGAATAAAGTAGAGGAAATACATCCATAACACAGAGGAAAACCTTCCCCCTCCCACTATATGCAGTTGTTGGCTGCAACAACTGAAGGAACCTAGTAGACAGGTATACCCAGTCCCCTACTCTGAACTGTTTAGGTTCCACCCTTTTCTTGTCTGCCCGAGCCTTATAAGCTGGTCTGACTTCATCTAAGGCTTTTCTGTCCACTGGCCAGGTGTCCTGTAGTTGCTTAATCTATTCCTTAAGGGAAGGGATGGTGGGCTCGTTATTTGGCAATTCAGGCAAGGGGTTAAAAACTTAGCCTGTTGCCTCTTGAAAAGGAGTGAACCCCTTGCTAGAATGGACTGCATTGTTGTATGCTACTTCAGCAAATGGCAGGAGGTGGGTCCAGTTATCCTGCTGATAGTTAATAAACATCACAGGCACTGCTGCAATACTGAATTCATTTGTTCTGTCCCACCATTAATTTGAGGATGATGACTAGATGACAGGCCCTGGTCTGTACCCAAAAAGTCCAAAGATGCCCTTCAGAACTTTAAAATGAATTGGAACCCCCCATCAAAAAATATGCATTGCGGGGCTCCATGCAAACAATAGATATGGTGGAGGAACATCTTTGCCAAAGTCTTTGCCATTGGTATCTTTGAGCAAGGGATGAAATAGACTTGTTTTGAAAACAGGTCAATCACTCCCCCCAAATAACGGTATTTCTAGCATTCTCGGGTAGTTCTACAATAAAGTCCATAGAGATCTCTCTCCAGAGTGCTGAAGGGCTTTCGACTGGTTGCAAAAGACCAGGTGTTTTTCCCTGCCTTTGCTTTGCTGCTGCACAGGTAGGGCAGCTGGCGACATATCTTTCTTAATGGAGGACCACCAAAATTGTCATTTTAGGAGGTGTAACATTTTCACAAATCCAAAGTGCCCAGCCACTTTGGAGTCATGGCAGGTCTGCATAGTCTCTGGCTGGCTGGCACACACAATTTCCCCCTTACCCGTGGAAGTCCATCTCGCATGGAACAGAAGTTTTTGTGGCTAAGGAACCAGTCATCTTTGTCCAACACTTGTTTGAACCCAGATGTGACAGTGGTGTCTAGCAGGGATTTTACCTTTTGACTGTGCTCTCATGGTCACTGGTGTTGCCAGTTGCTGCATTGGAAGCATGGGTTTAACTATTTCTATTTTTACACTGTTATATTGCAGTAATCTCAATAAGGTGTCTGCTAGGAAGTTCCCCCCCCCAGCAAATAGCATAGAGTAAAATTGAACTGTTGGAAGTACGGTGTTCATCGGACCTGTTTGGGGGACAGTGTTCTTGGGGTTTTCAGTGCTTCCAGGTTTTTATGATCTGTCTAGACCTGGAATGGAATTTTGCTCCCCTCTAGGAAATGCCTCCAGGTGAGAAGAGCCTCACAGCGTAAGCCTCCACACTGCCCAACATTGCTCTGTCTGAGTTAGCTTTCTTGAGGTGTAAGCACAGAGTTGTAGTTTCACTTGTTCATTTTCTTGAAGTAAAACTGCCCCCCCACCACCTTGCTTGCGTCAGACAGGATAACAAACATCCTCTCTGGGTCTGGGTGCTTCAGAACTGGCTCCATGGAAAAAAGTCTTTTTGATTTCTCGAATGCGGCTTGGCATTCCATGGTCCAATTTAGTGGCTGGCTGGACTTTGCCTTATCCCCTCCCTTCATTCTCAGTAGGTTCGTGATGGGGAGGGCAATCTGGGCAAAGGAGGGATGAATTGCCTATAGAAGTTAGCAAAGCCCAGGAAGCTTTGCAGTTGTTTCCTGGTGCATGGGACCTCCCACTCTAGCACAGCCCACACTTTTTCTGGGCCCATCTCCACCCCTTCCTGCGAGATGTGATAACCCAAATAATTGATCTTCTCTCAATGAAATTCACACTTTTAGAGCTTAGCATACTGCTTCACTGACAACAAGTTTATTTGGCCTCACCCTCAAGAATTCCAATCCACATGCAGAACCAGTCTATCATATATTCTGCCAAAACTATAGTCAGCAGATTTATTCAGATGTCAGAAATTTGTCTCTTTACAAGGATTATAGGCTGAAGATTTTTCCAGGCAAGATTTGTCAAACAAGATTGCCACATTCTGTCTGCCAGATTCATTATGTACATGTATTCTTACTCTTCAAATATTGTTCCATCAATAGGAACAGAAGGATTATTATACTCCATTATGAATTCAGAATTGAACATTCAGGTTAAACATTGAGTACATGCTCCTTTAAATAAATATTTTTTTTAAAAAAATCCAGAATTGTCATTTGAAAATTGACGATATTGAAAAAAGGGTTATATAAACAAGCTAACATCAAAGATGTCTGAACAGTTCAATGCTTAGGATTGTCATATTGCTGTCCTGTCCCAAGGCCTAATACCGCTTAGCCTATCAGATAATTATTCCCTTGGTAATTTCCATATAAATGACAAATTGCATAAATTGGCATTCTCCAGTGAGATGCTGATGCCCCTGAGTCATGATAAGGCAATGGTAGCTCTTAAACAAAGATTCCTTGACATAAAATTGCAAACCAGATATATCAATATATCATTTGGAACTCAACTGGGGGAAATAGTAAATTTCATTTTAAACCAGCATTACATCTGGCTCAATTCACAAATAACAAATTTTGGCCTTTAAACTATTGCAATTTGATACCTTATCATTAACAATGTTGGAGGGTCTAGTATTTAAGACACCAGGCTAGAAACCAGGAGACTGTAAGTTCCAGTCCCATCTTAGACATGAAAGATGGCCCGATGACTTTGAGCTACTCTCAGCCCAAACCACTTCAGAGAATTATTATGGGAAAAATAGGGAGAAAGGAATAATGAGAATATTCACTGTCTTTAGTTATTTATAGAAATAATAAAGGCAGGAAATAAATATTACCAAATCATCTATACTGAAAGGCTGTGTCCTAATAATAATAATAATAATAATAATAATAATAATAATAATAATAATAATAATAATAATAATAATAATAATAATAATAGAATTGGAAGGGTCCTTGGAGGTCAACTAATCCAACGCCCTGCTTAGGCAGTAAACCCTATAACACTTCAGACAAATGGCTGTCCAGGTTCTTCTTAAAAACTTGCAGTGTTCGAACATTCACAGCTTCTGGAGGCAGGTTGTTCCACTGATTAATTGTTCTAACTGTCAGAAATTTCTCCTTAGTTCGAGGTTGCTTCTCTCTTTGGCTAGTTTCCATCCATTGCTTCTTGTCCTGCCTTCAGGCGCTTTGGAGAATAGCCTGACTCCCTCTTCTTTGTGGCAGCCCCTGATATATTGGAACACTGCTATCATGTCATCCCTCATCCTTCTCTTCATTAGGCTAGACCAGCGGTAGGCAACCTTGGCTCTTTTATGAATCATGGACTTCAACTCCCAGAATTCCTGAGCCAGCTGGCTCAGGAATTCTGGGAGTTGAAGTCCATGGGTCATAAAAGAGCCAAGGTTGCCTACCCCTGGGCTAGACATATCCAATTCCAGCAACCGTTCCTTATATGTTTTAGACTCTAGTCCCGATCATCTTTGTTGCTCTTCTCTGTACCCTTTCTAGAGTCTCAACACCTTTTTTACATTGTGGTGACCAAAACTGGATGCAGTATTCCAAGTGTGGCCTTACCAAGGCATTGTAAAGTGGTATTAGTACTTCACGTGATCTTGAGTCTATCCCTCTGTTAATGCAGTCTAGCACTGTGTTGGCTTTTTTTGGCAGCTGCAGCACACTGCTGGCTCATATTTAAGTGTTTGTCCACATATTTAAGTGTTTGTCCACATATTTAAGTGATTGTAATTATGAATAATATACTGCTGTATTGTAATTTTTACTGAGTCACCCATGGTAGCTGAGTTTCAGATTAGATCAAATAATTTTAATTTAAGATCTATCAAATAATTGTCTATAATCACTAAATGGAATCATATTTCTACCTATATTTCTAGTGCTGGAAACCAAAAGTACCAAAGTTTTGGTTGTTCTTATGGATGCTTTCTTACCTGATATACAGTATCAAACATATTCTTCCATTTCAAATATCATTCCTAAGTATTCTTCAAGCTTTCAGGGTAATTCATGTTGGAATGAATTATCTCTGAGTGCTTTAATACTGCATCGTTCAATGCATTTTCCCCCAGATGGACAACTTATTGACCCACAGCAGACTCCCCCAACATGAAGCTCTCCATTATTTTAGATTTTGAAGTTTAATCCCACCAACTTTCCTACTGACTGAAAGCTATGGTGATTATAGACTCACAGTAGAGGCTGAAGCTACTGTTAGGTGGTTCAGTTCTTAAGATTTTCTAGTTATTTCTCAGATGTTCCATTTAGCTTTTCTCAGAAGCAACCACAATATAACCACAATGTATATATTCACAAACAAATGTTTTGCTGCTGATGTCACATTTAAAAAAATGTTGAAATGTTTGTTACAACTTGATATATATTACAAAAAAATGGGAATCCCAGAATTTTTTTATAATGTATTTTATTGGTTTTTTTAAACACAGATCACTTAATAATTGGTGAACAGTGTGTTGTTTGAGTTTACATTTGTAAAACAACAATTGATTTCTATAATCCATAATCCACATAATGGTTTTAGTTGATTTCCTCTTTTCCCCAAGATGTCCTCTTTTGCAAACATCGAGTTAATACTTATTGTTTTGATAGATAACAATTAAATATATATTTTCCCAATATTCCTAAAAATAATAATCACATCAATATAATATTTCTTTTCTATCTAATCTTTCTGCTTGCCTTATCAGAGATCTTGTTACAGTCCTTATTTAAATTTGTTTCTCCCACAAAATTCAAAGTATTCTTACTGGTTAAGATTTTCTCAAAAAATAATTATATTTAAAAATTTAAGTCTATTTTTTCCATATGAACCATTTCAGCACTTTTACATTTCTTAAGTAATAGATAAAACAGTGAAAAAAAGAAAGTAGAGCAGGAGTAAAACAACAGAAAAAATAGCACACTACTTAAAATATATATTCCTCCTAGGCTAATATATATTTGTTTCCAAAATTTCTTATTCTTTTTAACCATAATTAAAAATACCGTATGTTTAATCTTTAAGTATTCCATTTAATACATCTAATCATCTAGTCCTTTAATTCTTATTCAAAACATTTTTATCCATTATAATTTTCTTAAATTCAATCACATTTAAATATCTAAAACATTTCCTTTATCTAAGCCATTTCAACTTTTTTTATATTACTCATATCAAGAAATAGAATAAAAAAGGGGGGAAACATACTATATTATTTAAGGGATCCATCCCTCTTAGAATGACATATATATATATATATTCAAAATCTTTTCTGTTTCTGTAACCATATTCAATCAAATGTTTCTTTTTTAAGTATTCTCTCCGGTAGGTCCCATCATCTATTTTCTTGATTTCCACTTTAGTCTTTTTCCTTTGCCCAGTATCTTTCTTGATCAATGTATTTTGCTGAGTCGAAACGTCTTTCCATATGTTCAGAAATATTAGTGTAGATATAAAAAGTAAATCAGGTAAAATGTCTTTGTACGGGGCTTCTGCCTTTCCATGTTCTACACTTCTCTTATCATTTCCATTCTCTCTGCTGTTCCTGACATCTCTAGAGTCCACTTATCCTATCTGTTTTCTTGTCCTCAGCTTTATTTTATAGTCTTAATGGATAAGTTGGTTTTTTTCCACTTCTTGTGAATTTTTTCCCACTAAGATTAAATCATGTTTCCTTGTTTTGTTGAATTCCATCTTTAAGTCTCTATTCTCAATTTTGTATCCACTTATCTGTTTTATCTGCTCATTCTCTGTAGTTGTTTTCTTGAATTTTTTTGTTGTAAAGTTAAATTGGAAATAGATTGATTTATATTTTCAAAGTTATTCTGGATTTCTTTGTGGTTTAAAATCATTGTTGTTTGAATTATTTGCAGTATACTATATCAGGGCTTTTCAGCTGGTGGTACACGTACCACCTGTGGTACATTAGCACATGGCAGGTAGTGCACAACCCTGCCCAGCCAAGTGTAGTGGGGGAGGGAACAAGCCAGCACAGGCAAGGACTTACTGTGAGAGAGTTCTCCAAGGCTGTAGAGTGGCTGAGGCGAGGCAAAGGCCCCAGGCTCACTTCTGGCTCATCCCCCTCCCCCATGAGAAAGGAGAAGGAGGGGCGAATACAGGAGAGGCTATAAAAGGAGGCAGTTTGGGCTGGAGAGGGAGAGAGAGAAAAAGAAGCAGACTTGGGAGGAGGCGGAGTCAGCTCTAGCTTCACGGAAGGGAAAGAAGGAGGAGGGTGGGGGGAGAGGAGATCAAGCATGCCAGCCATGACCCAATCTGCAACTTCTGTGGCAGCCACCTGTGTTGACAGCAACAAAGAGGCAAGAAATGCAGCGGGGGAGGGGTCGCCCTCCACTAGGAATGAAGAAAGGCAGCAATAAAGCAAGGCAGTATCGGCTGGAGGGAGAGAGGGAGATGGAGAGTGGGAGGATTCTTATGTGCTTTTGTGACTTTGAAGTTCTGGGATTTGTGCAATGTGGGCTTTGTGTTCTTAAGGAGTGTTTCGCAATTTCTATTTGGCTAATGGCTGATGTTCCATGTTAGCTTCTATTGCTTTTCTATTGTTCGCTGTAAGTTTTGTATTTTTCTCCTGAATGGATTTTGCCTGTAGCATTCCTTTACTTACAAATGGAGCCATTTGGGGAGGCTGCCTTAGCCAGCAGCCATACTTACTACATTTTTTTTTCTTCCTTAAGTGCCAGCTGCCGGCTCCTTAACTTTCCTTTCTAGCCAGTAGCTAATTCTTAAAGGGGAATGCACCTTTTTAAGCTAGTTCCCTCAATGGCTTGTCTTTTCTATCTCCGGAGGCTTCTCCTTGTTTGATGAATATATGGAAGAGGGAAAATATGGGGGGTGGGGTTCAAATTCTTCCTTCAGAAGGAGATGGGAATGAGAAAGAGGGAGGGAAGGAGGTAGGGAGGGAAGGAAGTCCGGCCTTAGCACTTGGCCACCAGCAGCCCTTCCATTGACTTTGCTTGTCAAAAGATTGCAAAAGAGGATCACATAACCCTGGGACACTGTGACCATCATAAAATATGAATAAGTTGCCAAGCATCCAAATATAAATCACATGACCCTGGGCATGCTGCAGTGGTCATAAGTGTGAAAAATGGTCATAAGTCATTTCAGTGCAATTGCAACTTTGAACAGAGGTGGGGGGGTTGGTCATCAAGTTTTTGACACCTTGCTAGGTGGTACTCAAATATTGCCATATCCTAAAAGTGGTACAATCGGTGAAAAGGTTGAAAAGCCCTGCACTATATATATCTCCTCCTGTGATGTATTTATGTTTTTTGATATGTTATTTCTACATGTCTCTGATCCACAATGGCCAAGAATTTGAGTTTTTCTCTTCTTTTCTTTTCTCTGCAAATAGCTTTAGAGTCCCAGTTAAATAGATATTTGTAATCCAGAGTTCAAAAAAGATTTTTTTCCCCCTGAAATTTATAATTCTCTTTTTGTCTACAGGTCAGATTATTGTCTTTTTTTGTCACAGCTATTCTTTGTTATTAAAGCTTTGAAGGTCACACAGATTAGCTTTTCCCAGGTTTTGCCAAGTCCTATATGAAAGTCATAGCTGTCATAGTCTTCATCCACCACTACGTGTCAGCATCTATTTGTTTTTCAATTTCCAAAATTAATAATTGTCTTTAGAATGAGAGTCTTAACCATTCAACAATTTTAGATTTATCCAAATTTAAGTTTTAAATTTCAGGTTTTATATTTATTTCACTTCCATATATTTTGATCCTCCATGAAAAGATTAATTCGCTGCTTCCTTTAGTATAAGAGTGGGGCAGAAATCCCCCTCCTTCCCTTTCGGAGGTATTTTGATTCTTAGGGATCTTTTCCAAGAAATTAAATATAGAATAGAAAAGAGAAGAGAAGATCAAATTCTTCACCCAGTTTCAAACACGCTATTCACTGTTATGCTGGTTAGTACTTTTGGACATTGGTTGCAAGTAGCTTGGGCTTGTTGATGAAGTATGGCCAGCCCTTCTCCTGTTGGGTTAGAAGACTTTCCTCAAGTCGAACATAACAACCGCCATCATTCCAGAATTGCCGGGACACTCTTCTTTCTTTGCAGCCTCTCTGGGGTGACTTAGACCCATTTAGGGTCCCCTGGCAGGGCAAGATTAGCCGTGAGGGTGCGGAAATCCACAAGCCTGCAGCCGGTTGCTACTGCCAAAACCGGAAGTAGGGAATCCCAGAAATTTTCACTGATCATACAAGCCACCTACATACAGGTCAGGAAGACATCGTCTGGACACATCTTGGTAAAACAGTCAGGCTCTAGGTTGGCTAAAGAGAGAAACAAAGATATACACTCTCTCCTTAATTATTCAACCTACATACCTTTATTGAGGGAAGCTGAACTAGGTGAAGATGAGCACAATTTAAAATTGGAGAAAGAATCATCAATAACTATGGTTATTAGTCCAAAAGTGAAAATGCAAATGATCTGCAACCTCTACTAATAAAAATCAAAGAGCATAGTGAAAAAATGTGACTAGGAAGATTTTTTTTCAATCTCATGCTTGTGACTTGTGGCACACACAGTTAAACTAGAAAGTCAAATAATATAATTTTTAAAAGCCATTAAAATACAATTAAAACAGTTAAAATATAATAAAAAACAGGGAAAAATGCATTCTAAATTTACACACAGTACAATAATTTAATAGATTCCTGTCTTCCATGGGTCTCCCAGGCCCAATGGCTAAACCAAGTTTTCAGGGCCTTCCAGAAGGACAATAAAATTGGAGCCAATCTCACCTTGGAGGAATGATGTTCCAAAAAAGGAGTGCTACTACAGAAAAGGATCTTCCTTTGAGTGGGTTCCACCAAACAAAGCTCCTTCATTGACTGGGTTGATGGGATGAGTAAATATAACAGGGACAGAGGCCCCTCAGATTACCTGACCCCATGCTATTTAGGGCTTTAAACCCCATATCAGAATCCTGAACTGGACTTGGAAGCAAACTGCAAACAATGCAGCCTGCAGAGCAGAGGTATGATACATGTAGTTCTGGGAGCACACATAACTGCCAGCACAAAGTTATACAAAAGACCTTCTAGCCATGACTGTACCTGTACCTTGAATAGGAATCATGTGTCCAGAAGGGGCCCCAGATTATGCATCTGGTCTATTTCAAGCTACACCAACCCATCCAGCACTAAAGATAGTAAATTTCAAGTTTCAGAAGGTCCCCAAATCCAAATATATTTAGTCTTATCAGGATTTACCTGAAGCTTGTTGTTCCTTGTCTAAAACCTCACAGCCTCCAGTTTTTGAGACAGAACATTAACAGCACTGTTTACTTCACCAGAGACTGAAATATGTAGCTGGGTATCATCAGCATATGCGTGACACCCTACCCCACGGCTACAGATGAGTTCATCCAGGGGCTTCATGAATATGTCAGCTAGGAGCAGAGAGAGTACAGAACCCTGCAGCACCCCGCATAGTAGGGGTTGAGAGGAGGATCTCTTGCTTCCACCAAACTACAGCATGGATAGCAGCTGCTCTTAAAATTGGCAATAAAAATATTGAAATGGTGAATAGTTTTTTATCTTGTCAAAAAAGATAATAGCAATCAAGAAATATGCTATAAATTAGCACTTTTAGGGTGCAATGAAGGTCTTGGAAAAGATATTCAGATGCCACGAGTTGTCTACAGTATATCTGCAGTCATCAGAACTCTGCAGCCAGTGATTTTCCTTAGGATTCTCAATGAAAGGGAAAGACTTTGACAAAGTAAAATAGAAAGAGTACAGGTAGTCTGGCTTAGCAACCGCAGTTGGGACTGGCAATTCCATTGCTAAGCACGGCAAAAAGTATGTGAAAAATCACATTTCTGTGACAGACCTATAAGCTCACTTCCAACTTGGTTGTTAAGCAATTACTGCAGTCACTAAACGAAACATCATGTAATACCCCTTAATGTATTTTAACTATAGAGATCAAAACTTGAGATATTGGTAAATATTCTAGCAAAAAGCAGTTCAATTCTGAGGAAAAAATATAATTACAGTTCAGAATGGTTGAGAAATACAAAATATCTATTAAATTACATTCTTATATATGATCTTGTAAAATATTAAAAATCTGAGAGTGTAATTTGGTAATGGAATCTGAAAAGAATCAAGAGTTGAATCAGATTGTCTCCCTTTATGTTGGCGCCCCAAAATAGTACAATATTCAGATGTTGACAGTAAGAACCAACTTAGAACTAAGGAGAAACTTCCTGACAGTAAGAAAAATTAACCAGTGGAGCAGCCTACCTCCAGAAGTTGTGAATGCTCCGACACTGGAAGTTTTTAAAAAAGACTGGACAGCCATTTGTTTGAAACAATATAGGGTTTCCTGCCTGAGCAGCAGGTTGGACTAGATGACCTCCAAGGTCCCTTCCAACTCTATTAGTAGTAGTAGTAGTAGTAATAGTATTGTGCTTTTGTTGGAGTTTGGCTACACAAATTTAGAAGCAATGATTGTGGCAGTATTAAAAAGTAACTTTGTCGATCTGATATTTGTCCTTCAACCATTTGTCAAATTTAGCACATTTTGAACTGCCACCTTACATCATCATCATCATTTTTCCAGCAGGTTCAGGGTCCACTTTTCAGATCAACAAACACCATCTTGCACAATCATACAAGCATCTGGGTGCAACTGGGCATTTTTTATGTCTACATTTATTGTATCTTGCCATCTTTGCTTCTACATTCCACATTGGTGCTTGCCATCTATATTGAAGTGGAAAGCGATGTAGGATGCTGCTTGTAGAACATGGCTTTACCACTGTAGGCATTTCACCCATATTTTCCCTGATGTTGGCACGGTGCCCATTTGCTTCTGAACAGTGTCATTGATGACATGGTCAAGGAGAGAGATGCTTAATGACCAATGAACCATGCACATCTCCCTGGCATATAAACACATTCAACACATTGGGTGACTGGCAAGCACTCACCATTATATAGAGCTGCTAGGCACACCATGGTTTTATGCACTTTGATTTTAGCTGGATTGGCATGCGTTGATCAAAGAGCACACTACTTATCTTTTTCCACGGTAACCATGCTTTGTTCACTCTTGCATGTACTTCTTCTTTTGAATTTCCACCTTACTTTATCCTATAAAAACTGTTTATCCTCATGCAGCATAGGAGTCTCCTGCAAAAAAAACCACTTTTAACTCAGCTACATTTGTTTGGAGACTCCAATCCTTTTAACAATCCATGATAAAAGAGAAATTACTGTTAAATGTTTTCAAAAAGTCATAAGAATAAAGGCATTTTTCAGATTAATCCATGCTACATCTCAATCAAAGCAATGAGACAAAAAATTAAATGATTTTTTTAATGGTGATGATTTTCAAAAATCTATAAACCCAGATTGGCCCCCAGGAAGACATTATACAACATTTCCTTGCACAAATGAATGAATCAATCAAATTATTGTTATGCTACCTGAACCACTGGGAAAGAAAAGGGAGAATCTTTTTCAGATTAAGCTATTATAATATATTATAATAGGAATATGAAAAAGGAAAAGCAAGAGGGGAGGCATAGAAAGAGGGAAGAGAAATAAAAAGGAAGACTGAGCCAGTTGTAAAAGAAACTGAAATTTATACCTAAAGTAAGACATACAGATACAAAAAAATCAAGGGTGTCATTAAGAGTCAGAGATAAAAAAAATCCACCAGTACAAATAATAACAAAACATGAGAAAAATAACAATCTTCCTCTTCCAAAATAAATTAGAGAAAAAATATGTTCTTCAGCCTTCACACAATTTCAAATCAAAACAATTCTAAACTTGATTAAATATAAAGATTCTTCTCTCAAGCAATATATCTTGTGCTATTAAATTCGAGGAGGTCCAAAAGTTTAGAATGAAACTTTAGACCTCCTGGCTATTGGTCTAGCTCTGCCTTTCATCTTCAGTTTAGGTAAAGGTAAAGGTTCCCCCGCACATGCATGCTAGTCGTTTCCAACTCTAGGGGCCGGTGCTCATCTCCGTTTCAAAGCCGAAGAGCCAGCGTTTGTCCGAGGACGTCTCCGTGGTCATGTGGCTGGCATGACTAGACGCCAAAGGCGCACGGAACGCTGTTACCTTCCCACTGGAGTGGTCCCTATTTTTCTACTTGCATTTTTACGTGCTTTCGAACTGCTAGGTTGGCAGAAGCTGGGACGAGTAACAGGCGCTCACTCTGCTACGCGGCACTTGGGATTCGACCCGCCAAACTGCCGACCTTCTGATCGACAAGCTCAGTGTCCTAACACACTGAGCCACTAATTTTCAAGGTCATTAATTCAAGAGAGCAAACTGAAACATCATAGAGATACAACAGAAGTTGTTGTGTTGATGAAGGCTTCCATTCACTTGGAATTAGGAATCACTATCATACTAATGTTGATAGAGAGAAGAAATTTGGTTGACAAATAATTTCTCATTTTTCTGAAAGTGTTTATTTCATTCCAGTTTTGCATAAGTTGACAATTTTTAAAACCCTGCTGTTTTATTGACTCTTCATTGTTGATATGGACTATTTCCCTGACTATTTTGGGTGACAGCAGAATCACAAAGAAAAATATTTAACAACGTCTGACTTCATTCCATGTCAAACTGAAGCTCAGGGTAATGCTTGGAACAGAAATTGTATTGTCACAAAACTTTGCAAAGGGAACTAAAAATGATTTTAGTTACCAAATAGGTAGTTCTGTACTATATTCTAAGAAATCATCAGTTTCAGAACAGTAACTTCTCTCTAGCTATTATATTTATATATGACTTCTTTAGCCTGGAAAATTATTCATTTAATATTCTGTAGTATTTTATCTTTGGATCCACCACTATCTTCTCATTTTCAAGAGTTTATTTTTCCCTAGGACTAAATACTATTCTTTCTAATTACACTTTAATTCTTTCTTTGGTCCTATCAGGAATGGTACCTCTGTTTGTTACTGTAGGAGTCTCCCTTCTCCTGTTTTTCTTGTCCCTTCCAACAGCTAATAAAAGCATTTCCAACATATCCCAAGCAATCTTCTAGGATCAGTGAAGCATAAGTAGTATGAGGTTTTGTTGTTTTTAGCTGCGAAGTCATGTCCGACCCATGGCGACCCCATGGACAACGTCCCTCCAGTCCTTCCTGTCCTGTACCATCTTCTGGAGTCCATTTAAGCTCACTCCTACTGCTTCAGTGACTCCATCCAGCCACCTCATTCTCTGTCGTCCCATTCTTCTATTGCCCTCAATCTTTCCCAGCATTAGGCTCTTCTCCAGTGAGTCTTTCCTTCTCATTAGGTGGCCAAAGTATTTGAGTTTCAACTTCAGGATCTGGCTTTCTAAAGAGCAGTCAGGATTGATCTCCTCTAGGACTGACCGGTTTGATTGCCTTGCAGTCCAAGGGACTCAAAGGAGTCTTCTCCAGCACCATAGTTCAAAGGCCTCAATTCTTTGGTGCTCAGCCTTTCTTATAGTCCAACTTTCACAGCCATACATTGCAACTGGGAAGACCATAGCCTTGACTATACACACTTTTGTTGGCAGGGTGATGTCTCTGCTTTTTGTGTGCTGTCTAGATTTGCCATTGCTTTCCTCCCCAGGACCAAGTGTCTTTTAATTTCTTGCCTGCAGTCCCCATCTGTGGTGATCTCAGAGCCCAGGAAAACAAAATCTGTCACTACCTCCATTTCTTCCCCATCTATTTGCCAGGAATTGAGAGGGCCAGATGCCATGATCTTGGTTTTCTTAATGTTAAGTTTCAACCCAACTTTTGCACTCTCCTTCTTCACCCGCAACAAGAGGCTCTTTAGTTCTTCTTCACTTTCTGCCATTAGAGTGGTATCATCTGCATTAGATTGTTGATATTTCTCCCAGCAATCTTAATTCCAACTTTCGATTCATCTAGCCCTGCCTTTCTTATGATGTGCTCAGCTTATAAATTAAATAGGCAAGGCGACAGTATACAGCCTTGCCGGACTCCTTTCCCAATTTTAAACCAATCAGTGGTTCTGTGTCCAGTTCTCACTGTTGCTTCTTGACCCACATATAGGTTTCTCAAGAGACAAATAAGATGGTCTGGTACTTCCATCTCTTTAAGAACTTGCCACAGTTTGTTGTGATCCACACAATCAAAGGCTTTAGCATAGTTAATGAAGCAGAAGTAGATGTTTTTCTGGAACTGCCTAGCTTTCTCCACGATCCAGCGTATGTTGGCAATTTGATCTCTAGTTCCTCTGTCTCTTCAAAATCCTGCCTGTACTTCTGGTAGTTCTCGATCTACATACTGCTGGAGTCTAGCTTGTGGGATTTTAAGCATAACTTTACTAGCATGTGAAATGAGTGCAATGGTGCAATAGTTTGAACATTCTTTGGCACTGCCTTTCTTTGGAATTGGAATGTAAACTGATCTTTTCCAATCCTATGGCCACTGTTGAGTTTTCCAAATTTGCTGGCAAATTTTACTGCATCATCTTTAAAGATTTTGAATAGCTCAGCTGGAATACTGTCACCTCCACTAGCTTTGTTGTTGCTCAGCTTTCCTAAGGCCCACTTCACTTCACATTCTAGGATGTCTGGCTCGAGGGACGTTAAGCTCATTCTTGTATAGTTTTTCTGTGTAATTTTTCCATCTCTTCTTAATCTCTTCTGCCTCTGTTAGGTCCCTGCCATTTTGGTCTTTTATCATGCCCATTTTTGCATGAAACGTTCCCTTCATCTCTCCAATTTTCTTGAAGAGATCTCTGGTCCTCCCTATTCTATTGTTTTCTTCTATTTCGTTGCACTGTTCATTTAAGAAGGTATTCTTATCTCTTCTAGCTATTCTCTGGAATTCTGCATTCAATTGGGTGTATCTTTCTTTTTCTCCCTTGCCTTTCACTTCCCTCCTTTCCTCAGCTATTTGCAAAGCTTCCTCAGACAGCCATTTTGCTTTCTCACATTTCTTTTTCTTTGGGATGGTTTTAGTTTTAGTATGAGGTTTAATGATCTATTAAAATGAAATGTTTGCAAATAGAAAACCTAAAGAATTCTCCTTCTCATCCCATTTATCCCAAATTAATCTCAATTGGAACTACAATTATAGAAACCAACAAGCCCACCTGGATTCCTTCAAAATAACATCATACAGAGAAAATCAAGAAAATTAATACTGGAAGATTATTTCATATTTAAAAAAAGGTAAAGATGATAGATAGATAGATAGATAGATAGATAGATAGATAGATAGATAGATAGATAGATAGATAGATAGATAATCTTTATTGTCATTTTTTACTGTGGGCACAATGGCACACATTAAAAATGAAATGTAGTTGCTTCCTCTCAAAGTGTACACATACATAACAGATTTTAAACATACTATATACAACATATGTATAGACCTACACCCTTACATATAGGTAAAGGTAAAGGTTCCCCCGCACATGCGTGCTAGTCGTTTCCAACTCTAGGGGCCGGTGCTCATCTCCGTTTCAAAACCGAAGAGCCAGCACTTGTCCGAGGACGTCTCCGTGGTCATGACTAGACGCCAAAGGCACACGGAACACTGTTACCTTCCCACCATAGTGGTCCCTATTTTTCTACTTGCATTTTTATGTGCTTTCGAACGGTTGGCAGAATCTGGGATGAGTAACAGATGCTCACTCTGTTACGCGGCACTCGGGATTCGACCCGCCAAACTGCCGACCTTCTGATTGACAAGCTCAGCGTCCTAACCCACTGAGCCACCGCGTCCCTACCCCTTATACTGTATATAAATAACATATAAATATTATTCACTGTCCATCTTGAATACATAACGGAAGGAGGAAGCTTTAGAGTTCACAAGGTTAATACTGTATGGAACAAAGCTGTGACTGAATCTGGATGTTCTGCCACAGAGCCTCCTCCCAGAAGGTAACAAGGAAAACAGCAAAGCTGGGGGTTGATGGGACAAAGAGATAAAGTGATTATTTCACCCCTCTAAAATATTTCTCACAATATTTTGAAATTACAGAAAACTGCTCTTTTTCTATAATGTATTTTTTTGTGTGTGTGCTATGAATGCCTCACACATTGATTGACACTGGTGGGCTTCCATCTTTGCAGTATGATATGCAGTATATATATTCCTTAATGAAATTAAAAATACGAATTCCAGGCATATTAAAATTAACAAACTATACGAACACTGGGATAGAGTACAAAAACTAAAACAGTTTTATTGTTAAAAGATCAAGCTTTCATTGGCTAACTGCAAACATCGTCGGGATGGAAACACTGGGGTGGGGAGATCGCATTTATACTGTCAGTGTCTCTGCGCTTCACTCATAGAGCGCGTCACCAGTCTGTTCATTGCGGCCAGCCGTATTCCTTTGAACCGCCTCACATCCGTTTTGGGGGATGCAGTTCTGCAGAAACAACAGGTACCCACCTAATTTTATTAGGCAATACAGCATGCCAGATGAACATCAACGTGACAATGCCTTAACATCATAGATAACACTGCCTTATATCCACAGTGTATCTGAGGCCACAGCGTGCATATTGGTCCCTCATAAGATCGGTGTTGCCCACAGACCTGATCAGACTCTACGTGCTTGTGTCATGCACCCTAAAGACCCATTCCCCAATGAAGAAAAATCCTCAGTCGTGTATAAGATGTCATGCCAAAATTGCAATTGCAACTACATTGGAGAAACAGCAAAATGACTGAGGACTATAGTGCACGAACACAAGCTCGCTATTAGAAGACAAGAGCAACATTTCCAGGTGTGGGCACACATGGCCACACATAACCACATTCTGAGGCAATTGCTAGTGACAACACTAAAGGTGGCCATTTGTTTAAGGAAGCCTGGTTTTCAAACCGCTCCTCTATCAACCAGCAAATAGACCTCCCCACTGCATACCAGGCACTAAGGAATTGGGAAGAGGAACGGCATGCATGATAGGGAGGCAAACAGCGCACACACTCACAGAGCGCTTTATTGAATCAAGATCAAGATTGCACAACCATACAATCACCCTGCATTGTAGAACACAGGGAAGAAGAGAAACAATCATCTAGAGCCTTTGGTATAAGAACACGGGCAATGACTAGGGTTATGGCTCTGACACATGGAATTGACAATAATCTATCTCTGACAACAGACTCCCAGGGACAACCGCATCCCCGCTAAACAGATGCGAGGCGGTTCAAAGGCCAGAACGAACAGACCAGTGACGCGCTCTATGAGCGGAGCACAGAGACACTGACAGTATAAATGTGATCTCCCACCCCAGCGTTTCCATCCTGATGAGGTTGGCAGTTAGCCAACGAAAGCTTGATCTTTTAACAATAAAACTGTTTTAGTTTTTGTACATATAATTTGTGTGTGTGTGTGTGTGTGTGTGTATAAAGAATATTGAGAATAATGCATAGCCAAAGGAGCAGGCAGAGTTCTGAATTGGTTACAGCAAAATGGATCACATCCAGATTGTTTAGCAAGTCATTGAAAGGCACAAAGAGTACACCATGCCTCTGTGCATGACTTTCATTAACCATGAAAAAGTGTTTGACTCAGTATTCCAGCAAGCAATAATCCATGCATTGCTCAACTGAGGTGTAGAAATTGCTTACATAAACTTACTATAATCAATATATGAAAAAACGGCAAAGATTTGCCTTAATGATCTCAAAGTGGAACTCAACATAGAACGAATTGTATGACAAGGCGATACAATATCACCTATCCTTTTCTTAGCCTACCTTGAAGAAGTATTTCACAAATTAGACTGGGCAAAAGATAGGATAAAATTAATGTCACCTATTTAAATCACATAAGATTTGCAGATGAAGTTGTTCACTTCTCACAAGACCCAGAAGAGCTACAAAGACACATGTAAGAGCTGCACAAAGCATTTGGCTTAAAAATAAACCTGAAAAAGAGCCAGGTTATGTTTAATAAATTCACCAAAGAAGTGTGTGTGTGTGTGTGTGTGTAGAGAGAGAGAGAGTGAGAGAACTAGACGTAGTAGACCACTACGTGTACCTTGTCCAATGGAGCTCAATAAAAGGTGATACAGTAAAGGAAATTGAATGGCATATTAAATGTGGTTGGCAGGCATTTGGCAAGCTAAGAGTAGTTTTCAAGAACAGCCTCCCCCTATGCCTGAAGAGAAAATGTGTGCTATCTGCTCTAACATATTTATTTATTTATTTATTTATTAGTTTTTATAAACCGCCCTTCTCCCGAGGGACTCGGGGCGGTGTACAGAGGAAGGAAGGTATACAGACCGAACAGTAAAATAATAAGAAACACTAATGAACACAAACTGGGACCCCAATTAACGCTATCATGCCAGGCCAGCCTGCTGGAACAGGAAAGTTTTTAAGTCGCGACGGAAGGTACGGAGGTCAGGGGCCATCCGGATTTCGGTAGGTAAGGTGTTCCAGAGGGCTGGCGCACCCACTGAGAATGCCCTCCCCCTGGGGGCCACCAGCTGACATTCCTTGAGCGGTGGCACCCTGAGGAGGCCCTCTCTGTGGGAGCGCACAGGACGGTGGGGTGCTGACATCGGCAGAAGGTGCTCCCGTAGGTAGTCCGGACCCATGCCATGTAGGGCTTTGAATGTCATTGTTAGCACCTTGAACTTCACACGGAAGGCAACCGGAAGCCAGTGCAGCGCACGGAGGAGAGGTGTGATATGGGAGTATCGGGAGGCTCCCAAGAGTGTCCGTGCCGCCGCACTTTGCACCAGTTGAAGCTTCCGAGTGGATCTCAAGGGCAGCCCCATGTAGAGAGCGTTACAATAGTCTAGGCGAGATGTCACAAGGGCATGGGTGACTGTACGTAAGGAATCCAGGTCCAGATAAGGCCGTAGTTGGCGAACTAGTCGAACCCGGGAGAAGGCCCCCTTGGTCACAGCTCCAATGTGGTCTTCCAGGGAGAGCTGCGAGTCTAGGAGGACACCCAGGTTGCGGGCCCTATCAGCAGGGGGAAGTAACTTGTCCCCAATGTTAAGCAGTGGGACGTTCTGAATCTCCTGGCTTGCCGGTACGTACAGCCATTCAGTCTTGTCCGGGTTCAGTTGAAGCCTGTTTCTCCCCATCCATTCCCGGACCGCTTTCAGGCAGCGGGACATCACGTCTAGGGCATCACTGATATTGTTAGGAGTTGAGATAAAAAGCTGGGTGTCATCAGCATACTGATGGTACCCTACTCCAAAACTGCGAATGATCTCACCCAGCGGTTTCATGTAGATGTTGAACAGGAGAGGCGAGAGGACCGACCCCTGAGGGACTCCGAAAGCGAGAGGCCTCGGGGTCGACCTCTGTCCCCCTGTCAGCACCGACTGCGAGCGACCCTGGAGAAAGGAGGAGAACCAACGCAGAACCGTGCCTCCCACTCCCAGTCCCCTGAGGCGTCGCAGCAAGATACCATGGTCGATGGTATCGAAAGCCGCCGAGAGGTCTAATAAGACTAGGACAGAGGAATGGCCCCTGTCCCGGGCTCTCCAGAGATCATTCATCAGAGCGACCAATGCCGTCTCCGTGCTGTAGCCCGGCCTGAAACCCGATTGGTACGGGTCTAGATAAACCGCTTCATCCAGGATCTGAGGAAGTTGGTGCGCCACCACGCTCTCAACAACCTTCGCAAGGAAGCGAAGATTGGAGACTGGACGAAAGTTATTCAAAGAGGATGGGTCCAAGGTGGGCTTCTTGAGGAGAGGTCTCACCACCGCCTCCTTCAAGGCGGTGGGGAAGTGACCCTCACTCAGAGAAGCAGAGATGACCGCTAGGAACCAGCCTCGTGTCACCTCTCGAGCTGCATAGGCCAGCCAGGAAGGGCACGGGTCCAGTAAGCATGTGGAGGAGCTCAATCTTCTCATAATCCTGTCCACTTCCTTAGGAGTTACAGGATCAAATTCTTCCCAGATGACGTCGACAAGACTGTCCATGTCTTGTTCTTCCATCTCAGCCCAGTTGGAGTCCAGACCAGTTCGAATCCGAGCGATTTTATCCAGCAGATATTGACCAAATTCCTCGGCTCGACCCTGCAAGGGTTCCTCCCTCACCTCTTGGTTTAATAGGGAGCGAGTCACCCTGAACAAGGCAGCCGGGCGATTATCTGCGGACGCGATGAGGGTGGAAAAGTAGTTGGATTTTGCCACCCTTATCGCAGCGAGATAAGACCTGGTGAGGATTCTTAGTCGCAATCGGTCGGATTCGGATCGACTGGACCTCCAACGGCTCTCTAGGCCCCGTCTCCGACGCTTCATCTCCCGGAGCTCCTCGGTGAACCATGGGGCTCGCTGGGATCTGCGCCGGGTCAGAGGCCGCAAGGGTACAACTCGGTCCAGAGCCTCCGTGGCTGCCTTTTCCCAGGCTTCCACTAAGGCTTCCGCCGAGCTGTGAGCAGGGGGTGCATGCGAGTCCCTAAGCGCTGCCTGGAACTTATCAGGGTCCATTAGGCACCTAGGGCGGTACCATCTGACTGGCACCGTGCACCCACGGTGGGGGGTGGCAAGGGGGAAGTCTAGCCGCAGGAGGTGGTGATCGGTCCATGACAGGGGCGTAATAGTTGTGGCACCCCCACCGACATCATCACGCCACCGTCCAGACAAGAACACCAAGTCTGGGTTGTGGCCTCTCTCATGAGTCGGCCCAGAAATTATTTGCAACAGGTCCATGGCCGTCATGGAAGCCATGAATTCCCGAGCCAGTTCGGACGATCCTCCCAGGGACGGTAGATTAAAGTCGCCCAAGACCATGAGTCTTGGGAATTCAACCACCAACCCTGAGAGGACATCGAGTAGCTCGGGTAGGGCCGCCGCTGCACGATTAGGTGGTAGGTACGCCAGCAGCAGACCCAACTGCGCCCCTGGGCCGAATCTCAGTAGGAGAGACTCACACCCGACCATCTGAGGGACGGTGGTCTCTCGAGGGCTAAGGGATTCCCTGATGATAACTGCCACTCCCCCGCCCCTCCCATGAGCCCGGGGCTGGTGCAGTACCTGGAAACCTGGCGGGCAGAGGTCAACCAGAGGAACACCCCCCTCTGGGCCCAGCCAGGTTTCTGTGATGCAGGCCAGGTCCGCATGCTCACTCTCCACTAGGTCACGAATGAGGTGAGCTTTGTTAGCTGCGGACCTTGCATTCAGGTAGACCAGCCTTAGCATGGGAGGGTGCGCACCTTTGCTCCCGGGTCCTCCGGGGGAGAACAGAGGGTCGGAGCGTCTCACCGCCTGTACAGAGCGGAGATGACACTCCCGGTGACGATACGGCCCTCTGTCTGTGCACCTTCTGCCATTCCCCACCATCCTAGGGATGGGACGTTTGTCAGTACGCCACTGGGTGTTATCGGCGACTGGTCCTCGTTGTACGCCGTCGCGAACGGCCGTGGGCCTGGCATGCGTTATGGTGGCTGGAAGGCGTGCCTTTCCCGCGCAACCATAGTCTCCTCCCTCCCCCCTCCCTAACCCCACAAAAAACTTAACTAAGAACTTAATCAGGGGCCTCTTGTTGGGCTTATGCTGGAGGCCCCTGACCCTGCCTGGCCATCTCTCAGAGGCCCAGTGGTTGGGCCCGTCATCAAGATTGGATGTGATGCAGGCGGGTCGCACCCAGGAGAGTGGGGAACCCCTGAGGGCGTTCAGTGCTATGCTAGAGTATTGAACGAGCATAGTCACAGGTGGTTCCGGGAAGGCTGTCCCCTGGATGGTGAATTTGCAGGAGGGTCGAGTCGGGTAGGTGCGTATCTGGATCGTCGCCCTGCCACTGCCACTTGGCCGGGCGAACCCCCAGAAGCAGGCCACTCCTCATCCTCTCACGATGGGTTGTGTCTCTGCTTCCGGAGGTGGTCCAGAACGTACTCTGGGTGAGGCATACCCCATAGAGCTCTCACCTCTATGGGGTAGCAGGTGTAAGGCCCAGCTGGAGAAACATGGACACTAACCTCACAATCAATACAAAAGCTAAGAGTGGCACAAAGAGCCATGGAAAGACACATGCTCAACATTACAAGACAAGCTAGAAAGAGCTGCACATGGATTAGAGAACAAACAAAAGTATACAATATCATCAAGAGTGTTGATGATTAAAATGGAAATGGGCTGGTCACATAGCAAGAAGAACTGATGGCAAGTGGAGTAAGACAGTCATGGAATGAATCCCACTTGATCAAAAGCATCCACAAAAGAGACCTAAAGCAAAAAGAGCCTTGGTGGAGCAGTGGGCTAATGCCTCCTTAAGTAACACCAGCTGCCTGCAATTAGTGCAGGTTCGAGTCCCACCAGGCTCAAGGTTGACTCAGCCTTCCAGCCTTCCGAGGTAGGTAAAATGAGGACCCAGATTGTTGGGGGCAATTAAGCTGACTTTGTAATAATGCTGCTTGGGGGGGTGTGTGAAAGCCCTAATAAGCAGGCATATACATAGAATGAAGGCTACTGCTAAGCTTGTAAGCCGCCCTGAGAAGGGCGGGATATAAATGGAATTAAAATAAATAAATAAATAAATAAAAAGGATAGACGACATCAGCAAGTATTGTGAGCCCAATTCACAAAAGAAAGGTCAGGACCCTATTGGTTGGAAATATTCAAAAGAGGCCTTCATCCTGCAGTGGATAGACAATGGCTAAAATGATGACGACACTATATGTATTAACATTTTATTCCCAAAAGATGTTATAATCCTATCGTCTGAAGAAATGTATGAGAGGTTAGCTTATGCTGCCCCCACATTTCCAGCAATCAACATCTGTCCAGATACCCAAACACACAGCCTTTAGAGCTGACAGAGTACTGTTACTCTATGATGATCTTAATGTTCCTTTAACCTCATTATCTCAGCTGAATCTACATCAATAATGCACAGATATACAAATGGTATATAGGAAGTTCTAAGACAGCTAAACTGAACTTATAAGCCATTATTTTTGCATACCTTCTCCTTTTTAACTCTTTCCCATATTGTTTATGGCCTGGATAAGCAAAATAGTTGACTATCTTCAATTCTGCATAAAAATCCACCAGATGCCCCTTCAGGTTATTCTTGTTCCATTTGCTCATTGGAAAGCTCAAACTCTTCTGAGAGGGAGGGGAAGTAGCTGACATCACATCCTCTTCCACTAATGGGAACCTATTTCATCCATCAAATTTATCATAATTCTCCTCTTCCTTTTCTAAAGAAAGATTGCCAAAAGAAAAAAAAATGGTCAAAATTTTCTGTCTTCTGTGGTTCCTTGGTCTGATTTTATGTGAGTATGAAGCTACTTCTTTGAGTGGATTGTTGGGGGGAAATCTTTAAATAAGCAAGAATTGAAAAACTTTTAAAAATATTTTGAACATGATACAAGGCTTCAGTGGGTTTCTAAAGTCGTGTAAATTTCTTTTATTTGAAAAATCAGAATCCTAGGCTATGTAACAAAATTATGTCCAGCCTATCTCATATTGTTGTAACTGTGAGTTAAAAGTGAAGAGGGAATCCATAGAAAAGCCAAAGATGGGATCTAAATCTAACTTGTTACTGTTAATATTATTATATCCACAAGTCTATTTTTTAAAAAATTATTAGGTAGGCTGACTGGATAAAGGTGAAGGGGCTACTACTGAGAAAAAACACAGATAATAGAAAACCGAATTAATACCTGAAAAAAAATAATTTCCATATGCACATATTTACATACCTTTCACACTTATTCCTTTTCAAAGTAAGCAATTTTGAGAAATAGAAAAAAAAACATTTTAAAAAATTAAAAGCATGAGATAACAAAAAGGAAAGAAGCACAGCTAGTTTTCACAAAACTACTTACTATTCCTCTCCGTATCTATCTGTTCCTAGAAGACCACTTTTGCTTTTATGATGTCTGCATGCTACTTCATACAGTGCCTGTTTTTCTTTAAAATTCTCATCTATGTCTTTTCAGGTGTTCATGAGTTTCAGTCAACTGCACCTTTCTTGGTCTTTCCCTTTCTCTAACACATTTGTTCGTTGTTCCTTCCTTCTTTTCTTCCTTCCTTCCTTCCTTCCTTCCAATATTGTTTCGCAATTCAGTCCTCATTTTTACTTATTGAACAAATATTCATTTCTTCCAGCAGACCAGGTACTACCATTACTATTTTACAAGGTAAAATGTCTGCAACATTCAGCAAAATAATATTTTTAAGATCAACAAATTAATTTACTTGCTAAAATTTGGCATTTACACATATAAAATTCATGATCCAATACAAATACTTTAATATTTGATACATTAATTTCTGGTCCATATATCTCATTACCTCAAACAAGCTAAACTTTGGTATAATTCTCTGCATAGAAAAATACATATACTTCAATATCTATAATCAACATACATCAGCATACATACCACCACATTTTTCTATGAATGCATGAAACTACCAAGAGTTGGTTTTTGTTTTTGCAGCCAGGTTATTCTTCTGAAAATTCAAAATTTGGTATCAATATCTGCATCTTTGCCATATGAACAGATTATTAAGGAAACAATCAATGGTTTTTAAGGGATTATTGAAATTTATATCACTGTTATTATATCAATGATATTAAATATCTTGGAAGCATACAACAAAATACAGCCAACACAACGAATTTCAGCACTAATATATGGAAATCTGGAATTTTACTGAAAGAGACTTGTGTCTCTGGATAAAAAAAAATATTCAGTCCTGGTTCTGACATAATTTTAGTTTTTTTTTTATTTCAGTTCACTTTTTCAATTCAATTTGGAATAGAGCTGAAAGGGAGGTCTTGGAGGTCATCTAGTCCAACCCCCTGCTCAAGCAGGAGAACCTATACCATTTCAAACAAGTGGCTATCTAGTCTCTTTTTAAAACCTCCAGTGATGAAGCACCCACAACTTCTGAAGGCAAACTGTTTCACTGGTTAATTGTTCTAACTGTCAGGAAATTTCTCCTTAATTTCAGGTTGCTTCTCTCTTTGATTAGTTCCCATCCATTTTTTCTTATCCTGTCCTCTGGTGCTTTGGAAAATAAATGGATCCCCCTCTTCTTTGTGGCAGCCCCTCAAATACTGGAATACTGCTATCATGTCACCCCTAGTTCTTCTTTTCTGTCGACTAGCCATACCCAATTCCTGCAACCGTTATTCATGTTTTTCTCTCCAGACCCCTAATCATCTTAGCAGCTCTTCTCAAAACTCTTCAAATAAAATTAACACTGTCACCCAGAATTCTTATGGAGAAAATCTATCTGTTTGATCAAGGAGTCGAGAATAACATAATCAAGTGTAGAATTTAGCATAAGAAGATCAGAAAATTTCTGGGCACTTGAATTCTGTGCATAATTGTGGTTAGTAAACTCAATGTAATTCCTCCAAATTAAAAATGGTATGTCTACTTTAATAGAAAGGGGGGAAAGTATTATGGTATTCATAATAATTTAGATGCTGAAATACTATCATATTTAGTTGAATTGTTTAAAGGCTGTACCGTAATGAAAAATAGACCAAAATAAATTTAAGTGGTAGGAACGAGGACAAACAAAAGAGAGCTTTTCCACTTATCATTAAACTATAACATTTCCAACTCTAAGTCATGATACCCGCCACCAAATGAGAGAGCTTTAAGAAGGAATCAGAAAAATTCAGGGAAATAATTAGTCACAACTAATAGCCACTATTGTGGATGGCAATATATATATTAGAGATAACAATGTTTTCAAATTATCTGTTTCTCAACAAAATGAGAAAGAAAAGTTCTCATCTTGCCCCACTTGTAGATTTTACGCAGAATCATCTGCTCAGGTCCTCTGGAAATGAAACCAATTAATAGAGAGGCCTTTGGTCTCATCCAGAAGCAGCCTTCTTTCCTTGTCACAACAAATAAAAATAAACACCAATTGCTTGGCTGTCAACTGATTCTCCTAGGAAATCCAGCTGACTTGTACAGACCATTGAATCTGTCATTTTCTCATGGTTGCTCATTTATCATTTCTAAGTCCAGCTCACTCCACTGAGGGTTTTTTTTTAAAAAAAAATCATTAAAATTTAGATTTTTTGCTGCACATTTTCTCACCTATATGCATTTTTATTTAGAATTTTTCTTATGGGCACATGTTCTCTTAAATAAATAGTTTTATTCATTTAAATGTGAGGGAATTGTTTCCAAGAATTATACACTGGTGTAGGTGTGCTCTCTCCCACCCACTATCTCTCTCACGTCCTCTCACTGTCTCTCTCACACAGAGAATTTCAACTGGCAAAGTACATTGAATATTCAGTATTATTACAAAGGAACTAGATTTCAGTTCTTACATTTTCATTCAGGAATGAATTAAATTGATTTCTCTCCATCTTTAGTGATCATAAGTACCTAAATTGTCACATACTCCTCTACAATGTGAAAAAAAAGAGCTGCTGCCCTCATCCTGCAGTGAATGATGTGGTAACGAATAACCACTTGCACTGTAGGTGCTCTTGTGGCTGCTTCCCACAGGCTTCCTCCATAAACTTACACCAATGGTGGGATTCAGCCAGTTCACACCACTTGGGCAGAACCAGAGCTAATTTTTTGTTGCCCAGGCCCAGAATGAACTTCCGGAAGCGGCATCCACACAGAGAACCAGTTGTTCACATATTTGAATCCCGCCACTGGGTTACACATCAACCTTATAGAGAGAGGGTAAACCATAGCCCCATAAAGCACTCACTAACTCTGTTTTGTTGAGGCCAAGATTTTAAGAGGCATATTTGTAAAAAGGTAAAGGTTCCCTCGCACATGCGTGCTAGTCGTTTCCAACTCTAGGGGCCGGTGCTCATCTCCGTTTCAAAGCCGAAGAGCTAGCGCTTGTCCGAGGATGTCTCCGTGGTCATGTGGCCGGCATGACTAGACGCCAAAGGCGCACGGAAGGCTGTTACCTTCCCACCATAGTGTTCCCTATTTTTCTACTTGCATTTTTACGTACTTTCGAACTACTAGGTTGGCAGAAGCTGGGACGAGTAACAGGCGCTCACTCTGCTACGCGGCACTCGGGATTCGACCCGCCAAACTGCCGACCTTCTGATCGACAAGCTCAGCGTCCTAACCCATTGAGCCACCGCATTCCCTGGCATATTTGTAGGACCAGCTTAATGCAGTGGCTAAGGCAGCAGGCTAGAAATCAGGAGACTGGGATTTCTAGTCCAATCTTAGGCACAAAGTCAGTTGGTGACCTTGGGCCAGTCCCTCTCTCTCAAATTTAGGAGAAAGGCAATGACAAACCACTTGTGGAAAAGCTTGCCAAGAAAACTGCAGGGACTTGTCCAGGCAGTTGCTAGGAGTCACCAATAACTTGAAAGTATGCCCACACAGAATGCCTTAGCCTTTTCTAAATATGTATTCTCTTAATAACTCAAACAACAAGATATTTTTTATATCTTGAATTCTGCTTTAACTGATAAAGTACTTTGCCGTACCTTGTTAAAATATAGCTTTCAAGATGGGAACTTAAACTTGCTTATTTATATAAATAATATCCCATACCTTCATTCTCCCAAGAATGCTATGCAAGTTGCACTAATCTGCAATAAAATCAATATGAGCATTAAACCAACAAAGTATTTCAATATTGTTAAATGATTGAAGAATTAAATATTTGGTTTTTTTTAAAGAAAATGTATATGGCCACCCAACTCACTCTCAGTGATAATTTACAAAGATAAAAACCCAGTATAAAACAATAAAAAGCAATAACATCCTTGGTGACAACAAACAGTCATGAATACTGCATTGTTTTTCCAACTTAAGCCAGGGCCACCCCAGTGTGCAAGATTTCCGATTGTATTCTTTTTTATCTTTTAGATTTGATTAATCCATTTTAACAGACATAAGGTAATGTAAAATAAAAATGAACAATTTACTGTAGACAAATACAAAAGGAAAGAAAAACAAGAAAATATGTAAAAAAAACCCACCCAAACCTATGATTATAGCTATATTCCAAATTCAAGTGATCTTTCATGTCTTTTTTAAAATAACCCTAAGCTTTCAATGCTGACTGAGTTGGCCACGAACTTTTTACAATGGAAAAAATAATGTGACATTTTCTAATTAATCAAATATATAATTTTCTCAAAAAATGCTAATTCGCACATCTCTGAAATCCAATCTTTTTATCTCAAATTATACTATTTTTCTATCTTCTAAAGATTATTCTTTTTGATATTATAGAACAAAAACCCATATTTGTTCTGAACATGTTAAATCCCAAATTGTCAATGTATAATTCAGTACAATCTACACATTTTAAAACCAGAGTCTTATCTAATAATTCTGTCAATGTACTATATGCCATTATTCCAAAAGAGATGTAAAGAGAAGTATGATTATAACATTTGAGTTAAGTGCCCTAAATTTCTTTCATGATGATGATGATGGTGATGATGATGATGACGACGGTATTATCCATTCAGTTGAGTCTGACTCCTGGCAATTCTATGGGTCAGGTCTATCTGTATCTTCCAATCTTGCACTATTTCTTTGAGTTTTCCTATGTTCTGGCTGGTGTCAGCTTTAATAGTGTCAGGTCACTGTGTTCCTTTTACCACTAACATAATTGTTTTGCCCAGTGAATTTCCCTGCATGACATGGGCAAAGTAAATGAGACACAATTTTGTGATTTTGCCTTCTCATGACATATGTTGTGTTATGCACTCCGGTATTTAATTGTTAGTCACCTTTGCTGTCCAAGAAATGTGCAGGAGCCTTCTCCAGCACCATAGCTCAAACTGATCAATTTTCTTTCTGTTTTGATTTTTAAGGACCAACTTTCACAACCATAAATAGCTACCAGGAACACAATAGAGCAAACTAACCTGCATTTGATTGCCAGGATGATGTCCTTGCTTTTCCATATTTGGTTCATATGCATCATTGCTGCCAACCAAGTGCAATCCAACATTTTATTTCTGTGCTACATTCACCACTTAGAACTATCTGTGATCCTAAGAAAGTGGTTTTTTCCACACATTCTATCTTTTCACTGTCAGTTTCTATTTTGATATTTCCTTTCCTTGAAGTAGGGACGTGGTGGCTCAGTGGGTTAGGACGCTGAGCTTGTTGATCAGAAGGTCGGCAGTTTGGCGGGTCGAATCCCGAGTGCTGTGTAACAGAGTGAGAGCCTGTTACTCGTCCCAGCTTCTGCCAACCTAGCAATTCGAAAGCACGTAAAAATGCAAGTAGAAAAATAGGGACCACTACGGTGGGAAGGTAACAGCATTCCGTGCGCCTTTGGCGTCTAGTCATGCCGGCCACATGACCACGGAGACGTCCTCGGACAAGCGCTGGCTCTTTGGCTTTGAAACGGAGATGAGCACCGGCCCCTAGAGTCGGAAACGACTAGCACGCATGTGCGGGGGAACCTTTACCTTTTTACCTTTCCTTGAAGTGGTCATGAGCTTGGTCAATAATCATTAATCTGTTCTTTACAGAGCATTCTAGATGGTGCCCATCTGATAAAAAAAACTTTTGATTGAATAATTTCAATTTTAAATCACAAAACATAAACTTGGTTCTTCAAAACTTCAATCCATTGGTTGTAAGGAACTGAAGTTTCTCATTCTTAATTCCAAGCTTCTTGTATATTTGTTATAGATATTTTAAACTATTACTTTAGCTTTTGACCAGAAAAAAAAGTAATTTTGAATTCTGACATTGAATTTTTCAAAATTAATAACATAGATATTTTGGGAGCTGCTAAAGCATTGAATCCATGCTGAACTGTTGAGATATGCTTTAACTGGGTTTACCTCCACGTTTAAGTTGCTAAAAAGATGGTGTCCTTTTATGACCATTTTTCCCATTGATTTTAAGAGTAAAGTTATGCCAAAAATTGAGTGTTCATGTGAGTTCATATCAAAACTAAACCTAACAAGGCCCAAATACATCTTACCACTAACAAAGTTGGAAACACTAAATTAGTGCTAATAAATCTTTTACCTACCAACTGCCAAGACTTAAATGAGTAAGTACAATCACATTCCAATTTAAATTATAGTGGCATTCAGTTCCCAAAAGAATTATTCCTATAAAATATCTACACTAAAATGCAAGGCCAGTAACTGTTCTGAAAATCTAGATGATTAAAACTGCCATCTGTCATAGGCAAATTTAATTTAGAAAGAGAGATTCTAGGTGTGTTACTTTCCCAACTGATACCACTTTGATCAAAATATTTTTTAAATTAAACATATTTATTGCTCTTAAAGCTTATACATGATTGAGAGTTATATTCATTTTAATCACATTTATTTTACCCCACTAAGTCAAAAGTATCTTATAACATCTATCAAAATCTAATGTAATGTTCCAGCAGAGTAGACATATTAACTTGGACAGATTTGGAAATATAGGAATATAAATCCATAAATATTTAATAAAATTGATAGAGACCAGAAATCCTATATATCAACCATTCTAATGAGACATCCAACCCTAAAGGAAGTAAATTAGATTTATTTCAATTAATCTTACATCCAGAATATAAATCATATGACCAGAAAAAAAAATGATGTGGTTCCCATTTTCAAAAAAAGCTGGGGGGGGGGGCAGAATGGATGCAGGAAGAAACTACAGACCAATGAGCCTAACATCAATAGCTGGCAAGATCCTAGAAAAGATAATCAAGCAATGAAACTATGATCTCCTACAGGCAAGCAGAGTTATAATCAGAAGCCAACGTGGGTTTATCAAAAACAGATCATGCCAGACAAATATTATTGTAATTTTAAAAGTAACTAAATTAGACCATCAAAATGATGTGGACATAATTTGTACTTCAGTAAGGCACTTCATAAAGTAGACTACATCCTACTACTTGGTAAGATAGAAAAATATGGGTTAGACAGCATCTCAGTTAGATGGATTTGCAACAATGCTGACCTAGGTTGCATTAATAAAGGTATAGAATTAAGATCATGCAAAGTGTTAGTGCCACTTTATAAGGCCTTGATAAGAACACAAACTTGGAATATTGCATCCAGTTTTGATCACCACAATATAAAAAGGACTCTAGAAAGAGTGCAGAGAAGAGCAACAAAGATGAGTTGGGGTCTGGAGGCTAAAAACAGTTGCAGGAATTGAGCATGTTTAATTCAATGAAAAGAACAACTAAGGGTGACTTAATAGTCATGTTCCCATATTTGAGGGGCTGCCACAAAGAAAAGGAAGTCAACCTATTCTCCAATGTACTTGAAGGCTGGACAAGAAGCAATGAATGGAAACTAATCAAGGACAGAAGCAACCTAGAAATAATGAGACATTTCCTGACAATTAATCCGTGGAACAACTTGCCTTCAGAAGTTGTGGGTGCTCCATCACTGAAGATTTTAAGAAGAGATTGGATAGCGATTTGTCTAAATGGCACTAGAAGACCTCCAAGGTCCCCTCCAACTCTGTTATTCTGTTACTTATTAGGGCTGGTAATGATGAAGTATAATTGCATTTTTAAAAAATCTTGTATTCAAAAGAATTGACCTTTATCCCATTTATATAAAAAACTGGACTATTACTAACAATTCCAAGACTAAATTAAAAACTTTTCCAATATGCTTTATTGCCCTACACCTTTTTATCTGCATCTTGTTGCTATTTCTTTTTTAAAAAAAAAGATTTATACCCTGCCTTTCCTTTAAAAGCAAAAGATAGCAAATTGCACTTCTTCCATCTCTTTTTCCCACCACCATGTTATTGTAGGCCATGCTGGGCTTGTTATTCCATGACCAACCATTGAGAATGGACTAGAAATTGGGTTTCCCCAGTCCTAGATCAACATTCATTTCAGAACTGTTTAATACTTTTTTCTTAACTTCATAGCCTTTCAGCCAATCCAGACACTCAAAATGTGTTTAAAATTCTTGGGTTGTAACTGAACTTTCCCCCTCTCTCTAGGCTGCTGTGGGTCCCAAACAGACCGAATAGAAATCAGGATGATCAGCATTTCTCCCCAAATGTTTGGAGCTAAAGTGGAATTCAAATGTGAGACTGACTACATAGATGCTGGTGTTTTCTGGGTTCTTCAGAAATCGAATGGAAACCTCCATTTCATTACACATGTTACATTAAGATCTAAAGAGATAATGGGTATTCCTGAAGGCTACACGTCTGCAAAAATTGGCAGCTATTACCAGCTAACTATTGTCAGCTTTGAGGAGTACCATGAGGGTACCTATTTTTGTATGCGCATTCGCAATCAGAAGCTGCTTTTTAGTTCCGGCATCTCAGTACACCTGCCAGGTAGGTTTCATCATAAGCTTTAAACTTCCCATTTATATCTTCCCTGCCAGATCAGCTTCTGCTGTAGCATGTACTCTTATCATATATATATGGGGAAAGTACGATTTTTTTTTCCTCTCATCATTGGGGATGATATTAATCAGGAGACATTTGCTGGATTTCTCTGCATTTTTTCCTTTTATTGTATCTATCATGATTTTGGAATCATTTAAAATTATGGAGGAGAAACCTTGTTATAAACCATCCAGTCATTAGCCATGAAAACAGAAGAAAAACACTTTCATATGTATCTTGTTTACAGTGAAAACTACTACTGTGCTTCCTACCATCCCACAGCAAATTTCAATCACCACCAAAGAACTGATAAAAGAAGAAGCTATGAAATGTCCCAATTCTACAGTCATAGGTATGTTTCCTTAGCTTACTTACAAATTAGAGGCCATAAATGCAACACTTTAGGCTCTGGATTTAACACAAAAAACACCTCATGCTGCAAACAACATATAGCTTTGTTTTTCATCAGGAGAAAACAAGGGAAATCAATTGAACGAGGAATTGAATGGAAATGAGATAAACTGAATTGTTCAACAAGTAAAGACATGCACATATACTATTCTCCTGCAATAGGTTACGTAGGATTTTTACTGTGGTGCTTCAAGGTATCCTTCTATTTTTCCATACTAGAGGCAATATTTTTCACATGTGTGTTTCATCCAAATGCAAGTTCCATAGTCATTCTAAGTTGTTGAGAGAAGCATCTTTGGTTATGGCTTAACATTAGCTGAGCAGAGCATCCTGATAATGCTCCTCTGTCTTTCTTCCTCTTGTGGATCCCTTCTCCAATGGAGCAAACAGTTGGAAAGGCTCATTGAGCTAAGAGAGGATTAATGCAAGTCAGTTAACAATGCAAACAAAAGCCAAGGGGATGGGACAAGTCTCATGAGGTGGGTGTAAAGGTTTTAACTGGAGGAAAAGAAAATACGTATTAATAAGCATTTCTGTAAAGTTCCCAGTAATCACTGCCACTATAGCTGCTTGAGGATCACAGCCATATTGCTGTTCAGCTAAAGCATTACAGAACTCAGAATATCATTTCAACATATCAGGAGTTGAAGATACACCTTCACAACAGGGTCAGGTTATATTAACCTCTCTTTTAAAGTATATGGAGTAGATATAAGAAGATAAAGCATAATAGGAAGATGGTGGAATTCAGGGATTTGCACGGTATGGTAGTTATTGATAAGGCCCTTGTGAGTGTGGGAGGGAAAGTTCAACTGAGCAGGTTGTATCATCTCTCTCTCTCTCTCTTCCCCTCCCCTCAGGAATCCTTCCCACAGAGCAGTTGGTGAACATGTGGGATGTTCCTGATGAGAAAAGACAAGAGAAATAGTGAAAATTAAAAAAAAAACCACTACATTTTCCCACTATGTTTCTAGGCTGGCAGTTAACAATGTTGCTCTTCTAGAACCAGTTGTACAACACAAACAAGAAGCTCATTATAATAGATTAATAAATTTCTTCAAATAATAAGACTTTATCAAAAACTGGAGGGATAACATTTTTGAAAGTATTGTTCTTCCTTTGCTTTGTATTTCAGTCACGACAAATACAAAAAGTACAATGTTCTCCTGTGAACTTTATATATGGGTTCCCTTAGCTGGTGTTTCTCTTCTTCTGCTGATAATCCTGATAATCATATCACTGTGCTGTGGTAAGAAGATTTCCTTTAAACCATGTTTGATGGTTCAACTGTTGACAGTTACTAAGAGATTAGTTTAAAATTAGACATATATCTACTCATGTAAAGATAGAGCCCATTCTAGTATCTTACTTCCTATTTCTGGAGTGATTATGAATACTTATTCACATTAAGAACTAGTTTACTTGAGCCATTCTAAAACTGTGAAACTGTGAAACATTTTTGATGGAAATTTAAAACCACTCTGCAGTCCACATATCCACATGCAAGAGGAAAATGGGGTGGGGGGAAGAGATGACTGATTCATAATAGTACTCAAGAAGCTTTTTCAGTTCTGACTGAATGGTGGGGAATGGAAGGATTTATATTCTTTGTAGTCATTTGGTTGTTAGCACTCTGAAGATGGGTTGTTAGCTCTCTGAGTCTGAGAGTCATTGAGGCTTTATCTGTACCCTCAGGGTCACCTGAGTCAGGGTGCAAATGGATGTGGAACCTACTTGGGATTGTTGAAAGGACTGTGTTGTAGATAGGAGATAGAGAGTATTGTATTTCTTATTTCTTCCTCTCTGTCAAGAGAGAGCTGCTCAATTTTAACACAGATGGCCTTTTTAACCCTCTTTCAAACAGTGGTCCTCTCTGACCAGAATATGGACTTTGCTGTCTTCAAAAGAGTGACCTTTGTCTTTCAAATGCAAATGACTGCTGAATCTTGTCCTGATGGGTTTGTCCTCCTATGTGGCAGCATGCACTGATCTGAAGAAAAACAAAGAAGATGAAGAAGAGAACAGACAAAAAAGAGAACAAATGAAACAATGTTGTCATTCCATATGTTGCAGGAATATCTGCAAAGCTCAGGAAGATTTTCAACCAACACAATATACATACACATTTTAAACCCAAAAACACTAGGGCAGAAGCTTGCTCATCCCAAGGATAAAACACCCAGACACATACTGAGCAATGTGATACATGCAGGACAATGCAGCGAGACATGTGCAGAGCTGTACATTGGAGAAGCAAAACAACCACTTCAAAAATGCATGGCACAACATAGGAAGGCAAATGCATCAGGACAAGATTCAGCAGTCCACCTGGTGGATTCAGTAGGACCGCTTCTTTGAAAAAGAGGTCTAAGTGGCCATCTACATATGTTAAAATTGAGCAGCCCTCTCTCAACAGAGGGGGAGAGATACGACACCACCTATCTCTTGTTTTCAATACAGTCCTTTCAGCAATCGCAAGCAGGTTCCACATCCATTTGTTCTCTCAGGTGACCCTGAGGATATAGATAAAACCCCAAGTGGCGCCAATGACTGTCAGAGAGCTAACAACTAATCTTCAGTGCGCTAACGACCAGATGACTGCAAACAATATAAATTCTTCCATTTCCCGCCATTCAGTCAGACCTAAAGAAGCTTCTTGGTTGAGAAGTGAAACATTTTCTAGAAAAAACTTACCGTATAAAGTCCAGTTGATTTTTGAAAAGCACTTTGGGCAACCATGATCTGGATGATTGAGAATTTCCATAGAGGTCTCCATCTACTGTATCTATTTATCATCATTATGAATTTGGGTAATACAGTGTATAAAAAAATGAAAGAATAGCAAAATAGTGCAAAATGTTATTTCTTCAAATACATATATATATATTTTTCCTGCCAAAGGTCCAAGGAGAAGAAGAAGAAAATGCAAATGTATACGGTGAGTTTTCCATTATGCTGCCCTTTGCCCCTTTCCATACACTTAAGTTCCACTTACTGAAATTGGATTGAAACATGCTATCAATCTCCAGGTTATTTTTTAAACTTCAATATTTAATTGCAGAAATAGGTTGACATTTGATGGACATGAGCAGCCCAGAGATCGACCCCACATGATAAAAAAAGTTATGAGTTTGGCAGAATGCAAACTGGATAGCTGGCTTTGTGACATAAATAGGTTTACCAGTTCTGGGCTCCAAAAATCCAGACAACTGTGTCCTATTTGCCATGGTCTAATGGCTCTCCAGATTTTTGTAGCCCATATGTACTATCACTAATAAATATATTTTTGTGATTTACCATAACCGCAGTGAACAGGCAGTCCACCAAAGATTATCCCTTTTATGAGAACTTTTAAAATTAAAATGTGCCCATTGATCCAAAAAGATTGGCCACTTGTTTTTCAAGCTCTCTCTTCTTTTTAGGCCAACAAATGGAACCAATGGAACTCACATGAAACCATTCCAGGGCAATAAATAGGATCCAGTATGATCAACAAAGAGATTCTGATGTACTTGTAATACTTTTCTGTTCATATATTAAGAATGAATGTCTTAGATCAGATCTTTGAAATCATATGCTGCATTGTTATATTTTATTATTTACTCATATCATTTACTCAGAAAAAAGTTTTTCTGTAAATTAGCAGGTTATGAATTTATTCGTCCAGTTGAACATATTGCCTTGTTATGAAAACAAAGTCAATACTGTAGCTTTAAAACAATAGTTTAGAAATATGTAATAATCTTGTGATACTTATGGCTATAATTATGATGGAAAAATTACAAATTCAAGGAACATTCAATAGCATTTGTTTTCTGGATAGCCAGTGGAAGGAAAGGGAAGCATTATCTTATCTTTCCTCATACATGTAGGTACATATGAGTATCATTCTTGTTGCAGTTGCCTTCTCTCTTTCCACCCTGGGAGTTTTAATATTTAGTAGCCTGGGAGGAATGGACATATAAATGAGTTGCATTCCCAAATCTCTAAAATAGACTATAGAAGGACTGAAGGGAGATGATGTTTTACCACTAAACAGTGTCAGAATATACAATTTATCCTAACCTAAGAAGGATTAGAGCAGGGGTGTCAAACTCAATTTCATTGAGGGCCGCATCAGCATTGTGGTTGCCCTCAGGGGGCCGGGTGGGTATGGCCAGGGGGGAGTGGCCTACTGGGTGGGCGTGGCTAGAGTGCGTATGGCCTACTGAGTGGGCGTGGCCAGCTCCACATCATTTGCATCAAGGGTGCCTATGGGGGCCTGGACAGGAGTGGGACAGATCTGAGGGTCTCTGGCAGAAGGAGGGTCTCTGGGCCAGGGCCAAGGCAGCGGGGGCCGTTCCCTCACTGTTTCCAGGATGGCTTCGCAGGCCACATGAAACCACTTCGCAGGCCGGATCCGGCCCCTGGGCCTTGTGTTTGACATGTCTGGATTAGAGTATATAGAAAATCTTCTCTAAATTTAGTTTTATAGCATTTCAAGGTAGAACTGGGGAAGACCTTGTCTGAAACTTCAAAGCTAGATAGAATAGTGATTTGACTCAATATAGAGCAGCTTTTTAAAAATCTGATCTAATTGCAATCATTCTATCTATAGTGGCAGGAAAGAAAAGCAGATGTTTTTTACCATCAGTTTTGGCAACCCACCATTTTGCCACAATTCCACAGATATCTGTAATACTTTCAGAATGATATTGTCTGTATATGGCAGAGAACAGCTTAAGTTAACTATTGCTTTCCTTTGTTCAAGGTATCCAATAAACTAAGTCAAGATAATGTTAAGCACTCAGTACTTCCCATTTCATCTTCCATGCCCAATAGCAAAAACGGAAGCAAACTTTATTAAACAAACCAAATGAAATCTATCTAGGCTCTAGGACATAGCAAACAGTGCCTTCTGGGGAAAACAGATTCTGCAAGCATAGAGTGAATTCATGAGGTTACCAGTTTCTTCCATTCCTGAAGAGGAGCCAAGTTAATATAAATGAATTTTCCAAAAACAGCACAGCTTTTTGAAATGTATCTCTCTTTGTTCAAAAACAACATCAAATGTTCAATAGGGATGCATGCCAGTCAAATTAGCGTGTGGTAGAGCTCACAGAAAGAAAAGGAAGATAAAATATATTTCAGTTGCCCACTTCTTTACAATAGGACTTACCACAATGCTAGGAAAGTATTTGATCATGTTATCAACATGATAGTTTGCTTATTAAAAATGAAAGCTTACTTACTTTCATTCCACAGATATATCACAGCTGAAAATGTTCTATTAGTAACTTCTCATATGTTACATACTAAATGCATGTGCATTTAAATTTAGGCTTGGCATGTTTCTTCTGTTGGCTCATGCATGCTTTTATTGAGATCTCCAGAACATCACTGTAACATCTTAAATTGTTCTAATAAAGATATTAACCTATGACGTAATTTTGGATGTTTTTTAATTATAGAAATTAATCATAGTGACACTGGGAAAAATAGTATTAGTATTGTCAAAGTTTCACAGCAATTTTATATGTGATGTAAAAATAGTGTCTGAAGTTTTTTTAAAGAAAAGTACTTACCTTGGCATGCTTTTTAGCTTTTCATTTTCTAGAATTATCTTGCTTTCTTCAATAGAGAAAATGGAAAGTAGAACAAATTACCCTTAGATTGCTATAAGAGGCTACAGTCTACCAGATCTGATGCAGCTGAATTCAGTATCTTTGCTTTCTTATTTTTACTGTATGTTTTAGGGGAAAGCCAGCCTAGTGCACATTTAATTACTTTTACTTTTAAAATGTATTAATATAGTCTATTTTTTGTAAAAAAAAAAGCAGTCCTTACTGTAGTGTCAATGATCCAGAATGTGGTACTGTCCAGAAAAGGAACTGGCTTCTAAAGTTGATTGGGAATGGATTTATTTATTATTTATTTATTTATTATATTTTTATACCGCCCTTCTCCCAAAGGACTCAAGGCGGTGTACAGGGCAATAAATACAAAACAGGATACAAAAGTTAAAAGCGATTAAATAAATGCCCAAGGTTAAAACAATAATTAAGACGTATTTAAAACCCTGACCCTAACCCATCAGACCAGGTCAGACTGCTCGAATAGATAGGTTTTTAGATCGCGCCGGAAGAAGCGAAGGTCGGGGGCCGTCCGGAGCTCAACCGGCAAGCGGTTCCATAAGTCTGGCGCGCCCACAGAGAACGCCTTCCCCCTGGGGGCCACCAATCGACATTCTCTGATCGGAGGCACCCTGAGGAGGCCCTCTCTGTGGGAGCGCACTGGACGGAGGGAAGTTGACGCCGGCCGCAGGTGTTGCCGTAGGTAATCTGGACCCATGCCATGTAGGGCTTTGTAAGTCATTACTAACACCTTAATCTTAGGATTAAGCCTAAGAGTAATTCAGAGAGGAAAAAGGGAAGGTAGGATTTAAAATAATGAGAGAAGTTGATCCAGCTAGAAAAGAAAACCCTTCAGAAGTAAATATAGAAAAGGAAATAAGCAATCTAATGCCAATAAAACCATATTGACATGGTTGCATTTAGAAAAAAAAATAATCCCTTATAATCAGATCATAGGATCCTCTTCTAGGTATTGGAAAAGGGCACTGAAGTTTCACAAGAAGATCTTGAGAAGATAACCAGACTAAACCATATGAAATTCTGATCACTGATTTTTCCAATATTCAAAAAGAACTTCTTTGTTTTACAAGGATAAATACAAGGGGAACAGGGAGTATAAGAAGAATAAAAAGGAATCTGGAATGATTAAAGCAGAAATGAAACATTCTTAATTAGATGTTTTGTGAACATAGATGGACAAGATGAAAATGAATCTGATTATGAGACTACTCAAAACAAAGGAATTGTAATAATCCTGAAAAGTATTGCAGGAAGAATCCAGAGAAAGAAATATTTTGGGGAATATTAAAAAGGCAGAATATATTTCCCCAAAGGAATAATGGAGAAGATCTTTAAAAAGGAAGAAACTTCACACACACACACACACACACACACACACACACACACACACACAAGAAAACAGCTTTTAGAAATGCAGATATAATAATCCATTCAGGAAGGCCCTCCAGCTAGAAGCTGAAGGGATCAGGAAGACAAAAACCCTTAAAATCATACCCCACCCAAACTCTAAGACAGGACTTAATAGGATTAACCCACAGATGCCAAAAGGGCACACTCAGACTCAGGTCAAAGTACATGACATAGGAAATACAAAGCCTCAAACAGGAACAGGAAACAACCTCAAGAGCTCCAGAAGGTATAAAAACCCACTCCCTGCTGCATGTGGTCACTCTCTCTCTCTCTCTCTCTCTTTTCCAGAGCCATCTTTCTGTCTGGCTCTCCTCTTCAATAAACTACAACCTTCTTTCTAAAGCAGTCGCCAGGTTGTTTATTCCCAGCATGGACTGGACCCTGATGAAGATTTTTCCTTCAACAGTACATTATTAAGATTGTATATATACGTACACATCATATAACCTAAAAAAGAAGAGTATGCAGAAGTAGCCTGGAACTAATGAGCTTATGTCAGGAAAGCAAATGTTCAGAATTAGCTGAAATTGGTGAAAAATACCAACAATGCACTGAAAGGCCTTTGTAGACCTTTTAATCACATTCATCACACTAGCCTCTTTTTGGTTAATCAACATAAAAGAAAACAAAAAGCATAGAAAAAGAAGTACTAAACAAGTGTATAACATAGAATAATGGTTGTACAATTCTATGCATTATTCTTTTTGATGCCTATCACCAATATGAATGAAGCAAGTGTTCAAGGGTATTCAGGCACTTCATTCCTATGTGTTGTACAATTGATATTTGAAGGCATCAGCAGATTCAGTATATTTATGTTAAAAAAGAGTTATGGAAGGAAAAATGTTTTCCCAAGACAAATGGGGAAATCTATACATATTTTTTCATAGAAATAATAGGCAAAGTTCAGTGTCTTTTTCAGCAGTTCTGATTCCCAAGGAATATAACATCTTGTATCATGTTCATCAGGGGTTCCCAATCCCCGGACCACTAACAGACCATGGCCTATTCAGAACCAGGCTACAGAAAAGGCAGGCAGGTGTGCACGCAAAGCTCTACTCACACAAACAGCCAGCTTCCCCTCTCCCTCCCCAGCCAGGCCACCAAGCCACCTGCTCCCGATGTCCAAATGCAGAGTGGTGAGAGCAAAGGCTGAGTGAGATAAGCACGCTCTGCTCAGCTTGGCTCACCAAGGCTGCCAGCACAGGACATCCAATCTGCTTTTAGAGCACTAGGCAGCCTCGGTGAGTCTGAAGGAGTATGATACTGTGCCCCCAAAAGGCTTCTCTTCTCCACGCTAAAAGCTTTTGCAAATGGACGAAAAGCTTCAGGGAGCGATCTCACACTGCTTCAGACCTTCCCTTTGCAAAAGCTTTTGGTGCAGAAAAGCCTGAAGGAGCGCAAAATCACACCCCAAAAGCTTCTCTTGTGTGAGTGGAGCTGCGCTCATGCCAGGCCACCACTCAAGCGACTCGGTTTCCTTCTCCTCCCCCCCAAGTCGCAAAGGTTGGGGATCACTGATGTACATAACAGCAATGTATCAGGAGCCCAAATTAGAAAATAACATGAAGAAAAAGTTCTATGATTTAAATCAGCATTTGCTATACAGATTTCACTCCCTGCCACCTGAAATACTAGCATATCTAGAGAAGATTCATTAAAAAATAATTTCTGAGATAAATGAAATCATAGTTAAATCACCATCACTTTTTATAAAATGTCTTATAAAGGCCAACAGAGATTTATCTCCTGGTAAATTTCTGAAGGCAAAAGCTTGACAGCTATAATTTAGCGGATAATAAAAAAAAAAAGACAATTGATTTCAACAGCAAAAGACAATTATCTTTTACAGAAGTTTGAAGTACTTCACCACGCATAGCATTCCTTTGAGGTGTGGACTGTAATTTGAAAATAATTAAAGAATTAAACTGAAATATATCACAAGTCAAAACTTATTTCAAAGACCAGAACAAATAAACTTCTTTGACATGGAAGAAACATATCTGTGCCTGCAAACAGTACATTTTCATTCTGTTCTGTAAACACTGTTTGCTTGGTATGCTGAAAAAAACTTCACACCATCACTGTAACAGGAATCAATGAAATTGATAAGCGTTACATTTTTATGAAGAACGCTATGTTATAAACACTTACAAACTAAGAAAGTTGTTGATGTAGCTGTTAAACAAGCATGAGGGCTCAATCATAAGCAATTACTTTTTAGCCTATTTAAACTACCAGAATGGCTAACTTCTATGTCACACCAAAGGGGTGTGTATGTGTGTGTGAGAGAGAGGGGGGGATATTATTTATTTCATGAACAAGGAAAACAATGAGGTTCTTCAGCCTGTAAAGCAACATTTAACTGTCATTTTGTGAACAGATGTAAGGGCTCACATGAACTGAAATTTCAGTGAAGAAAACAGGATAACACAGATGTGTAGCAGTGTTAAATCATTCAAAGCTAAGCTTACTTTGTGGGAGGAAACAGCTGGCCGCTGGTTGTTTGACTTACTATATTTCCCAACTGTCAATTCTATAAGTAAAGTTTAACCAAAATGTTTCAAAGAGTTTGCCAATATCATTCTGAATTCACAGAAACACTTTTGATTTCTTTGAGTCAGCTCCAGCTTTTCTTTTTTCACTGTGGAAAATGACCCTACTACAGAAGATATAGAAATGGAGTTCACAAAGCTCTGGTGTGAGGCAATTCTGGAGCAGAAATACATGATGTTGGAAGTCAAGCTTTCTACATGTTTCGGTCTTATCTGCAAAAGATTTTGTAAATTATTCACTACGTCCATAAGGATATTAGCAATACTTGTGGGCACCTATTTTTATTCATGTATTAATCTAGGAACTGCCTATCTCCCTCACAGAGGGTCTCTAAATGGTACACAAATAAAATATTAAAAACATAAAAATTGAACATAAAAAATTGAAGTGGAGGCAATGTTAAAATTTGACATGAAAAGATAATTAAAACGATAGTGGGCTCCCAAGGCAGTAACCAGCCCCATGGCTCCAAGTGAGATAGGGGAGACATAAAGGCCAGGGGAAGAGGGTCCATCCTCCTGATCATTCTTCTCTGGTGGAAGAATGTTCTAAAGGGGGGGTGGGGTGGGAGGGCAACATCTGGACCCCACCACTTGGAATTCCTTAACTGATGGGGTCCACCATGTATCTTCTATACCTGTCCAGATGGGATGGGGGTGAAAATGGTCCCATTCCATATACGGTAGGTAGCCTGGCCCCATGCCATGTAGGGCTTTAAAGGTCAAAACCAACACCTTGAAATATATATTGGACATATACAAGTCAAGGTTTTTCTCATCTGGAAACCAAGGTTGACTGATGAAGGTTTCCAAGTAGCACAGAGAGCAGTTTTCTCCCAATAAAAGAGAATATTTGTAGCTCAGGGTTGAAAAGAAAGGGTCCTTGATGCTCTCTGAACTTAGTTGTTTTCCTGCAGGCATTTCATTACCCAAAGTAGGTAACATCCTCAGTGCTAGTTTTCTCTCAAGATATAAAATCAAATATCAAACTTCTGGTTGATGAAAACCAGTGCCAATTAAGTAGCCAAAGTGAATTGGTGAAAAAGTAGTTGTGCTTCTTAGTAAAGTTCTTTTAAATTTTAGTAAATTTGTATCTAATGGCATATTATCATATGCATTGTTTCCTTGATTCTTTACTTGCTAGAGACTTTTATGGCCATGTATAAACATGCATCACTGTTGAGCCCTCAGGTGGTCTTTATAATAGTTTCAGACTACTGATTTAGACATAGAACATAATAAACTGATTTGTTCTGTATTATTACAGGTTTTTTCCTGGATATGGAAGAGAAAATAGGTTGATGAATGAATGCATGGGAATAAATGGAATGCTTAGCACTGGGCAGGGACAAGACAAAGACAGCATGTTATATATTTATGTATACATGTACAGATAGTTCTCAATTTACAATCGGTCATTTAGTGGCTTACCTGAAAAATGGGATTTATAACCTGATCCTAAAGTCCAAGGGTCACTTCCCCTCCCCCAGTCACATGATTATATTCAGGTACTCAGAAACAAAGCCCGTTTACTGCCATTTGTTGCATCCCAGAGTCACATAGCCACATTTTACTACAGTTTAGCCAAAAAATATGTACTTTTAGTTTTCAGCTAAATCACACCATAGTGAACAACGGATTTGCTTAGTGACTTGTGTTCAATTAACTGCAGTCACTCACTCACTGCAAAAAATATTATACAATTGTGCTGGTCACATGAACAACTCATTTTACAACTGTTATGACTTATGACTGTAATTGCAGGCTCTATTATGATTGCAACTCAAGGACTACCTGTATTATGCAATGAGGAGTGTGGATCTGAACATGACTGTGTCAAAATCAAAGTAATTGTGTTTTACAGAGACAATGAATGAACAAGTGCTAGTTATGTATAAATGTGGGAAAACAAGCAATTAAATATGTATATTTGGCAGAATGATTGCTAAAGATGGGGAAATGAATTATAAGATGCATATATGCTAATGGAAAGATGGGGGTAACATATAGTCCATTTTAAGTAATGAATATTAAAAGGAAAAATGGTTATGCCTAAGAGAGTGCCTTTATACACTTTGTTATATGGAATCAAATATATGGTAGGGAGAAATGGGCAATTTAGAAAACTAAGATCAAATTTCTGAAGAAAAGTTTCAATCCAGTTTTAAAAAGAAGCTACTAGGGCTGCCATTAAGCTACACTGCAACCTGCTTGCCACTGGCAGCCTGCCATAGAAAGTGGCGGGAGGAGGAAAGTGCGGTGGAATGAGAAAGGATTGCCAGGGACACCATGAGGTAACAAAACCAAGTCTCGCACCATAAACACCGGCTGCTTCAAGATCAAGAAAGAAATGCCAGCTATGAAGACAAGGACAATTTCTTAGCACTTAGACATTCCTTGATAACCAGGGGGTTGGAAGGAGACATGGAAAAGTTAACCATATACTTTGGGCAGGAAAGTTTCAGATCCAACTTCACTTCTGTAACCGCTTGGCTTTAGTAAAGTATACCTTTGGCTCGCCCTGGGCCTAAGAGTCTTTCTTTTCTAACTGACCAAGTTGGAAGAGTTGGCAGAAGCTGAATCCTACTCTCTTCCTTTATTATGTCTGCCCACGAAGTCTGCTACATTGCCATTTTTTAAATATTTTAGATCTAGAATCTCAGGTTCACTTTAAGCTGCTGCTGCTGAGCAGATAGTAGCAATCTGTGGGGAGGGGGTGTCCTCTTATAGAGATGGTGACAGATCAATAAGTTATTGGTTTTTGATTTCTTGCTAGAAATCCCATTCCAAGGTATCAAGCCGAGGGCTTATATTACATACAGATCAAATCCGCTTGGTTGCAATGTATCTACCAACTTTCAGCTGCTCCGGGGGTTTGAGTGAAGCCTGTGTTGCAGAATGAGAGGACTGTCTTTTCGTCTTCCTTCCAGTGATGACACCATTCCTCTTCTCCGATATGATTGCTCTGAGTATCAGAAGGTTGAAGCAGGTAGTTTTTAAGATAAAAAATGTATATAGGAGCAGAATACAAGTAGTAAGACAGAATAAAACGTAACAGAAAATAGAAAAGTATAATGGGATAAAGGACAACAGAAACAGCCTTCCTAAGAGAGCTCCTTATGGGAGGTGTTTCCCCATCACTATCTTTCTTCCAACTAAAGCCCCAGTTATATAACAGATTTCTCTAGATACATTGAAGGCTACATACTTATTTCAATTAATTCAGTAATCTGACAATTTATCAAAGTATTTACTGTATTGATATATTTTAGTAGAGAACATTCATAATTATATAATATATCATCACAACATAACTCAGTTTAATTCAAGACACTTTTATGGTCAGAATGTCTGATTACCTGTTGTATAAAATATAAGAGATAAAAAGAATCTTTGATGGTTCACAAAACATCTTTACAATAATCAACATATAATATACATTGTAATCCAGATAATAGGAAAAAGAAATTTGCAACAGGCCAAAACTTGTTCTAAAATTGGAACCACATCAATTACCTGCCTTTTCCACATCTAATGAAACCACCATCAATTCCAGTTTTCTAAATGAATAACTACATTATCTATTGAAAGTATAATCTATGTGTTATGTATGCAGGCACCTGCATAACAACAGCCACCAGGGGGTGTTGGCCTGAACGGTTTTGGTGGGAAACCCAGTTTTCGGCGGGAAACCTAGGGCCAACCCCATTGGCTGTCCACTTACCTGGCTAGGTATTTAAGGAGGCCAGGTAACCCTCATTCCTCAGTACGCTACCCCCTTCCAATAAAGAGCTGAACACGTACTCCGGCTGGCGTCTCTTCCTTGCGTCGGACCCACTATATTACACTATGGGTGAGTTTTTTCTACATTATAAAACAGGGGTGTCAAACCCGCAACATCATGTGACGGGTCGCAACGTATCACGACTTATTTTCCATTGCAGGCAATGGGGTGGGTGGTTTTGCTATGACGCAACCGGCCCATGGGCCGGCAGTTTGACACCCATTATAAAACAAAATGGCACAGGATAGACCACTGAAGGTAGTATCATTTACAATGCATGAACCAGAGATTTTCTCAAACATTTAACAAGAAAATCAGATAACTCTTGGCACAATCAGCTGAACTTTTACCAGGGTTCATATTCATACTTAAATCATGGTATTTAAAGGATGTTAGGGAAAAAATTGTCCAAAAAAAGATTTTTAGAAACTTCCAGACATAAGCAGCTGAGAAAAAAAAATCAGTACATGTTTATGCCAATCAGGATAGTAATCAAGATTGGGAGCTCTTTTTGTATTGATTTAAAAGTAAGATGCAATCAAATAAACAGGTTAACCACCAGTAATGTTTGGAAGAGTTATATATATATTTAAAGTAATTTCTTCCTTGCTAACTTTTATTTTACTATAAAGTAAAAAATGTTATTTATTGAATCAGAGCTATTACATACATTGCTGTAAGCATTCTTAATAACATAAATATTAATTTGTTATTGCTGTTTCAAGTAAGAAGCCAATAATTTACCAGGACTTTCCTCCTCTGAATATCTGTGCAATTAATGAGTATTCTGTATCAAATGCATAAAGGAAATTAAGTTCCAATTTAGCAGACAAAAAATAATTCCAGTGTAGATTGTCCTGCATATTAACTTTATTTTCCAAATGTTCTTGTATAGACCTACTTTTTCCCCATGAAAACAACCTTTAAGTTCACAGATTTATTTAAAAAAATCTTAAAATTTTTGTTTCATCTTTTTATAAAAAGTCAGTCTTTTAATAGTAATGCATTCAAACATTTTTTTAAAAAAGTATTTTTCTTGTAATAATAGTGTTACTAGAGCATGATTGCCTACTACAACAAGGCTGATATTTCATTTCTTTATCCAAATAAAAATCAAGATAATAAAAAATAAGCCAGGAACAAATCTGCTGTGCATTCTTACTGTGAAGTAATTACATCACGTTAAACTACCAAGTTAAATTCCAACCTATATGCCTGTAGGACTTTACAAGAGGTTCACTAGAAGAATAGCCTAACAGAGGATTTAATATTTGATTAAAATTTCTAGCCATGATCCATAAACTAAAAAAAAATATTCAAGTCAGTTAAGCAAAACATTCAGATGGTACTTAGTAGGGCAATAGTCAGTATTATAATGAATGCCATGAAGTTATTAAAGTATTTCCAATATTTAAAAAAAGCCCTTTCATCCTTACACAAAAAGGTGATCCTACCAGGAGCTCCTATTCCCACCAAAATCACACTCTTGGTCATTGAGGTTGAGCCATACTACATTGAGCTGGTAAACTATAATAGGAAATCATGTTTTTAAGAATCATCTATAAAGATTTATAACCAACTTATACAAAAACATTTACTAATTAATTTGATAATAAACATTTAGTCACTTAAACTGGAAACAAGGAAGAAACAAATATAGCTGAATTATGTGGTCCTTTATAAAGCCAGGAAATCAATAGAGACTGAGAGCAACAGAAATTTTGCTAAACGTTTACAAAACCCCAATACTCATTGAGATTGATGGCACATATACATGAAATTATTTATGTCTGCAAATATCCTTACATTATAAATGTTCCCCTTGAGTACAGTTGTATTATACTGCTACATTTACAACATTTTCTTACGTCACTGAGACTATATTTGACTCACATATGTGCAGTTCTCTTATTACAATAAAAGCAACTTCACTGAGATTTGAACCTGAACAGAAAACACTTTTTCTTGTTTCTCATTATCTTTATTAAATTTCTATAGAAGCACGTTATAGAAGTAACTCAAGAGTATACAGTGTACAGTTTTACTTCTTTTTTTTCTATTTGAACAATAGTGTCAGATTGCATTGGTATATTCTTAGGGACTATGACTAATTATCAGAACATCTAAAACCTTTATGAACATTTTTCTGTGTAATGCGCTGAGCCAGTATATTTAATTATTTTAGTATCCAGCCATAGAAAGATGGAGTCTTGGCAGCAATAAATATCAAGTAGCAATTCTGCTTTATTGTAAGACAGTGCATTGAATGCACCCATGACATTTGCTATAACACGCATCAAATTTATAAGTATATATTCACTTTGGATATTATTTATAGTACAAATGCATAATCCTTTAGCTATCCTAGCTTTTCCCAGAGAATCCAGGCCACTGCAAATTGGCAAGACTTTGGATATTAGAATCTACTAATATTTCTTCTTCCTGACTATGATACTCAAAGATTCTCCAGGTAGGGAGAATGGTGATCAAATCCAGTCTCTGTCACCAGTATAATAAATTTAAGAATAAAATGATATTACCATGATATTAAAGGGAACATGGTCACTGGCACAATGCTCTTAACAACAGAGGACATATTTCATCCAATCCTGGGATGAAAAGACTAGTGAAACACTTTCTATTCCCCTTTTTAACAATGAACGTTAGCAACAGTGCATTTGGTTCTGATAACTTTATAAATAATGTAACAATCATGTCCAGTAAACTGTACACCAACAAGACACTGATCTTGAAATCAAACCTTAAATTATCAGTATAACTAAAATAAAACCTGAAAAACAAGTACGTATTACCTGGAAAAACTTTCCATTCCAGAGCTCTGGGGTATTGAATACTCTCAGCTACCCAAAGAACTCTTGGTTATGAAAAAAAAATTGAAATGAATTCATAAGTGCAGGAAACCTTATTCATTTGCTATTTTTCTAAATCTGAATTGATTGTAAATCTGTTATGTTTATGTAAATACTGTGCAATTTATATATAAGCACATTGAAGTCAGGTGGAATTTAAAAGCTGGGGAAAATATTCCAACAGGAGAAAAAAAAAACCTCTGAACATGTCAGAGTTCTGACTTGGAAAAATAACAAGAGAAATACAAATGTATCCGCTATTCAATTTTTAAACTTTTTTTCCTGAAATCCTCTCTTAATTATTTACATGCTAATGAAAAAAAAATTCCTTCACATTCTTTATGGTGACAATAATCAGAATGATAACAGCAGGACAAATATTAGAATTATATCATGACTGGTATCTACTTTATAAAGCAAAGTCACCATAGAATTAAGTACAAAAAAAATCTGCATTGAATGACTGCTGGTGTAGTATCTTGATCAGATATCGTGACCAAGCTTACAGTAAAAGCCCTATAACAGATATTACATCTGGAGCTTTTCCATACTGTACATCTGCAATAAATGTTGGCAAAAATTTCTGGAGCATCAGACTTATATAAAACACAAGAATTCTCCTTCGTATGTACAGCATAAAATGGAACATTTGCCTGTTTTAGTGTTCCAGATCACACACATATAATAATTTGTGTCCTCAGAAGAATATCTGTTTGGCATCCCCAGGGCTCTGCTCCATAGGACAATAAGGACATTTTAATCTAAGAATAAAGAAAATATTAAAGTTAGCCACAAAATGGCATGTAGATAGCCACATTTAAAGATAACACATTTAAATAACTAATATTTGACATTACCTATCTCACTTCAACATTTGGTTTGTGATTCAACAATATTGAAACAAAAAAGTCAAAGAACAACTAGAGACCAAGATTTACAATAAAAAATCTAGGTTAAAATTGAGAAAGAAGAAAACCACCAAATACAACTCCTACCATGTCTATGTAAGAGATTTTAAGTAGATCTCTTAAGTAGATGGAAAATCTTTTACCCAAACCAAAAATGAGGTAGGATGATGAATTTAGGATTGTAAAAATGACAGTGTGAGACTTTGAGAAGTATATAGAGACATCTTCTGGCCAAAAGCAGCACTAAATTTTTGATTTGAATCAACTGTCAGGATCATGTAAGACCTATTGGTACAACATCTTTATTAAATACATTTTCTGGACCATTTCAAATACCAGCTATCACTTTTAGCACATTCTAAAAGACTTTTAAACTTTTGGCTCCTGATTTTTTTTTTTGGAGGGAAGACTTATTCTCCCTTTAAATCAGTTTCATGATACTACTAGTCCAAACTATTATAAATGACAAAGACTAAGTCACTCTCAAGTCCTCTGAAAAAACAATAATGCACTAGAAATTATCAAAGTAATTTTAAAATGCTTTTGCTTTCATTTCCTGCTGCAGTAATGAGAAAGGCATTTAACCCATTATGTGAAAGATAAAATAAAAGATAAAAAAGGTGAAATTTTTATATTGGGTTGCCTTAGAGCTTAAAACATTATGTTCACTGTTATATTACAGAATGTATCTACCCTAAACCATTCCAGACGTATCAGTCAATATATTGTAGATCATACTAGGCTCAATGGGCATATGATCCGATTCCTTAAAGGGGAATATACTTTTTCAAAAATCTCAACTTTAAAAAAATGAACACTTCAGCTACCTTTTCTGCACTACAACACAAAAGAAGATAGACTAAAAAAGAGGAGTCCAAAGAAGACCCTCCATTTCTTTCTTCATTGAGCACTGTTGCTATTCTATCCTTGTTATCAAGCCAATTATTTAGTAAAGAGCACGTAGATGACTGAATCCCTCCAAGAAGTAAAACAAAATGACTAAATTTACTGCTTCTTTGCACTCTGAGAATGTGCTACAAGCAATTCCACTTCTGGTTAGAAGCCACGGTTTGTTCTGTGTCAAACACTCTCCCTACATCTAAAGACAGAAATCATAATTCACTTGAACACCTTGCACTCTATTTCATTTCACTGGGAACATATTTCCAGCTAGAAATATTTCAGATGTTGAAATGTTAGCTGTAGAGTATCAGATGCTATAATTAATACAAAGGAGGAAACCAGTTTGGGGAAGATTGATTTAAAATATCAGATGTTTACAGAACACTAGGCATGTTCCTATAAAATTAAATAGCAACTCAATTTATGGACATGTTGCTATAATAGATGGTTTCAAAAGATTTCTTACTTTTTGTCTTCTTGCCAATATTTATTATAATTCACACTCATTTCCAAATATATGTTAAAAATTAATTCAATTTTCTCTGTGAATTAAATTTTGACTTACTTGCTGCCATTAAACATTTTATTCAGAGCATCTCTTGATATAATATGACCACAAACCAGCTTCATGGGTGGGTTATTATCTGTTGTTTGTTGACGAAGGATGGGGCAAGCAAATATTGAATGATACCAGCACTTTTTGCCAAGGTCCACTTCAATCTGTATAAAACAAAGATGCAGTCACTAACCGTTTCAGATCAATGATTTATATCATATCCTTCCAGACATATTGATTGGAAAGGATAATTGATTGGAAAGGATCATAAGTGATTGGAAATGCCTCAATTACTTTCCACTTCCCATAGGTTTTCAAGGCAATTCATAGGAAAGTTAAAAGCCTTGTGATGATGGACATGGATAGCATCCCTTGTTTTCTCCTTGCTACGAAATGGCATTTTCCAAGTAATGTAGAGCAATGATACATGTGTGACTGCTTGAAAAAGCAATGACTATATTGATTTTCTCTTCCCAAGATTAACATAAGGAAAGATTCTTCGACTTTTTATCACCTCACCTCTATAACCCAACACCTCAATAGACAATGGCTGTAAACAGAGACTACCATGCCATACTATAATTTAGCAGTTGAAGCAACTGCACCTACCTGGTTTACCTGGATTCCTCTTTCTGTCTTTCCTCTATCATTTAAAATCATCAAAAATTTAAACTATTGCTTACAATTAGGATGATGTCAATGCCACCAGCAGGCTGGTGTACTTTTGTGTGTACATATGCACCTTAGAGTTGGACTTGATTCCTGATGATTACATCAGAAATCCAAATCTTTTTTATTGGCAACATAGTTGGTTTGCCTTTCCTTCTTCCCAGAACTGAGAGAAAGTGATTGGTTCAAAGCCACCCAACCGGTTTCATGTTTTAATGTAGGACTAGAACTCACACCCTCCTTATTCTAGTCTGGTGTCTTTAACTACTACACTAAACTGGCATTCACAAGACATATTAATAGTGCTAAATAATAAAACAAAATCTAGACAAAACACTAAAACAAAACAAAATATCTTCATTTAATATCTATAAAACAAATATCAATTTGTGAGCTATAAAACATTTAATTCTTAATCACTGAACTTTTTAAATAAGTAATTTACAAATAAATATGACTGATTAAGATGCCTTTTGAACGTGTTCCAGCAATTCAAGTTAATTCAAGTTACAATATGATTTGTGCAAAACTCTAATCCAAATATTTACATTATGGAAATAATTCCTATTCCAGGGAAGAAATTACCTATTGGGATACAAAAAATTACTCACTGGTAATTCATCTTTCTGATTCCAAACACCAGTGCACTGTCTTTGTTCTATCACAGCTTTTATATTAATTAGAGCTGGCAATGCTACACAACCTGCTGAAAAGCTGAAGAAAGCAAAATATCACCTTAAAGTTTACTATTATGAAACTTCCCTTGCAATAGTACATTTACTAAGCATTGTGTTTACCCAAAAGAAAAATCCCCCCCCCCGACTATTAGCCATGAATTGGATGTGCTGAGAAAGATGTTGGCACAATGAATGGAAAAATAAACTATGCAGACCTTAGTGTTGAGGAGTCTGAATGAGTTTGAGAATGAGCTAAGGATCAGCAGTTGCTTGAAAGGGGTGGTTAGCAGGATGAATGTAATGCATTTTTGTTTTATTTTTCTTTCTTTTCTCTACAGGTATTTCTTTCTTTTACCTCAGTTCCATTCAGTTTGCCTCCCCTCCTTTTCCTTCTTCTCCTATTAGGGCAACTATTCTTTCCTTTTAACTTTTTTCCAAACTTGGTTTTTTTAAAAAAATTTCTATAAAAGGAGGGAAGGGAATCTGTGCTTATGTATTTGTGAGTACAATGAGAAAAAACAGTCTGTGTGAGAGGCAATGGTTGATATGAAATGGTTGTGGTTCAATGAATTTTATAACTGCTGTATCTTAGTTTATAGGCGAGTAATTTTAATTCTACTATTGTTGTTGTTTTATTATCATCACTATTTGACCCCTTCCCTACTTCAGTAGCGTGACCACTGATAAGTATTAAAAGAAATATATGATATGCATGTATTTATTGCTGGGGGGAAGATAATCTTCAGGTTTACTTTCATGTGGATTTGGCAAGCCCGACAATAACCTTGGTGGAGCAGTGGGCTAATGCCTCCCTAAGTAACACCAGCTGCCTGCAATTAGTGCAGGTTCGCATCCCACCAGGCTCAAGGTTGACTCAGCCTTCCATCCTTCCCAGGTAGGTAAAATGAGGAGCCAGATTGTTGGGAGCAATAAGCTGACTTTGTAATAATGCCGCTGGGGGGGGGGGCGAAAGCCCTAATAAGCAGGCATATACATAGAATGAAGGCTATTGCTAAGCACATTGATTTGTGCTTTAGATTGTAAGCCGCCCTGAGTCTTCGGAGAAGGGCGGGATATAAATGGGATTAAAAAAACAAACAAACAATAGAATAGAACCCTTTAGCAGTACACAGTTGTCTGTACTATTTATTTTTCAATTTATTTTTCCTTTTTTGGTGAAAGTAATCCTACATTCACAATAACCTTCTTTTTGAGTAAATATGATAATATATTCTAAATTATATTAAGAATGTTATCAGTCTTGCCAAATAACGTAAGACCCTTACTAGAACAAAGATTATTTTTCAGATACTCATTTAAAATAGAATGAAAATAACACCATGCATTCATTATGCTATCTTTTGTGTATAAAGTTACCATTGTAGAACAATATTCAAATATAGTGCAAAATCAATTTTACTTTAAAAGCAGAATGCATCTTATGGAAGTAGCTTTTGAAAATGTATACATTGCTGATCTAAATACTATACAACTTCATTTTCATGATAGGCCAGAATTAAGTCAAAACTAAAAATAAAATAGTAAAGTAAATGTTAGAGTACAACCTAATACATAGTCACAACTTTCTTTTCACATTAATAAAATTTGCTTAAAGCACACCATACAATTCTTCTCTAGGATGGGACAGGAGGGTATCAAAACAACACTTGATGGCAACATTACCCAAAATCTTTAATTCTTTCAGTTTCACAAAATGCAGCCTGTTTATGAAATCTCACAAATCCAAGCAAAAGGTAGCCTTTTCTGGGGAGTTCCACAAACAGCTTGCAACTACTGCAAACCATAAACAGTTCTCTGAAGCAGGTCAGGCAGAAAAGCAACCACTTGATTAAGATTGATTTTAAAAAATACATATATCAGCTTATTTCACAATTTTTGTTAACCCAGCAATTAACTCTTAGAAAGCCACATATTCTATATTGTTTGAAATGGTGAGGTTAATTAGAATAAAATAAACTTCGAAAGATTGTCACAGCATCCACATAGCATGTAATATCTTTTCAGATTCTATCAAAAATACATTTGTTTACAAGCTTTCATTCCGACATGGAATTATCTTTATTTGAAGATAAGGCTAATCCTACCTTTTATTCAATTTAGAAAGGGCTCAAAATAGATATTTTTTAGTCAGGACTTTTAAGACTTTAATACTGTTTATGCTAATTTGTAGTTTTAACTAGAGAGTTGGATTTTATTTTTTGTAATAAATTTGGAGTTGGGTTTCATAGAGTTTTGTTAAAAAGGGAAATAGGTAAATAATTCAACTTGAAAATGCATGTAACGTGAAAGAAGCCATACCTAACGCTAAGAGGTGATTCAATTGAGAGTCCCAATAATGCACAAGCATCCCTTGTAAAAATGTCACAGATATCTGCCCACTGATTTGCATCTAGTAAATGGACATATGGAGAATTTTCAATTCCTTGCCTCAGGTATACTAGACTTCCCATCAAAATTTGAATATCTGCAAAAGGTTAAAAAAATGTAATTTAATTATGTTATAATGGACAGATACTATTATATTTCTTTATTCTAAAAACTAATATATATTGAACACATAAAAATTGACAATTCACTAGCAATATCTCATTATTTGACTCTTTCAATTATTGATAATTTTTGGAGATGTATTCTTTTTCATTTTGAACTCAAAATTCTTAAGTTTTTTTTAATCTCCCCTATATGGCACTCTAGAAAGAAAAACAGAAGTGTGCTTTTATGTAGCTTAATTATGCCTATAATTATAATTTGTACCTTTACAACTCCCTAGCTAGCCCAAATAAAATTTTATTAGACGCTGTTTTCTCTTATACCTGTACCAGACATTGGGCAGACAATGGGAACATTTCATGAATGTTTTTTTAACACCATTATTTTTCAGACTGATGTTCGGATGCACAATCTGAAAGTGAATAAATGCAACAAAATTTCTCAAAGACAGGATCTGGGTTGTTCAGAAATGCTGGCCACAGAAATATTTAGTTACATAAAAAACAGTCACTTTAAAAACTGGCAGTTCTATTTAGTGATATATATGAACAGTTGTTTAATTTTTAAATGAATCTAAGTGATGCACAAATGTGGTTTTGCATTTGTTTCATCAAGAGCAGCCCTCTATTTTGCTGATAAACAAAATATTTTCAAGATGGACAGGAATCAAAAAACAGTATTATAATTTGATAGTGAGAAAATATTTCTTCCAAAAAGAAAATGAATGGGCCAGTAAAATCTCCACTTATTGAACCGTTGGTTGGCTAAACCAGCTTTCAGATTCATAGACCAAAAAAATATCCTTGAGAGAAAGCATGCTAAAAAAAACTTTCATAATTAGATGTGTTCTGATACAAATTCACTAACATTTGTCAATACACTAATAAATTAAAAAACTGTAAACAGGCAACAAAACTATTTAGGGCAATAGAATATCTGTAGAGAACTCAATACATACAGCTTTTAACTTGAAATATTGTGTGGTATCTAGCATATAGTATTTCATATTGCTTACCTTTCTGATGATTGAGAGCAAATGGTTGAAAATTTTTTGCATACTGCAGTGCTTCTCTCTGATTTGCAGTTCCACCCATTAATAAACTAATAAAATATAATCTATGCAGCTTAAACTCTAAGGAACTATTCTGTGTCATAAGCATTTCTCTGTTTGAAACAGCCCACCTAAGAAATAATGGGATAATTAATTTTAAGAAAAGAAAAACAGGAAAATTAGTAATTAGGATAATGGTTTACCTATTTGACATTTGCCTGAGGTCACTAAAACTAAAATATTATTTACTATGTATCTTATATCACCAGTATACCTCCAGCAAGCCACCCAGTAGAATAATACTGCTTTCTACAAATGTAGGTATCTTGGATTTAGACTATAAAATGAAATTTCAAAATTAATGTCCAATATTTTGCAATGCAAGTTGCAATTCAAAAGGACTTCATTGAAACTGTGATGTAACATTTTTTGGTAGCTGCCATCCAGTTAGAGCCTGGTCAGAGTTTCAGAGAAATGTCTTTGTTTTGTAAATAACTACCGGTACTTGCTTACAGTCCTTTGCCAAACATGAAAGGCCTCTAGGAAACCAGATAAGAGATATTTTATTAACAGCATGAAGCTGACATTTTCCTCACTGGGTCATAATGTGCCAAGATGACCTCCACAGGAGCAAAGGAGTTGAACAAATAGCTGCTTTATCTGCAAGGCTGTTAAAATAACTTTTTCACATTAATACTACGCAATAACCAACTATTAGTATCTTGTATAGATAATGTATATTAAGTAAACATTAAGCTTCTACAGTGGACTTCCATAAAACACCCTGTTATTTGGAACAATGCTTAGATGAAGGAGTCCTGCAGGATCGTTCCAATACAGATTTGGAATGCAAATCATATTCAGAGACCTTAATTTCTATTCATCTCTGTTGTCCTAATTTCACTACAACCTTGCTCATCAATTCCAAAACTGTAATTAAAACAAGGATCAGTTCAGTTCAGGTTAAATGGAGGGTGCTGAAGTTATCCTGGATATTTTCCAACAGGAGTCTTGAGGATATCAAAATGAAAGTTTCTTTTCCATGTATATTGAAACCTCTCTCTGGGAAAGTCTGGAGAATATATTAAAAAGAAGTTTGAAGATCAGGGAATTGTTTCATCTTGTCTCTATGGAAGAATTGTACTGGTAATTGAGAAGCAGAATGACTAGTGCAACTCTTTCTCCAAGGCTGAGAGGAACATGAATTCCTCTGCCTATACCAATTATTAATTTCTAAACAACAGTTGCATAATTCTTGCCATTCCAGAGCAGAAGAGTTAAGAAATCCTTGGAATCCTTAGTTAGAAATGAGCTGGAGTTGGAAAAACTGACAGTAGCATAGAACACTATAGGAATACTACTTACAAGGACTCCAAATGTATTTCTAATAATATCAAACAAAGAGAGAAGGAAGCTGAATACCTTTCATGTTTTCCTACACATCTGCTCATGTGTAATTTTCTTGACTCTCTCAGGCACATGAAATGGCAGCTAGACAGAGATGCTAAATAACTACTACATCATAAGGAATGTCAGAATGTTTTCTTGGGAAATAGTTATCTATGAAGTAAAGGCATTTACAGGTAGTCCTCAACTTACAACAGTTCATTTAGTTGTTCAGAAATATAATGGCACTGAAAAAGGTGACTTATGACCGTTTTTCACAGTTATGTCCTTTCTAGCATCCCCATGATTATGTGATCAACATTCAGATTCTTGGCAACGGATTCATATTTATGACCACTGCTGCATTCCAAGATCATGTGATCATCTTTTGTGACCTTCTGACAAGCAAAGTCAATAGGGAAGCCAGATTCACTTAACAACCGGATTACTAACTTATCAACTGCATAAAATGGGGCAAAATGCACTTAACAAATGTCTCACTTAACAACAGAAATTTTGGGTTCAATTGTGGCCGTAAGTCAAGGACTACCTATACTGCCAAAGCAGAGAAAAAATTTGGGGAAAAAAGACAAAAACACGTGTCTTGTCGTGTGTGTGTGTGTGTGTGTGTGTGTGTGTGTGTCCCAACCATACAAAAAGTAATTCGGAATGACACAATTGATAACTTAGGGAACAAGGTGAAAAGTAATAATTTGCAATAAAGAGTGGCCTAGTATCAAGCTTCCATGAGGACCAACATTTTTAGAAATTTAAGAGCAGATGTAACTGCCTTAATAACTTTCTAGAGACCTTCATTTATACAGGTAGGCCTTGGCTAATGTTGGTAATTAAGACCAGAACTTTCATTGCTAAGCAATGAAAAATATATCATGGAATTGCTTGCTCAGTAACCTGGCAATCCTGACACTCCCTGTTGCTGTTGTTAAGCACGGATCATGGGTCATTATGCGAGGATCTCCTCGTGATTTTCCACTGGCTTCCACCAAGCAAAGACAATGGGCAAATACAGAAACCATGTATGGCACTGGGAATAGCAAAAGAGCACAACCTCGAAGGGCATTCTGTTATTTTATCTTTAGTTAGTCAGTTCTCAGTTGCAGGCCTCAGCTTATTATTGCATGAGTGTACTGTACTATTTGGCAGTACTGATTACTTACTCAGAAAATGCAATTTTCTATTGAAAAAAGACAGCTGCTGCTACTTATTAGAATTATCCAAGCTGTCTTTCAGTTGAGGCAGGACAGATGAGACTTTGTACACATTTATTTAACTCTAAATCCCAACATACACAAATTTATTAAAGGAAAGGGTTTCAGTATCTCTTAGATTGTATCTAAAGATTTTCCAAACAGCTGAATAACTCACTCCAATGCAGGTCTCAAAACTCTAACTTTAAGTGCTTCCAATATTCGGTTCAGCTCCACAAATGGTTGCTTTTGACTTTGGTCTATAGAAAGTCCCGACTCCTGAAAAAAAAAGTTATAGCCCATATCTATTAATTAACAGAGTATTTTTCACATTAATATTCTCTATGATTATTAGATAAACAATTTATTTTGCCTCCCCATTCTGGCTACAATTACCTGACAAAGCTCCTCAGCTACATCTAACATTCCTTGCCGGAAAAAGTGTTCAACCATAACTTCGTTCAGAATCCGCTGACTATCCGCCTGCCAACATCCATCTATTCCAACACTACTAATGTCAGAGTCAAAATTCTGTGAAGTAAAAAAGGATAATTAAGTCTAGAAGAAACATTTTTTTCTGATTTTATTCAGATGCTAATATTAGCACTTTTAAACTATTTAATCAATTACTAAACTGCTGCATCTTCTATATTCAAACCATATTTTAAAACTGCAGATAGACTGATAATTCCAAACTCATTTTCCCTATCCCCATAAATAAAATGTTGAAGAACTCCTATATTTACATTTTAATTTATGTAAGGCATTGTGGAAGAAGATGAACACTGCAGTGTAGAGATACTAGTTTTCATCATGGGATACAACTGGACTCACTTCCAAATACCTTCCATTTTCTCTCCTATATAAAAATGCTTTTTGTATCCTTGTACTTTTTTTACTTAACCTTGTAAGAAAATATTAGTGCTTTTTATCTCATAGAATCTGTCTGATCTGATCTTAGAATGAATTTCTACCACTCTTTGACTTAGAAAGATCACAAATGAGATTATATTATTCAGTTGCTGTGCCCCCAACACATTATGGATCCAATAGTTTCAGTGATGACTTGAAGAGTTTCCCAAAACTGTAAATTCATCAAAATAAATCCTTGTTGGCCATAGGCAATGCAATGCAAGCTGGGCTCTTGATGAAATTACTTCCAAAACAGCCCTGTTGACTGATCCCAAAGATGACCTTGATTTACTCAGGAAATCCAGGAGATAAAGTATCAGAATAAACATATAAAGTAACAATGGCAGTAAGAGAGGCAAAACATCATTAGTTATTGTATTAGTTAGTATAGTTATTGTATTTACTGTATTAATAAGTGTGGTTGCACCTTGCTTAGGGTTGCCAATTCCATTGTGAGGGTGAACCAATATGGAGAGCACCAGCCCAGCTACTGCATCCATGTTCAAATATCACACTAAGCCTAATAATCATTACCATAACGAGCATGAATCATAATAGATCTGTGCATAATCTCCCCTCTTCAATTTGCGGTTAAAATTAGTTAAATTTTGTTATATTATGACAGTATTAAATAAAAAAACTAAACTATTTGAAGGATTCAAATAGGGGCAGAGGTTATGTGAGCTGTAGCTGACATGGTAATTTTAATATTGGTTTCAATCACACCCTAAAATATAAAAATTAAATTTTTGGAAGGGAAATGGATATTTACACAATTTTATCAAAAAGAATCTAACCACTCAATCTACTACAGCACAACCAATTCAAGATGTGGAAAGATAACACTGACATACATCAAAAACATTTCAGAAATAATCTACTACAACTACATGGCATCAACCTTGCACACAAACCAACTAAAGCAATCCAGAAAATCTTAAGTAAACCAAAAGACCAGTAGCATCAAAAGAAAAAAAAAAACAGGAATCCTTCATACCATACAGTGTAAGGACTGTAACAGCCACCATGTAAGACAAACAGGTGGAAGACCAGCATCCATGAACATCAACTAGCAGTCAGAAAATATGATGAAAACTTTTTAATTGCATAACACATGGACAGACTTCCACTATAGTTTCAATTGGGAAACTGAGCATCCAAGATCAAGCTAAGTTCAAAAATATTAGAGAATTCCTAGAAGCCTGGCATTCAGACCAATCAGCCATCAACAGGCATATAGAGATAAACAATATCTAGATACCATTCAAAAGGGACAATCAAAAAGCTAAAAGACCTTCTTGCCAGTAGTCAACACCAAAATAAGCAGAATTTAACCCCAAGATTAATACTAAACCAACAATCAAACAATGAAGGAACTATCAAATAAAGACAATCAACAATGAACAAAATTTAACCCAGGAACCACCATGAACATTCCCACCAACACTAACAGGCAAGCCACTTTCATATAAACAGAGAACAAACCCCACTCCCTCTAACACTGATGTCACTTCATCGTGTAATGAAACATCTGCAAGAAAATAATCAAGCTCAGAGAGCATAAAGGGCCTCACAATTCATCCTGAGCTACAAATATCCTATGTTCTTCATCATTGCTTCTTCTATGGAGACACCTGAACCAAATTCATACTACATTTGATTAGTACATGTTCCGATAGCCCAGACTTGGCCTACACCCAGATGCTGCTCATAGACAAAATACCCCTGGTTACAGAACATATACCTAGGTTTTGTGCAGTAGCACAAAAGACCTGTTGAACCCTGATGGGTCAGTATCTTGAAATGCATTTTTGTAAATATAAGTCATTTAGATATTACTTGTGGATATTACTAGCATGATACTTTTATTTGTTGTAATTTTACACATTATCTTTAATATTAGTATTCATATAATTTTATATAGGCTATATTCTGGATCTCATTTATAGATATTAGGTTGTTTTAAAAATATATTAATTCTGTCTTAAATTTTATTTTATTATCTGTACTGGTGTAGGGCTGCAATAAATTAAATTGAATTGAAATTGATGCTTAAAATACTATTAATACCTTGTCAATTGCTTTCCCAACACGAGAAACACTACTGTGGATATCCTTATGATCCGAAGCCAATTTCTGAACTGTGTCCTTTATTCGTTTACAACATTGGGTCATAACAAGTGATATTGTACCTGATATATCTTCATCTGGATCTAAATGGAAGAGAGAAAAATTAAAAATTAATTGCATTATGAGAACAATATCAAAAGCCCATGCTTCATACTTTAATTTCAAAGACCTATACAGTAGAACAATAGATTACAGAATACGAATACAAAGACATATTGCTATAGTTAACATCTGAAACTTACAAATAAAATTATTACAGATAAAAAATCAGGTCAAACCTATAATCTGAGATTAAATGTACTGTATTTAATACATAATAAGCATATTAGCCATTAAAACTACAAATTACAGTATTTGAAAATTCAGTTCTTCAAAAAATAGCCATGTCACAGCTTTCTATGTAAAAACACAACTATGTTGAGACTCTATTCAACATCTTAGTTTTAAGAAAAAAAACAAGCTGGTTTAAGCAGACCTCACTTTTCCTAAATTCACTTCAAATCATTAATCAGAGTTAACAACTAGACTGGGGTGCTGTGGATCAATCCTTCAAATCACTATAATATCATCAACAGAGATATTTTTTTCTAAGAGTTAACCATCTGCAGTTTTGGTTTAGCTTGTCAGTTCAATAACTTTAAATACATAAGGCATCTGTTTTGGCCAGAAAGTATTCAACACTTTACCCCAGTGCTTCATATCCACAAATACACAAGTTGGGCTTTTGTTTTCTCCATACTGTCTCTTTAAATGGACCAGTGGCCTAAGGAAAAAGCCTTCTTACAGCTGTTCCAAATGTATCCTAATCAAGAGATTTATGGAATAGGCCTGGTAATTAGTAACTAGGTGCTCCTGAGCCCAATCCTGCTAGTGAGAAATAGCAAGTAACCCTCTACAGCAGATAGTATAAAGGCCATACACAATCACACCCTTGAAGGACTAATGAAGTCTACTATTTATTAATCAACAATTTTAAGAATGTACAAATGCTGACTCCACTACCACCTACCTCTCTCAAAATGGCCTTTCAAGAACATTTGTGTAGGGATGTTGAAATTGTCAGAAGATATATATATGAATCATATCCTGCCCAATTAATTCTACATCAGTCATATATATTTTTGAGGATTTGTTCCTGCTTTTTTGGGGTGGGGAGAAATGGAAGATACAACTGTATTCTTTTACTATTAAATAGTTCTAATCTAACAAATTTCAGACAGTTCTAACCAATGGAAAAGGCCAACACTGGGAGGGGCAGACTTTTTCCTGCAATGGACTTCAAACAGGAATCTTATATAAAATTAAAGCCAACTATAAAGTATAACTAAAGCAAAACAGGGTTTATCTTTATATGCATGTTCTGAGAATGAACCTGATCAAACCAAATGATGATAAATAAATGAACAGAATTGTTACACTGAAAGCACGGCAGGTCACATGACTAAAAGCAAATTTAAAGAGATGACACATTTATAAAGCTTGAGAAGATGAGGAAATACAATACATACAAGACGACTGGGATACAACAATTAAAACAGCCACAGCAAGACTTGTATAGGGATTTACTATCTTGCCTAATTAGCCCTGAACCTATTTCTTTACAGCACTCCCCGTAAAGAAAATTCTGAAACATTGGTGAGGGTTTCTCTTTTGTCCAAAAGCTTTTTCAAAGAGTACCTCTAATAATGTATAACTCCCCCCCCAAATATCTTATGAATATTTTATATATGGTATAGACACATTCATTAAAAAGCTGGGGTTAGTTACAATGCCCTGTTGAGCACAGGCTGGTGTGCGATTTGTGAAACAGCCGACTTTTTAAAGCAAGCTTCACCGTCTGAATTTTTACCCGGACAGAGAGGAATTCTCAGGAGGAACAGCAACTCAGAACGCTAGTTTTGAGAAGAAAGGGAGCACGTACTTTCGCTCTGGAGGATCTCGCGGCGCAGCCCTGCCACGTACTGGATTAGCTCCTCCAAACTCCGCTCGCATAGCTGCCCGTAGCCCGAGAACTTCTGAAGCACCTTCTCTAGCTCGCGCTCCACCGTCACGCATTGGTCCATTGTCTTTCCCTCCGGTGCCCCCTTGTCCTCCCGCCGACCAAGCAAGACCGTATGGCTCGGCCGGAGGACACTCAACGGAAGACCTCCGCGAAAGAGAACGAAGGAGCAAAACGAAGCAGGTTGGCGAGTTGTTGTTTTTGCAGGCAGCACGGAGGACAGCTGAGGTCCACCACCTAAATACTGGAGATGCGTCACAGGCAGCGCTGTAAACAGCCTGGAGGTCCTTCAAGGGAAACCTTGGAGTTTACGACTAAAAATAGAAAATGATTCGAAAACACCCTTGAAGAGGCTGAGGAGGACCGTTGCGGGACCTTAGAATATTCATTATTTCCCGCTCACCCCTAAGACATCTGCTTATGAGATACATGGAAAACCTTACAAAAATGCTGTTGGTCTGCTACCAGCAAAGTCAAACCAGTTCCAGTACGAGTAAAATGATGGGAGTTTTCCAATAAGGTATTTTTCCCCACCGAAAGCGTTATTTGAATTTTTTATTTTTTAATTTTTTAAAAATTAAGTGAAGGTCTTCTGTCAACTATTTTTTCACGCATGTGTTCCGCGTTTAAGTCAGGCAATAGCTTAGACAGCTAAAACTGATCTTGCTCAAGCAGGAATTGAGAGCGTCCGAAGAGCTTCCAGACTCTTAAAGGAGCTGTTTTACAGGATCTCGGTTTTGACGGGCTATTTGTGAAGGGTTTCATCAAGAAAGGGGGTTTCCCTCCATGGGGCTCTTTAACGGGAAATGGATCCGTTTTCGACATGCCACTAACAAACTCCTTCGAAAACGGAAGCGATTATTTTAGGTCTTTCTCCCCTCCTTTAAGCTTCCGTCGCGAGCTGATTATTACTTCCGGGTTGCACAGCGGGATTGTGTTTGTTTTTCTCCTGAGCTGGGTATGGAATGTTCAATAGTGGATTCGTCAAATTTAGCTATTGTTGACAATTCCCCCACCCTTTTTTTTTTAATCTACTCAATCCATAGCGTGGATTCAGGAAACCTGAGTCAGTTGCTGACTGTCCAAATTGTGATCACGGGGGTGTTGCAATGGTCAGGACTCTTCAGAACAAGTTGTAAATTACTATTTAGTATCATCACCAGTTCAGTTGCCTATCACCTGGCTTTCCTTTCGGGTAATAGGTGACAGTACTTAACAGATTTTATATATCTTGAAGCTGGTCTGCAGCAGTGCGCCATTGAACTAGTTTAAACATAGCTCTAATCAATGAGTTAAAGCCTTTCCCTATTTACAGCTGGTCAGAGCATAATTCTGCCCTGGCAGTGTTTTCTGCTGTGTCTGTAATGTTGTCTTCATCTTGTATTCACTCTCAAGTAAAACTATACAGTGTTCTTAATTGTGTTAAAATGGCAATGTCCTGTTTGTGTCAACTACTGCTAAGCTGTGATGTGGCTTCATTGATTGAGGCTTATCAAAAAGGCAGCCATTGAAATGTGTATGCAATGTGTATCTGGTTGCTGGCTTAGAAAGATGTGAATTATGATTTAATAAATTAATGATTAATGCTATGTTTAAACAAGTTCAATGAGCTTGCAATATAGAATTTGAATACTGGATACATTGGTGGGCTGTTTTGAGACACTATTACACTATAAATTTGTGCTATACAGGATGATTGACTTGCAAGAATATTTCTTTAGATTTCTGGGGAGGAAGAGATGGTATATACATAGTTCTATTGTTTCTTCTTAGGAAATTGATTTTAATGTTAATTAACATTAGCCCCGGTTAGAGCTCGAAATTTAGTAGGTTACCGCTTTCGACTAAACCGACTTTCTAGTAGGGACTGCAGAACCTACTGAGAAGGCCGACTGTTCCATCGGCCCTTTTTGCTCCCAGTTTTCTCTACCACTGCAAAAAGTGGGCGGAAGTTTGTCTCTAGTCTAGCAATCGCCCCGGGCAGATTAAAAGGCAAACGACCAGCTTCAGGGCCTGTGCTAAACGAACGAAGATAAAAAGTATTCCAACTTGACCGACCGCCAGGTTTTTTAGGACGGTAAACAAACCCGTGGGAAGCAACGCCCAGGTTAGTCACGGGGGTGAGCGCCGTAGTTGATCGCCCAGGAAGGAAGAACTGCTTGGGTGGCTTAGATCTCTTCCTTTCCGGCTTTCTGGATCCACATCCCTCCCCTTCCCCCTCCCTTTGCGGCCGTCCGCGGCTGTAGACGTCACTTGTTATGTCTCCTCCGGCTCGGGCTCTGCTCCGCCGCGGGGAGGCGACGACGACGACGACGGGGCACGCGGAAGCCCAGCCAAGTCACCGCCAGCGGTCCCCGCAGAAGTAGGACCGCCGTCTGCCCGTGAAGGGGTAATAAGCGAGGTGCCTCGCCCTGTTCAGTCCAGCTGCCCTTTTCCTCGGCGGTGCTCCCTACCCCCACCGAGGAGTGCCTCTCATCCCACTTTTGGGTCTTCTCTTCCCTTTCGAGCACCCCCTCCCCCCATAATCTAGTTGACATCTCTAACGCAAAATCGCCCTTCTTGCTACCCCCCCTCCAGGATTCCCTTCCCCCTTAGTGCTCATCCTTTTTCATCCCTGAAAAGCTCCAGCCCTTCTACTGGTGCCGCTCCTCAAAGCACCTTTTCATGGTAAAGTTCTATTGCACCACCACTACCTAGTTGTATTTCTGCCTTATCATCAGCTGGTCTGAAAGGAGAGGTGACTCCCTGGCTGCCTTAAGCCAGTGCCAGTGTTTCCTCCGAGGTGCCTCCAGGTCTTCTATTCACTATCCATCCAACCGGTTCGGATTGTGTTCCAAAGGGGGAGAAAAAGGGAAAGATCCTGACATTAGGGACAAGACCCAAAGTGTTCAGAATGCCTAACTCCCTTTGCTTCCTCCATCAGGACTTTCCTCTTTTTCTCTCTCTTGTAGGACTGAGGGACTCTCTTCTGAGAGTCGAAAATCCACACAAGAAAGATGTGGCTGAAACTGTTTTTCTTGCTTCTTTATTTTTTGGTCTTGTTTATTCTGGCCAGGTTTTTTGAGGCCATTGTGTGGTATGAAACTGGCTTCTTTGCCACCCAGTTGGTTGACCCAGTGGCACTGAGCTTTAAAAAGCTGAAGACCATTTTGGAATGCAGGGGACTTGGGTACTCAGGGCTTCTGGAAAAGAAAGATGTCAGAGAGCTGGTTGAAAAATCAGGTAAGCACAGTATCTTCATGAAGGCTTATTTTTCAATATTGCTGTCTCTCCTCCCCCTCCCAATTTTTTTTATTTAATAAATATATTTGCAGTCATTTTTATGATGTGACAAGTGCCTTAAGTGAATAAAAGATTAAATAAAATTAGTAATGACCGCAGGCTTGAAATGCATTGTCACTCAACAGGAATTATTTAAGTGTATCTCTGAGTGCAAGGAAGCAACAGGATGGGAAAACATACTGCACAACAGTAAAAAGGACAGAAATTCTGTCTGAATGTAGGTGAAAATACTCACGAAATACTGCTATGATCCCTTGAAAATAAATGCTCAAGTTCTCATTGCAAGCAAACTGTTCATATTTAAGTCCATTAAATTCAATGATATTCAGAAAATGTGTTTAAATATACTACTAAGTTTTGCTGTTAATTAAAAAGCTTTTATCAAAAAAAAAAACCTATTCTAATGTACGGGTAGGCCTCAACTTACAACAGTTCATTTTGTGACTATTCAAAGTTACAGTGGCACTGAAAAAAATTGACTTACGATATTTGCAGCATCCCCACGATCATGTTATCAAAATTAAGTTGCTTGGCAACTGGTTCATATTTATGATGGTCGCAGTGTCCCAGGGTCGTGTCATCCCACTCTGCAGTCTTCTGACAAGCAAAGTCAATGGAGAAATAAGATTCACGTAACAACCAGGTTACTAACATCAGTTGCATTGATTCACTCAACAACTGAGGCAAGAAAGGTCATAAAATGGGGTAAAACTCACTTAACAAATTTTGGGCTCAATTGTGGCTGTAAGTTAAGGACTATCTGTAATTAATAAAATACAAATCTTTAAAAAGTGTACATTAGTAAGCTTGAATACTTTTGAGCAGTGAGAAATGTGTTGAAGATGTACAGGTAGTCCTTGACTTAACAATTTTTTTAGTGACCATTCAAAATTACAGTGGCACTGAAAAAAGTGACTTAATGACCATTGCAGCATCCCCATGATCACATGATCAAAATTCAGACACTTGGCAACTGACTCATATTTATGATGTATGCAGTGTCCCAGGGTTATGTGATCATCTTTTGCAACCTTATGCCAAGCAAAATCATTGGGGAAGCCAAATTCACTTAACAACCATGTAACTAACATAACAACTGCAATTATTCATTTAATATCTCTGGGGAAAACTGTCATAAATTCACTTAGCAATAGAAATTTTGGACAATTGTCATAAATCAAGGACTGTCTGTAATCACTTTAAAGCAAATACCTTCTCCTTGCAAGCATACTTTCATGCTTCAAGTTTGTTAGTGCAGCTGTCGATATAATAGGATAAATTAGTCAATACATTGTGGGTAACATAGCCTTATGCATCATTTCAATAGACCAGGAAAACTATGAGATATTTTCACAGAAGTTACATATATCTCTCTTTGAGTTGCATAGACTACTGTTTTGAGTGCCTGGTATTTAGTTCTTTATTCAACAATATTAGAACCTTCCTGCCTTATAATAAAGGCTTTTCATGTCCCACCAACAGCAGCAGTTCTTACTAACTTACAAAGTAATTGCATTGATTTTATACCCAGTCTACTTTGGAGGCAGCCAAATTTGTATTTAGTTGTTCTAGATCAGGCATGTCAAACTGCCGGCCCGTGGGCCAGATGCATCATACTGAACCATGCCCACCCCATTGCTGGCACTGGGGAAAAAGTCGTATACGTCACGCAACATCATGTGACATCACAAGTTTGACATGCCTGTTCTAGATCTAAAACAGTGTTTTTCTTCTCCTCACAAATTTTGCTGTACAAATTGTGTACAACACCTCATTCATGATGCTGAAGATGATACAGTTGGGAATAGGATCTACCCAGCTCACACTGGCTACTTAGGCTGTAAAGGTACACCTGATCATTTCATGTCCATTTTGATGTCAGCTGCTGGAGAGATACACAAAAAGTCATTTTTTTCTGTGAATAAGCAGAAGCAGAGTAAAGTTTGATGGATGGCCACTTAGCCATCTGCCGCTAAGCTATCTCCTCCCCAGTAAAGAACATGACTAGTGAATATTTTTCTTGTGGGTTCCTGATGTTTGATAGCAGGGTAAATGAATCCTTCAGGGAAATCCTTTAATTGCTTTCTTTAACTTGTTCACATTAAAACTATGAGGACAGTACCACTTTCTAGCTAAAAATAAGATTAGGATTTATTTCCTCAGAACTAGGAGAGAATAATTTACAAGAACACAATTATGAGGAACAGCCACTGGTAGCATCTAGCTCAGATTGAGCAACTATTTATATCTCGGGAGACCATATTTTTATTACTGTACATTTTGGCATGTAATCAAGAGCCACAATGATTGACAGTGATGAAGTAATAACATACCGAGGGAAGAGATTTCTGTCAGATTCTTACTTGAAAATATGCATGGTTGGACTTTTGCCCTCTTAATACATGTATTCTATCGCTTTACTGAGATATGCTTTCAATCCATGTTTTATATTTTAATTCTGATTATATCTATTATATCCTATACTTCTAAAAAGCTTATTCACAAATATGTCAACACTACATAGCCAATTCTTTATGTAAACATATATCTTATAGAATGGTATTCGGCTTAATGGTAACACATGTTTAGGGAATTTTATGCATGGAATATTTTTATTTATTATATACATATCCTGCTTTTCAGCTATGATTAGAGTTCAAGTTAGATACATAATATTAAGGAAGGAAAAGACTTACAATCAACCTTCTTATTCTCAAATGTATTTTACAAGGCTATGATCTTATGGGCTAAAACCACAGAAATAAAAGGACATTTTGAGTAATGGTACATGGATAGTATAGTGGAAGTCTAAAGAGAAACATTTGAAAATGTGATAATGTACCACTGATCACAAATCAGAGCCCATTTTCCTGTCAATTGAGTGTCAATATCTCCAGCTAGACTATAGTGAAGTTCATTTTATAGGCTTACATCCAATCCAATTCATATCACATATCAGCTCATTCTGTCCAGTTTTTCACCTAAATCTTCTAAAAGAAGGAGTTGAATCTAGGTTTTCTGTAAGTATAATACATCTGATAATTATGTATACATGAAAATAAAATTGGCTTAAATTGCACACCCATCCACTCTTAACATATTCCTGCGCAGCACAAAATCCTCACTATCCAATTTAAAAGTCTAGATATCATTGACCTTTGATGGGTGTTATGAAAACACAAAACCAATTTGGCACAGATAGTGACTCCTTTCTAGGAAAATAGCATTCTGGGACTCAGGACCCAAATCAGCAGGAAAATTTGCACAGACTGCAGACTAAAGATTGTGTTATTATATTGTGTCTATTCGGTTATTTCAAGAGTCAGTGATCTGATACATACCTTCAAATTGAAGAGCCTTTGGAAAGTGAAATAAAGTCCTAATAGATCGTAGCATATCATATATTTGCTGTACAAAGTCCCTCCTTCGTTAATCTAGATTTTTGTGATATACAATTAGATCATCCCGGATTAATTCTAGGTGGAAGTTGACTTCGTATTTAGTGGCTTCTAATTTCAAAGCAATGCTCAAGGGTTCCTATTAAGACTGTAGTTATGCTTCTTTGAATGAGGAATTAAGAAAAAGTTATTTTTCAATATAGCAGAAATTTTTTTTTTGCATTTCTTCCATAGAAAAGGTCTGTTCCTGGTCTTCCATAGTGATGAGTTGAATTGAAAACTTTTACAGTTTTTTCCCCCCAGTAAATAAATAACAGAGCTAAAACTCTCACAGCTGGTGTTCAAGGTCACATGAGTCTTATCTTATTTTCTGAACTGTCAGCCAAGTCTCTCTTCTTTAAGAATAATAAATTGCAATTTCAGGTTTAGCCACAAGATGTCACTCCAGAGTTTAAGGAATTCCTTTAAATCTCAGTTATTTCAATCCTTTCTGGGGGGGTTTCTTCTATTTTAAGAGGAAAAACCCAGACTTTCAAATAAAAATAGAAAGTAAAAAGTAGATAATCAAAAATATTTTAATTCACAAGCTTTAGGAAATAAAGTTCCAATTGGGATCCAATTAACGTTTACAAAAAAGCTCCCCTTTATATTCAATAGCCGCTGTTTCTAGAGGGAGGGCTAAAATCCCCCTTCCCTCTCCACAGGGGGGAAAGTACTTTAGCAGCTTGAATATGTACAAAAAAGCAATTAGGATTTAAGAGAGGTAGATCTCACCTAGTCCTTTCCATGTTGCTTTGAAGTTGCCAGATGGTGAGTGTGGCTTCGGCTGTCTGCAGCCTAGGGACGAGCCATATTTTTATGGCCGGTCCTTTCATCTGCCAATTTGGAGAGATTGCCAGATCCAACGGGACAGTTGCTGCTCTCCCGCGATCCAGCGAGAGCCCCTCCTTGCTGGTCACCTCTTCGGAGCGACTTTTGGCCTTTTCGGCCCCCAGTGATCTGAAACTGAACAGGGGAGAGAGAGAGAGAGTTTCCCAGCCGTCCATGGCGGCTGCATGGCAAACCAGAAGTCCTGAAATAGATTTCCTTATATACAAATAAGGTTAGTAAATGGCTTACGTTCAGTTAACAGTAAGATTGACCTTTAAACAAATAAATGGTTCAAGGAAGATTTGAATAATTCTATACATGTAAAGCTAGGAATGATGATACCACTCTAATGGCAGAAAGTGAAAAAGAACTAAAGAGCCTCTTGTTGGAAGTGAAGAAGGAGAGTGCAAAAGTTGGGTTGAAACTAAACATTAAGAAAACCAAGATCATGGCATCCAGCCCTCTCAATTCCTGGCAAATAGATGGGGAAGAAATGGAGGTAGTGACAGATTTCGTTTTCCTGGGCTGGAAGATCACCGCAGACGGGGACTGCAGCCAAGAAATTAAAAGACACTTGCTTCTGGGGAGGAAAGCCATGGCAAATCTAGACAGCACACTAAAAAGCAGAGACATCACCTTGCCAACAAAAGTGCGTACAGTCAAGGCTATGGTCTTCCCAGTTGCAATGTATGGCTGTGAAAGTTGGACCATAAGAAAGTCTGAGCGCTAAACAATTGAGGCCTTTGAACTATGGTGCTGGAGAATACTCCTGCGAGTCCCTTGGACTGCAAGGCAATCAAACCGGTCAGTCCTAGAGGAGATGAACCCTGACTGCTCTTTAGAAGGCCAGATCCTGAAGTTGAAACTCAAATACTTTGGCCACCTTATGAGAAGGAAGGACTCACTGGAGAAGAGCCTAATGCTGGGAAAGGTTGAGGGCAAGAGGAGAAGGGGACGACAGAGAATGAGGTGGCTGGATGGAGTCACTGAAGCAGTAGGCGTGAGCCTAAATGAACTCCAGAAAATGATAGAGGACAGGAAGGCCTGGAGGAAAGTTGTCCATGGGGTCGCGATAGGTCAGACATGACTTCGCAACTAACAACAACAACAAAAGCTAGGAATGGATTGTTTCCCCAGTGTTAATCATTGTGTTTCCTATGACTAATAGCCTTTATATTTAGTTATTATTGATTGTACCCAGATTCATCTGGAATCAGATGGCCTTAGAAATATGATTTATGAATGAATAAATAAAAATAATGAAATAGGCCAGGTCAGATATTTCAACCAAGGTTTTTTATTGTATTTCACAAAGCGTATAACCTTTTCTAAATGATGTATAAAAATTGAAAGGTAAGATATCTTGCAGATATTCTCTCAATATAAAAAGCGTAACTTAATTTAGATCCTAGTTTAATAATTTTATGTACAGGGAGTGCAGAATTATTAGGAAAATGAGTATTTTGACCACATCATCCTCTTTATGCATGTTGTCTTATTCCAAGCTGTATAGGCTCGAAAGCCTACTACCAATTAAGCATATTAGGTGATGTGCATCTCTGTAATGAGAAGGGGTGTGGTCTAATGACATCAACACCCTGTATCAGGTGTGCATAATTATTAGGCAACTTCCTTTCCTTTGGCAAAATGGGTCAAAAGAAGGACTTGACAGGCTCAGAAAAGTCAAAAATAGTGAGATATCTTGCAGAGGGATGCAGCACTCTTAAAATTGCAAAGCTTCTGAAGCGTGATCATCGAACAATCAAGCGTTTCATTCAAAATAGTCAACAGGGTCGCAAGAAGCGTGTGGAGAAACCAAGGCGCAAAATAACTGCCCATGAACTGAGAAAAGTCAAGCGTGCAGCTGCCAAGATGCCACTTGCCACCAGTTTGGCCATATTTCAGAGCTGCAACATCACTGGAGTGCCCAAAAGCACAAGGTGTGCAATACTCAGAGACATGGCCAAGGTAAGAAAGGCTGAAAGACGACCACCACTGAACAAGACACACAAGCTGAAACGTCAAGACTGGGCCAAGAAATATCTCAAGACTGATTTTTCTAAGGTTTTATGGACTGATGAAATGAGAGTGAGTCTTGATGGGCCAGATGGATGGGCCCGTGGCTGGATTGGTAAAGGGCAGAGAGCTCCAGTCCGACTCAGACGCCAGCAAGGTGGAGGTGGAGTACTGGTTTGGGCTGGTATCATCAAAGATGAGCTTGTGGGGCCTTTTCGGGTTGAGGATGGAGTCAAGCTCAACTCCCAGTCCTACTGCCAGTTTCTGGAAGACACCTTCTTCAAGCAGTGGTACAGGAAGAAGTCTGCATCCTTCAAGAAAAACATGATTTTCATGCAGGACAATGCTCCATCACACGCGTCCAAGTACTCCACAGCGTGGCTGGCAAGAAAGGGTATAAAAGAAGAAAATCTAATGACATGGCCTCCTTGTTCACCTGATCTGAACCCCATTGAGAACCTGTGGTCCATCATCAAATGTGAGATTTACAAGGAGGGAAAACAGTACACCTCTCTGAACAGTGTCTGGGAGGCTGTGGTTGCTGCTGCACGCAATGTTGATGGTGAACAGATCAAAACACTGACAGAATCCATGGATGGCAGGCTTTTGAGTGTCCTTGCAAAGAAAGGTGGCTATATTGGTCACTGATTTGTTTTTGTTATGTTTTTGAATGTCAGAAATGTATATTTGTGAATGTTGAGATGTTATATTGGTTTCACTGGTAAAAATAAATAATTGAAATGGGTATATATTTGTTTTTTGTTAAGTTGCCTAATAATTATGCACAGTAATAGTCACCTGCACACACAGATATCCCCCTAAAATAGCTATAACTAAAAACAAACTAAAAACTACTTCCAAAAATATTCAGCTTTGATATTAATGAGTTTTTTGGGTTCATTGAGAACATGGTTGTTGTTCAATAATAAAATTAATCCTCAAAAATACAACTTGCCTAATAATTCTGCACTCCCTGTAGTCTGAACTTCGCCATGTTGCAAAAATAAAAGTGAACCATATGTTGCAATAAGACAATTTATCAAATTTTATACATATTTCTGCTACTGCCATTCATAGTCCAGTATTATCTACTCTTAAAAATAGCATAGAATAGCTGGAATAGATAGAGCTGTATGGAATAATTTTCTATGGTATACTTAGTTCTGTCTTTCATATATACCGGTATTATGCAATGAAATTTATAGCCATATATAATAATAGTGAATTCAAATATCTGTGAGCACCGTCTACAACAGAAAGCTTTTGCTAGGCTTTGGAATATCAATGCATATAAGTAGAAAAATGTATTTTTAAAAGCACTGAAATAGATGTCACATACATATTGAACCCTCTAGTAAGGAGGGGTGAAAAGCCATCAGGGAAGAGGAATTAAAGGAAATATCCTAAACTGGAGAATTGGAGAATTCCCTATTGCATAATATTGTAACTCTTAATTACAGTACCCTATTTCTGTTAAGACTATGGGTATGATTGTTGAGTATATACCCAGATAAGGAATTTATCAGAAGAACAAAAGTGCACAAAATATTGGACAAAAATCACTAGAAAATCCCAATACAATCCAATGGACACTAGGTATTATCAGAGCTGTGGAATGCTGACTGGCTGTGAGAGGCAGGAGGAATGGCACAGAGTGGATTTAATCTGGAACACTTCTTTTGTTCACACAGTAACTTTTGAATTCCAGTGTCCTTTGTTACTATTTACTATTATAAAGAATGTTATAAGGCCTTAAATTGTAGAAAATACAAGTATGTTGCTCAACCTTTTAATTACACAGAAGGAAAATAAAAGTCTTCTCTGACACCTGAATAGCCTTAAATATTGTGATTTCCTTTGAATATTTTTGAGATACGAATGGTGAGCTGCTGATGTAATTATTACAGGTAACACATTTAATATAATTATTGCCTTTGTGGATAATTTACCTAATATTATATATCTATTTAGATTATTGAATAATTCCTCATTTATATTTAAATGAGCCTCATTTATATTTAAATGAGGAAGGAAAGTATGTTTGTAAACTCATGTTCATGAAATAATATATAGTGTTAAAGCTCAGTTTACAGTTTCCTTGCTCTACAGCAATTTCATTACTGTCAAGAAATTCCATGTAGATTGTTTTATTTCCTCCCTTCCATCAACATAAAGTACAAGCTAATGTAGGATTTTTCACATGGTGAAACAGGAATGCTGGAACAGATATTAGGGGATGGTTCAATAATGTAGAATGTTAAAATTCTTGGGCTTGTTTAACAGTTTTATTACTTTGCACACACACTGAAAGGATATAGATTACGGTACTTCTAGATGAGAGCTTTATTATAAAATTACCATGCCTTATTTAATTTTAAATTTCTCTGAATAATTAAAAAGGTCAAGATATGTAATTCACAACCTGTTCCCACCACCACTGTATCATCATCTAAAGCTTTTGCAGGCCATCAAGCAAGCAAAAACCTTTAATATAGCCTGTCTAATAGGAATTTAATGTGTATTTAAAAGTTATTTAAATTAGTAGAAATTGCATTTGTAATCTGCACACTCATAGATGCATTGTACTCATCACAATACATTTATCTGTTGTAGGCCTCCCAGTAGAGATGATAATATTACATTACTTGTGCTGCCAAGCCATGGACCATCTGCAGTACTCTCATGGATCACCAGTAGTCCATAGACTACAAACTGGGAACCATTTCTCCAGATGCTGTCCTCTATTTATAAACTTCTTGTCCAGAGAAAGATGGAATAGCTACATAATGCATTATGATAGATGAAATTAGAAGCCCTCTATCTGGAATTACTCATAGGCTCAAGTGATTATGTAACTGACATGTTCACTATATATTTGTTCATTTAACAAATAGTGGAATGACAAGGCATGACAATCTTCTTAATGAGCAAGGAGCTGCTGTGAGGCTTTTTCTTACCTTTTCTTACTTGAAACTTAATATTTTTATTCACATGTTCTTTGCCTAATGCAAATATTTTCTGTCATTTAACTTAATTTTATACTGTAGTAGAGATGGATGGGATTAAGGCCAAGAGAAGGTGGCTTAAAGCTACCAATTAGGTTCATGTCTAGATTGATATTTGAATGTAGAACTCATATATTTTGCTATCATGCTATGTTACCCCCTAAGATTTGGGATTATTTCATGGAAAACAAAATAAAGGTTTATTTATTTATTTACATACTGCCAAATCTAAACAACTTGAAACAATTTACAATGAAACAGAATCAAGACTCATAATACAATAAAACTTTTTTAAAATGTAATACTGTAAAAATATAGGCAGCAACTATATGGACTGGTGGCATAGTCTTTGGGAAAAGACTCTTGAACAGTGTGGTTCACCACAAAAATCTCTGCCTCCAGACCATGACCCATTTCATCTGCAGTATGTGGGGAATCTAAAGGGATTGCTCAGCAAGGAAAAGTGCAAAGAAAAGGACACAGGATAGGAAGAACTAACCCATATATTATTAAAGGTAGTATTCCTAAGAATTGGCCTCTGATTCTGTGAAGGGCTAAACATTGATTATTTTTTTCTGGAACATTGATTTTAGCCTTACTGCCCATAAAGGTTTGGATTTTTTTTTACTAAAATTCTAGTTTACAGAATAATATAAATTATTGTTGATGTTTGAAGTAATTATCATCTTGGTAACATAAAAAGAGATAGCAAATTATAAAATGAAAAGGTACTAATCTCATTCACTAGAATTTCCTTATTGTAGCAAGATGTGAATAAGAGTATCCCTTGACCTAATTGACCAGTGGAGACGCACAATCTTCTTGAGCCAAGTTTTTTCAGCTGCATATGGGATAGAGTACAAAGTTCTGACCCCTGAGAGGAGGAGAGGGAAAGTTTATATTGTGATCTTGTTTACAAGGAAAAAGATAACATCCCTTAGCAACAGACCCACCTAAACACTTACTCATAGCAAACTTGTATTTTTAATCTTTCGTTTATTTTGTCTGCAAGCTTGATGCTGAGCCAGTACTACAGAGGGAGCCGGTACTCCTTCCCTCTCCCTTCAGAGGAAGCCAGTACTCCCTCTTTTCCAGTACTTGGGAACTCCCTGGGTTTGTAGTTTCAGCACTTAGTAAGTTACTTGAATTTTTTTAGCTTCAAACATTTGGCTAAACATTGAAGCATCTTTGAAGCCATTTTGTCAGGCCAAGTTGTTTCATGATTTATTTTCTCCTTTAGGTGTTTCTCACAAACCCATAACTTGCTCAATCCCTCCCTTCCTGGAATGTCCATCCTTTCTACCTTAGTTTCAAGGTATCTAGGTGTAATTGCTTCAGGAGAAAGGTTCTTTCTGGAATAGATAGATAAGTTGAGACCACCTGTTGTTAAATATGGGTATGCTCCCATCATCTGCAATCTGAATGAATAAAACAGAACTGTCCCTTTCCTAGGATGAAATTTTTCAGTAAAATGACTCAAATTTCATGTCTAAACCAGATTGACTAACAAAGAGGTTTTGAAATACACTGTGTTAATACAAACCCATATGGATAGTTATATAAATTTACTAAATAAATACATTCAATCTACCCAAATTGGGAGGAAAGACATCCGTAAGTCCCTCTCCCAACCTGAATCTCACTGCCCTGCCTTACAGTAATGGCCAAAATTGTGGAAACCTTTTGGGAAAAGTGTACATTCATTCATTCATTCATTCATTTATTTGGTTTATATACCGCCCTATTCCCAAAGGACTCAGGGCGGTTTACAAGGCAAAAATTAAAAACAATCCAATATAAAATTAAAATAAATTAAATTAAGTCTAGCCGCAAAAATTAAATCACAATTTAAAAACATTAAACCCCTCAGTCCAGACCAGATAGCTCAAAGAGCCAGGTTTTTAGGTCCCGGCGAAATGAACGAAGGTCGGGGGCAGTCCAGAGTTCTGTTGGCAGTTGATTCCATAGGGCAGGCGCGCCCACAGAGAACACCTTCCCCCTGTGGATCGCCCGTCGGCAATCCTTGACTGGCGGTACCCTGAGGAGGCGCTCCCTGTGGCAGCGCACAGGACGATGGGAAATTGACGTTTGAAATTTGAGGTTTGATGGTTAATAACACCATCTTTTTTGGAGTAGTACAATAAAATTATATATCAATGGAAAGATAATTTAATCAAGAATGTAATGCAACACCATTTGTTCAATTATCTGTATTCTATGAAAAGTTATAGCCAAATAACCAGAAAAAGGAAGCACAACTTGCTTGATATCAGGTAGCTTTCCTTCATCTGATTGTAGCCAGTGAGCATGAGTGTGTAGAGGGCCAATCAGGTGTCATTCTGTTTTGGCAATGAGCCAATCAGGCCAGTAGGATTCAGTTATTGATGTCATGTATTGAAGCTGAGAGGAGGACATTTGTCAGTGTGTTATGTGATCAAGTTGGTTGGGTTTTTTTGTGTTCTTTAGTGAGCTTGTAAAACATAATAAAAATAAAATAATGGTGCAAAGAGTTGACTGGTCACCCAGAAAGCGATGTAAAATAGTATTATTAAGTGAACAAAGCTACAGTTCTAAAGAAATTAGAAGAAAAAATTGGTGGAAACTTAACCAAAGGTGGCATTTCTAAGTTTTTGAAGAGGTATGAGACTCACTATAAAAGCACACTGGTAAAAGCAGGAAAAGGTGCACAACAGCAAGTGATGATAGAAGAATTAAGAGACTGTGCCTACGTGACAAAATAAAATAATCTGGGTGTATACAAGATGAAATGGTGCAGTACAATGTGAAGTGGAGTGCAAGGACTGTTCTGTGCAGACTGCGGGAATTTGGCCTAAAATCTAGAATTCCATGAAAAAAGCCACCTTTATCTCTCAAACAAAGGTTGAAAATACTAAACTGGGCTAAACCAGGCTCAAGGTTGACTCAGCCTTCCATCCTTCCGAGGTAGGTAAAATGAGGACCCAGATTGTTGGGGGCAATTAAGCTGACTCTGTAAAAATGCCGCTTGGGGGGGGGAAGCCCTAATAAGCAGGCATATACATAGAATGAAGGCTACTGCTAAGCTTGTAAGCCGCCCTGAGTCTTCGGAGAAGGGCGGGATATAAATGGAATTAAAATAAATAAATAAAAATAAAATAAAACCCATGTTACCTGGACAGAGGAACAATGGGACAGTGTTATTTGGAGTGATGAGACCAAGATCTCCCAATTTGGTAGTAATGGCATAAAATACGCAAGGAGAAGAATCAGAGAAGATTTGCATCCTGATTGCATTACATGTACCATGAAACACCCAGTCAGTGTTATGATCTGGGGTTGCATGACATCAAAAGGTGTGGGCAGAATTCGTGTGATTAATGGGAATATAAATGGCCAAAAATACATTAATGAAATACTTGAGCCCAAAATGAAGCCTTCTGCAGATGATCTTTTCCAAGACAATGAAGCATTTATATTTCAACAGGATTCAGTTCCGTGTCATGTTGCTGCTGTGTGCAAAAAGTGGTCTCAAGATAATCATCTTCCACTGCTGGATTGGCCTGGGAATAGCCCAGACTTTAACCCAATTGAAAATATATGGAGTTGATTAAAGAAGCCTGTTAGTCCAGCAATAAAACCCAGTTAATAGAAGCAATCATTCAATCTTGGTTTCACATTATAACAGCTGCAGAACTAAAGGACTTGGTTCCCTCCATGGGAAGACGTAAGGCCGTAATTCATGCTAAAGGTTACCCATCTAAGTATTAACTTTTTGTATATCTCATTTTTTCTATGGTGATAATTTTTGTATATCTCGTTTTTTCTACGTGTTTTACTTTTCTTCTTTATAACTGCTATTCTAATAACAAATCCTTCATAAAAGTTATTGCATTACATTCTTGATTAAATTATCTTTTCATTGATATATACTTTAATGGTACTCCAAAAAAAAGGTGGTGTTATTAGCCATCAAACTTCAAATGCACACTTTTCCCAAAAGGTTTCCACAATTTTGGCCACTACTGTATGTTGGAAGACATTTTATAGAGTAATAAAATTATTAAGAGTCATCGACTATCTGCAGATCTTTAGATCCACTATAATTACCAAATAAGATGTATACAAATATATGCGTACAGCTTTTCCCAGCTCTTTTAAAATATAATAATCTTGATTTATTTTTTGTGACATTGTCCTTTTGACTAATATAACCTTTAGAGTTATTGTACTGATGTTTCTTTTTGTTTCATTTTTCAGGAGACCTTATGGAAGGTGAACTTTATTCTGCTCTCAAGGAAGAGGAAGCCTCTGAATCTGTTTCCAGTACAAACTTCAGTGGTGAAATGCACTTTTATGAGTTAGTAGAAGACACAAAAGATGGTATCTGGCTTGTACAGGTAATACATGTGTTCATTTTGAGTAAATTTGTAGTACTCTGAAAATGGTGGATTATATCTCAATGTTTTGTAAACTGATATTGATCCTAAGTATTGAGATAATGTTTCCCATTATTCCATTTTCATAGGGTGCAAATTTAACTCAAATCATTTTTGTAACGATGTTAGTTTGCACAAATATTGACAGCATTAAAAACATTCAAGTTGTGAGGAATGTGAACACAATTGAAGATTCCACAGTGCTACTTAATAATTCTTGACTGTTGAAAAAAAATAAAGCAGTGGCAAGCCAGAAAAGCCCAATCCTGTTGGCTAGACTAGGAAGTTGTAAAAAAAATTCTATAAGAATGAGAAATCAGTTATAAATTATTGCCAATGAAACAATATTGACATTTCATTTAATCACTAGGACTTGAGCTTGATTTTAAAAGAGGGATTAATAGAAAAATCTAAGTATGGAGAAATAGAAAGTATTGCAACAGCCTAGGTTCTGTTCAGAAGAAAAATCAAGTTTTAAACTTCCTTAGAAAAAAACATACTCTACTGCAAGCAGCACAGGGGTGTTATTCATAAAAGATTCCAGTGATAATTACTGCTCTTCCATTCATCCTCCCCTGTGCTGACACCCAGATTATTTTGCATAAATAAACAAGAAAGAAATATTTTCCAAAATATTTGAATTGGGATCTATAGTTTTTAACATTAACTTGAGCAATAGGGCAGAAAAGGCATGTATCATCAATAGTGGGTCTACATTTGGTGGGTCCTAAGAGATGTGCTTTCTCTACTATGGTGCCCACCTTATGGAACATTCCTTTCCCCCAAATTAGATTAGCTCTATTCCTTTTGACATTCCAGAAGCCCTTCAACACCTTCATCAGGTGATAGAGTCGGTCTGAGACAGTGCCACCATATCCAAAACTAAAGAAAGTACATTTCCAGATCCAGGTGGCCCCAAAACCATTCCATCTTGCCAGAGTTGAGATGAAATCTGATGTCACCCATCAAAATTCAAAAATAGATAACATGTTCTAATACTGCTAATTATAATGATAATTCTTCATAACTGACAATCAGTTTTCGTATAAAAGAAAACATTTATTTATTTATTTATTTATTTATTTATTTATTTATTTATTTATTTATTTATTTATTTATATTTATATACCACCCTATTCCCTGAGGACTCAGGGCGGTTTACAGGGAATTAAAAATCCAAAATACAAAAATTAAGAACCAAATTAAAAAATATTAAATTGACCCTGTACTCAATTAAAAAGAACCCCAAATTAAAAATTTCTCCTCAGTCTGGGCCCGAGAGCTCGAAGAGCCAGATCTTCAGGCCCCGGTGGAATGATCGGAGGTCGGGGGCAGTTCTCGGCTCCACCGGCAGCTGGTTCCAGAGGGCAGGCGCTCCCACCGAGAAGGCCCTATCCCTGGGTGTCACCCGCCGGCAATCTCTTACCGGCGGGACCCTGAGCAGACCCTCCCTGTGGGAGCGCACTGGGCGAAGGGCGTTTGATGCCGGCAGCAGGTGTTCCCTCAGATATCCCGGACCCAGGCCATGTAGGGCTTTATAGGTGATAACCAGCACCTTGAATTTCACCCGGAGGGCAACCGGAAGCCAATGCAGCTCACGGAGTAGAGGTGTTACATGGGAGTATCGGGAAACCCCCATTACAACTCGCGCGGCCGCATTCTGCACCAGTTGAAGCCTCCGAGTGGTCTTCAAGGGCAGCCCCATGTAGAGAGCGTTACAGTAGTCCAAACGGGAGGTCACAAGCGCATGAGTAGCTGTGCGTAGGGCGTCTCGGTCCAGATAGGGACGCAACTGGCGCACCAGGCGAACCTGAGCAAAAGCCCCCCTGGTCACGGCTCCTATATGGTCTTCGAAATTGAGCCGTGAATCCAGGAGGACGCCCAAGTTGCGAGCCCTATCGACGGGGGGTAACACCTCATCCCCCATCATTAAGGATGGAATAACTTGGTTAACCCGAGATGCCGATATGCACAGCCACTCAGTCTAGGCGGGATTGAGACGAAGCCTGTTTCTCCCCATCCAGACCTGAACCGCCTCCAGGCACCGGGACATCACGGAGAGGGCATCACTGGGTTGGTTCGGGGTGGAAAGAAAAAGTTGGGTATCACCAGCGTACTGATGATACCCCACCCCAAAACCACGAATGATCTCGCCCAGCGGCTTCATATAGATGTTGAACAGGAGAGGCGAGAGAACCGACCCCTGAGGAACTCCACAAATGAGAGACCTCGGGACGGATCTCTGCCCTCCTGTCAACACCGACTGCGAGCGGCCCTGGAGGTAGGAGGAGAACCACCGTAGAACGGTGCCTCCCACTCCCAACCCCCTGAGACGCCGCAGTAGGATACCATGGTCGATGGTATCGAACGCCGCTGAGAGATCTAATAGGACCAGGACAGAGGAGCAACCCCTGTCCCTAGCCCTCCAGAGATCATTCACCAGTGCGACCAATGCCGTCTCCGTGCTGTGTCCGGGCCTGAAGCATGATTTGCCTTTAACTTGAAAATACTGTAGTGTACTTTTGTTTGTTCTTTAACTAAGTTATATGTATTAAGATTGTACAAGCATGTGAAAAATGAATTTAATAAGATCAATTAACATCTCTTCAAAGGACTAAAACTGATTGTCCTTTGCAAGATTTAAGTAATTGCTTTAAAAGCAGAATCTAGCTGTTTTTACATGTATGAAAATGCACCCATATAACTAGTTTTGTCTGATCATTCATACAAACTATACGATAGTGATATTTATGGGTAGTTACATTTTAAAATAATATTGACATGAAAAGTAATTTAATACTTTATAAATAGAATTTTAAAGGACCTATAGGATTCATAGCAGGTTTAGTCTAGGACAAAAAAGTCTTGACCAGTGGAATTTGCTGCCAGCAGATGGTACAGATAGTCCACAGGTTACAATGGCAATTAGGACTGGATTTCCATTGCTAAGGTCATAAAGCACAATGTCATGTGACTTCATCATTTAGCTATAGCAGTCCTGCTACTGTCATAACCTCAAAATTATATGGATCATTAATTAGGAAGAGGCAGGAGTCCCATCCAAGGAGTGGAAGGAAGTACACAGATGTTGTAGACAGGCAGTATGGAGTACAGAGGATATTGTAGGCAGGTGGTACAGAGCCTGCAGGGACCACAGGCATATCATATGGAGCGTGGGTAGGTTGATGGGGCCTCTGGCAAGAAATATGGAACGTAACAGCAGGATTACTGTATGTTTTAAGTGGCCAGAAAATCTGATTGCTCTTTCCTGTTTTCTTAGTCGACTACTGAGAAGTAACTATGGAAGGACTTATCATCGCTCACTCTAGTCCAAGCTAATAAGTTTTCCAAATATACATATTTGCCCACTTTGTGACTTGGTACTGGTCTAGATGTGCCTGTGTTCTGATCCAGCTGATTTCTTGTTTTCTTACAAAAACCTGCATCACTATTTTTAAGGAAACTTGAGTTTTCATTTCTGTTAAGATGTACCTTGTAGTGTGTTTCTCTCCCCCCTCTCTGTCCCTCTGTGTGTGTGTGCGTGTGAGAGAGAAAATTATCTTGATATATATTTATTTAAAATTGGATATAAAAATGGAAACATGAGTCCAGATGTACCAAGATACTTGAAGCATAGCCACAACCTCTGATCCATCTTAATTACAGTTTTGAAAGAAAATAATTTGGTTATACTGTTAATTTGTTGTTTTTAGGCTCTATTATATCTTTTGATTATAGTAGTGGTCCTGAATTCATTATTTGAATAATTTCTATAAAATATCTGCTTTACATATTTCTCAAAATATATCAACGTAACCTGAATGAAACATATCCAATGTATAGATATAAATTCAATAGATAGAACTTGATGTTAAAATTTCCATTAAACTTTATGGTAATAATATTACTGTTAGTAAAATAAATATTACAATATGAGTAATATATATTTCAGATTTGCAAAACTTGTAGAAGTGAAAGGGCCACATTGGTAAATTAAAAATAATTGCAGGCCAAAAAGGAATAGCTAGCGTGCCAATCAGCTGTTTGACAACTTGCAAAACAGCAGCAGTAGCAAGCGAGCAGGTAGCATCCATGAGGCTTGGAAGGACTCTGCAAGGTCTCTTATGGTGGTTCTTCCTGGTTGTGGTAATGCTTGGCTGTGGTGAATGTATTGAGATTTTGTTAAATACCAGGCTGATCATAAATTATTCAGGCCAGATGTATTTTAAAGAGGATTCCAATATTCATTTTTATTAGCTATTTTAAAAAGATAAGTTAATAAGAAATTTTTTTATTTTAATTAAGTTAATAAGGCTAAAATCCCTAGAATAATTTGGCTACTTTATGGTGAAAGTAGTTTTAATCTACCATATTTGCAAGGTTATTACATACATACATACATACATACATACATACATACATACATACATACATACATACTGGAAGGAGACTTACTACAATTAACACTCCTTTTGGACCAACTTGGAGATTACATTAACTTCTTTACTCTCTTTTCTAATGTTTTAAAGGTTTTTGTTTAGTTTAAAGATTATTTTGTTAATTGGCTGTATATAACATTATTAGAAAAATGTATAAAATTTTCAATATCTTTGCAAATTTTAGAGGCAGATCTCCTAAATTGAGATTTTTCCCCCCATTAAATATTGCTAAATCTGACAAACTTCCAAAATACACTAAGTTGACTAAGCTGGCCTTATATATGATCTTTATAGCATTTTATAGATTGTACTGGGAATCAGATTTAATTCCTTCATTAGAAGAATGACAGGATTATTATGATAATATATGCCAATATGTAAAATAAGCTCATACATGAAAAACAGTCTATTGTTAGCTTCAGTTTAACTTGGAAATCATTTAATATAAAATACAAGTTAGTGCATAACTTACTTCCACACTCTAAGTTTGGGTTCTCATTTAAAAAAAGATCTAAACTTTTTAATTGTAATTATTTTCATTATATAGTTATCTCAATTATTCTAAAATTTGATTTTAATAATAGTCAAATATATCACCTTCACACACAGGTAGTTCTCCACTTATGATTACAACTGAGCACAAATTTCTGTTGTTAAGTGAATTTTGCCTCATTTTACAACCTTTCTTGCCACAGTTGTTAAGTGAACTACTGCAGTTGTTAAGTTAGTAACAGTTGTTAAGTGAATCTGGCTTCCCCACTAACTTTGCTTGTCAGAAGGTTACTTGACACATGACCTTGGAAGACTGCAGCCGTCATAAATATATGCCAGTTGCCAAACATCCAAACTTTGATCACATGACCATGAGTAAGAGTATTATATATTCCAAATATGGAATTAAATATTGTAATACTCAAATTTAATGGAACAAGGGGTCCAGATATTTAAAAATGTGAAGTATACTTACATTTTAAATATTAAATAAATTCATCCAAACAAATATTGGATATTTCAAAGTTTTTTAAAAAATTCATGGACTTTAGATTTTTTTAATGTGAGTAATGTAAGAAATTTAAAATTCTTTAACTCATATGTTTAGCTTTGACTATATATTGTATAATTTTAGGAGGAATATAATTTTAGGACGTCAGTGCAATATTGAATTATATTCCTAAAAACATGGAATTTGTCATATTTGATAAAGTGCTCTGGGTCCATCAAGCTTCAGATATGGCATAAAGGATAATTTTACATAATTAGAAAGTTATTTTCTTAATTTTTTGGATTACAACCAGGATATGAGTTTATCATGTTTTAAAGACTCTTATGCTCTAAAAATGAGAAGATGACATAGTACCGTATTTTCCGGCGTATTAGATGACTGGGCGTATAAGACGACCCCCTACATTTCCTGTTAAATTATAGGGTTTGGGCTATACTCGCCGTATAAGACTACCCCTCTTCCAACGCATACCAAATAAAAATTAAAAAACATCAGATTTGATTTTAATATGGTAATTTTAATTCAAATGCTTATGACATGCAGGTACTTAGTAGGAAAACTGTCACTTATAAACATAAGGCTGTTTGTCATCAAACATGTAAACATAAAACAGTGCAAGTGGATTAAACTTTAATAATAATAATAATAATAATAATAATAATAATAATAATAATAATAATAATAAGTTGGAAGGGACCTTGGAGGTCATCTAGTCCAACCCCCTGCTAAGGCAGGAAACCCTATACCATTTCAGACAAATGGCTGTCCAGTCTCTTCTTAAAAACTTCCAGTGTTGGAGCATTCACCACTTCTGGAGGCAGGTTGTTCCACTGGTTAATTGTTCTAACTGTCAGGAAGTTTCTCCTTAGTTCTAGGTTGCTTCTCTCCTTGACTAGTTTCCATCCACTGCTTCTTGTCCTGCTTTCAGGTGCTTTGGAGAATAGCTTGGCTCCCTCTTCTTTGTGGCAGCCCCTGAGATATTGGATCACTGCTATCATATCACCCCTCACCCTTCTCTTTGTTAAACTACACATACCCAATTCCAGCAACCGTTTCGTATTTTCCTAATTCACTTTTTCACTTTTCCTAATTGACTCTAAAGCTTTCCCTGCGCAGTGCCTTAAGTAACACCAGCTGCCTGCAATTAGTGCAGGTTCTCATCCCACCAGGCTCAAGGTTGAGTCAGCCTTCCATCCTTCCGAGGTAGGTAAAATGAGGACTCAGATTGTTGGGAGCAATAAGCTGACTTTGTAATAATGCTGCTTGTGGGGGGGGGGGGTGAAAGCTCTAATAGGCAGGCATATACATAGAATGAAGGCTATTGCTAAGCACATTGATTTGTGCTTTAAATTGTAAGCCGCCCTGAGTCTTCGGAGAAGGGCGGGATATAAATGGGATTAAAAAAAAAAGACCAAATGGGAGATCCGCTCCAGGTTTTCCAGCCAGCCCGCCCAGTTCCTGAGTGTCCTTAGAGCTAAGCTGCTGCTCTGGCTACACATTCCCCACCTGCCTTTCAAGTTGCTCTTGCATTCCCCACCTGCCTACAGCTGCTCTTCAACTTTAGAAGGAAAGAAGCCCAGACCCCAACCTGTAAAAAATCACAGACTGCAGCTTCTACTCCAATTGGTCCCGCTTTCCCTGTGCAGACTAAATGGAAGATCCGCTCCAGGTTTTCCAGCCAGCCCTGTCCCTAAAGTTTCAGCACCTGGCGTATAAGACGACCCCTGACTTTTGAGAAGATTTTCATGGGTTAAAAAGTCGTCTTATACGCCGGAAACTACGGTATGTATTTTCTTATACGGTCTGGATTTAATGATGAACATGATAATAATTCCTACGGGAATAGGGCAGTATATAAATTTAATAAAATAAATAAATTAAAATTATTTTGTACAGGTTTTTATAGTTATATGGATCTTTTTTCCTGTTAATTGGATATTATGTTTATCTTAATTACTATAATATACTTAAAGGTATTCTTTTACTGTGGCATATAAATCTTCATTTTTAGTGATGTAGAACTTTTTTTGTATTTCACTATATTTTTAAAAGCTTTCCATTCACCATCAGAATTTAATTATACATTATCTGTATAAGTGTATCCAATGGAAGACATTGATATAATTCAGATTTCTGATTAATATAAATTTTACATTTGATACACAGGTTAGTTAAAGATGGAAGTGAATTGATAAAAATGCTTTTTTAAGATGGATTATTACAAAGTATGTAGAATCTTTGACCGGTTGTATATTTAAGTTTTCTTCATTTTTTTAAACAGGTCGTAGCAAATGACCGGAGCCCTTTAATGGGAAAAGTCCACTGGGAGAAAATGGTGAAGAAAGTGTCAAGGTTTGGTATACGTACAGGCACTTTTAATTGTTCCAGTGACCCCAGGTATGTTCTCTGAAATATCTGAAATATTGTAGCCATCTAGAAGAAAAAGTAATGGGGATAAGATTGTTTGATGATAAGTAATAGCCATCTACACTTTACCGTGATCTAATTTTGGACAATAAATTTCTTCAGGTTGCAGTATTCATTTTTATTATGAATCAAGGAAACTACCATTTATCGTTGAAACTATTCCGTACTTCAAAATATTCGCTAAATAACTTGGCTTTCAACAAGGATTCTGATTTTTTCCAAAGCAAAATACAATAAGGATTATTTGACATACTGTCATCTATTTGTGTATTGCAATCATTATTCTAGACATAAAGATATACCAGGATTAAAGATATTTTTTTTTTAAATTCCATTTATATCCCGCCCTTCTCCGAAGACTCAGGGCGGCTTACAAGCTTAGCAGTAGCCTTCATTCTATGTATATGCCTGCTTATTAGGGCTTTCACACACACACCCCAAGCGGCATTATTACAAAGTCAGCTTAATTGCCCCCAACAATCTGGGTCCTCATTTTACCTACCTCGGAAGGATGGAAGGCTGAGTCAACCTTGAGTCTGGTGGGACTCGAACCTGCACTAATTGCAGGCAGCTGGTGTATTCTTTATGCTTTGGGTGGAAACATTCAGAATTACTAGATTTTGGAATGGTCTCAGAGAGAGGAAGAGTTATTTTTCAGTTTTGGGGATATTATCAATACCAATTCTGAATTGCAAAAAAAAAGCAATGTTCATCTGTCAGCATGCTACTAATTTAGTTCAGCTTTAATCAACTTTTAGAAGAAAATAAATATTACTTCATGGCTCATTGTTCGCTCATTCAGCCTTCTGTGATCAGTTAATCCACTTTCTCTAATTCATTTTCCCTTGAAAACTTTCAACGTACAACAGTTTTGCACTCAATTCAGGCCCCATAATATATTTTCTGTGCTGTTCCAAAAAGTTGCGCTCTTCCCAGTTACAGCTGACATCATTTCTTCAGTGTCTTTATTCATACCCTTCTACAGCTGAGTCTGTTTGGGTTTGGGTGATTATATTCACCTTGAGTTTCTTTTCAAGAATTTATCTACCGTACCAAAGTATTGGTTTTAATTCAGACATCTTGGTTTTAATGCCTGCTGCTGCTGCCTTCCCTTCTCCATTACTGTAGTCACTTGCTGCATTTCACCATAACCTTATCTTCCAGTTTCCCTATTTCTTGCTGTGCACCTTTCATTTCCTTTTCTTTATTCTTCCCCTCCTGTTGTCTTTGTCAACTCCCTATAATACTTCCTTAATGCCTTGTTCTGAATCCTTGTTGCCATGTCTTCTATTGTTATTTCTTATACCACCTTTTCTTTTCTCTGAACTACTTTCAGATCTGCTATTCTCAATAATGTTTTAAACCATAGTTTAACCAATCATCCTTCCCTAGTAATTATATATTATATTTCACTTTTTAAAACAGCTCAAATAAAGTAATTTTGTTTTTGAAAATAGGCATTTGCCAAGTTGTCATGGACAACAGTCCTCATTTCATAGCAGAACTACTCACTACTCAAATTAAGTGAATTCAGGAATTCTGAGATCATTTTTTGTGGGGTTTTCTCCAGTTCTGTTGAATGACTTATTAATGGGCTCCTGCATATATTAGAAATGTTAAATCTACCTATTAATACAGATTATTATTAATTATTAATACCCTACCATTAATCTATAAGAAGTATTTTTTAAATTACTATTTAGTTTAACTGAATGTTTTCTTTGTAGATACTGCAGAAGAAGAGGCTGGGTAAGGTCCACATTAATTATGTCAGTTCCACAAACAAGTACATCCAAAGGGAAAGTGATGCTTAAAGAATATAGTGGACGTAAAATAGAAACAGAACATATTTTCAAATGGATAACAGCTCATGCTGCTTCTCGAATCAAAACAATATTCAAATCAGAACACTTGAAAGAAGAATGGAATAAAAGTTACCAGTATAGAGTGAAAATATATTTGTTTGCTAAATTAGACCAGCCTCCGGCTTTCTTCTCTGCACTAAGTGTGAAATTTACTGGCAGAGTTGAGTTTATTTTTGTGAATGTAGAAAACTGGGACAACAAGAGTCACATCACAGAAATGGGCATCTATAAGACACCATCTTATATTCTTAGAACTCCTGAAGGGATTTACAAGTATGGAAATAATACTGGTGAATTTATATCCCTTCATGCTATGGACTCCTTCTTGCGATCTTTACAACCTGAAGTTAATGATTTATTTGTTTTAAGTTTAGTCTTAGTTAATTTGATGGCATGGATGGACTTATTTATCACCCAAGGTGCTACTATAAAGCGCTTTGTTGTTCTTATAAGCACTTTAGGGACTTATAATTCTCTTTTAATCATTTCCTGGCTACCAGTTCTGGGATTTTTGCAATTACCTTATTTAGATAGTTTCTACGAATATAGTTTAAAACTGTTCCGTTACTCTAATACAACGACCCTTGCTTCCTGGGTAAGAGCTGACTGGATGTTCTACTCATCACACCCTGCCTTGTTCCTCAGCACGTATCTGGGACATGGTTTATTAATTGATTATTTTGAGAAAAAAAGACGACATAATAACAGTGATGAAATAAATGCCAATAACTTAGAGTGGCTGTCAAGCCTTTGGGACTGGTACACTAGTTATCTATTCCATCCAATCACATCTTTTCAGCATTTCCCCTTTGAATCTGATTGGGATGAAGACCCAGATCTCTTTCTTGATCGCTTAGCTTTCCCTGATTTGTGGCTTCATCCTCTGATACCAACTGATTATATCAAAAATTTACCTATATGGCGATTTAAATGTTTTGATGGACACTCAGAAGAGGAAATGATGGAACTCTCCCAAAGTGAAAATGACTCAGATAGTGAATGCAAAGAGGTTCCAAATAATGGTAAAGAGTTATTTGAGGATGAGAGAAGAACCCATCTAACACCTTGTGAAGGAGAAACTTTTTGCAGTGCTGAGACCTGTTCATGTGCCAAAGCCAAGTCATATGGATCATACAGTACTAGAGATGATTTGGAGCCTGATTGGTCAGTTTGGCCAGCTGGCATGCTGCACTGTACTGAATGTGTTGTATGTCTAGAAAATTTCATAAATGAGTGTCTGTTAATGGGCTTACCATGTGGCCATGTCTTTCACCAGAATTGCATTGTGATGTGGCTAATAGGGGGGCGACATTGCTGTCCTGTCTGTAGATGGGCATCTTATAAGAAAAAGAAGCCATATGTACATCATCAGCTTTTATCAAATCACAGCCTGTCTTAATTGTATACTAATAATGTTCCTTTGTAACTTCTTCTGTATTACTGCTTGCCATTTAAATGTTAGTCACAAACAGACCGCATGGTTTGAAGTTTTAGTTTAAATGTTAGTGCAGTGAAGTAAAATAAACATGATGCTAATGTTGATGACAGAATCATTTGGTTGCCTTGTATGTTGAAATAATGAATATGTGTTTGTACAGTTATAGCTTTCCTTTACAATGTTTGAACATTTAAATTAATATTCATTTTTGTTTGCATTCCTTGCAAGCACAAATCCAGATGTTTGTGAACAAAAGTATATTTCTGCAAGTGTTTTAACATAAGATTTGGGTGAACAGACATTTTAACAAAAAAATAATTCTTTTATTTATATATTTCTTTTAGAGTTTGTTCAGCATACCTCTGTTGAATAATGTATTATTTGTGAGTATACATTTAAAAACAAATTCATGAAAATAAATTATTTTAAAAGAGTAATAATTTTCAATATTAAATCATTTTAACATTTTTAGGTTAAATTGCTGTTTATATGCTAGCCTTTCTGCAAAATAAAAATAAAAAATGGAACTCTACTTCCCAGACAAATCTTTAATCTCCAGCCATTTCCAAACTATCTCTTATTATTCTTTAAACAGTCATGTTCTTCTCATGTATACCAAATAAGGCTTATTCCATCGTTTTTATTTAAATGTTTTATCTGAAGTTGACTCCTGAAAAATGGAGAGTCAGATAAGCAAATCTCTTGCCATAATTGATAGAAGTTGTTATTCAGAATTCACCCCTTTCTGATGTCTCATTTCTAGCATTTTGTCCAGCATTGTCACCTAGCATCAAATTTGACATGAATAAAAGCTTTATCCCTATGCTGACATCTGTAGGCTTGTATTTTATTGTTCATAGCTAGTAGGTTGTATTCTTTTTCGTCTCCATTATAGCTGAAAATTAATAAAACATGAATTTAAAAGTGGTTTACATTTAAAGTATAGAGATTAGTCACAAGAGGCTTTTTATCATGGAAAGAAGTACTGAATTCACAGGCCATTTGAAGGCATGGGTGGCTTAAGCATGGTTTGCTGAATAAATTGATATTTTATTAATAAATCACAATTGGCTGGCTTCGTAGGCTAAGTTACAGGTATACAAACTAAAGCTGCACTGATATTTGTGACCTTCAAAACTGTTGGACCCAGGCAGCCCCAAATCTCTAAAAACTGCTACCAAATTTGGTTCTTCTTCTCTATATTAATGTTAATTATCGAACTATTTTTTGAAAACGGATTTAGTTTTCTTTTGGAAGAATGTTAAATGTGTATTCAGGATTGCCTAACAAATCATAGATACAGAGCAGGGGTTACTATTTCAAACAAGTATCCTGCTTCACTTCACATCCCCTGCTTAGTAGCTACCTCTAAGTTTCCCTAACTGTTATCCAATCCCATCCTATCCTGCAGTGAGAATTGTAGTGGTTTTTCTCATTGGCAAATAGCATTTGTTCGGAGGGGAAACAAAACCCTCAAATCCATAAGGACAGTATCTTTTTATTGTGGCAGAGTAAGGATTGACAAAGGGGACTGCACAATTTATGCCAGTATACTTTTCTATTTACGGTACTCAAGGATTGAAGGATAGTCTTTAATACAGATACCTAAAAAATCTCTGGTTGTTCTATTCACTTGCCTAACGATGCATTGTTAATTTTATTTTTGATGAAAGGGACTTTCATCCTATCACTCTTTCCACTCTGCAACCCCTTTATTTCCATTGATCTGAACTCCTGAAGAACCATGGAAAAATGTCATTTCATGGTGATCATCTCTAAGCTATCCTGGATCTGGTAGAACAAAAATCTCTTTCTTCTCCATAACGAAAAAGAGATAAAACAAAGTGCTAGTGTCTTGCTTCTAAATCCATGTTCTGATTGTAAGTTGTTGCTATGAACAAGATCTGCAAAATCAGTTAGTCCCCTTTCCTTTTGAAAGTTTTGTGAAATAATAGGCAATAAAAGGGAAGTAGAGAAATAGGGAGGCAGTGATCAAGATCTCTCTCCAGTAGAAACATTAACTACCCTGAAGTTACACAGAGGTACAGGACAACAAAAGGCACAAAATATCAAAGAAACAGGAAAAAATGATTTCTGAATAGTGTTGCTATTGTCAGTTTGCAATGATTTAAAGCTGGAGGTATTTCCAAATTTGCTAAATCTTCCAATTTGTACAAATTCAGTCTTATTATCCCTAAACTTCAGCCTAGAAGAAAGTGTTTTGTTATTTTGAATATAAAATCTTGGAAATCAAAGAAAACTGAAATACTAGCTGCAGTTGAAGAGCAAGCTAAGCCGAAAAGCTGCACTTTCATGCATGAATTTGATTTCATATGATTTACTGTGTCATCTGAAGACAAATTCACTGCCATATTTAATTATTCTACTAGACATTTTGGGGTGTTTTGAATCAATGTCTGAGTGTGGTCGATTTGATTGGATGGGAATTTGGTGATCCAGACAGTTCTGCCCTGTTCCATATGGCTTCTGGTGGTAAAGAATTAATAAAAATACAGATTTCCAGAGGAAGAAATGGAACTGAAGAGGGCTCTGCAAAAGATAGAGCTGATAACTGCAATAAAGAATGAAGAACCAGTGAGTCCATTGGCTTTCCAGATAAAGGAGAGCACCAGAGATCTGCTACAAATGCTCTAGACAGTTGCTCCTTGCAAAACAGCAATCTATCGAGGGTTTTCAGCACTGGGAGATGAGGGAATAGTCATCGTCCTCAAACAGTGATCAGCACTCATAAAAGGACACTATATTCTCATACTTCTTTTTCTAGTCACGTTCAAAAATTGCTTATTACTACTTTTCATCTGTTAAGGAACCTTTGGAAAAAGTTTGAAAACACCAGGTGAGTCTGCTTTCAATTTTTAATGAAAGAAAACTTTAACTACAAGCTTAAGAACTTAAAAAAGTAAACAGCAAAAGGTTGATTAAAACTTTGATTTTAAAAAGCATCAAACAAACTAAGAAATAAGATTTTACAATTATAAAGAATCATTCCTGGTGGAAAATCCTACCATTTTGAATAAAAAATACAATTTTAAAAACTGGACATGAGGAAACCAAAGATTTTGATTAAAGCAGAACACACAAACCTGATTAACAGCTACATAATGGCACAAAATATTCTAACATTGGTAATATTGAAAGATACTTTAGAAAAAACAGTCAGAAATTGACATCAATAATGTCAACAGTGATACTGCTTTTATAGATAGACTGTCTAAAAGATGTTAGGAATAAGACAGCATACAGGGCAGAGGTACAAAAATTCCATATGGTGTTGTAACAACAACTTGCACCTGAACATCAGCAAGACGAAAGAGATGGTGCTAGACTTCCGGAAGAGAAAGGAAGAATCTGCCCCACTTTACATCGGGGAGGACGGTGTGGAGAGAGTTTCCTCCTTTAAATTTCTGGGAGTCTACCTCTGCGAAGATCTGACCTGGAATGTTAATACAACCCAGGTGACCAGAAAGGCCCAACAGAGACTTCACTTTCTCAGGGTCTTGCGGAAGAACAGGGTAGAACAATGGCTTATGAGCCTCTTTTACCGGTCTACTATAGAGACCATACCATACTCTCATATGGTATTGTGGTTTAGTATGCTGGTCTGATAGCCGTGGATAGAAAAGTATTACAGAGGGTGGTGAGCACAACATAAGATATTGTGGGCTGTCCCCTGACACCACTGGGATGACATCGCCAGGGCTCGCTGCCTTGGAAGAGTGAGGAAAATTCTCAGGGATGACTCACCCTGGACGGTATCTCTTTACTCTCCTACCATCGGGTAGGAGATATAGGAGTATAGCCAGCTGTACCAACAGGCTGAAGAACAGCTTTTATCCATGGGCTGTTAGGCTTTTGAATGGGAAATAATTTTATAAACTTTATGCATAATTGACTTGCGAGGCCGGTGTGTTGTGCAATTAGCTCACATGGTGTAATAAGATGGAGGGTTTGTGTCACTGTAAGTTGTGGGTGGGGGCACGAAGGGAGGCTCAACCAATCTCAGTGTATACATGGTTGTACTTTGACAGTAAAGGTTCATTCAAGAGGAATATGTTTTAGCTGAGAAGAAAGACACTGACTGGAAAGTAGAATTACCAATGACAGGAAACAAAAATGAAAATAAAAAGGTTACACTGGACATAACAAAATAAACTGGCTGATGTTTTAATAAAAGGAATATACAAACTTTAAACCAGGGGTGTCAAACTCAATTTCACTGAGGGCCGCATCAGCATTGCGGTTGCCCTCAGGGGGCCGGGTGGGTGTGGCCTGGGTGGGTATGGCCTACTGGGTGGGCGTGGCTAGAGTGCGTATGGCCTACTGGGTGGGCGTGGCCAGCTCTACATCGTTCGCATCAAGGGTGCCTATGGGGGCCCGGGCAGGAGTGGGACAGATCTGAGGGTCTCTGGCAGAAGGAGGATCTCTGGGCCAGGGCCAAGGCAGTGGGGGCCGTTCCCTCACTGTTTCCAGGATGGCTTCGCGGGCCACATGAAACCACTTCGTTGGCCGGATCCGGCCCCCGGGCCTTGTGTTTGACATGTCTGCTTTAAACCAAGAGAATAACCCAGATAATTTTTATATATTGGGTTTACAAAAGAGACTTATTGTAGAATCTTTGAGAAGGAACAAAAAAAATAATATTATTTCAAAATATTAAACATTAAAATTCTTAGAAATAAAAGGAATGACTATAAATTTGGTTTGTCTGATCATTAAACTAGATATTTTATTATTTCTTGTAACTTAATAAACCAGGACTGAAATAATGATGCTTTATAAATTTATTTATAGAGAAAAGGTGGGATCCGGGAAGAAGAGGTCATTTGTTCTAATTTACCAGGAGGTGAACAGTCACTAAAAATGTCTATACTTCTTGTGATAACATTTGGAAGTCACTTTTTTATATTTTTCTTTTTATTCTTTATGCTTTACTATTTTTTCTTTTCCCTTTGCACCTTTGACTTTTCTATTTTTTTCTTTCTTTTAGTTTGTATTAATTTTTTACTACTTTGAAAAAGAATAAAAATACCATTCTTTAATACATCTAACATATCCTATGATTTTTTTCTCATCAATTTTATTTTAAACTTACATATTGCTTTTTTCCCCCTGCCCTGTAGTCCCTCAGTTCAGGGTAGAGTCAGGATGATTGGATGGAGCTGAGCATTTACTGGCCAGGAATTCACAGCAGATATTTTTCTTTGTGCCCTAGGAGAGAAACATCCTCTGTTACCTAGGATTGAACTCTCAACCTTCAGAGTGGGAGGCGATTATCTTCATCACTAGGCCACCATGAGTTGTGGGCTCTGGGATGTGTTTCCTCTGCTTTGTTCTTTCAATCTTTGATGTATCTCTTTGGGTATTAAAGGGAGGAGGAATGTCCATAGGGTCATCTGCCTTATCTCTACTTTGCTGGGAAGAAGATGCAGTGCCTGGGAACAGCACTTTATCATCATTCTTTCAGCTTCCAGTTCCCATAACCACACCTGTGAACTGGCTGGAAATGGACTGGGCAGTTGGGCACTTGGGGGGGGGGGTTGAAGACTGGGGTTTTAATGTAACGGTTCAGTTTGCACAGGAAATATTCAGATCTTGCCTTGCTTTTCTGCTTTCACTGCCTCTCAATAAAAGTTCATTTTCAAACAATGACAGCTTCAAGAGTCCTGCTTTAATTGAGGCAGGTCTTTGTCATAAAAAACTTCCATTTTACAACCCTGTAATCTTCATGATTTATTTTAAAAAATCATTATTCACTAGGTCACATAAGATGATAAGCCACAGCCTGCTTTCATCTGGTCTCCAACTGATACATAAGATATCCTTATATTACTTTTTTTATCCTGACACATTTTTGACCAAGGATTTAAACCGACTCACTTGGTGGGGTGAGGCAATATTATCAAAGAAACGTTTATATGTGCATGCATGACATCACCGTTTGTGTGACAACTAATTTTAGTTTTCTGCAATGAAATAGCATTTAAGAGAGCCGTAAGGAACAACAGATATTCACTGAACCCAATCATACTAATCTGGTGTCCTGGATCAGGGTCAGACCTGGGTTGCAAAAATTCAAACCAGCAACAATAAGCTGATAAACCCAAAACACGTGGGTGTTGTTGTTTTTTTTAAAGTCTTGAGACAGCTGGCCAAATAAATCATTGGACGGGAGAAATCTCCTTCACATGGGTACCTTTACTGTTGCGTAGAACGTTGATTTGTGCTTTAAATTGTAAGCCGCCCTGAGTCTTCGGAGAAGGGCGATATAAATGGGGGTTGCTTCTCTCAAAAGAGGAATCTCCAGCAAAGCACAAAGGCACCGACTAACCAATTACACCTTCAGTTAGAAAGAATGTTAATTACCTTCTGAGGTAGAGAGGAGAGGGGTTTGCTAATTCCATTCTCTGTGGTCCGCAAATCTCACAATGTCTTATTTGGCACGCAACTACCCCATGCCTATTCAGCAAAGACTTACAAACTTTCTCTGCCTCCTGTTTACATGCCATTATACAGGTTTTACAGAGGCAGTACTCTTCCATTTCTTGTTATCTCAGAGCTGCGGATACTTTTTTGCTGTCGTCTATCGATTGTTGTGATTAGCATTTCATAGGATCTGAAAATCCTGTCAGATGAGCCCTTCCCTCCAAATTGCTGTATTTACTCATCTCGTTGGCTACAACATCCTGAACCACCTGCACTTTGGAAAGACTAACAAGTTTTTCCATCAGAAAAACATTTGTCTTACTTCCGCTTTTCTCGCAGAAAGGGGATACGGGTGGGCGGTATCCTCCTATTGCTAACCTTAAAATACGCCTTTCTTCCTGGTCTTCTATTTGTATTGGAAAAGCGAAGAGTCTCTATCGAAACCATCGCTCTACCATTTTTATCTCTATAGTTTACTTCACTTCCTGTTTGTCCCGTAGAAAGAGCTGCCGGGACCGGAAGCCGGAAAAACCGAGTTAGAACTGTTGGAGATGGGCTTGTTTGGGAAGACGCCAGAAAAGCCGCCCAAAGAACTGGTAATGGTCGTGGGAGAAAAGTTCAGGGGATCAAAGGTGGGACTGGATGGGCCGAAAGAGGAGGATGAACAGCGGGAAGGCTGAAGGACAGGCAGCCGGTCCTGGTGAAGGAATGTGTCTAGTTGTGATTGTCGCTGTCGGGCAAACCCGTCGCCTGTCTATAAGAGCAGCGGAGTCATTTCCCCGTGTGAGCCTTAGTGAATTTGGACAGGAAGGGGCGACTGTCCAGATACATCCTCCCACAGCGTAGCTCTTGCACATTTATTAAAAATCAATTTGGAACCAGGATTGCTTGCATTATTTACGGAAAAGAAACTTCTCGTTTCCGTATGCTTCCTCAGGTCAGGAACGTACGGTACATTTCATATCCTCTGGTTGGTAAAGGATCAGACAAGTGCAAATAAAGCAATTGGTTAGGCTCGTGCAACACTGTATGCTTTAAACTATTTATTTTGGTGTATTGAGGTTCATGGAATCCAGTAAATTTTGACTTGGTGTCAAAATTGGTAAAGTAAACCTCCAAGTGATTGTTCTACCCCACATATATACTTGGAGTATATGCCTAATCCTTCTGATCTGATAAGCAAATGCAGATGTTTAAGCTACACTGAAAGTGGTATTGTTATTTATAAGATGCTTCAAAGCTTCTCAGTATTTGTTCCCTGAGAAACTTGCTGGATTTCATCTTAATAGCCTTGCATGGGGAACAAGAGCTTTATTGCTGCCTTCTAGGAGGGCAATTTGGAAATAAACCTCCATATGATTATCAATGAAAGACACTCGCAGATACAGAACTTTTATTATACACATTAGAAAGCTATAATATTACATTACGTTTTGACATAATTGCCATTCCCAATTGAGGCATTTGTCATAACATCTTACAAGGTTTGAAATTCCTTGGTAGTAGTTGCTTGGCGCCAAATCTGGGCTATTAGGAAGGTGGGGGAATGATCAAAAACATCCCAACAGAACTGCTTCAAAAGTTCTTGGGTGCGTCTAGTGGTGTGTGGGCAAGCATTATCATGAACCAATATCACACCAGAAGTTAGCATGCCTGACGCTTGTTATGGATGGCTTGTCTTGAGTTTTCGTAACATTTCACAGTAGACATTTGAATTGATGGTCGAACAACGCTCCATGAACTTCACTAGCAGTACTCTTTTGGCATCTTCACATTTGGTGGGATTTTCTATGGCACCATTTCTGGTGTGTTGTTGGTTCACAATAATGCTTGTCTGCACATCACTAGATGCACTCAAGAACTTTTGAAGCAGTTCTGTTGGGAAATTTTTGATCACACACACACCCATATAACCCAGATTTGGTGCCAAGCAACTACTACTAAGGAATTTCAAACCTTGTAAGACATTATGACAAGTGTCTCAATTTGAATGGCGATTATGTCAAAAAGTAATGTAATGCTTTCTAATGTGTATAATTAAAGTTCTGTATCTGCGAGTGTCTTTCTTTATTTTTTTTATTAAAGAGTTTTACAAAAACAAAATTTTACAATATATCCCCAAATCCCTTCCACCCCAAACCCACCCACTTCCCCCCGCCCACTTCCCAGAGCTAAATACAGGATTATAGTTACAATAATCATATTCTAAATAAAAATTATGCATAATATAAAGGTAAAGGTAAAGGTTCCCCCGCACATGCATGCTAGTCGTTTCCGACTCTAGGGGCCGGTGCTCATCTCCGTTTCAAAGCCGAAGAGCCAGCGCTTGTCCGAGGACGTCTCCGTGGTCATGTGGCCGGCATGACTAGACGCCAAAGGCGCACGGAACGCTGTTACCTTCCCACCGTAGTGGTCCCTATTTTTCTACTTGCATTTTTACGTGCTTTCGAACTGCTAGGTTGGCAGAAGCTGGGACGAGTAACAGGCGCTCACTCTGCTACGCGGCACTCGGGATTCGTACAATTAACCAAATTCATAATGTGCTTTAACTCCCCTTTAACATAACTACAAACAAAGTACCAATAACAATATCCCACTAAAATCTACTCATAAGCTAAATGGAACTTTTTAGTCCCATATTTGTTCTGAATATAATTTATCCATCTCCTCCAAACTGAAATATATCTTTCCTGTGACTGATCTTTCAAATAAGCAGAAATCTTAGACATTTCTGCAAGATTCGAAACTTTAAACACCCATTCTTCTATAGTGGGCAAACTATCCTTCTTCCAATATTATCCCACCAGTAACCGTGCGAGTGTCTTTCATTAATAATCAAATGGAGGTTTATTTCCAAATTGCCTCTCTTGAGACATTTAGCCTATAACAAAATTTCATTAATTTTGAGCTCAATCTCTGAAACTTATTTTTAATATTTATATCTTCAGGTCAATGAGTGGTCACTGAAAATACGGAAAGAAATGAGGGTGATTGATAGACAAATTAGAGGTCTGTATTGCCATACTTTTTTAATGAAAGTGGTAACATATTAATAAACTATTTCTGATTTGTTTAGTGTTATAAAATTGTTACTCACATTTCTGCTATAATAATTAACTTTAGGTTATCTGTTGTGAGTTCAGCTTACATATGTTTTATCCTAGAGTAATTAAATTATTTTACATAGCTGCCTTTGTTTGTATACTGCCCTGATTCCAGTGCAACTGGAACCCAGCTAAGCACAACTTGCATTCAGGTGATTCAATTAAATTCCTAAGTAGCCATGACCATGGCACATGTTATATTCTTCAAGACATATATTAGATATTGGTGGCCATTAAGTTCTTTCAAAATAAGCTAAAATATGTGTCAATAAATTGTTGGAAAATATTTTTTTTTTAAAATTCAGGTTAGATTTCACAGCTGGATATTAAGACTAAGAGACCATGAGAAATGTGGTTAAGATTGGACTAGGACTCGAACGACCCAGTTCCAAGCCTACTTAACCATATAAAATTATTTTATTTCAGCCTAAGTACTTAACAGATTCATTATTAAGAGAGTGAAATAAAGAGAAATCCCCATGTAAACTATCTTGAACTCCTGGAAATATATGGAATATATTTCTTAACAAGCCAGCAAACATTGTTACTAAATCCCATTTCATATTCTTAAAAAGATTAAAGAGGATTTTTGATGTGAAAGAACATAAGAAAGGATGTTTAGTGTTAATGTAAATCTTGTTGCTGGAGCCCACCTTGGTGACAAGAAAATCTCACTTGTTCTTCCCATGTTAGCGTGATATCAGGAAACATTCCTCTTTAAAATCCTGAGATAAACTCTTATAAACCCTGCTTATATTTTTCCTTGAATTTAGATATTCAGAGAGAAGAAGAAAAGGTAAAAAGATCAATTAAAGATGCTGCAAAAAAGGGACAAAAAGATGTGTGTGTTGTCCTGGCCAAGGAAATGATCCGTTCACGCAAGGCTGTGAGTAAACTCTATGCTTCCAGGGCCCACATGAATTCAGTCCTGATGGGGATGAAAAACCAACTAGGTAAGGCTATTTTTGGGGTCAGCAATGAGGCCCTCACATACAGATATTAATAGAATTTTTAATAAAATACATTAATTAAAATGCAATAAAGGAGCTTAATATACAGACTAACAAAACCAATAATAAAAATAATTATTTTTGAATAAAAAATACTCCTAAATTATGTGTACATGTGCTTCCTGCATCAGAGACACCTTATTGGAGAGATGGGCTGCATGTAAATCCCACTTGGTCTACCCTGCTTTCACATTATTAACTGGATTTTTGAAAAGGGACACACACATTTAGAAGGTACTAATCAGTTTCGAGTTATCTATGCTGAAATGCAATGGTGTGATCTGCATATTATCTCTTTGTCTATATAATCAGAATAATGCTTCTGAAGGAAGTCTTTAACCTTAGTTAAGGAATAAAGAATAAAGTTCATGTATTACACTATGAAAACATGAAATTCGGTAAATTCTATGGACTAATTGATTTTTGCTGATTTTTCTCTTGGTTGGGCCGGAAGGAAGTTGAATAACATTTTAAAAATTATTCAAGGGAAGTTGAATTTTTTTCCCATTTGCAAGTTATCCATATTCTCTTTTTAAAAGATGTTTTCCCAAAAATTTTAATGTTGGTTTGTCGTACTGGGATCCAGAAGGGTTTTGTTTTCTAGATTATACAATTTGGAAAGTTAAGAAAATTAGATTAAGCGCAATCAGAAAGACAGCACTTCTAGTCTATAATGTGGCATGATTTTTTTAATTTAATATACTTATATCACTTCCTATTAAAAAATAAAGCTATCATTAAAAATCAGCTTTACAATTCAAAAGAAAAAGTTAAAACAACACATGCATATTATACCACAGCTGGAAAATTCAAAATAAGATCAGCAAGATAAACATCAATAAATAACAAAACATAAACCAGTCATTAAAAGTAACACCAATGTGAACATTGTTGAAACGCATGGGAGAATAAAAATGTCTTTAGCACTGAAAAGACAGTGAGGATAGTACCAAACATAATTAATGAGAGCATTCTAATTTTGGGGGAGGATTATCACTAAAAGGCCCACATCCAACATTTTGAGCAGACCTATTAGAGGGGAACTGCCTGCTCTCCTTTGGTAAAGGTAAAGGTAAAACATGCGTGCTAGTTGTTTCCAACTCTTTGGTAAAGGTAAAACATGCGTGCTAGTTGTTTCCAACTCTAGGGGCCGATGCTCATCTCCGTTTCAAAGCTGAAGAGCCAGCACTTGTCCAAGGACGTCTCCATGGTCATGTGGCCAGCATGACTAGATGCCAAAGGCGCACGGAACGCTGTTACCTTCCCACCGTAGTGATCCCTATATTTCTACTTGTATTTTTACGTGCTTTCGAACTGCTAGGTTGGCAGAAGCTGGGACGAGTAACAGGCGTTCACTCTGTTACGCGGCACTCGGGATTCGACCCACCAAACTGCCAATCTTCTGTTCGACAAGCTCAGCATCCTAACCCACTGAGCCACCACGTCCCTCCTTTGGCAGGCAGCTGTTTTACTGCATCTGCTAAATTACCCATCCAGACACTTAGCAACCACAACTGAGAGAAGTGGATTGCAGACATTGAATGAAATGATCATGTAATGACTACTTAATGCTGTTTTGCTAAACAACTGAAATTCTAGTATCAATTTTGTTCATAGGTCAAGGATTATCTGTAGTTGGATTATTGCTGTCCAATTAAGAGAGTCTTAGTAACGATGAATTTAGTCATTTGGTCATATCAAGGGTTTTGTACATTTCTAGTTTGGCCACACTCTAAAAGACTCCAAATCACTTCTTTGAGTGACACTGTGAGAACCTGGTGGTAAAGAAAAAAGAAAAGATTTTCTTATCTCCATTGCTACCATAAATTAGGCTCCATAATGAACTTGTTCTGGTATTTGATTAGATTTGAGATGATTTGCCTCTAATAAGGAGAATATTTGTAGCTGTTGAAATGAGTCCTTGGTGCTTTCTGAGCTTGTTTTTAGACAGCCATTTAATTACTCAAACTAGGTAACATCATCAGTGCTAGCAAGGAGTGGGGTTTGTTCTTAGCTATTTTGTTAATGAAACATCTGCATAAAACAACCAAGCTCAGAGAACACCGAGGACCCATTATTTTCTTCCACCTGCATTCTTGCTGTCTTGCTATGTGCTTAGTTGAAATGTGCATCAAAGACTTGGAATATACTCCACATGTGGAAAAAGAAGATTCAGAAGCAGCTCAATTAACATCCTCAGGCAAGTTGGTGTCAAAACATAGATCCATTTGGGTCTGAAATGTACAGTGAGGAAAAATATTTGATCCCCTGCTGATTTTGTATGTTTGCCCACTGACAAAAAATGATCAGATATAATTTTAATGGTAGGTTTATTTTAGCAGTGGGAAACATAATAACAACAAAAAAATCAAGAATAATGCATTTCAAACAAGTTATAAATTGGTTTGCATTTTAATGAGTGAAATAAGTATTTTATCCCCTATCAATCAGCAAGATTTCTGGCTCCCAGGTTCTTTTATACAGGTAATGAGCTGAAATTAGGAGCACTCTCTTCAAATCCCCACAACGATAGGGAATGGCAGCAGGTGGTTGCACGAATGGCCGCATCAACATCTGGTATTGCACCCCCGCTGTCTGCGTGCAGTGGCGCGCTCCTACCCTCCGGTTAGCACCCTTTTGCCCGGGGATGAGGGCGATCAGACCCCTGAGCTTAGGCTGGCTTATTTTAACACCAGATCTGTCGTTAACAAGGCTCCCCTCATTCAGGATTTGATCGAGGAGGAATGTGCGGATCTGGCGTGCATCACGGAGACTTGGCTGGGCTCGGAGGGAGGTGTTCCTCTGACCGAGTTATGCCCTCCAGGTTTCCTTGTGCTACACCAGCCACGGGCTCAGGGTAGGGGTGGTGGGGTGGCGGTGGTTGTCCGGGAGACTTTATGCCCGTGGGAGACCACCATTGTCCAGATGGCCGGGAGTGAGTCCCTCCTCCTGAGATGTGGCCCTCCGGCTCAGTTGGGCTTGTTGCTCACATACCTGGCGCCCAGCTGTGTGGCAACAGCCCTGCCTGAGCTGCTCGACACCCTCTCAGGGTTGGCAGTGGAGTTCCCCAGGCTTATAGTTCTGGGGGACTTCAACTTGCCTTCACTGGGAGGGTTGTCTGAGTTAGCTCGGGAGTTCATGGCTTCCATGACGGCCATGGGCCTGTCCCAAGTAATTCAGGGCCTGACTCATGTGGGGGGGTCACACCCTCGACCTGGTGTTCCTGTCTGGACAGTGGTTGCATGATCTGGGAGGGGGTTCTCCAACCATTGTTCCCCTGTCATGGTCAGATCATCACCTCCTGCGGCTGGTCTTCCGTTATGTCATCCCCCACCGCTGGGCGGCAGAACCGACCCGGTGGTTCCGCCCCAGGCACCTAATGGACCCGGAATGGTTCCAGATGGCGCTTAGTTCTATACCCATCGCCCTCACCCACAGCCCAGTCGATGCCTTGGTGGATGCCTGGGAAAGGGCGGCCACCAGGGCACTTGACTGTGTTGTACCCTCGCGACCTCTGGGCTCCATGGTTTTCTGCGGAGCTCCGGGAGATGAAGCGTCAGAGACGGGGTCTAGAGAGCAGTTGGAGGTCCAGCCGATCCAAATCTGACCGATTGCAGTTAAGAACCTTTATAAGGTCTTATCTTGCGGCGATGAGGACGGCGAAGTCTAATTACTTCGCTGCCCTCATCGCGTCCACAGATAATCGCCTGGCCGCCCTGTTTAGGGTGACTCGCTCCCTCCTTAACCAGGAGGTGAGGGAGGATCCCTTACAGGGACGTCCCAGAAGTTTAGTCATCGACGGACAAAATCGCTCAGATCCAGGCCGGCCTGGACTCTGACTGGGCAGAGTCTGACGTGGAGGAATCGGACGGTCTTGAGCATGTTATCTGGACTGAGTTCAATCCTGTTTCCCCTGATGATGTGGACAGGATCATGAGGAGGCTGAGCTCCACCACCTGTTTGTTGGATCCGTGCCCCTCCTGGCTGGTTTATGCGGCCCGGGAGGAGACACGAGGCTGGTTCCAGGCAGTAATAACTGCTTCTTTGAAGGAGGGTGTCTCCCCCGCCGCCTTGAAGGAGGCGGTGGTGAGACCACTCCTCAAAAAGCCTGCCCTGGACCCGGCTGTTTTAAATAATTATCGTCCAGTCTCCAACCTTCGCTTTTTGGCGAAGGTTGTTGAGAATGTGGTGGCGCATCAGCTTCCTCTGTTCCTGGAGAAAACTGATTATCTGGACCCGTACCAATCGGGTTTCAGGCCCGGACACAGCACGGACACAGCACGGAGACGGCATTGGTCGCGCTGGTGAATGATCTCTGGCAGGCTCGGGACAGGGGTTGTTCTTCTGTCCTAGTCCTATTAGATCTCTCAGCGGCTTTTGATACCATGGACCATGGTATCTTACTGCGGTGTCTCAGGGGGTTGGGAGTGGGAGGCACCGTTTTATGGTGGTTCTCCTATCTCCTGTGCCGCTCGCAGTCGGTGTTGATGGGAGGGCAGAGATCCACTGAGGCCTCTTGTTTGTGGAGTTCCTCAGGGGTCGGTTCTCTCGCCCCTCCTGTTCAACATCTATATGAAGCCGCTGGGTGAGATCATTCGTGGTTTCGGAGTGGGGTATCATCAGTACGCTGATGATACCCAACTTTTTCTTTCCACCCCGAACCAACCCAGCGATGCCCTCGCCGTGATGTCCTGTTGCCTGGAGGCGGTCCAGGTCTGGATGGGGAGAAACATGCTTCGTCTCAATCCTGCCAAGACTGAGTGGCTGTGTATATCGGCATCTCAGGTTAACCAGACCATTCCACCTTTAACAATGGGGGGTGAGGTGTTACCCCCCCCCCCCATTGATAGGGCTTGCAACTTGGGCATCCTCCTTAACTCCCAGCTCAATTTTGAAGACCACATAGGAGCCGTGACCAGGGGGGCTTTTGCTCAGGTTCGCCTGGTGCGCCAGTTGCGACCCTACCTGGACCGAGATGCCCTACGCACAGTCACTCATGCGCTCGTGACCTCCCGTTTAGACTACTGCAACACTCTCTACATGGGGCTGCCCTTGAGGACCACTCGGAGGCTTCAGCTGGTGCAGAATGCGGCCGCGCAAGTTGTGATGGGGGTTTCCCGATACTCCCATGTAACACCTCTACTCCACGAGCTGCATTGGCCTCCGGTTGCCCTCTGGGTGAGATTCAAGGTGCTGGTAATGACCTATAAAGCCCTAAATGGCTTGGGTCTGGGATATCTGAGGAAACACCTGCTGCCGGCATCAAGCTCCCTTCGTCCAGTGCGCTCCCACAGGGAGGGACTTCTCAGGGTGCCGCCGGTAAAAGATTGCCGGCGGGTAACACCCAGGGGGAGGGCGTTCTCCAGCTGCCCGTGGAGCTTAGGACTGCCCCCGACCTCCGTTCATTCCGCCGGGACCTGAAGACCTGGCTCTTCGAGCTCTCTGGCCCAGGCTGAGTATTTTAATTTTAATTGGGGTTTTTTACTTTTTCAGGGACTGTTGTAATTATTTTTAATTGTTTTTAACTTTTGTATTTCTTGTTTTAAATACCCTGTAAACTGCCCTGAGTCCTGCGGGAAAGGGCGGTATATAAATCCAATTAAATAAATAAATAAATAAAAGGGAGTGCTCCTAATCTCAGCTTGTTACCTAATAAAAGACACCTGTCCATAGAAGCAATCAATCAGATTCCAAACTCTCCACTATGGCCAAGACCAAACAGCTGTCCAAGGATGACAAGGACAAGATTATAAACCTACAGAATGCTGGAATAGGCTACAAAACTATTGCCAAGCAGCTTGGTGAGAAGGTGACAACAGCTGGTGCGATTATTTGCAAATGGAAGAAGCACAAAGTAACAGTCTCTCTCAGTCTGGGGCTCCATGCAAGATCTCGCCTCATGGAGTTTCAGTGATCATGAGAACAGTGAGGAATCAGCCCAGAACTACACGGGAGGATCTTGTCAATGATCTCAAGACAGCTGGGACCGTCGTCACCAAGAAAACAATTGGTAACACACTACACCATGAAGGACTGAAATCCGGCAGCACCCACAAGGTCCCCCTGCTCAAGAAAACACATGTACAGGCCTGTCTGAAGTTTGCCAGTGCACATCTGAATGATTCAGAGGAGAACTGGATGAAAGTGTTATGGTCAGATGAGACCAAAATTGAGTTCTTTGGCATCAACTCAACTTGCCATGTTTGGAAGAGGAGGAATGCTGCCTGTGACCCCAAAACACCATCCCCACCATCAAACATGGAGGTGGAAACATTATGTTTTGGTGGTGTTTTTCTGCTAAGGAGACAGGACAACTTCACTGCATCAAAGGGATGATGGATGGGGCCATGTACCATCAAATCTTGGGTGAGAATCTCCTTCCCTCAGCCAGGGCATTGAAAATGGATCGTGAAAGGGTATTACAGTGACCCAAAACACACAGCCAAGGAAACAAAGGAGTGGCTCAAGAAGAAGCACATTAAGGTCCTGGAGTAGCCTAGCCAGTTTCCATATGTTAATCTCATAGAAAATCTGTGGAAGGAGCTGAAGATTTGAGCTGCCAAATGTCAGCCTCAAAACCTTGACTTGGAGAGGATCTGCAAAGAGGAGTGGGACAAAATCCCTCCCGAGATGTGTGCAAACTTGGTGGCCAACTACAAGAAATGTCTGACCTCTGTGATTGCCAACAAGGGTTTTGCCACCAAGTACTAAGTCATGTTTTGCAAAGGGGTCAAGTACTTATTTCACTCATTAAAATGCAAAGCAATTTATAATTCTTTTGAAATGCGTTTTTCTGGATTTTTTGTTGTTGTTATTCTACCTCTCACTGTTAAAATAAACCTACCATTACAATTATAGACTGATCATTTCTCTGTCAGTGGGCAAACATACAAAATCAGCAGGAGATCTTTTTTTTTTCTCCTCGCTGTACTATTTTCTGTCAAAAAAAGATGATTCTAGGTTGCAAAATAGCATGTAGTATTTTTGGAAATTACAAATTCTTCTTGCTTAAAAATCCATCTACTGATACATTAAACTTAACATTGCTCATTTATTGATAGTTAACTGTTTTAGTTCTGAAAAACACTGAATGTTACTGAAATAAACTAAATTTAGCACTTTACTGTTGTTATAGTTGTTTACATTACTGTCTTAATGGAATATTATTTTACCTTGATTGTACGACTTTAAAGTATAATAGAACAATTGGAAAAAGGCTGGAATTTTAGACACATGATGTTCATATTCATTCTTATGGGTTTTTATAAAGGTAAGCTATGAGAAAAATACTAGTATTTTGTAACCTTGACTATCTTCATTCCCCTCTGAATTAAATAGGAAGCTTTAACTGGGTGGCCATGACAATCTTGAGGCCAAAGATGCTCTTCCAGTGATCTCAGCTTGATTTAAAACCTTCCATGCGTTTTCTTGGCAGCTCTCCTGAAAGTAGCTGGTTCCCTGCAAAAGAGCACAGAAGTCATGAAAGCTATGCAAAATCTAGTAAAAATCCCTGAAATTCAGGCTACAATGAGAGAGCTATCCAAAGAAATGATGAAGGTGAGATTAAAAGTTTATTAAAGTATAGTGGGTGTATCATTTACACATTTAACATGTAACAAACTATATAAGAGATGCGGCTAGACTTCAAATATGGACTCTCTATTTGTGTCTCCTGATTTCATATTCTCACCTGCCCTTTTCCTTTGTAGATTTAAAATCAGCTCAGAGCAAATGCTTGCCATACATTCCAGTCCATTGAATTGGTGAAGTTAGTTTGGTATAGTTAGATCTTTTAAAGGTGTGATTGGGAGGATTGGTTTCTTACTATCGTGTGCATATAAATAATATTATGATCTAATTTCTGCACATCCTTTAGGCAGGTATCATAGAAGACATGCTAGAGGACACTTTTGAAAGTATGGAAGATCAAGAAGAAATGGAAGAGGAAGCAGAGATAGAGATTGACAAAATTTTGTTTGAAATTACTGCTGGTGAGTGGGGGCATAAATGTCCACATAGCTTTACAGGTAATCCTCGAGTTATGAATGTAATGGAGCCTGCCAATTACATTCATAACCCAAGGATTTATAGGAGTGAATCATGTTACTTGAACGTGATCACTCCCTGCTTTTGCCCATGCATTCGCTAATCGAATGTGCAGGTCATTAAGTGCATGAGGTATCTAGGGTGGGGAAGACCTCGGAGTGGTGGCTAGGGCTTCTGACCCCCAAGGCCTCCCCCGACCCACTTAGATATTTCATGTTTCCCCCTCCCCCCCATCCTGCCTGACCAGGTCACTTATGTAGATCTCAATGATCAGGGGAGCTGTCTCCATTCCAGCCTCTCTGCCACAGTTTCGCCTTGAGCAAAGGCTTGCCAAGGCCTGCAGGGACTGGAGATTGCTTCCCTATAGGCTTCAGTTGAGTTTGCAAAAAGCTTTTGCTATCAAGAATGGAGGCCAGGAGGGGCTCGCATGTTCCTCTGGGCCTTCATTTACGGTGGCAAAGGGTTTGAGGAAAGGCCTTTGCCGCTATAAACAGAGGCCTGGAGGCACGCATGCAGCCCTCCCGGCTTCCATTCTTGGTAGCAAAGGCTTTTTGCAAAGATGGATCTGAGCTTCAGTGCTTCAGGCCTTCCCTTTTGCTGCAACTCTCATCCAGGCCTTCTTTTGTAGAGAACAGAGGCCTAAAATACCTTGAGATCATGTGAGATCGGTAGCACGAGATGTCGCACTACTGATCTTGCATGATCTTGAGGTACTTTAGGCTTCTATTCTCTGTGAACGCACTGAAGGCCTGAAGCACCGAAGCAGGCCAAGAAATCGAAGGCTCACTAGATCTTTGCAAGGTGAGTGAATATGCACAAGGCCAGTGTCTGTGTAGACCCAGCGGTGGGGGAGGAAATAGGGCAGTTCCTCTGCAGTCGTTCATAATTTATTATGTTTATTATATTATTTCTTACACACGTGGTAATTGTACAGTATGGATGCGAGAAACTGTGAGGGAAGAGGTTAAGCATTATTATTCACTGCTCCAGTTATCAATTATCATGCTGTGTTTTCTCTAACCCAGGTGGTAAGATTGTCAGAATTTCGTAACATTGAGATTTCAGCCTTTTAAAATTAGAAGTAGACTGCATTCCTTTAATACATATACAATTTCAACTTCATTTTGACATAATATGTTCTAATATGAATTTATTCCCTATAGAAATTTCACACCTTTTATTGACGCTGTAGTATATTCAGTACTAAAAAAATAAGGAGTAGGAAAATATATTCCAAACAAGACATTTTTATTAAAGTCTTATAACAAATAAAAGTAGGCCAAAACAGCTGCTTAAATTAATTGAGTCATTTCAATAAGAGTCATACTTTCTCTTGTGTTTCTCAAGTCCTCTTTAAAGGACTTTAACTCCTGTGCTGGCTGGAAAATTTTGGGAACTGGAGTTTGCATATCTTAAGGTAGCCCATGTTGAGAAACAGTAATCTAGAGGCTTTTTTAAACTATGTGTTATGAGAAGTATTTTACAACATAAAAATCATAAAAGCTACCTATAATCTCCTATATAAGTAAAATGCATAGAAAATAATTTTTATTTCATCTTTATAGTCTGAGCGGCATGAATACATGCTTTTAGTGTTGCTAAATATTTTTATATTATTTGTCTAGATTTTTCTTGGCAATGAAGCATTCTCCTTGTAGAAATTCTTTGTTTCCTATTTGGTTCCAGTCATGGTCTAGCTCTGTCCTGGTTGTAGAGTTCTTGTTGCTTTCTGTTTGGTTGTTTTCTTATAGATGTTTCATTACTCAACAACGTAACAACTTCAGTGCTAGAAAGGAATGGGGTTTGCTCTCTGTTTATAGGAGATGGCTTGTTTTGTTTGTGTTGGTGGGTGTCCTTTTTTCTTCTTGGTAGTTCCTTGATTAGGCTATTGTTTACTGTTTGACTGCTAGTCTATTATTAATCCTGATGTTAATACCTACGTATCAGGGTGATTGTAATCAGAACAACAATCAGGCAAGAAAACAACCAACCTCAGAAAGCATCAATGTCTCTACACTTCACCCTATTTATTCTGGTTTTCAGATGTTCTTTTCTGCCTTCCTAATATTCTTTCTCTTAATATTTGGTTCTCACATAATACGTCCTTGCCAGTTCGTTGGGATATAAGGGGCCTCTTTAGGGAACCAGTGACCATGTTTTTTCTACTAAATTTTTCCAAGCTTCTTTGCTCAAATGCTCATGCCATCTTTAAACCATTTAGTTATTTGGACAGTTGGACTCATCCCTAGATATCTTTAAATTTTAATTTTGCAGAGCGATAGGCAGTGTTTTTAGAATGAATTCATTATCATCATTGGTTCCTTTCCTTGAGTGCATTGGGCAGCAAGATTCTTCCAATGAATCCTCTCCGCATATAATGAATTAATTAATTTGAAATCTATTTTCAACTCCCAAAGCTATATCAAGCAGAAAGAGTTGTTGATGGCAGGCTATAGTTCTAAAGATTAAAACTGATGAACTGAGTTGTACTCAGAACAAATTTTGTTAATAGGGGGAGGGGGAATGACAGCTTTCAATAAAACAGGTAGTTCTAACTGTTGGTTATAAAGTTTTTGTTACATCTAGTCAGATTTATACAAGCCTTTCATGCATAATTTTAGCTATTATCTAAAGTTCCTTAGATTGTTTTGCCTGGACATTTAAGGCCCCCACTTTCTTTGGGTTGCTAGTAGCGCCCAAATGTATCTTCTGTAGGGGGAGCAATACTTGCATTGAAACTGGTCCATTAACAGGATGAGGCTGATTTTACTCTCTGAACAATATTTTAAACAAGCACTTATACAGGAAGGGATTTTTAAAACACCCTTATTTTTTTTATTAATAAATCAAGGTAGTGAACATACTCGTTTCTCCTTTCCTCACAACAACCCTGTGAGATGGGTTGGACTGTAAGTGAGTGACTTGGACCAAACACATCCAGTCAGTTTTCTGTGTCTAAGGCAGGACTAGAAGTCACTGTTTCCTGATTTCTAGCTACATGCCTTAACTCAGGGGTGTCAAACTCAATTTCATTGAGGGCCACATCAGCATTGCGGTTGCCCTCAGGGGGCCGGGTGGGTATGGCCAGGGTGGGCGTGGCCTACTGGGTGGGCGTGGCTAGAGTGTGTATGGCCTACTGGGTGGGCGTGGCCAGCTCTACGTCATTCGCATCAAGGATGCCTATTGGGGCCTGGGCAGGAGTGGGACAGATCTGAGGGTCTCTGGCAGAAGGAGGGTCTCTGGGCCAGGGCCAAGGCAGCAGGGGCCGTTCCCTCACTGTTTCCAGGATGGCTTCGCAGGCCACATGAAACCACTTCGCGGGCCGGATCCGGCCCCCGGGCCTTGTGTTTGACATGTCTGCCTTAACTGTTAGATCAAACTGGTTTTAAGATGGTCCTTTCTATATCGCAGTGTTTCTTTTTGTTGCTTACCTGCTTGCTTTGGTTTATTTCTGCAGGAGCCTTGGGCAAAGCACCTAGTAAGGTTACAGATGCTCTTCCGGAGCAGGAGCCTGAAGGGGCCACAGCAGCTGTTGTAGATGATGAAGAGGAAGATATTGAAGCCATGCAGTCAAGATTAGCTACACTTCGTAGCTAAAAGGAAAGCAGTTGCATAGCTGGATTCATCTTGCCATAGGCAATTCTGTCATGCCTTTATAATATAAATCTTCCTACAGACGTTTTTCCTGTATATATTCTATTTTTTGTGCGCTTATGTTCAGAAATATTTTTTTTAACCCTTTTTGCCATATCAATGTATGTCAGGTCAAAACATCTCTGACACAATAAAGAGAATCTAGTATATTGTCAAACTAAAATAAAATATGTACGATTTACTTATGATTTCCTCAAATTCATTTTTTTTTAGTTTGAACATATCACAGTAGTATTATACAGATTTTTAAAGCATTAGCTGGATTTTAATAAACAGCTTTTAATGCTTATTACAGTCTCAGGTGAGATTAATAAAAGAACAGTAATAGTTCCTTACAAATAAACAATGCAACTGAAAATAGGTTGACTCCCTTTTCTTTGTGACAGCCCGTCAAATATTGGAACACTGCTTATCATGTCGCCGCTAGTCATTTTCGCTTGACTAGCCATACCCAATTCCTGCAACCATTCTTCATATGTTTTAGCTTCCATGCCCCCAATCATCTTTGTGGCTCTTCTCTGCACTCTTTTCAGAGTCTGATATCTTTTTATATTCTGGTGACCAAGTATTCCAAGTGTGGTCCTACCACGGCATTATAAAATGGTATTAACACTTAATGTGATCTTGATTTTATCCCTCTGGTAATGCAGAGAGACAGAATTTTGATTTACTCGGGATACTTTGGAGGGCGGGGAGGGGGGGCTTTAGTTGGTTTGTGTGGTATGCTGATTCATTTACAATATATGGTTGTAATTTGTAGCCTGGTTCTGCACCTGGACTGGCTAATGGCCCTTTTATAAAATTAGGATCCTTGGTTGTCACTTGACCACTTACTACCCTGCTATTTGGATGTGGAACTTTCTTAAGGCAAGCTGGCTGTACTTTAATGACTTGTTTTTTTCTACTGTGTGTACATTTATTTGCCATTTATTTGTTTCATAAACTTCCCAGCAAAGCTTGAAATCTGTGTGTGACCTGAGATAGGACAGAAGGATCTAAGAGGCTATCAAGTCCAATCTCCTGCACACTGCAATGTTTCTGAAATCAATTGTTTGTTAGAATTTTCACACAGGATTGTTGGTGAAACATTTCCACCCATTTAATAAAATAGGAATCCATATCTACTCATCACTGCTTAAGAAATTAATTTGGCTCATATCAAAAGTTTTTCAGCAAGTAAAGTTAACAAAGCAGAGTTAATTCTATTTGTTTTTTCAAACTTTTTAATTAATTTTCTATTATTACATTTGATTAGTGTTTAGTGTTGTCTGGGTTAGTTAATCTGCTTAATAATACAAGTTACATTCTTAGCCTCCACCCCTTTTTTCCTACCATTGATAAGATACATTTCATGTTTGAAAATACTCTGTATCTTCTTTCTCTTTGATCTTCAATGTAAGTCTGTCCATTTCAGCACAGTCCAATATCTCTTCGTCTAGTGATGTTTCTTGATTCTTCCTGTACCGAGCAAATACAATCCTTGCTGCTGTTAGTACATGCAATGTTAAATATACACTTTGCTTATCCAATTTTTCTGGTATTATACCTAATAAGAAAAGTTCAGGTTTAAAATCTACATATTTTTCTAACATTTTTTCTAACCAAGTTTGTATTTTTGTCCAAAGTTTTTTTGCTTTAACACAGGTCCACCACAAATGGTAATAAGTGCTGGATTTTTGGTTACATTTCCAACATTTACTAGACATATTTTTAAACATTTCTGCTAATCTAGCAGATGGTAAATGCCATCTATAAAACATTTTATATAAGTTTTCTTTATAAGAAGTTGCCATTGTTATTCAGTTAATTCTATTTCAAACTATATCCAAAATATCAGCTAATAAATAAAAATTATCTGAGTCCTATGTTTTAAATAAATCTATACTGAGAAGGATGAAATATATTTTATAAGACCTTTTGCCAATATAAGTAGTCTTTGCTTAAAACATTTGTTCAGTGACCATTCAAAATTCTGACAGCACTGAAAAAGAAGATTTATACAATACAGTGTGGAGGGATGGTCTATTAAGCAAATTCCTCCACGCTGTCCCTTGTAGGACCATGGGCGGCCTAATAAATAACATGCTCTCAGCAAGGACCTTTCAAGTCATGGGCGATAAAATTAGTAAGCAAAGACATCTGAATAATGGACTCCCTCAGGGCTCTGTATTGGCCCCATCCTTATTCAACTTATATATTTCCGATATACCACCCACGCTATCAACAAAGTTCTCTTACACTGATGACTTGGGATTAGCATATAGCCACAAGGACATCAAAGTTACAGAAGGTGTACTTACAGCCGACCTTACAACTCTGAGCACATACTTCCACCAATGGAGGTTAATCCCAAGCGTAAGTAAGACAGTCACATCATGTTTCCACCTTAATAATAAACTGGCAAAAAGAGAACTCAATGTATACCTAAATAACAAATTGCTCCCATATGAGGCAACTCCAAAATATCTGGGGGTCACCTTAGACAGGACCCTGTCTTAAAAACATATTCAGAATATGGCTGCCAAGGTTAACAGCAGAAACAACATTCTGCAAAAACTATGTGGAACAACTTGGGGAGCTTCAGCTCCAACTCTTCAATGCGCAGGCCCTGGGCTTTGCTACTCTGTAGCGGAATACTGCGCACCTGTATGGATAAACAGCTCACATACAAGACTTGTTGAGGTTCAACTCAACCATACGATGAGATTAATTACTGGGTGCATAAAATCTACACCTATTCACTGGCTACCAGTTCTTAGCCACATAGTTCCCTCGCACTTACGACGACAAGAAGCTCTCATTCGGGAGTATAGTAAGATCCTGCTAAACTCCTCTCTACCCATTCATGCCTATACCTCTGATCTCTTAAGATGTCAATTAAAGTCAAGAAATCCACCACTCCTCACAGCGCTTAAGCTGCTGGCCGAACATCAGAGCACTATACAAAAGTGGATGGAAGCATGGAGTAATTTAATTTAATTTAATTTTAATTTATTAATATTTCTATACCGCCCTTCTCCCGGAGGACTCAGGGCGGTGTACAGGGCAAGAATAAAACACAGAAATTTACAAAAACTAAAAGATAATTAAATACATGCCCGATTAAAATACAATTGATACATAGTAAAAACCCCAATAAAAATGATAAAAACCCCACCAATCCCCCCTCAGGCCAGCCCGGCTTGATCAAACAAGTATGTTTTCAGATCGCGGCGAAAGGAGCGCAGATCGGGCGCCGTCCGGAGCTCAACCGGTAGCTGGTTCCATACCTCCGGGGCGCCCACAGAGAAGGATCTCCCCCTGGGGGCCACCAGTCGACATTCTCTGACCGGTGGCACCCTGAGGAGTAGCTATACCTCCCAAGATAGTTCTGAGCATATTAATCCTAATAGTATACCTCCAGGATTTAATCTACCCCGACACATATGGGTGACATACAATAGAATTAGAACAACTCATGGGGTGTGTGCCAATTCTCTGTATAAATGGGGAAAGACACCTTCAGCACAATGTGATTGCGGGCCTCCCCGACAGACTATCCAACATATAGTGAGGGAATGCACTAATAGAAGATACCCAGGAGATTTTAAGGACTTCCTCTGCATAACAACGGCAGCTACTGACTGGATCTCCAAACTCGACATTAAACTCTGAAATGTTATTTCTGTTTTCCTCTTAGGTTTTATAATTGCTTCTTTTTTTCTGACAAAATGTGATCCACTGGAGAAGGAAATGGCAACCCACTCCAGTATCTTTGCCATGAAAACCCCATAGACAGTACCAAAAGGAAAAAAGATATGATGCTAGAAGATGAGTCCCTCAGGTCAGAAGGCGTCCAATATGCTACTGGGGAAGAGCAGAGGGCTAGTACTAGGAGCGTCAGAAAGAATGAAGCAACTGGGCCAAAGCCAAAAGGACGCTCAGCTTTGGCTGTGTCTGGTGGTGAAAGGAAAGTCCGATGGTGTAAAGATTCTTTCTCCATAGGAATCTGGAATGTAAGATCCATGAAAGCTGGACATGGTCAAACAAGAGATGACAAGACTGAGCATCGACATCTTAGGAATCAGCCAAAGAACTGAGGCCTTTGAGCTATGGTGCTGGAGAAGACTTCTGCGAGTCCCTTGGACTGCGAGGCGATCCAACCGGTCAGTCCTAGAGGAGATCAACCCTGACTGCTCTTTAGAAGGTCAGATCCTGAAGCTAAAACTCAAATACTTTGGCCACCTAATGAGAAGGAAGGACTCACTGGAGAAGAGCCTAATGCTGGGAAAGTTTAAGGGCAAGAGAAGAAAGGGACGACAGAGAATGAGGTGGCTGGATGGAGTCACTGAAGCAGTAGGTGTGAGCTTAAATGGACTCCAGAAGATGGTAGAGGACAGGAAGGCCTGGAGGAACGTTGTCCATGGGGTGGTTATGGTTCAGACACGACTTCGCAACTAACAACAACAACAACAACAAACCCAGTGTTTCTTAATCTCAGCAGCTGGGAAATTCTGGGAGTTGATGCCCACACCTTAAAGTTGCTGAGAGTGAAAAACAATCCTAACGGATGGAACCCGCGATCATGTAAGCAGAGATGTCCTGACCGCGCCCAGCCTACAGATTTGTGGCTTTAGCGTGGCATCAGCGGCAGGAGGAAGGCTATAGCTGCTTGTTTTACTGTCCGGGGAGGACGCTACGGCTGAGTGAGAAATCATCGCCGGCAAGACAGACCGGGAAAACACCTTTTCAAAGCCTGCACCGGGACGCACGTCTTCCTCGACGGCTTCTGCTTTGGTTCCCAGCCACCGCCACTGCCACTAGGAGACAGAATTGGAAAAGAAACAGGATGACTCAGCGACCGCCTCCCCCCACCCCCCGGATCAGGTTGGAGAGTGGTTCATCCCCGACCTCGTGTTCTTTGTAGCTGCCCGACTGAAGGGCCGCGGAAGACGGCAGTCTCGGAGACAGCCTTAGAGAAGTGCTCTCTCTTGAAGATCGGCAGAATAGCGCCGGCGTCGGAGGAAATGGGCTTAAAGCCAGCAGAAGCAGTAGCAGCTGTCCCACGAAGTGGGCGTTCGCCATGGCAGAGGCCATGGAAGACTGCTTCGCCGAACTTTTATGAAAGCCGGGTCCGAACTTGAAGGAAAATGGGATCCGAGTTTCTCCAAACTCACATACTTCGTCGGTTGTGGGAAAAGTGGGTGTATGTTTGGTGAGGGTATAGGAAAGTTCTGGCCAGGCCCGTTGGAATATGACACAAACACCCCAAACGGAATAGGAACGTTTCAGAGACTCAGATGGACAACTCTGACACTAAACAAATACTATATAATTCATATACATTATGATATAACTACAATCATGATAAAAACAATACTTTAAATATTATCATATACAGTATTTTTACAACCCAGGGCTCTGACATCTGATTTTTCTAATAAGATTTACAACAGGAGATAGACCCATCCCTAAGACTTTTTTCACCTCTCTCCTGAGGATTGCACAAGCAAAACCTGGGGGGTGGAAGTCTATAATAAAAGGAACATCACATCTGGCAGCAGATTACCCAGTCCTGGAGGAATAATGCTGAAGCTTAGCTGGCACCCTGGAGACTATGTTTATTAAAGGAACATCTCATTTCCCCCCTCAAATTTCCTCTAGAGTTTTGAGATCAAGTTATAAGTGCTCTCAGAAAATGACAATTGTCTAGCCCTGGGCATGTGCAAGTGTGTTTTTCTGTGTGAGTGTGAGTATTTTCCAATTTTTAAGCAGCTGCCAGAGAAAGTATGGGCAGTCACACTGCCTAGTTGTTAGAAAGCAAAATGATGAGCTTGTTCCCTGTCATTCCATGTAATCTTCGTTTTTAATAAAAGAATTCATGCCACTCACATGATTAACTTCCTACCTACTGACCACATGGCTTTTTTCCCCCTCCTGAAATGGTGGTAAGGTTGTACCATGAACCTGCTATCTCTTTCTTTTATAGACAGATATGCATGCTGGAGCTTCAGTAGCAATGGTTGCATGTACTAAAATAGTTTTTTGGTATAGTGCTGAATTCAGGCAGACAGAAAACAGGCACATTTTACTGCAGCGACTATGAATGATTATGAAAATAACTTCAATAAGAACAGTGCACAGACTATGAGGTATACTCTTGGCATCAAAAGATGGAAACGAGGAGAGAGGGGAAATCCTAGGAGGAAAAAAGCCACTATCTGAAGCTATGGATGGATAGCCAGCTTTGAAAGTGATCCATAAGTACAGTTTTTATACTTTACAATTGCTTGGCAAATCCTGTACCCTTTACAACGCCTTAGCATAAAAATCTCAACCAACACTTGCCCTTAGCGATTCTAGTACTGGAGTTACCTCTGAGAAGCGTGTAATAGCAACCTCCATGTGTAGCTGAAAAACGTGGAGGTGGTAAACGGTAAAGTTCGTTCAAAAAACCATGCTTAAGACAACTTATAGCTTTCTATAATGTTGATGATTGTCTCAGTCGGGCACATCCATTGCTTCGGAATGGCCACGTGCTGCAGTCATGAAAGCCAAGGGGCTGCTTGTTTTCGTTGCCCATCTCCAATTCGGGCAAAGGGTGGTTGGTAATCGACCACTTGAGCGGCGCGCCTTTTCTCAGAGGAAGAGGCAAAGCAGGGGGACAGACAGAGATCCCGAGAACAGGTGCTAAAGCTGTCCCAGCCTTGCGGGCGAGGTTAGGATCCCACATCTGAGCGAGTGCCTGCTACTGTTTCCGGCCGCTCCCTAGTGAGGCTGCGCGCTAGATGCCGAATGGCTGAGACGCCTGCTCTGCTTATTCTAGCGACTGCGGACCGACCCACTCGAGCCCGGGGAAAATCCAATCCCCGTCTTGCTGTCACCCAGGTCCTGCAGCGACATGGTGTCCTGGATCATCTCCAGACTAGTGGTGTGAGTACCAACTTCGGGTGGGTCTCGACCTGCGCTTTTCCCCGAAGAGGGGTCTTTGCACAGTGAAAGCAGCTTTAGTGGTGCCTCTGGGGTCTGACCGTTTGTGTGCCCATGTAGTTTCCACCGAATGCGACGGCTAATAATATCTACTCGGGCACACCAGCCATCTAAATTTAGCTGTTCGTGCGCTGTTGCCTGTCCCTGGTTTTCTTGTATTGAGCAGCAGTCGAGATCAGCGTGAGACTTAAAGTAGATTGCTTTATTCGAGCGAAATGTGTACTATAAATGGGCTGAAATAGCGACTGACTGTTCTTACCTTAGATTTAGCCATATACGCAGAAAGGGGTAGGGATCCCTTTAAAGCTTGCAACAGAAGGCGGCTTTTCGGTTATTCCCTTTGGGAAATGCAGCCGGGTATAGAGAGAGGGGAAAAGAATGAAAAAGCGAGTCTTGAAAAAGGGCAGGGAAAACCGCCGCTTTGTTATTAGCAATAGCAACCGTATTTCGGTCTCACCTGCCAGAGGGCGCTATCTGGAACGGTCCCTGAGTGATGGGAGTGGGGGAAAAAGTCTTAATTCTTCCTCTTGTAAATTAGTGCTCACTTTACAAAATGCATTAGGTTTTCTCCCTTAACAAAAAAATAACCGATCTCGAGGACGCCTAAATCTAGGAGGAGAAATTGAAGGGCGTCGACTTTTGTTTTTGGGGGGATTAGGGGTGGGGTGAGGCTGCTGCTATTTCACGGAGGGTGGGAGATGCTGGTACAGGAATTTTGGGCATTCTCTCTGGGAAACAAACAATAGAAACCATTTCCATAGAACCGTCTAAAACTAAGGCTTTCTTAGGAGAGACAGGCAGCAGGGGGGAAAAAAGGAAAAGAATTTGTGCTCCTAAAACGTAAAAAAACAAACAAAGAAACAACCACACACACCCCCAGCCATTTTTTTCTGTAGATGGTTCTTTTTGAATGGAAGTCTTCCTAGGACTTACTGAAATTCTGAGGACTCTTTGATGTTGGAGATCCAATGCCTTTGTTTGTTTGTTTGAACTAGATTGATTGAGCGCCTCCCTTCCAATGTGTCTGGGCCATAAATGCTAGCTGGGGTGATGGGAGTTGGAGTCCAACTCACCTACCTGAAGGGCCTGGGGAAGATTAGTGGGATTAGCTGTCTTCAATAGACCCAGTCACTGCCCAGCAGTTTCAAAGACAGGAGGATGGTGAGATTGACTTTTTACTTCCTCTCTGAAAAAGTCAAGAGCCTTTCAATGACACACCATACATTTTAGTGACAAAGCATTCCAAAGGCTGCAGAAAAGAAGCTGGCAAGTTCTACTGATACATCTGCAGCTGCTACTTTTTGTGGTTGGATGTTCATTTTATAGCTGTTTTTTTTTGTTTAAACAGTAGGAGTGTTTTGCTCATCTTTGGCTTAAGCAATGTGATGACATTTCAGTTGTTCTTGCTGCAGAGCTGTTTTTTTTTTTTACGTTTCCCTCCTTTCCCCCAAATTTTACATAATCTTGCTGCTTAACTTTACAATTCTATTTCTGCATCTTTTTCATAGTTTAATATACTTTCTGGTTTGATTTTTTTTAAAAACTCAGGCTCACTTTACAACATCTGGAAGATGTACATTAGTGGGGCTGTTTTTACCCTTACAAGAAGGCTGTTTGAAAAATGTGAGTTGATAATGGAGAAACAAAGGCAAATCAAAGAAATATTGTAATCGTGAGATCTTTCCTATACGTAGGGAGGAAGCAGCAATATATGTAATTATCATTCTTTGTTGGATACAATTTACTGAGAGAAAGTGTATGGATCCTTGTTTGAGATGTAACATTAGAAGAGTAAAAATACCAGGCGTTCCCTTGATTATGCAAAATAGCTTGGATGTATAAGAACAATGCAGGGCAATCAAGATCTGTCCTTTTTTTTACTTCAAAGGCCTTCTTCCAGGTTCCTGCAAATAGGGAGGAGCATGCAGTATATAGCATTTGCCCAAATGTGAGTCTGCATAAATTTACCTTCCTCCTCCTGAGCATCTTACAGGTACGTGGATGTCAACTCCCAAAATGTAATGGCTGTACTGGTTGGAGCATTCTGAGACTAAAGTGACACTTTATAGATTATGTCAGATGAACCCTGCCACATTTTATTTACACAGGAATTTTCAGTATCTCATAATGTAGAAAAATTAGTGAGAATTTGGAGGCAATATCACTTTCATTGTTAGAATAATAGATCATTAATCTATTGCTGCCACAATATACTCAGGGCTTTTTTTCTCATAGAACGCTCAGAACGGAGTTCCGGCATCTTTTTTGGATGGAACCTTGTAGGGTAGGCAAGGCGGGTTGTATAACATGTGTGAGTTCCGGCACCTTTTTCTTTTACAAAAAAGCACTGAATATACTTATATAAAAATAGGAACTTCATCAGTCAAATGATGTACCTTCCTCCTCCTATTTCCCCACAGAAACAATCCTGTAACATGGATTGGGTTGAGAAAGAGTGGCTGGCCTATAATTTCCCACCTGGCTCTCATGGCTAAGGTGGGGCTTGAACGCGCAGTCTCCCACCTTTTAGCCTGGTGCCTTAACCATGAAGATCAAACGGGTCCTCTGTTTAGAAAATATTTTCACATTTAAAAGATGTTTTCTCTCTCTCTCTGCTTTTTTGAAAAAATGTTCTCCTCTTGATATGCACGTGTTCAGGTCATGCATTTTAGTGTCATAGTTGCCTGCAACTGCACTTAGTGATGGATGGGAGTTTAAAATAGTGGGAAGAGAAAGAGGTGAGTTGAAGCTTTCTTTTGCATTCAAAGTCTGGTGGAAATATTTCTAAACTTTGTGGGGGGGGGAGGAAGAAATGGAAAGGGGGTATTATTTGTTTTGAAATAGTTGCACTCACAACATCAGGATTGGGCAGGCCCATTTCAAATATACTATGTGATTGAAGCATTTGAATGTGTAGTGTACCTCCTATTTCTCAGAAAAATACAGAAAGGAAAAAATAAAGATATGTCAATTTTGACAATTCTGATAACTACCTTCTTTCTGAAAGAAACTTTGTATTATATTTGGGGAAAAGGCAACTGGACTGTTTTTTTCCTTGAGGAAGAAAAATAAAACATTTCACTTCTCATTCAAGAAGCTTCATCAGTTCCTTTCCTCCACCATCAGAACTGATGAAGCTTCTTGGATGAGAAGCGAAATGTTTTCTTCCTCAAGGAAAAAACAGCCTAGTTGCCTTTTGTAGAAAAAAAAACATCTTTGAGATAACTATGACCTGGATGACGGAAAATCTCCACAGACACTTTAAAGTGCTCAAGCTTTGTATGCAAAAGCTCTTCTATTCTTGGTGATTCTAAGTAGACATGGATGAGGACTGTATTCCACAGTACTTTTTGCTGAATTTCTCCCAACTTTGAGATACCATATAAGCAATATTAAAAAAGGGAAGGGGAAATCCCCTATTCTATTAGGAAAATTGCAAGAAAAAATATCAGGGAAAGTTCAAAAAATATATATCCTTTTAAGACAAGAAAAATATAAAATTTTAGCAATTTTAGATAGTTAAAATTCATAAGCCTTTGTTTTTATGCAAAGAGAAGCAATATTGACAGAAGATTTTCTCTTTTTAAAATGTAATTTTTATTAAGAATTTTAATTACAGTAGTTAAAATTAATACAAACTAAACTTAGAGAAATGGATTGAGAGAAAGAATAAAAATGTAGGAAAAAAGAAAAGACAAATATTCTTAGTTATCAGATAAAATTAGTTTGACATCTGTCATTCCTTCATTAACAGAAGTAGAAATAATTACTGACAGTATTGTTGGTATCTTCTGGCTCCATTTCTCAAAGATTTCATCTAATATTTCTAATTTTTGTTTCATTTTGTAAGTCCCATTATTAATTGACATCAGACTTCTATTTCTTTTGTTATAATTTTTATTCCCCTCTAGTGTCAAGTTTCTAAAATCATCACTTGTCTTTTGTTATGAATTGCAATTGCCATTATAACCAAAATAAAATGTGGCAGGGTTCATCTGACATAATCTATAAAGTGTCACTTCAGTCTCAAAATGCTCCAACCAATACAGCCATTACATTTTGGGAGTTGACATCCACATATCTGTAAGATGCTCAGAAGGAATCAGTATTGTGCTACATGCAAAAAGGATAAAATGCTATAGTGAATTAATCTGTTCATCTGTTTACAAGGAGTAGATTGAATCAAGTGATTTCAACAGGCATCATTCATACAACTGACAGGAGCATTTAAGTTTTACTACCAGCATCCTCAAAAAGAGATATATCTGCCTCATTTCTGCAGATTTGAGCAGAAGGAGTGAAAGGATCAGCCATCTTACTCGCAATCATGGCAGACTTTTAAAGAACACTTAATTCACAAACCTTGTTTTCTAATCACTTTCAGAAATTATGTATTAATTATTCTAAAGCTATTAGAAACCTTTGGAATGACAGGCTTGAAAAATCTTTATTGCATGAATTCAGTCTTCAACTGAAGAAAAATTAACTACTGTACAAGCTTAAGAGCTTCAAGAATTTGTAACAAACAGCAAAAAGGTGTTTGTTAAATATGTTTTACATTAGAAACATTATTAAATACGTTTTAATCTAAGAAAGTTATAAATGGATAAGGACTCAGGTAAATTTGGAATATTACTTTTTACCATAAGATTTTGGGATTAACTCTAAACATTAAACGGTTTTATCAGTATACTGAGAAGGCCACAAATTAGATCAGACATGTCAAACACAAGGCCCAGGGGCCGGATCTGGCCGGCAAAGTGGTTTCATGTGGCCCGCGAAGCCATCCTGGAAACAGTAAGGGAACGGCCCCCCACTGCCTTGGCCCTGGCCCAGAGACCCTCCTCCTGCCAGAGACCCTCAGATCTGTCCCACTCCCGCCCAGGCTCCCATAGGCACCCTTGATGTGAACGATGTAGAGCTGGCCACACCCACCCAGTAGGCCATACACACTCTAGCCACGCCCACCCAGTAGGACACGCCCACCCTGGCCATATCCACCCGGCCCCCTGAGGGCAACCACAATGCTGATGCGGCCCTCAATGAGTTTGACACCCCTGAATTAGATCATAGTAGAAAAATGGCAGTAGTATTTGTATAAGAGAAGAAGATCAGTTAATAGAATTGACTCGTATGTAGTTACATCTCCTAAATACTTAACCAGTTTGGAATAGTGAATAGGTGAGAAATTTCTTCAGTTCATACTTTTGTAAATGAAATACTCAGAACAGGACAAGGCAAAAGAGAAAAGAGCAACCTCATCTATTGGCTGAGCTGGGAGTTCAATTATTCTTTAACCCAGATGCTGAAAAGACATCTACTCCTATATCTGAGAATTTTAGGCAAACTGAGAAGCTAAGCTGCGTCATCCAGTGCAGCTAAGCTGCGTATACCAGTTTGGCTTTGTTCATGGATGCCATGTCTTTCCTGTCAGTCTGCCTTATATCTTTGCTCACTCATATGCTTAGTAGCTAACAAATTCCACAGAGTGGCCATTAGTTTTGATACTTCAGTATCTACAATCTTCCAATCTTGCTTTGAAATACCCTTGACAGGGGACATCTGTGCCAATCAAGAACCAGAATCTAGAGGAATATTGCCCTCATTTCTCCACCCATCCAGAATCTTTTATAGGTTAGCTTTCATTTTCCCCAACTACTGCTTGCCATTGAAATAGGAGAAAAATAATAGTATAACCTTACTTTTTAAATTTATTTTTTTTCTCTTTGGAAGTAATTAAATACAGTATATGTGACTTTTACTGCAGCAAGAGTTTAAGAAATAGAATATGCATGTAAAAATGTCTGAACTTAATTAGGATTTCATCTCAGCATTCCATGCTAACTGCTGCTAATCCTAGCTGCTAGTAGAATGAACCTAAATCCAGCGTGGACCATGTCATGTTAGTGATAATTCTTCCAACTTTCTCATTAGGATACATGGATTATTATCATTCTAGACCAGTGATGGTGAACCTTTTAGACACTGAGTGCCCCAAAACCGCCCCACCCCACCCCGCCTGCCCGCAGAGCCATCTACCACCTCCATGGCCTGCTGCAGATCACCCAGGCAGCCCTGCAGCATCATGGCAGCCACACCCTCCACCCGCACCCTGCAGAATCATCTGTGTGCGATCGAGTCCGAGGGTAGAGTCTTGTCCCTGCTGTCTGGATGACATGTCCTTGGCTGCTCTGCTCTGTGTGGGCCACGCCCAGGGCCATCTCCTCCGGGGGGGGCTCCTGGTGAGGAGGGGGCCACGGGGAGGTGGAGCTGGGGAATGGTGTGCATGCCCACAGAGAGGTCTCTGAGTGCCACCTCTGGCACCCGTGCCATAGGTTCGCCACTGTTGTTCTAGACTTTACCATTTATTCAATTCTCACAAACATTCTGCATTTTAAAAAGCAAAAAGAAAATTTTGCGTGTATTGTTATTTTGTTTTGACAGTAGGTTTTTCAAATATTTAACCTATCATTGTACAATCTTTAAACATATTGGTTGTTTTTGTACACAATACTGAGGACTTGGCTCATAAAATATCAAAAAAATCTTCATTACTCAATTTTAATTAGCTTGAATTCTAGTAAGTGTAATTCAACTCTCTGCTCATTATAGAAAGACAAAATGGGGTAAATGTTAAGATGAGTCCCTAGTTCTCAAATGTACTAAGGCAGGGTAACTTAAGGTCTCTTCACCATCTATCGCCTCCCAATGGCCAATCCTTTCACCTGTTCTCCATTTTCCTACAAGTGGGGTCTAATAACTGGTATATTCTTGACCTTGACTTAATTGGGTCAGGTCTCCTTAAATTAGAAACAGACTTCTGTTTGAACTCTTTCAGTTTATGCTGCCAGGAAGGTTGCTTTTAACATATTCAAATCACAACACCTGTTGGTGCCAGTGGAAAGGCAATTTCTTGAACAATTTGTAGCTTTATGAAAACATACAGACTATCATGCACAGGTTCCGATTCGAGATTTGAGTGGCATGCCCATTTCTGGTAGGATAAAGTAAAAATTAACTCTGGATTTAAGAATCATATTGTTAGGCAATCAATTGGGCATGTATGGTGGAAATATAAAAGAAGACTGACTGAAAAAGTGACTTATCAACATTTGAAAAAAGGGACTCAAGATAAAGACAAAAGAATTAGTAAGTAAAGGTTTTCTTTGTGACTGGCTTAATTATTACAGAATTTTTGAAAGATTTAAACTTGATTTAAAAAAACGAGTTAAAACTGAATTAGATATCAATTTATGTTCTGGAGATGACCACTTAATTGCTAAAGTATATAAAATGTACCCCTTCATGGATTACTGCCTTGTCATGGCGAAGGGGCTTGCGTAATTCAATGAAGCTATGAGCTATGCCGTGCAGGGCCACCCAAGACGGAAAGGTCATAGCAGAGAGTTCTGACAAAACGTGATCCACTGGAGAAGGAAATGGCAACCCACTCCAGTATCTTTGCCATGATAACCCTATGGACAGTACCAAAAGGCAAAATGATATGACACTGGAAGTTGAGCCCCTCAGGTCGGAAGGCGTCCAATATGCTAAATGGCTGTCTGAGGAAGCTTTGCAAATAGCTGAGGAAAGGAGGGAAGTGAAAGGCAAGGGAGAAAAAGAAAGATACGCCCATTTGAATGCAGAATTCCAGAGAATAGCTAGAAGAGATAAGAATGCCTTCTTAAATGAACAGTGCAAAGAAGAAAACAATAGAATAGGGAGGACCAGAGATCTTTTCAAGAAAATTGGAGAGATGAAGGGAACGTTTAATGCAAAAATGGGCATGATAAAGGACCAAAATGGCAGGGACCAAACAGAGGCAGAAGAAATTAAGAAGAGGTGGCAAAATTATACTATACAAGAATGAGCTTAACGTCCCTGATAATCACAGTGAGGTGGTCACTGACCTCGAGCCAGACATCCTAGAATGTGAAGTGAAGTGGGCCTTAGAAAAGCTGAGCAACAACAAAGCTAGTGGAGGTGACAGTATTCCAGCTGAGCTATTCAAAATCTTAAAAGATGATGCCAAGAAATTAAAAGATGCTTGCTTCTCGGGAGGACAGCCATGGCAAATCCAGACAGCACACTAAAATGAGAGACATCACCCTGTCAACAAAAGTGCATATAGTCAAGGCTATGGTCTTCCCAGTTGCAATGTATGGCAGTGAAAGTTGGACCATAAAAAAGGCTGAGCGCCAAAGAATTGAGGCCTTTGAACTATGGTGCTGGAGAAGACTCCTGCGAGTCCCTTGGACTGCAAGGTGATCAAACCAGTTAGTCCTAGAGGAGATCAACCCTGACTGCTCTTTAGAAGGCCAGATCCTGAAGCTAAAACTCAAATACTTTGGCCACCTAATGAGAAGGAAGGACTCACTGGAGAAGAGCCTAATGCTGGGAAAGATTGAGGGCAATAGAAGAATGGGACAACAGAGAATGAGGTGGCTGGATGGAGTCACTGAAGCAGTAGGCGTGAGCTTAAATGGACTCCAGAAGATGGTAGAGGACAGGAAGGTCTGGAGGAACGTTGTTCATAGGGTTGTGATGGGTCGGACACGACTTCGCAGCTAATAACATAATAAAATGTTATTCAAGATGAACCTGGAAGATGAATATAATGCTAAAATGGAAGAATGTATGGACTAATGGATTAAAATTTACTTTTAATTTTATTTTGAAATAATTTTTTTAAAAAAATGATGTATTGTTGGTATTTGACTCCAGATAGATTACCAAAAATGTATAGAGGGACTTCTAACAAGTGTTGGAAATGTAATCAAAATCCATTTTATCCTGTGTGGTGGCCTTGCAAGTATGTGAAAACATTTTGGATAAAAATTATAATGATGATGCAGAAAATACTTAAGATACAAATATTAATGAAACATGAAACTTTTCTCTTACTTAGGTGTTATGGATAAATCAATTGAAAAATAATTTGGGATGCTATTTCTTTACATGGTGACCACTGTGAGGATTATATTCACTAAGCACTGGAAAGGAAAAGAGATGTTGACTATTGAAGAATGGATTTTAAAATTGAATGAATTAGCAGAGATGGCAAAATTAACTGCCTTGATTAGAGATAATGGACTAGACAGCTTTATAATAGACTGGAAACCATTTGTGAACTTTCTACATGTTAAATACAATAACAGATGGTTAACAGACAGATTTGAAGACTAGTGTAATATTTGGGCTAACCTAAATATACAACTATTTACACACCCACTATGTAAGGAGAGGAGAATTTATTAGGCTTTTTGATTTTTCTTTTCAGCATCCAGCCAAAGTGGATTTTTTTTCTATGTATGATATTGGATGTTTGGGTCTTTTTTTTTCTTTTTTATGTACATATTTTTTCTTTTTTGTTGTTATTACTATGGATGTATGCTTTTTTCTGTTTTCTTTTTCTGTTTTTTTATTTTATTCCTATTGATAAAACATAATAAATATATACATAAAAAGAATATCGTGTACATAATAATCTCTTTTGAGATATCAATTAATTTGCATTGAATTGATATTTTGCTTTTTCTCCTGTTCTTACCTATTTTCAGATTATTTTTAGTTGACACTACCTTAAAAACTATGAACAAGTCAAGACTGAATCGCTCAGCTGATTGATATTCATTAAACAGCCTCCTTCCTTCTCCAATTTCCCACAATTCTCCTAACAGCTTTATCTTCCATTCAATCAGCTATTCTTTCTTATCCTTAAATGTGTTCTGAGATCTTGATAAGTAAGATATCTTTTCCATTTCCGATATTATTGCTACTTCTTCTAATTCTTCGTTTGTCTGAATCTGTTAGTTCCTTTCTTTAGGTCCTCCATCTCTGGATCTGCTTCCTCTGATTTTCCTTCTATTTTCTGTGTTGCTAGTTCCTTCCTTGTAGTCATTTTCTGAGATTGTAGATTTAGATTAAAGAATTGTTCTTTTATCTCCTTTGTGTTATTTTTAGTCTTATCATGAACTAAGGCAATTGTCTCTTGCATTGATTTTAACATAGAAAGAATTACTTTCTAAAATTCATCAACATTTTCTTGTTGGTATGTCAAGCTGGGGACTTTGGTAACAGGTATTAGGGATGGTTTTTTACCATTTGAAGCTAAGTATGGAACATCCATTTTGTTTTTGTATGTAGTCTTTGTATCCAATCTATTTAGGGATTTAAAAAGTTTCAGTCAATTGTCATTTGAACTCCTAATTATCCAGCTGGCCTATCAATCTGTCCTTAAGTCTCTCCTCAGCAAATATAAGTAAATTTCAAATATTTCAAATTTTTCTGTCTAATGAAAAATGCATCCTTTCTGTCCAGAGAAAGAAGAGCAATTAAAAATTGTTTATCAATCAAAGGCTTATAGTCCAAAGTATTCCATCATCTCAATCAATAATGAATGTTTTTTCTATTTGGAAATAGCTCCATGACACAGCTCTAAAAGTCAATTAGTATTTATATTCATAGTCCAGGCAGGCCAGTTTCATAATCATTTATTGTCTCTGCCACACAGATAAGCAACCCAAGAGGGTTTTCCCCCCTTTTCCCAGCTGCAATCTTCAAAGTGAAAGTTTCTGAAAATAACAAGTCTTATCTGAGTCTGGGCTTCCAGCCAACTTTCCTTTAGGCATAATAAATTGTAATGCTGTAGTTCGCCACTAGATGTCACTGACACCATCTTCCAGCTTTTTACATCCAAACTTATATTACAAGCTTTTTAAGTCTCTTTTTTTTAAAAAAAATCAAAAGCACTTTTAATCCCCAAATTTCAGAGTTATATATGTGTATTGCTTCCAAATTAATCTTGTAATTTTCTCTATTTTCCCCCAAGCAAATAATTTGCCACTTTTCTTTTCCTGAGGGAATGGGGTGGAAATTCCCCTTCCCTCTCTCATCAGGGAGGATTCTTTGCTTTGGGCAATTTTCCCCCAGGAAAAAGTCTTAAAGTCATAAAGAAAGGATAGGGTCTCACCCAGTTCCATCCCCATTGCTTGAAAGTTGCTGGTTAATGCTTATTTTCTTCCATTGTCAGCAGGTTCTGACTGGCCACACGAATGTAGCCAGTCTTTCCCCTGCCGGTTTGGAGGGCTTCCTCAGATCAAACGGAAGGGCCAATACCCTCCCATGATCAAAGAGGGTCACCTCCTTCTCCAGCGCCTCTTTGGGGAAACTTTTCACCCTTTTTAGAGTCCCTAGTAGGGTGAAATTGAATGCAGAAGATGGAGCCCCATCTTCCTATGCCCATTACACCATGACGACAAACTGAAAGTTCATGCATGTTGTTGTTTAACCATTCAGTGGTGTCTTACTCTTGGGGACTATAGGCAAGTGCTCTCCATGCTATCCTGTCAAGCACAACTTCTTTCAATTGTTCAATATTCATCTTTGTATCAGCTTTGATGTTATCAAGCCAGTTAGTTCTTTGATTGTTCTTCTTCTTGATCTACTAACTATTCCTAGCATCAATGACTTCTTCAATAAACGTGCATACATGAAATGGCCAAAATAAATAAGACATAATGTCAGGACCCACCTCAATCCACATCTTAGGAAATAAGAACTCTTGGATGCAAGTTTAGTCCAAAAGGAAAATGTTTACTAGGAAGGAATCGATTGTGGGAATACAAGACGGAATCTGAGAAAAGTTACATTTCAATCCTATATAAACCATTCCCATTCCAGTCCCTCCCCTCATCCATTTGGTCAGGCTGTCGTCAGTTGCTAGGTGTCAGGTCCTTCCATGGGAAAGGGAACTCTCCTTGGTTTTATGGTTATTGCTTCCCTTTTCAGTTGTAAATGAAGACACAAACCAGATCTGTCTGTCCCACTCCCTTCCCCCGTTAAAACATCCCCTGTTGTTTGAAAATCGCTTTAGTAACCATCCTCTCCCCCCCCCCTCGGAGAGATGGCAGAATCCCCAGTAATAGCACGTTGTTCTACCTATACAATTATGAAATGTGATATAAATGGATTCTGACACATAATATTGTGATTTTATCTTGTGATGTGTCTGGTTTTATACTGTTAGTAGATTTTATTTTATTTTATTTTTTAATTCCATTTATATCCCGCTCTTCTCCGAAGACTCAAGGCGGCTTACAAACTTAGCAGTAGCCTTCATTCTATGTATATGCCTGCTTATTAGGGCTTTCACACACACACCCAAGCGGCATTATTACAAAGTCAGCTTAATTGCCCCCAACAATCTGGGTCCTCATTTTACCTACCTTGGAAGGATGGAAGGCTGAGTCAACCTTGAGCCTGGTGGGATGCGAACCTGCACTAATTGCAGGCAGCTGGTGTTACTGTTAGTTGCTCTGGCTGTCCATAGTATACAGTTCAAGGGCATCAGTTCTTCTTTGATCAAACATTCTTAGTCCAACTCTCACACCTATACATCATTATAGGGAAGACTATTGCTCTAACTAGCCTGCTTTTTGTATTTATTTTTGTCTCTGCTTTTCCAGATCTTATTCATGTTAACCATTGCAGTGTGTCCTAAGCTTATCCTGCATTTCATAGAACTGTCGTTGTGAACAATTTTTGATCCAAGGAAAATAAATTATCAAGCTAGTTCAATTTTCTTCTTGTTGATTTTAAACATCTCATGCCCATCTACTTTTTCACTTTCATCATTGATTTTTCCAGATCTCTTTTTCCAGGTCTTCCTTATTTTCATCCAATAGAGTTGTATCTTCTGCAAAGCTCAAATTATTTATAGTTCTTCCTCCAGCCTTCAATCCAACATCAAATAGTTTCAGATCTAATTTACACATGATTTCTTCAGCATACACATTGAACAAAAATGGTGATAAAATACATCCCTGTCTAACTCCCTTATTGATCCTGAACCAAATGTGGACGACACATTTATCATCATCAAAAGAAATGCACCGAAAGACTTTCATACCCTACCAAAGTCCATCTTCCCAGACATGCAGTTCACAGTAGAGGAAGAAACAGCTAGACAATTACCATTTTTACATATGCTTGTCAACAGGCAGGAAGATGGAAGCCATAAAACCAGGGTTTATTGCAAGGCCACCAACATTTCATGTATTCTTAGTTTCAACAGTAACTATCCACTGTCACACAAAAAGAGTTGTGTCAGAATATATATGGCAGGGTGCGAACCCATTGTAGTACCTAGTAAACAATTGGAGAGCAGGTACCTACATGAACAATTCAAGCAGAATGGGTATGCACAAGCATTTATTAGAAGATGTCTGCACAACACGGAAGGGAAAGAAAAGAAAAAAGAAGGTAAAAGACCAATCACTTGGCACACCCCGCCATACATCAAAAACATTTTTGAAGCAGTAGACCGTAGCTTCCAAAACCTGCAAGTGAGCATCACACACCACCCAGAGGCTATATACAGTATGAGGACAAATCATGCATTGCAATAATCACTTGGAGGTGGGAGATACTTTAATGTATCCTACTGGATCCCCTGCATGGATTGCTCCTTTTACTATATAGAATGGACTGGGAGGAAGCTAACCACCAGACTGCAAGAACACAATCAAGCAGTCAAATGAGGAGACCTGAACTCATTCATAGCATCACACTGCAATGAACAAGGTCGTACATTCAGTTTCACAGCTACTAAGATTGTTGTCCGAGCAGGTACAAAATAGCCAGGGAAATGATTGAAACCTAGGAAACAGGCCCCTTGTCAGTCAACAAGAGTGCTGATTTACTACCAGCTTATCAGATACTTAAGAACTTGGCAGCACAAGGAAACAACAGGCAATGATTTAATAGCCAGCAATTAATACCACAATTATCAAATAAAAAGACAGACACAACGAGGCACCACATAAATACTACAAAATAGAATAGTCCAAAGCAGACATTCTGGTAGAGAGAAGATCCCAGAAGATGAGCTCCAGCAGGTGTCTGAAAGCTCAGAAGACTAAATCTCTGGTCCTGGTGACTGACCTAAATTAGATCTTGCAACATTATCCTGGGACACATATATATGCCTTCATTCATTAGAATTAGTCTGCTTGTGGCTACTAGAGATTCTAGGCTGATTTCTCTTTTAACTCCACTCCCAGGTCCTGCCATCCCTTCCCTTATACAGACTATTCCAATAGAAGAAAACATATGTAGCTCAGGTAACGCAAATAATCAGTGCTGTTGAATGTGAGATGTGCTCCCTAGGAGACAGATGGTCTTCAAACACCACACTCAGTAACATTGATGATGTGATCTGGTCAGGTAGTGAAACATCTCCAATCAAAAAACAAGCTCAGAGACCACCATGAACTCCACATGTACAGACTAATATCTATTCAGAGTCTTAACTCTAGTTGTTTATGTTTCCCATTGGAGATTTTCTTGAGGTGCTGTATCTGATTCTCACAACTCTGTTTTTATGGCCTTCTGACTGTTTGCCTATGATTTTAAAAATTTTCTCTTTACCCTTTGTTTCTATAATGTTTAGTTTTAGTTTAGTTTTATTAAATTTTTATACCGCCCTTCTCCTGAAGGACTCAGGGCGGTGTACAGGGCAATAAATATCAGAATATAAATACAAAAGTTAAAAGAAGTTAAAAGAATTAAATAATCATGCCCAATATAATACAATGATTAAAACTATGTTAAAATTAGACCCAACCCCAAACCCATCAAACCCATCAAACCAGGCCAGATTGTTCAAATAAATAAGTTTTTAAATCGCGCCGGAGGGAGCGAAGGTCGGGGGCCATCCAGAGCTCAACCAGCAAGCGGTTCCATAGGCCTGGCGCGCCCACAGAGAATGCCCTCCCCCTGGGGGCCCCAATCGACATTCTCTGATCGGAGGCACCCTGAGGAGGCCCACTCTGTGGGAGCGCACTGGACGGAGGGAGGTTGATGCCAGCAGCAGGTGCTGCCGTAGGTAATCCGGACCCATGCCATGTAGGGTTTTATAGGTCATTACCAGCACCTTGAATCTCACCTGGAGGGCAACTGGCAGCCAATGCAGCTCACGGAGCAGAGGTGTAACATGGGAGTATCGGGAGACCCCCAACACCACTCGCGCGGCTGCATTCTGCACCAGTTGAAGCCTCCGAGTGGTCTTCAAGGGCAGCCCCATGTAGAGAGCATTGCAGTAGTCCAAACGAGAGGTCACGAAGTTAATGAAGTTAATTCTGTTAGTTCCTCAAGAAAGGGGAACCGATTTTCCTAATCACATGGCTCATTGGCAACATCAGGGAGTGATGCTATCTAAGGCACAACACATTTGCAACCAAAGTTGGAGGGATGACTGGTGATGACATCCCCTGGAAGACAGATGGTGGCAGCAGTAACTACTGTAAGAAGCAAAATGCAGGACCAGAATATGTAGATTCTGAGGGTTTCTGAGAGAAGAGAGTTGAGATTTTTAACCTTCGGCCTTAAAGAAAAAAAGGTTTCTCTAACCCAAAAAGCAGAGTTATGTGCCATGGTGGCACAGTGGTTAGAATGCAATATTGCAGCTAACTTAGGTCACTGCCAAGAGTTCGATCCTGACTCAGCCTTCCAACCTTCCATCTGTTAAATGAGGATCCAGATTGTTAGGGGCAATATGCTGACTCTGTGAACTGCTTAGAGTGGGTTGTAATAGCACTATGAAGCAGTATATAAGTCTAAGTGCTATCACTATGGCTAATTTTGTGGGATAAAGTCTATTCAGTAAATATGTGAGGATAGATCAATATGTGCCGGTACACCTTGATGTCACATTCAGCAAGTTAGCTAAGTTTTGAACTGCTAAATAATTTAAAAGGAAAGATAAGCAGGAATACTTTCTTCCATCCTATTGTGTATGAAGGGACTTTGGGGCAGTTTTGATATTAATGATGATGAAAAATTTATATATACTTTCTTGAGTTCCCCATTTACGTGAGTTTTTCAAGTAGAGCTTGCAAATTACCTTTGCTGTAGAGTTACCCAAATTATTGTGATATCTCCCTGATAGCAAGAAAACTACCATTGTATTACTGCAGAATAGTTACAGATGCCAAACTAGTCAGTAGAGGGAGGTGGGAGGATGGCTTTTATTTAGCAGCACCAAGGAACATTTTGAACTTGCAAGGAAAAGGCTGTTCTTAATTTTCATTTAGAACCATTAAAATGATTGAGTTGAATAAGGATTTGATAAGCTATTTTTTCTTGATGGCATTATGTCTCCAGAATGCAAGCTGTATTTATAATAATATAAATAATACAAAATAAAGAGAAAATGCGCAATAATATGGTTATAATAATGGAAAATATGGTGGATAACTTGACTGTAGAACATGTCTGCCAGAACATAAATTGAAATGTTAAAAATCTAGCAGTGTTTCTAATTGTTTAATAAAACAACTTCTAATCATGGTTCTCCATATTGATTCTGCTGGTATGTCCTTAACTTTTTCCCCCCAATAAGAGATTCTTAGTGATATCATTAATTCTATGATTTTATACTTCTCAGATGTGCAAGAACACACAAAAACGCAAAATATTTAACTTTAACCCCAACTTGCAGTAATCACAGAACTTAAACTCAGATTGTTTGGGGTAAACATGTGAGTTAAAAACATTCAAATGTATAAATCAATTTATATTTTATTTTAATTACTGTAGCTGTGTAGGCCTAAATTAAAAACATGGACCTCCTATTATGGCACAGTTTTTGGAGTTTCCAACTATCTAATGTAATCCATCTTTCCCTTTTTTTCAGCATTATTGATAATAGCCTTGCTTTCTTTTTATTAAGCTTCAGTGAAAAATCATGTTGGATATTGCTGAAATTCTATATGCATGTTCAGTGCTTTTTTTCTAAAAAAAAAAAAAAAGGTGCCGGAACTCAGAGGTGCTATCACTGGGAGCGATGCCAGTGTCTTGCTACGGCATTGCCACCCGTCCTTTACACCCCCACCCCTGCGGCTCGGAGCCACATGCCACGGGGATTCCCCTCCCCACAGCCGCCATGGGGATTCCACTCCCCGCAGTTGCCACGCTGCAGCTCGTGCTGAGCCCCCACTCGGAGCTGCTCCAAACTCCGACCCAGAGCTGTGTTCCACATGGCAGTGGTCTCTGGCGCCAAACAGCTGATGGCCTCCGGCACCAGCACTTGTTCACTTACTGCCCCGTTGCTTCCAAATGCAGTAAGTGAGTGAGCGAGTGAGCAAGTGGTGTTTGGAAGCGATGGGGCAGTAAGTGAGCGAGTGAGCAAGAGGCCTTTGAAAGAGACGGAGTGAGTTGGGGAGAGACTGAATGAGGTGCCTTTGAAAGAGACGGAGGAGTGAGTGAGAGCGACTGGAGGCTTTTGTGAGCAAAGTATGAGTGAGTGGGGGGGCTTTTGCGAGTGAAGGGTGAGAGAAAAAGGGGAAAGTGAGGGGGAGAAGGGAAAAAGAAAAGGCACTGACTTCTGACTTCCTCTGTTACAGGAGTAGAAGGAAGCATTAACATTGAACCTCAACTTTTTGCTTTTCTATAATATTATAAACTAGCCATTTTTATAACAATAAATGAATCTAACCAATGAAACCCAAAATACCCCCCCTTTTTTTAGTTATCAAATTTTTGACACCTTGTTAAGCACTGGTGGTGCTTGAATATTGTCATGTCCTAAAAGTGGTACAATTTCTGAAAAGGTTGAAAAGCCCTGAATTAGGGTCTAACTCTGGCACATATAATACATTATTCAAAGTTTCCCCAATACCAGGTACATACATTTTACCTTCCCCCTTTACAACAGACTGTTGTCCATTAGCCAAGCTAACAAATGTTTACTTAGCTAGTCTCAAATTGGAAAACATTTGTGGGTCATTTGCAATATGCTAATTCACCCCACTGTCTAACAGCCAAGTGTTTTTTTTCAGTTAATGTTGTTGCCAGAGAAAATGTTGGTTGTCTCGCTGCTCCTCTGTTTCTCCTCTCAGGGCAGCGTCTCTGGAGAACCACACTTGAAGCATCGTTTCACCGTGCAAACTTTCTCAGCTACTCTGCCAGCACCCTGGGATGTAGCAGTTCTAAGCTTGGGCTGTGTGTTGTCATCCACTCTCTGCTGCTTTTCCAGATATTTCTGTTCCTCCTCCAGAAACCAGCCAGTCAAATAACTCATGGTTAAGTCCTTCTCCTGCGTGGACTCTAAACTGGTCACTATGCCATCCCATTAATTGTCCAATGAACTGAGCACCACATAGACTTTATGTGACTCAGTAAAAGTCATCCCTCTTTCCTCTAATTCTAGGAATGTCTTTGTCATGGACTGCAAATGAGTAGACATGCTCTCTCCCAGCTTAAGCTGTGCTTTATATAGCTTTCTTGTCAGCATTACTTTGCTGCTCACAGTCCCTCTCATGAATTCACTGCGCAAAGCTTCCCAGCACTCTTTAGCAGACTGGAGACCCCTCACGTGTATCAGGTGGCTATCTTCCAAACTCAGGATTCTGCTGGCCAATGCTTTCTCATTCTTTCTCTGGTCCCCATCATCCAGGACTACAGGTGGATCAGCAAATATCATCCACAACTCCTCCCTTTGCAGGTACATCTCCATTTTCAGACTCCAGGAGAGGTAGTTTGTGTCAGTCAGACGAGACACTGCAAAACCTCCTCCCATTATGCTGATGGAAGCCATGTTGCCTGCTTCTTTAAACCACCACAAACGACAACAAACTACAAGCCTCAACTCCTCTGAGTCAAACTCTCACTGGCTTTCTCTTCACTCTGAGTGCATAACCTGTCAGAGCAAGCACAATCTTATTGCACTGAGATAACCCAGGAGAAAATACAGTAAACAGTGATCTATATTAAAGGGTGGTTTATATTACACTATCTACAACAGGGCTTTTCAACCAGTGGTACGGGTACCACCTGTGGTACATTGCCACCTGGCAGGTGGTATGCAACCATCCTAGAAAAGTGGTAGTGGGGGAGGGGAACAAGCTGAACTGGTGGCAGCACCACACAAGCCTGAGCGAGAGATGGCTGGAGCTGCAGGGCTGTCAGGGCCCAGCAAAAGCGCCAGGATCAGTGCTTCTTCGAGGCTGTCAGGGCTCAACGAAAGCACCAGGATCAGTGCTTCTTCGGGGCTGTCAGGACTCAGTGGAAGCTCCAGGATCAGCTCCAGGCTTCAGCGCTTCTGCTGAGCCCAAAGTGACCAAAACCTGCTACAACCACCCAGCAGATGGGAGGAATAAAAACGAAACACCCCCGCTGCCAAAGTTAAAGTAACTCAGAGAAAGATAAGGGGGAGAATAGCTGTAAATCTTTGTAGTGACTTATAAAGTGAAAGAAGAAAAAGGAAAACTGCTAATGGAGTAGGCCAGGGGTCCCCAACTACTGGTCCTTGGACCAATACTGGTCTGTGGTATGCCACAACCGGTCCACACAAACAAACAAAGCCTCATCCGCGGGATGCAGGCAGCACACAAAACCACACACCTTCCAGTCCGCGAAAAAACCTCTCTCCATGGAACTGGTCCCTGGTGCCCAAAAGATTGGGGACCTCTGGAGTAGGCTACATAAATAATTAATTTGCCTTAAATAATTCTGAATGTGTGTCCTTAGAAGAAAAAAACTGAATGAAAGCTGAATTTCTTTTCCCAATATAGCTATGAAGAAGAAAGGTCTCTGTTAGATACTGGGTTCGTTGCTTCAATGATGAGACGAGGCGAGTGAGTTCAGCAAAGATCATTGTTTATTGCTTGCAGGAACTGAACTGAGAAACAGGGCTGTGAATGCAGCAATTTATACCCTGGCCTCTAGACAGTGGCCAATAGGTTTAAAGCAACCTATTGCCGCCCTAGAGGCAGCCAATGCCGGCGCTGGAGACAGGTTGTCTGAGCAGCTGGGAGCCGTTAGCCTGCTTCCCTGCTTGAGCAACCTTCCAGCAATTAACCCACGTGATATTCCTTTAGCAAGACAAAGCCTAATATATTACAGTCTCACTGACCTGATAATGAGCATTTTTCTCTGACATGAAGTGTGATTTCTTAAAATCTGAGTCCTCACACTTAAAAGAGTGCAAAAGCCACTATGTAGGACAAAGTGGCAGAAGACTAGCAGAACGCATCCACGAACACCAGTCAGAAGACATAATGAAACTCTTTGATTCCACAATATATGGACAAACTTAACCATAGTTTTAGCTGGGAAACTGTGACAATCCTTGACCAAGCCAAGTCTAGAGAACCCTGGAAACTTGGCACTCTGATAAATTGGCCATCAATAGGTAGACATAAACAACATCTACATACTGTTCAAAAGAGACAATCAATAAGTCAAAAAAGGAACAAAAAGACCAAAACACCTCCCCACCAGCAATCAACACCCAGATGAGCATAGACCAACACCAAGATTAACATCAGGCCAACAATCAAGAAGTATACAATATCCCAATCAAGGCACTGTCAAACAAGCTAATAGCAAACAGTTGTTAAAGCAAAACAACAACAAAATAATATATATTCTTCTCACACATGTATTATATGGAGATAAAGATTTGTATGTAAAGGATTATTACTAGGGGACTGGAAGCTAAAACATATAAGGAACGGTTGCAGGAATTGAGTATGTCTAGTTTAATGAAAAGAAGGACGAGGGGTGACACAATAGCAGCGTTCCAATATCTAAGGGGCTGCCAAAAGAAGAGGGGGTCAACCTATTCTCCAAAGCACCTGAAGGCAGGACAAGAAGCATTGGGTGGAAATGTCAAAGAGTCAAGGAGAGAACCAACTTAGAACTAAGGAGACATTTCCTGACAGAACAATTGAATTGCCTTTGTCAATGCTCTAATATTTGAGGTTTTTAAGAAGAGACTGGACAGCCACTTATCTGCAATGGTGTAAGGCAGACATGTCAAACTCGCAACATCACGTGACGTCGCGTGACGTATTGGAGCTTTTTCTCCATTGCCAGCAATGGGGTGGGCGTGGTTTCCTGATGACACGTTCGACCTGCGGGCCGGCAGTTTGACACCCCTGGAAGGTTTCCTGCTTGAGCAGGGGGTTAGACTAGAAGATCTCCAAAGTTTTCTACCATATCATCACTATATAATTTATATCTATAAGCAATTCATTCATAAGTTGGGCATGACATCAGATTTCAAATCATTGAGTAATTGAGGCTATTAATTTATCTCTTCAGTTGTGAAGGATTCTTCAAAATAGGAATTTTGCAGAGAAGTCATTTTGGTTGTCCAACTATTTCTGTTGTTCTTTTGTTGTTATTGCTAAGTTGGGTAGCTGTATTTTTATTGTTTTTCATATATTTCTTTTCCTGTTTTTTCTATTTTGCAATTTTTGTAATTTTTTTGGGGGGGTAAACATTAAAAAATAAAAATTGTTAAAATAAAATTTAAAAAATGAGAAAAAAAGAAATATGGCACTGGTGGTTCAGATAGATGGGAGGCATGATCTTGTTGTAAATCTGTATTTTAACTGGGAAGGTAGATTTTAAATATGTATTTAAATTTTTAAATTGTATGAGCAACTGAGAAATTCAGTTCAGAAAGAAACATTAAACAAATAATGAAGTAATCACTCAAAGATATTTGAATTAGATCCCATTAAAATCAAGAGAACAAGTTTCTTATCATAAGTGCTACCGATTTCATAGAATCAAATGTAATCATCATGTTCTGGCTCCAGCCCATAGTATTTCCTGTGACTTTTTTTTTCATTTTTCTTTCAGGCTAATATTTGGCACTCTTTATCCTGCCTATTACTCTTACAAAGCTGTAAAATCAAAGGATATTAAAGAATATGTAAGTAGCATTTCTGTATGCCTTTTAACAGTTGTTGCTCTGCTCTTTAGAAGGAAGAACAAACTTACATGCTTCAGGTGTGATTTTTTCCCCCTGTATACTTACAGGGTGCCAAATAATTACTATATCCCCCCCCTATTTTAATTGGTAATTTCAATTTTTGACTAATGTGTGGTTGATTTAACCTTATCTTCCACTTTAGCTACAATGCCAGGAGAAATAAGATTGGTCTTTGGATGATATTTCCTGCTTCTAAAATAAACATCCTGGCTAATTAAATTATGCATTCTTTACTGATTAATTTAAGGACACAATGCTGGGCCATTGAAGTACACATAGCAGACGCAACTATACCTTGAGCACAGCGTGGGGCCCTATTTTATATGAAATTGTACAAATCTCCATCCATAGCTAAGCTTGTAAGCCGCCCTGAGTCTTCGGAGAAGGGCGGGATATAAATGTAATAAAAATAAAAAAATAAAATAAATAAATAAAAATATCTATAGAGATTACTATTTTGTTTTTTTGTTTTTTTTATTGAAAAGTTTTAAAATACAGTTTTCCTTTAAAAAACCCCCCTTCCCCCTCCCTCCTCCCCTCCCTACCTCCCCCCTATCTCCCCCCCTCCCCCTCTCCCTCCTCCCTCCCCTGCCTCCCCCCCCTACTTCCCCTCCTCCCCCCCTCCCCCCCGACTTCCCAGAGCAAAATACAAGGTATATATCTAAAAAGCAATCATAAACAATCATATACTAACAATTATAAACTCTAAAATCCATCACTCTCTAGCTTATATAGAGTAAACCAATCCTTAATAATACTAAATATGTATAAAGAACTAAAATAAAAAAAACTAGCGTCATTCCCATCTATGTTCTTCCACAATTCACTATTTCCTAAACAAATTCTCATTTACACATCACAAGCACCTATCCCTATTAACCTCTCTAGCCAAAATAGGCTATAATAGATAGTTCTTACACAAATTAACCCACATTAACCCACAAAACTTTCTACCTCTTCCTCTGTAGTAAATTGTCCATTAATTCCAAATTGAAGATTCTGTTACCATACATATCATCCCAAAACTCTTAAAAACACAACTACCACTTGACTGTAAGTATGTTGTGGAAGTTCCATAGATTTCTACTAGTCTTATTTTTTTATCTTTTTTGAGCGTTTTAAGGCAGCACGCGTCACCCTCTGTTCTCTAGGATCATCCAAAAGAGTTGCAGCTTGATCTCCTCCTGTACCATTCTCGTCTATCTGTCCATCTTCATCCTCTTGATGTTCTCCTTCTCCAGATCCCTCCGCAGCTTCCAAAAGTGTTGATGGGGTTGCTTTTAAGACATTGTTGTAAAAATCCTGCGCTTGCTTCACAGTACCCAAACAGTACCTTTTGCCTTCATACATGAAGCTCAACCCAGCTGGGATCTCCCATCTGAACCTTATATCTCTTTGCTTGAGCTCTTGCACAAGAAATATAAAGTCCTTCCTTCTCTTTAAAATCTTTGGAGGAATTTCTTTTAGAACCAAAACTTCTTGACCAGCAATCACAACTTTAGTATCATAGGCAGCTTGTATAACTTCATCTCTAATTTCCCTTTTTACAAAATAAACCACCACATCTCTAGGCAACTTTCTCTGTTTAGCAATCCACAAGTTCACACGAAACACTTTGTCCATGCCTTGTTTTATTTCAGATGCTGGATGGTTCAATACCACCTCAAAAGCCTCAGAAACCAGCTGCTTTAAATCTTCCTTAATATTCTCTTTTAGGCCTCTAATTCTAACGGCAAACTGCATCTGGTAAAATTGAGCCAGACTCAGTTCGCTATCCATTTTGTCTTTTAAATCTTCAATTTCCAATACTTTTGCTTCTAATATAGCATTCTTTTGAGTCAGATCTTCCACTTTGTCATCCAGCACCTCCACACATTTAGCTACTTTATGCACTGAGGACAAAATGTCTACCTTCATCTCTCTGAATTTCTGTTCCATCCTTTCTTCCATTCTCTGCTCCAATTTCTCCAATTTCTCCTCCATCTGTACAAATTTAACACCCATTGACTCCAAAATTAACTGGGTATGTTTTTCAAGGTCCTTCGATGTCAATACATCGGGAGAATGCAACGCCTGCAGTAATGATTGTTGCTGCACCGGAGAATTTCCAGCACTCCGAAAAGTTCTAGGGGGAGGTTTAGCCGCCATCTTTTACTTACAATTGTGACGCACTTTCACTTTAAGTTTTAAGCAAAGTCCATCAAGCTCGAGAGTAAAATAAAATAATCCTCTTCATCTCTTCATCTTTCCCTCTTGTACTGCTCTGCCTGCTCTTTTCCTTTCATAGTCTCTCCTTCAAGCAGGGATGGTCGCAGACGCCTGGCTCTGCTCCATGAAGTCCGGAGCAGAGACGCTAGCCAGCTGGGAGCAGCCCAGGCTACGGGGGAGTTCAATCCTTCAGCCGCCCAAGCTCCAAGCTCAGGCGGCCCCGGAGAACTCGACCCCTACCTGGGGGCTCACCCCCTCCTCTTCTCCCGAGGAGGGGGCTTCAAATTCGCCCAAACAGCTAATCGGCGCTGTTTCGGGCGAAAAATCACACAGCTGAGCCGCGGGCAGCCCGGGAAGGCTGTCTCCGGCGCCACGGAGCCACCGGAAGCCCCAGAGATTACTATTTTGTAATAACATCCCAGTTTTGTTTATTACTATGCCTTTAAAATCTGTAGATCAGATTAGGGTTAATAAAAACCAGTTACCTTTTAATGTTATTAATATCAATTATGAGCATGTACTTTCCACTTATAGTTAACTGCATAGCAAAGTATGTGTTTCTGTGTGTGAACATTATTGTGAAGTTTTTGCAAAATATTTTTGCAATATTCAGAATTGTTTGGATGTCCTTATTCAATCTTAGTCATTTAAAAATGATTATATTTTTCATCATGAAGCCAGAGAAACAGCCTAAAGTAGCTTGGGATTTACCAAACCTGGTAACATCTTTAGTTTTTTTATGAAATAAGAAGATTGCTTGTAATAAAAAAAGTAATTTTAAATAGTGAGAACTGCTTACATTTGATATATTAAAATGGTTTGTATGTGGGAAAAAGAATTGAAATTGAGAAACCTAAAGAATGGGGGGGAAAAGTTGCTAATTTAATAAAATATATTATTATGTAAATTTCAAGCTATCATTTGAAAGTAGATTCAGAACTACTTTGATAACTGCTTTTACGCCATTATCAGAATTACTTATGCTACATGATCCTTAAATAAACCATGGTACAAGCCATTTTTCTCTTCCACACAAATGCTGGTTGAAAAATTAATAAATAAATTTGGTTCTGCTTTTACTATTGAGTACAATCAGTGGTGGGACTCAAATATGTGAACAACCGGTTCTCTGTGTGGATGCCGCTTCTAGAAGTCCATTCTGGCCCTGGGCAACAAGACAGTAGCTACTGATTCTGCCGAAGTGGTGTGAACTGGCTGAATCCCACCGAGTATGAATCTGTTATATGAAGTAGCACCATGTCACCTTGTTTTTTAGTAAGCCTGGTCTTAGTGCTAGGAAGGAAGGAAAATAGCACCTGTATAAGTTTGGAAGTATGAGATAAACTTTTAATTATGCTTTTCTTTTCAGGTGAAATGGATGATGTATTGGATCATATTTGCACTCTTCACAACAGCAGAGACATTCACAGACATTTTTCTTTGCTGGTTGGTATCCTTTGAAATGTATTCTTCTTCAGAAGAAAAGAACTAGAACAAGAAAATAAAACTAGAACAGAGCAAGCAGACCACACACAGGCACACACTGTAGAAAGTATTAGGTACCCAGTGATATTAGATGGGTGGAATACTTGTCCTGGAAGCCCGGCACTTTCTTTCAGGAATGCCAAGTGTTAAATGTCAATGTTATTGACTGTTGTTCTCTATAATCCCACTTCAAAGGGGAAAATTGTAAACATACCAATCATTAGCATCCTTGAGAAACTTGTGATTTATATAGAACTACCGCTACAGTTTGTGAATTAAAGTTCATTTACTGAGAATAAACTGCAATTCTTTGGAGGATGTATGTTATGAAATCTGGTACGTATATGGGGAAGATACCAATAAAATCTTTTGGGGTTGGACAACAATAATATTTGTCTTAAAATAGGCAAGCAAAAGAAGAAGAAACATGTTCTCACGAATGAAAGCATATACAATAATAAAAAGCATATAAGATAATAAAAAAAACCTTCCACATTTTAAAGGGGCAGGTAGGTGAGAGAGGTTGAGAAGGATCCGAGGGAAGGAGGTAGATGTGCCTCATTGTTCAAATTAAGTATGTCTGAGTTTGCAAAATGGTTGAATCCTGAATTTTTCTGCAGATAAACACAACATAGATGTATGTCTTTGAATGCAGATATACTAAAACATAACTAGAGCAAGGAGAATGTTTCTAAATTCCCGGGAATTTAGAAATGGCTGCTTGTTTCATATATTGAAATTGGTCCTGGGAAAGTCCTAAACAGAAGAAGATACAAGAAGAATATGAAGATGAGAATGGGGTTGTAGGAAGCAAGATAAGGACAGGAATCTTAGAGTAAAAAGCAGAAGGAATTATCAGGCATGAATATCTTGCATGTCATTTTTAATATGCATATTTAAGCCACTCAGAATTACCCTGTGGTAAGAAGGGTGGCCAATAAATTTTATAAACAGACAAACTTTATGAGATGTACAACAGTACATCTACTGGTGGAATTGTGAGAAAGGTGAAACTGAACCTATAATTTCTTGCTTTTTGTTATCAGTACTCAGGTGACATTTGAGGGCCAAGGATTCAGCTCACTGTAATCTTGCACAATTGCCTTTGCTTCACTGAACATCAGGATATATGAGATACTTTGTTTGCTTTTGCTCTCCTAGAACTTTTTTCCTGCAAGAAATGTGGAACTGAATATTGCTACCATCTTGAAACAGGTTTTGTGCTTTAGTCTGGACTGAATATTTGTGCAAGTTTTCAAGGGACAACTAGGATGGGTTAGGACGCTGAGCTTGTCAATCAGGAGGTCGGCAGTTTGGCGGGTTGAATCCCGAGTGCTGCGTAACAGAGTGAGTGCCTGTTACTCTTCCCAGCTTCTGCCAACCTAGCAGTTTGAAAGCATGTAAAAATGCAAGTAGAAAAATAGGGATCACTATGGTGGGAAATTAACAGCGTTCCATGCGCCTTTGGCGTCTAATCATGCCAGCCACATGACCACGGAGACGTCCTCGGACAAGCGCTGGCTCTTCGGCTTTGAAATGGAGATGAGCACCAGCCCCTAGAGGTGGAAACGACTAGCACGCATGTGCGGAGGAACCTTTACCTTTTACTGTACTTAGAAATGAATGAACAGTGAGACTTCACATAGCATTCTCAAACAGAAAGGAGGATAGATTACCTGTTGTGATCTTCTTCACTTTATTAGTGGAGGCATTGGACATGGGTTTGTGAGCAGGACTCCTGGCTCATGTTATGCATGAAGATGCACTTAAAGACATTAGCAAAAGCCAAAATGCAAGGAGAAATATTTTTGGATGCCAATATCCTAAAGCAACTATCAACCTGAAAAAGGAGCATTATAGGAATTTCTAAAAGTCATATCAAAGAAGAAAAACTATAGCCCTAGAATGCAATATAAACTCTCAAGAATGACAAGAAGCATTGATAAATCTTCCAGACTTTCCTATTCATATTTAAAAAAGTTACATTTTACCTGAGATTTATGTGTGAGTGTGGCTTAGCATCAATGCACACATTCAAACATTTATAAATTTACTTTATTGGTAAATTTTAAAAATTTCCAGGGAACTTGATTTGAAAAGAACACCAAAATATATTCTTTTCTTTGTCTGTAGGTTCCCATTTTATTATGAACTCAAAATAGCCTTTGTAGCTTGGCTATTGTCTCCGTACACAAAGGGCTCCAGTCTTCTATATAGGAAATTTGTACACCCAACTTTATCTTCAAAAGAAAAGGTCAGTGATATTATTTCTCATAAATTTAGATTAGCTTATGAATATTTTAGGCTGTGACACCATTAACCATTAGTTATCCACATCAAACTGAGTGATAACTATTGAATTAGTTGTTGGATAGCACTACTGATTGTATAATATTACTTACACTTTTTGCATTCCTTTCAGAAAGGTTTTGTTTCAGTAAGTGTTACTTTTTTCTTGATTGACTTGTTTTTACAAATCAGTAAAAAAAAGCAGTTGATCTCAGCTATTGGAAAAAAAATTGCAAGTTTTTCAGAACAGTTCATATGAGAAATAGGTTTTTAATGCAAATTTTTCCAACCTGGTATTTTTCAGTTATATTACATTGGGCTAACAGCTTCTTTAATTCCTATCCAGATGGGAATTATGGGAGTTACAATCAATACACTATGACACTTCCAAAATGGAAAGGACTAACAAGAGCTCATGTACCCCTTTATTATCCTTCATTCCTTTTAATTCAGCAATCTCCACGTTGACAGAACAGTAATAGTCTTCCTCCATTTGTCACCAGCAAACAGAGGTTGCAAAAGTTAGCATCTTAAGGCTAAATAAATTGCTGGTTTTGTTTTGGCTTAGTGTATTTTGTGAATTCAGCTAATTAAATTTAGTTATCAGACAATGGTTAAACAAGTGGTGGCTTGCCATGATCTATATACCCATCCTTTTGGAAAATAATTTATCTACAACACTTTTATATCATACTTGCCTCTGGGGTATAATTTGTGGATTATTCTTCTTCAGACTGAGTGTTAAGAAACTTCTGAGTATCTGTATTGGAGTCAGGTGTTCCCTAAGGATCTAAAATAGCTTTTAAAATTGCTCTTTGAAGCGTCCATCTGGATATTTTTTTGGAACCTTTCCAGATAAGTTTAATAGGATTGTGATCTGCCCAAGTACCTGTCGCTATATGTACCTCGTCTATTTCTGAACTAATTTCTTTCGTCATCCATACCATGTCTATTCTAGACCATGAGTTATGTCGGTTGGAGTAATATGTATATTGTCTAGCCTTACGATTTCTTTCCCTCCAGACATCTTGGATATTTAGTTCCTCAGCCAAGTTAAGAAAAGATCTCGGTAGAGTTCTTCTCTTCTTTTTCCTAAGCGTCTTTCCCATATAATCCAAATTTATATCTAGGATAGCATTAAAATCTCCTATTAAACAAATCTCCTCATAATCAATGCTACATATCTTATTGTGAAGTGTTTTGAAAAATTGTTCTTGGTTATGGTTTGGAGCATATATCTCTACCATCATGACCTTCCTGTGATTTATTATAACCTCGACTATCAGTATTCTACCCTCTTTATCGTTATAAATTTGTTTTGCAGTCAATTTTGGGTTTACATATAGTGCCACTCCTCTCTTTTTCTTGTGTCGGTCTAGGGAAACGAATAGGTTCCCTATTCTTGGTTGTACTAACAAATATTTTTGTTGTTCCTTTATATGGACTTCTTGTATTGCCACGATATCCAATTGTTGGTGAATAAGCCTATTAAAAAATTTCCGCCTTTTCACTGGCGAATTCAATCCATTAATATTCACAGACATAATACTACACTCACCTCCCTTCATCTTACTTATTTCTGGTTTTTGTGGATCTCGTGATTCGGGGCTCTCTCTCTTCCTTGTCTCTAGTTCCATGTTTCTCTGTTAACTCACCGGATTTGTTCCTTCTATCCTCTGTAGCTAAGATCTTCCCATCCATTGCCACACGTATTGTATCTCTTTCTCTTACCTCCCTTCCATCTTGATCTTCTAAATCTACTTCCTCTTGGCTATGGAAGTGGCGTTTGTAAAAATCTTCTGCCTTCTCTATCGTGTCCAGTCTATGCCTTCTATCCTGCCACGTAACAAGAATACCCTCTGGAGTTAGCCATCTAAAGTTTACATTTTCTCTTATTAGTTTGGATGTTAAGAATTGATAGCCGCGTCTCAGATCCCTCATCCTTTTAGGTATCTGTTTAAGGATGGTGATTGGTTGGCCCCGAAATTCTAATGGTTCCTCTCTAGATCTATGCAGAAGCTCATCCCGAATTGATTTTTTAACTAACCTTACATGTACTTCTTTTGGGAGGTTGTGCCTTCTCGCATAATTAGTTTGGACCCTGTATGTTTCATCAATTTCCGCCAGCATTTCCTCCTTCCCTACACCGAGTGCCTTTGCCATCAGTTCTGCCATCATGACCAACAGATCTTCCCCTCTTTTTTCTTGAACGTTCTGGAAGCGTAGATAATGAGCAGCCTTTTCTGCTTCCAGAAAAATGACTGTTGTTTCTAATTCCTTATTAGCCTGAAGGAGTGTTTCATTTAAATCATCTACTCTCTTTTCCTCTTTTTCCATTCTAGCTTCCATATCTTGAAGTCTTTGTTCATTTTTGACTAATTGCTGTTGAATCCCTTCAAATTTATCATCTATCGCTTGGATTTTCCCCTTTAATTCACCAGTGTCGTTTCTTATTTGGCCTATTTCTCTCTTCATCTCCTCGTGGTTTTTGGCCATTACCTCGTGTAGGTTTTGCAAAAGGGCATGTAAATCTTTAAAGGAATTCGAGTTAGATCTTTCCCTTTGCAGCATATCCTCTATAGATTTCTGATTGGAGGGACTTGAGGCCATCCCCTGTCCCTGTGCTGCTGCCTTTTTGCCAGCGCTAGGCTTAGTTGCTCCCGAGATACTTGTCAAATCTAAGATGGAGAGAGAACTAAGTTTTTTCTTTAAGGAAAATAAAGCTATAGACACCTCAGTACAAAACAATTGGGATACAGCTAAGGCAATGATGAGAGGGGTAGCGAGGGCATATATGGTATATAAAAACAAGGGGAAAAGACAACAACGGGAAAGATTAGAAGAGGAATATAAGAGCTTAGAAGTTACACTCCAACAAGATCCACAAAAAGAGAATATCAAGCAATCTATGGATCTGATTAAACACAAACTTAACATTCTAGACAAAGAGAAATTGGCACAACAATTGAGAAACACGAAACAAAATTTTTTTGAAAATGCAAATAAACCGGGCCGGTGGCTCGCATACAAATTGGGAAAACAAAAGGGGAAAAACTGGATTCACGAACTACGAGATGAGGAAGGGAGAATATTCCACCAGGAGGAAAAAAAAAAAATTATAGCCCAGGAATTTTATGAACGTTTATACAAAGAAGATAGCCAGGCAAGTGTGGAGAAAATGGAGGAATATTTTCAAAGAGCCAAACTACCTAAGGTCACAGAAGATACCAGAAATATGTTAAACGAGGAAATTCGACTATCTGAGGTGATAAAAGCTATTAATGCACAAAAGAATAATAAAGCATCGGGACCCGACGGTCTTCCATCAGAGATTTATAAAGAATTACAAAATATCCTAGCTCAACCCCTAGTGGAGGTATTTAACGCAGTATTAGAAGACGCAAGGACGCCTAAATCTTGGCTAGAGGCAAACATAACCCTTATTCCGAAAGATAACACAGACCATACATTAATCCAAAATTACAGACCCATATCACTTCTTAACTCGGACTACAAGATATTTACATCAATTATAGCGGAACGATTGAAACGATTTCTGAATGATTTCATACACGCAGATCAAAATGGTTTTCTCGCTAAGAGACACACTAAGCACAACATTAGAATAATATTAGATACATTGGAGTACTATGAATTACATAGCGAACAACAGATGGCATTACTTTTCTTAGACGCCCAAAAGGCATTTGACAATGTTAAATGGTCTTTTTTGTGCCAACAGCTTAGCTTTATGAATATGGGAGAAAAATTTATAAATATAATTAGGGCAATTTATGACAATCAGGAAGCAAAAATAATTATTAATGGGGAAGCATCTAGCAAGTTTCAAATTCAAAAGGGAACACGGCAAGGCTGCCCCTTATCACCGTTGCTGTTTATATTGACTCTTGAAGTATTAATGAGAACTATAAGAAACGACCCAAAGATAAAAGGATTAACCATTAAAAAGGAAACCTTTAAATTGCAAGCTTTCGCGGACGATCTAGTTTTTATTATGGAGGATCCATGTCAGACGGGACCAAAGCTATTGGAAGAATTATCTAAATATGGTGAGGTTGCCGGACTGCGAATAAATAGAAATAAGACCAAGATGATTGTTAAAAATATGACCAATAAACAAAAAGGTAATCTGGCCGAAATCACGGATATAGAAATAGTCAAGAAAATAAAATATTTAGGGATTAACATTACGGCTAGATGCACTTCACTCAAAAAGGATAATTATGATAGTGTAGTGAATCAAATAAAAGGTGACCTGGAAAGATGGGGAAACCTAAAACTCTCATTATTGGGAAGAATCGCTGTCATTAAGATGAATATTCTGCCTAAAATCCTGTTTCTGTTTCAGAATATCTCAATTCAACTCGACTCTAAATTTTTTCGAAATTTGGATAAATTATCACTAAATTTTATTTGGCAGGGGAAAAAACCAAGAATTAAATTGAAATATTTACAAGACACGAAGGAAAATGGGGGTTTTGGATTGCCAGACTGGGAATTATATTACCACGCCGCGGCCCTGAGCTGGATTAGAGAATGAGTAATCTTGAGAAATAGAAGACTATTAACTTTAGAGGGTCACGATTTGCAATATGGCTGGCATGCTTTCCTATGGACGGAGAAACAAGGTCTTTTCTCGCATTTTCAAAGACACCGGATCAGGCAAGCGCTACTCAATACTTGGAAAAAAATTAGATCTCACATTTACACCAAAATACCGGTCTGGCTATCCACCCTTGAAGCGATAGTTTACCCAAATCTGTTTGATTTGGGTAACATAATCTCATACAAGGATATTCTGAATGAGGAGGGGGAATTGAAACTTAGGAATGAACTAGAATTACAAGGTATAAAACTCGATTGGTGGGCCTACTTACAAATCCAATCGAGATTTAGGAAGGATAAAAATGAATGGGGGATATATACCTCTGAAACAGCATTGGACAAAATATTATTGGGACCGGACTCTAAACAAATAAGGAATTTTTATAAATTACTTTTGGGATATAAGCTGTTTGAAGAGCAAGTGAAAGACCCCATGTTGATCTGGGCTAACAATTTAGGACATAACATCGACCTAGATACTTGGCAAACAATTTGGGATAGGAATAAAAGGATAACACTGGCCTCATCGTATAAAGAAAATTTATTTAAAATGTTTTACCGATGGCATCTTCCCCCAGCCCGCTTAGCAAAAATGTACACAACAGCATCTCCCAAATGTTGGAAGTGTTCTGAAGAGATAGGCACATACTTCCACACGTGGTGGTCTTGCAGTAAAACACAAAAATTTTGGAGAATGATTTGGATTTGGCTGAAAGAAATATTGAAACAAGATCTGGAGTTTAGTCCAGAACTTTTCTTGTTGGGAATCACGAAAGAGAAATATCCTAAAGATGTGCTATACTTAACGATCCATATTATCACAGCAGCTAGAATATCATTTGCGCAAAAATGGAAAAAGAATGAGATCCCAGGACAAAAAGAGGTTATTAGGAAAATTTGGGATTGCGCTGAAATGGACAAATTAACTTTGGAATTAAAGAATAAAGATCAATCAGACTATTATAGAATTTGGAACAAATTGTATCTTTGGATGGATAAAAAGAAAGGTCTCTATTAGGTTTTACAGACTAGCTCACTGTTTTAAATATTGTGGTATTTCACCGATTTGTAATCTAAGTGTATTTAAGTGTATTTTTGATGTACATATATACATGTATATATATATATATATATTTAAACATTGTAGACAAAAAGGTTTGTCAGCTCGCTGGTACTGTGTCCAATGTTTTTAAATAATAAATTTAATAATTAAAAAAAAAAAGGATCTAAAATAGCTTTGATATTTTTTTTTACTTATCACTCTAATTAGGACCTACACTGTAAGTTTATATCCCTATTTTTCTATTAAAAAGAACACATGAATAGGGAAAGCTTAGTAATTATTCATTTTATTTCTCTAAGTAGATTGATATATTAAGCAGTAAAGCACGATCACCAAGCTACAGTTGTTAGGTTCATGTAACATGTTAAGCCCAAACCTAAGAAATTATGACTTAGACATCATCCTGAAAGTGGAATGGAAAAAACTTCAGTTTCCCAAGTTTCAATATTTCTTTTATGATAAAGCGATGACAACCCTTCTCATATAATTGTTATATCAATGAGGAAGATGGACGATTACATAAACCATACCCTGTTTAAATTGTTTTGATCTATCACTGTGATCTCTTTGAGAAGGGGACCAAAAAGTATGCAGAGCGGGCATGGAAATATCTTCTCTTTGATAAGTAGGAGAAAGAAAAAATTATTTGAACTCTTTTGAGTTTGATTGTGGATTTTTTTTCTTTTTGACAGGAAATAGATGATTGCTTAGTCCAAGCAAAAGATCGCAGCTATGATGCCCTGGTGCATTTTGGGAAACGGGGGCTAAATGTTGCAGCCACAGCTGCTGTAATAGCAGCTTCCAAGGTAACTAATAGGACAATTCAGGATATGAGAGTTACTTTAATACTATCATTTTCTTTGGCTGTGAGAACATTCAGACAATGGTTCATGAGCAAGGCTTAGTATCAGAAGCTCTAAAGCCATTTGCCATCAATAACAGACCACCATAAATGTCTCCGTCCATGCAGACACAAGGGCGTAAGAATTACATTCTTTCCAAGGTGATTAACAGCAAAATTTAGTACTATACTGGTACTTAGGAAAACGTAAAGCTAATTTCAAAATTATTAATAACAATATGTACCCACAAGTGTAGTGGCTTGAGATATATATCTAAGAGTTTTCGGAACTATTTCATTTCTTTTTCTGTTTCAAAAAAGTATAATCTTCATTTAACCTATTTCTTTTTTATGGAATTAAAGTAAAAAACTGTAAATTGATTTTATATAAAATGTCTCTCAAATAATATGAAAAACCTGAACAGAACATTTTGTGCTGAAAATGAGATTATTTAAAGAGGTAGGAATAACTGTATGTACATTTACAATTTCTGTATGATAATAGAGAATGAACTGATACAGATAGTCTTAAAAGAACAATTGAGCCCACAATTTGGGTCATAAGACAGTTGCAGTTGTTAAACTAGGTGCCAATGTGACCATCTCATTCAACAACTGCAACTCCAACTTCCCCTGTTGCAGTAGTTAAACAACTGCACAGGGGTGCCTTGAGGTGGGAGAGGCTCTGGGAGGCCAGTTCCCATCGTTCAGAAACCTGCTATAGACCAGAAGGCCTCAGCCAACTAGACCCATTAGTATGCAAAACCTGTTGCAGGCCAGGAGGTCTTGGCCAGCTATGCCTTCTGGTGTGTGGGAGTCCATTATGGGTCGGGAGTCCTGAGTCAGCAATCCCATCAGCAAATGGGGCACCCTCCCACCCACCTTTCCCAGAACTCTTGGGGCTTTTCCCCCACCACACCACTTTCTTGGAAGGCTTGGGACTTCTCATCATCCAGTTGTGCAGACCCACTTCCCTTCTCTTTTCAGGTAGCTGCTGACAAGAATCCCCAGCCAGTGAGATGTACATCTACTGCAGAAAGCTAGCCAGCACCAGCCCTTGCAATATTATGAGCCTCTTTTTTATCTCTGGACACATTGTGTTGGCTAGCTTTCTGCAGTTGGCATACCTTGCATTTGCTGGGTGCACTTGTCAGCAGTTGCATAGAAAGGGAAGGCAAGTGAAACCAGATAGCTGGGCAGAGAAAAGATTTAGGCCTTGGGGAGTGGTGGGACAGGGGGCAGACTGATGTGCTGATGGGCCTAGCAGGTAAAAGCCTCTCAACTCATGGAGAGAAATTGCAGCGCTCCTGTGGTCATAAGGGTGGGTAGGCTGTCAAGTGTCCCAAATTTTGTCACATGACCACAAGAGAATTGTGACAGTTGGAACTTCAGGAGGGGATTTTATGCCCCTTTGTTCAGTGCTGTTGTAATTTTGAACAGTTCTGGTTTGTTGCACAGTCAGCCAGATTATTGTTAAATTTAGTTACCACTTATCTCTCCATGGGGCTACTGTAAGCGGCTTACAACAATAAAAAGGGAGAAATGATAACAGTTTAAACAAAACTGAAGTAAAATAGAACAATAAAATAAACAATGGAAAAGAAAACAATCAGAATGCATCAATATGATAACCAAAAAAGTGGATGGGTGGAAATCAGCGAGAAGGGAGCGGGAGGTAGAGTCAGCCATCAATCCAGCATCCACCACTAGCACAGAACTCCCCCATTTGGTCTCCAGCCCAGTCAGCAGAGCCAGGTCTTCAGGCTCTTGCAGACGGATAGGAGGGTGGGAGCATATTGCCCTGGAGGGCAAGATGTTCCAAAGGGTGGGCGCTGCAGCACAGAAGGCTCTTCTTTTGTATTCCAACAGTCAATAGTTCTTTGACCATCAGGATCCACAGTAGGCCCTTTCTGCCAGCACGAGTAGGATAGGCTTGTGCTAGTGTAACAAGACGGTTCATCAGGTAGCTTAGACCTATGACATTAAGGGTTTTAAAGGTCATAACCAACACCTTGAACTGCACTAGAAAACAGACCAGTAGCCAGTGAAGTTCACAGAGCAGAGATATAATATGGGCCATCCTCTTTTAGCAGGAGACATGAATCCAGGAGAACCCCCAAGCTGTGAAGTGCGTGTGAATAGGGTTGTGCATGGCATGGGTCCGGATTACCTATGGGAGCACCTACTGCCAGCGTCAACACCCCTCCGTCCTGTCCGCTCTCACAGAGAGGGCCTCCTCAGGGTGCCACCGGTCAGAGAATGCCGGCTGGTGGCCCCCAGGGGGAGAGCATTCTCGGTGGGTGTGCCAACCCTTTGGAACTGCTTGCCAGCCGAAATCCGGATGGCCCCGACCTTCGCACCTTCCGGCGTGACTTAAAAACCTACCTATTCCAGCAAGCCGGCCTGGCCTGATAGATTTTGGGGTTTCAGTTGTTTTACTATTGCTTTATTGTATACTTACCTTGCTCTGTACACCGCCCTGAGTCCTTTGGGAGAAGGGCGGTATATAAAACAAACAAACAAACAAACACAAATAAATAAATAAATAAATAAATAAATAAATAAATAAATAAACTCCTTCTGAACTAAGGATGACAAAATCTCTGAGCCTGAGGCTTCATGCACCCAAAGCCACTTAAGTCAGTTGCTGAATGAATGGTCATAAATCAAGGATTATCTGTAAAACAGTATTATTTTTCATTTCAATTGATTTATTGCATTGATTTAATAACACGTAACAATTAAAAGTCAGATGATCCTGATCATTAAACATTGGACAAAAGGGATATATGTTTGCTATATTATGCTTTCAAACAGAGAAGAGGTTTAATTGCCTAATAAATTAATTGTGTAAATAGTTATAAGAAAAGTATTAATTGGAACTAGAGGATAAAGATTAATAGGAAATATAAAACTCAGTTACCAGTTAGGATGTTGTTTTTGTTTCCTTATTATTAAGAAGATTATTTCACATCTAAACTGTGTATTATTTAGTATTTGAATGTCTTTTAGAATAAGTGATGGAATCTGCCATACATTGTATTAGTTTCTCTTCTCTATAGAGAAATTAGCTGTTAATTATTCTACAAAAATCTTATAGCAGAAGTCAGTACTCAACATGTAAACATAGCACTCTGTAATGACAATAGCAAGATCTTGTACAGGTGGTAGAATATATGGTATATTAAGCTTTTCAGCAACAAGGTTCACCTGTGACTTCATACTTGCAGAACAATCTTAATGTTTGTTTTATATGTTGCCACAGTGGGATTTTTTTTTACCTGCTAGATCACCCAGCTCCTTCATTTTCTGTTGCATTTGGAACTGAAAGACGGGCAGGTAACCTTGTGAAGGTTTCTATTAACTTCTACACTAATCTACATATTATCAAGCAAGACTAGCATGCTTACCAATATCTTTTTTTACTAAAACAAGCACTTTCAAGAGTAAATTGTGGGATATTGACATCATTCTGCTTTCTTCGATCCATTCAGCTTTAAACTATGACTTTATCAGTAGTAACAAAAATTGCAGGGGTGCCATTTAACATAGGAGTAATTTACACAGATGTTACTACAGTATTTCATCTATGTCAGTTTCACTTAGTTATGACAGGATTATTTAGTCATACAGCGGCTGTGTGATTTCATTTCTTAGATATTAACACACAAGGCTTGTGCAGAGTTTCAGCTAGGATGCTTTGAAGCACATGCAGGTGAAAATATAGCATCTGTGCAATTCCTTAAAGCAGCTATATATATATTTTTTCTCCAGGATCGTGTCCCCCTCTGCAGCTGCTATACACTCAAGAAAATTTACATCTGGTTTATGAAGTTGTAGAAAGTTGTTATATATGTGCCGCCATTCTCTCTAAAACATCCTTTTGCCTTGTGCTGCGTAGCCCACTTAGTGATCAATTCCTACTGAAAAAAATATCACCTGAAACAACATTTTAGCTATATCTCTAAAACCTCTTCTCTGTAAAAACAATGATCAAAAATTTACAAACTTAAGATACATCTTTTATTCCTGACCTGGTTTTCACATTGCACTAAGCTATAATTTAATCATAGTTTTCTGAAGAAATAACAATGCATTAAACCAATGTGGGTGACCTTTTCGTGGTCAGAGCCATAATTTTTGAGAATTTCAAGCAGTGACATGATATGGTTATAAGGCAGCAAACAGATTTGCATTGTACAACCCACTTTGGGGAGCTTTTTACTGTTTTGTGGAAATGCTCAATGCAAAATATGGGCACTTATTTCTATATTATTTGTAAAAAGGGGAAAAACCATATCACCAAAAATTATTTACTATTCAGCTCTAAATATTGGTGGTACAGTCTTGAAGAACTTCAGGGTCTACAAAAATGAGGTTTGGGGGACCTTATTTTATTTATAATGAGACTTGTATGCCGCCCTATCTCCCGAAGGACTCAGGGCGGCTAACAACAATAAAATACAATAAATACAAATATTAAAAAAGAATTAAATTATGTCAAAGTCCCACTAAAACCAATAAAAACATTTAAAATCATAATTAAAACCCCATTATCATCAGTCCAGGTCGGCCTGTTGGAAAAGATATGTCTTAAGGTCACGACGAAAGGACCGAAGGTCTGGGGCCATCCGGAGCTCCTGGGGGAGCTGATTCTACAAAGTAGGTGCTCCAACAGAGAAGGCCCTCCCCCTGGGGGTTGCCAGCCGACATTGTCTGGCCAACGGCACCCTGAGGAGGCCCTCTCTGTGCGAGCACACAGGGAGATGGGAAATCGTTCCTGGCAGCAGACGGTCCTGCAAATATCCCGGGCTTAAGCCATGTAGGGCTTTATAGGTAAGAACCAGCACCTTGAATCTCACCCAAGGGCAACTGGTAACCAATGCAGCTCGCGCAGGAGGGGTGTAATATGGGAGTATCAGGATGCTCCCATCACAACCCGCGTGGCCGCATTCTGCACCAGCTAAAGCCTCCGGATGGTCTTCAAGGGCAGCCCCATGTAGAGAGCATTGCAGTAATCTACACGGGAGGTGACGAGTGCATGAGTGACCGTATGTAAAGCATCTCGGTCCAGATAGGGTCACAACTGGCGCATCAGGCGAACCTGTGCTGTGAATTTTTACTAACCTGTAAAACATGATATAAAATACAGTTGTTGAATTCAAATAACACTAAGATTGAACATTAAAGTTTAATCTGTGAATTCAGTTGTTAAGCTTTTGGATTTTGTGCTTTACATATTGTTGATATTTTTATTTATAAGCATCCTTCATATTACAGTTTTTTAAAAAAATCTAGTTACAAAGATAATCTTCCAGTTTCTAAAATGTGTTCACTTTAAAGAAGGTTTAAAAATCTTTTGATATAGCCATCTTTTTATTGTCTAAAAGGGAAGAATTAGTGAAAAAAATTATAATAAATAAAGACAAGGTAGACTAAAATACATTCAAAATATATCAAGAATTTTATACAGACTGATAATATAAATACATTCTGAGATACTTCAAGCATTTAATGAAATATTTGTAGAAAAAGACTGCAGATTTTATGTAATATATACTTTTGGTTCCATACCAAAGAAAAATACATTTTCTTGAAAGTTATTTCTGATATAATACTAACTAACCATTTGGTGTATGGTTTAAATGAAAGTATTTTTTTATTTAAATAATATTTTTCCTAAGTAACATTTAACAACTTAAATGACAATCCTATGCATATTTACTGAAAAATAAGTCCCAGTGCATTTAACCATGGTGATACCCAGATATGCATAGGCTCCTAAGGATTTCCATCTAATATCTAGCATCATTATTTTGCTTATTAAAAAATCACAGTGATGACAGTTTTTACTAATTCAATCCATACTGTTTTTGTGCATTTGTTTCATAGTTAATTGATACAGGTTTTATAGTGAATAAGAAACACAGGATGCAAAATATACATACATCTTTGTTTCAAGATATAAAAATAAACAAGAGCAAATGGTCCTCAAGGGCAGCCCCATGTAGAGAGCATTGCAGTAGTCTAAACGGGAGGTCACGAGCGCATGAGTGACTGTGCGTAGCAAAAATGCCCCATAGTGATCAATGGTTTGCTTTATAACCACAGTGGTCACTTTATGACAGTGACTGCCTTAATGATCACTGCAAAAAATGGTCATGAAATCAAATTGGTCATATAGGTGACCCTCTTTTAACCATAATGACTTATAACTGTAATGGGAAGGTTCCATTAGAGTCATAAGTCAAAGGACTACCTGTATGTTGTGTTAAGGATCAGTTCTTAGCATGGGCATCCTAGCAGACAGAGCAGTATTTAGCTAACCCCATAATCTTTTAAAAGGGATACATGTGAATGAGTCAGTCAACTCCAATACTACCTTCATTGACAGCAAACATATTTGTTTCAATCCACATTAATTCAGCTCAGACAATGAATCTATACTTGTAAAAGGAACAATGGCATGCCTTGGCCTACCTGCAAAATCAGATTACTTAAACTCCATTTCTGCTAGAGAAAAAAGAGATTGGAAATGGAGGCTAAGAAGAAAACCAGCAAATCTGCTACTGACACCCAGGGATAACTGAGTCAGAGATAAACCTGTTGCAGAAAAAAAAGTCCTTGAGAAAGTAAAATTTAAAAAATCAGTTATCTAGAAGTATGTTGAGCTTATTTTTAAATCAAATGTATCATCTTTGATTATTATTGCCTTTACTGAAGCTCAGTGTGTGTTTTATAAGTTGACACCTGTTTACACCAGTTACTTCTTTATTAGTAACAAATCAATAGCATGTTGTGATCTGCTCAGTCATTATCTCGCATACTTTTCATTTTTTATTAAATGAGTTCTTTGTAAAGTAAAGCACTACAAATTTAAATAAAAAAGAAAGCAATAGAAAATAAGAAAGAAAATGAAAGAAAACAGGGAAAAGAAAAAAAATAAGAGTGGTTTTTGATCCGCATAGCAATTTTATGTTTTTTGTATTTTATATTTTTTATCCTCTCTCTAAGGTTTCATTATAGCTCCTTTCTTTCCTGGGTTATTATTAAACCCATAAATCCCAAGTTCATTTTTTTTCCATTTTCAGCAAAAAAAAAATCTGTAAATTTTCTTGTATATTTGTTTTATTACAGGTTGTTTTCAAATTCTGCCAATATCTTGAATAGCTCTGTACTTTTAGGTAAAAGGTAAAGGTTCCCCCGCACATGCGTGCTAGTTGTTTCCGATTCTAGGGGCTGGTGCTCATCTCCGTTTCAAAGCCAAAGAGCCAGCGCTTGTCCGAGGACGTCTCCATGGTCATGTGGCTGGCATGACTGGATGCCAAAGGCACACAGAACGTTGTTACCTTCCCACTGTAGTGGTCCCTATTTTTCTACTTGCATTTTTACGTGCTTTCGAATTGCTAGGTTGGCAGAAGCTGGGACGAGTAACAGGCGCTCACTCTGTTACGCGGCACTCGGGATTCGACCCGCCAAACTGCTGACCTTCTGATCGATAAGCTCAGCGTCCTAACCCACTGAGGCACCGCGTCCCTTCTGTACTTTTAACTCCTTTGCTAAAAAGAACTCTTTTGCATGTTTCCTTTTCTTCCCCTTTTAAATAAAATTTAATTGAAGAATTATTGTGAGACTGCATAGAAACAGATTTTTCTAGACCAAGCAATACTTCAGTAGTGGAGCACACTATTTGTACAATAGTCCCCCGCATTAAAAATAGCCTTGGTGGAGCAGTGGGCTAATGCCTCCTTAAGTAACACCAGCTGCCTGCAATTAGTGCAGGTTCGAGTCCCACCAGGCTCAAGGTTGACTCAGCCTTCCATCCTTCTGAGGTAGGTAAAATGAGGACCCAGATTGTTGGGGGCAATAAGCTGACTGTGTAATAATGCCGCTTGGGGGGCAGGGCAAAAGCCCTAATAAGCAGGCATATACATAGAATGAAGGCTATTGCTAAGCACATTGGTTTGTGCTTAAATTGTAAGCCGCCCTGAGTCTTCGGAGAAGGGCGGGATATAAATGGGATTAAAATAAATAAATAAATAAATCTCCAGAGGAGTTAGAAACTTTCCTGTCTGAAATCTGAAGCAGTCAACAATCAATGTGATATAGAAGGTTCTGAACAAAATGAACCCATGATCTAATGAGCTTTTTTCAATTTCTTCCTCAACTAGTTTATGGGTCATAACATATCAAAAGGGAGTAAGGATGCGGCCTGCTTATAAAGTCCTCAAGAATGCTAGCAAGGAAAGATGAATTGCAGAAATGCCATTAATGCACAAAAAATAGAATCCTGCCGGTTACAGAATAGGGGAGCTGAAATTCTGGGAGAGAATGCTTTTTCTTTTTTCAAAAAAACCCTAAACAACATCTGACAGTTCTTCTGGGAGTAATCTTTCACATTTATAAATTTCTCAGAATTTTAGAATGCAATTTGCCTGTCAAAAGAGATTTTAGAAATAATTGCATGTGAGTATGAGGATGAATAAAATGTGCACACATACTAATATGCATAAAAACATGAGAATGAAGAAAATAAACTAATTGAAGAAGAGATGAATTATGTCCAATTTGTCACTCAAAGTAATGGATTTTCAATATATGTTTTTTTTTAAAAGTTGCATGAATATCTTTTATTCTTAAGATATAGTAAATGACAATCAAAAATTTATTATGTATCTCTATTGATTTTCACAGGGTCAAGGAGCGCTGTCAGAGAGGCTCCGGAGTTTTAGCATGCAAGACCTTACCACAATTAGAGGAGAGAGCAGCAGCACTGCAGTTCCACTTTCTCCTGCCCCATCAGTTTTTGCACGGGCAAGTAGCAAGCAGAGTCAGCCAAAAACTTCCAAAATTGCATCAGACAGTATTGGATGTTCAGGTTAGTAGGAGTTGCCTGCAGACTTAAGTGGTAACATTTCCTCCTATCATCAGTTATTAAAAATGGACACAAGATGACATAATAACATTGAATTTTGTACTTCCCCAAAGCCCATATAGTTCCAATTTCAAATATACTAAAGGACATTTTAGAACGATTTTGTAACCTTCAGTTGGGCAAAATTGTGAGTCATAAGGCAGCAATTTTTGAACCGAGGTACCTCAAACAGATTAATTTACACAATACTGGGACCCATTGCTCTTGCAGAATGAAATTTGGGAAACTTATGGCCGCTTTAGTGCCACTGCTATGCTGCTGCTACTTCAGTACCACCATGCTTCTGGGTGATATGATCAGTAGGGAAGCTGGCAGGATACACAAACTTAATCATGATTGCCCACTGCAGGGAGCATGAGCAAGAGGGAAGTTAGTAGGGAAGATTGCAAGTTGCTCAGTTAAGTTTGCCCCATTCATGCTACCTCCCCAGATCCTATGCACTTGCATCATGCCAATGAACTGCACGTCTGTTCACCATACCTGGCCTACAGCATATTACAACCCCCTACATCAGGGGTCTTCAAACGTGGCCGGTTTATGACTTGTGGACTTCAACTCCCAGAGTTCCTCAGCCAGTAGGCCTGGCTGAGGAATTCTGGGAGTTGAAGTCCACAAGTCATAAAAGGGCCAAGTTTGAAGACCCCTGCCCTACATCTTTGTGATCTGTGTGGCAGCTCTTGCACAGCCCCAAGCACACTTCCTCATCTGTACAGCACCACAACACATTCTTTTCCTGACCTCTGCAGCATCTTTCACATAACTCGACTGCACCCTTCCCAGATAATATAGTAATATTAATTCTTCGTTCTTTGGAAAAAATGGAACAGAGATGTTACTTTTATTAAACCAAAATGCATGAAAATGTCACATTATATGTTAATGCTGCTGGAATTCAACTTTGCATGGGCTAGGTTTCTTCACCCTTGAACCTACTGTTTGTTAAGGAAATAGTTGCAGAGATATTCAGCACAGGAAATTTCTGCACTTTTTTCTCTCTTCCTTGTGTAAAGACAAAATATACTTCGTATATTTCTATATAACATGTCATCTGTTGGATACTCCTGGGGCTGTCATTTTCTCTCTCAATTCAATTCCCTTTTCTTTCTGATTGAGACCTGCAGTTCAGGCTAGAAAAGATCACTCCACAGGCTCTTAGCTGTAGATTGACTCAAGTAACTTATTATTTCCTAAATAAAGCTAATTTTTATTTTCTTTCATAAAAGTGGAACACTTTTTCCATACACTATATAAAGGTAATTATGATCCAGCAAAAACTACTATGGGTTCAAATTTAAAAATGGAATGTAAGATGTAAAAAGCATAAATTAATGAACAAAAGAAAAAAAAGATTGTTATGTATATTTTTTATTGATTTATTAAGCAAATTTATAGAGCTGCCTTTCTATCAAAAGACCTCTAGGTGGCAAACAGAAATAAAAACTAGAATAGAGTAGAGCTGGAAGGGACCTTTCTGGTCCAGCCCCCTGCTCAAGCAGGAGAACCTACACCGTCTCAGACAGGTGACTGTTCAGTCTCTTCTTAAAAACCTCCATTGATGGAGCACCCACGGTTTCTGGGGGTAAGCTGTTCCACTGGTTGATTGTCCTCACTGTCAGGAAGTTTCTCCTTAATTCCAGGTTGCTTCTCTCTTTGGTCAGTTTCCAACCATTGTTTCTTGTCCTTCTATCTGGTGCTTTGGTGAACAACCTGGCCCCTTCTGCCTTGTAACAATCAGATCTTCAGTCTTCTAGAAGGCCAGTAAGATAGAGGCTATCTGTATCTCAGTGGAGATGCTGTTCCACAAGACAGACACCATGACAAAGGTCCAGCACAGGTCCAGCTTCACTGGGGCATGTCCATTCTGTCTAGATAAGATGGTGGCACAGTTTACTTAGTCACATGCCACATAGGTTTTAAACAGAGCAACTAACATTTGAATTGTGCCTGTAAGCTCGGATTTTGTGTAAATACATCATGAAGCATCCATTGGTACAAGTGCCACTGCATTCTAGACTAGCTGAAACTCCAAAATGTTTTTCAAGGACAACCCCATCTATTTTATACAGTAATGCAATCAGGAGGTGACTAAGACATGAGTGACAATGAGCAGTGTCTCCTGCTGTAGGAATTAGTGCAATTGGAGCACATTATGTAGATAATAATAATAATAATAATAATAATAATAATAATAATAATAATAATAATAATAATAATAAAGTTGGAAGGGACCTTTGAGGTCTTCTAGTCCAACCCACTGCTCAGGCAGGAAACCCTATACCATTTCAGACAAATGGTTGACCAGTCTCTTCTTAAAAACTTCCAGTGTTGGAGCATTCACAACTTCTGGAGGTAGGTTGTTTCACTGTTTATTTATTCCAACTGTCAGGAAATTTGGGCAAAAGCCTTCTAGTCATGGCTACTATCTGCAGCAGCTGTGAGTCCAGGAATATTCCACCCACTTTCCTTTGTGTCTAGAATTTACTACTGCCTCCACTTTATATTCTTTCTCCCCATTTACCAGTAAAAGAGGGGTGTGCTACCAGAATGCAGGGGGATGCCTCTTTCACCAATTAAGTTTGATGGTCAGGGTGAATTTGGAAGGTCTTGTGGAATTAAAAAAAATATATTGAAAGCCACAACAGATCCCCTTCTGCAATTCTAGTCCTCTCTTGTCTACTTGCATCTACTGCATTTTTGTATGTGTCCTTTACTAGTTCAAGTTGTTCTTTAAGAGTATTTAGGCAGCTTGCCTCTTGTGCAGAAAATGTGAAACACAAGGGATGGCACTTTTGTGACTGATTGTTGGCAAGACCTGAGAGTGGAATCTGAAAATTTATTGGAATAAAGACATACCAGTAGAGGAGTGTGCTGCATTGTTGTAAGGAAGAGATCAATTTGTTTATAGGAAATATTACATCTTACAATCACAGTTGTCACAGTTGATTAACCTTCTCAGATTCTCTGATGCAAGCAAAAGAAATGAATTAGCGCTGATGATGTAATCTAGTTTGGGTAATGAAATGCCTGCAAGAAAACACACAAGCTCAAAGAGCACCAAGGACCCATCATTTTTTAAAAAAAATTAATAAGTACAAGAGGGCCTTCCAAAATTTGGTAGTGAACTGACTTCCTTTGTCTGAAGTTACATGACTGACAAAATCTTCAATCATGTAATTTCAGACATATGGCCCCAAAGCAACTGAGCTGTTTCCTGAGCTATTAGGAGATCCTTTCAAGTCATAAAATGACCCACTTTGGTAAATAAATCCACTGTTACCAGTATGTTGATATATCTTTGCATTAGGGAAAGATTGGTAATAAAATCTGAGGGAGGCGGAGCCAAGATGGTGGAGAGGCAGCAAAGGCTGTAAAGAGCTCCTCCAAAAGTAAAAGTAATAAAATCTAGGGGAAATAGTCCCAGGGCTGTGACAGACTTACTTGTTGCTACAATAATTCAACCCATTCACCAGGAATTGGCAAGACCACCAGAACTCACTAAAATCTCTATATTGGGTTTTAAACACACACACACATACACACACACACACACACTATCCTGTTGTTTTGTTATAGCACAGCTGTAATATTACTCCCCCAGTAATTTTACTCCCCACAGCTGTAATATTACTCCAGGAAGACAATTGTTGGTCTTCCTGGAGGTCATTCATTGGGGCCTGGCATATGCACCAATCCTAATCCCTAATAGATCAACAATCTCTCTGGTTCAGTTTTTCAGGTTGGTCTGATTTATTGTGTATGGCTGGGGCTTCGTTGTTGGGGAGGGTGACTGTGGCACATTATATTCCAGCTTATTTGAGAGGGTATTTGGAAATCTGTTTTGGAGCCTGGAATGTAGAAGATGTAAAAATCAAAGTGGAACAAAAAATATGCCTGGTTTGCCAAGGTGTGACCAAATTCATATGATCTATGGGAATTTGTAGAACCAATTCCTTCCAACAAGTGTCCGCATTGCTGAAATGGAATTTTTACCACCAGCAAATCCTTATTAAAAATATAGTTATTTTCTGCTGAAGTACATGATAATAGTGCAAACGTGTGGAGCCTTCTTGGCTGCAGGATGTTTTCTGCCCTGTGTCATTCCCAACAGCCTGCACTTGTCTTCAACAGTGAAGGGCCAAGAAGGCTCCACACACATTTGCACTTTTCAGGTGACCCTGAGGACACAGGTAAACCTCCAAATGGCCCCAACGACTCTCTAAAAATGCAAATGACCAGCTCTCTGCAAGCAATATATTTCAATCCTTCTACTTCCCCATTATCTAGTCAGAGCTGAAGAAACTTCTTGGATGAGAAACGAAACATCTCCAAAGAAAAAACAAGAAAGTCTATTTGCCTCGTGAAAAAGCACTTTTAGGACATCCGTACCTGGATTACAGGATCTCCATATACATTTAAGAATCCACCATCAGACATTACTGGATAAGCAGGAATCAATATCAAGCAGAAAGCAATACCCTAATCAAAAAACTACCAACAGCAAAACTATAACGGTAACGGTTCCCCCGCACATGCATGCTAGTCGTTTCTGACTCTAGGGGCCAGTGCTCATCTCCGTTTCAAAGCCGAAGAGCCAGCGCTTGTCCGAGGACGTCTCCGTGGTCATGTGGCCGGCATGACTAGACGCCAAAGGCGCACGGAACGCTGTTACCTTCCCACTGTAGTGGTCCCTATTTTTCTACTTGCATTTTTACATGCTTTCGAACTGCTAGGTTGGCAGAAGCTGGGACGAGTAACAGGCGCTCACACTGTTACACGGCACTCAGGATTCGACCCGCCAAACTGCCGACCTTCTGATCGACAGGCTGTGCGTCCTAATCCACTGAGCCACCGCATCCCTAGCAAAACTATACCCCCACCAAAATTAACAGGGCGAATTACTGTATATAAATAGGTAGAAAATCCCATATTCATACTTGCACTGATAACAGTTGGAGAATGAAATGTCTGTAAGTAAACAACAAAGCTCAGAAAGCACCAAGGATTCCACAAATGAAAAAAAAGCATTTTTAAATATGTGGCTCTTTTTTCAGAATATACATGTTGTTCAGTTTGTCAAATTGTGCAAGGTGAGTGTGAATTATTTTTATGCAATCTGTATGTCTTTTACAAGCATTAATTCTTGCAGCTTATATTTATATCTGAATTATAGTATTTGTAATGTTGTATCGTAATATTAACAATTCAGTCTTAAATAGTTGCTGGTGTGGTTTAGAAAGCTATCTGTGAGCTACACTACCAGTCTGGAATGCTGGCTGAGAAATGCTGTTTTTGCACACAAGTTTTGAATAACGCAGATTCTTTAGACATTTAAAATTGAAATTTAGAATTTGCTTTGATGTGATTCTCACTTAATAAGAAAGGGTAACTTTGGTTAATAAATGTAATCTTTGATAGCATGTTTTCAAAGAAATCCTAAATCAAGCTGACTTGCTAGGCTGTCTCTTGATAATGATTGTTCTTAAGTTATGAGGGCAAGAGAAGAAGGGGACGACAGAGAATGAGGTGGCTGGATGGAGTCACTGAAGCAGTAGGCGTGAGCTTACTCCAGCAGATGGTAGAGGACAGGAAGGCCTGGAGGAACGTTGTCCATAGGGTCACGATGGGTCGGACACGACTTCGCAGCTAACAACAACAACGAAGTTATGATCATAAGGGAGCCTGTGTATTACAGTCGTAACTTGCAATGCTCGTAAAACAATAATAATAATAATAATAATAATAATAATAATAATAATAATAATAATAATAATAATAATAATAATTATTATTATTATTATTATTATTATTATTATTATTATTATTATTATTATTATTTTTATACCGCCCTTCTCCCAAAGGACTCAGGGCGGTGTACAGGGCAATACAATAAAATACAATATATAAAAATTAAAAGAAATATTAAATACAATAGCCCAATTAAATAAATTAATACAAAATGTTAAAATACCCCTAAACCCATCAGACCAGGCCGGCTTGTTCAAATAAATATGTTTTTAGGTCACGTCGAAAGGAACGGAGGTTGGGAGCCATCCGGAGCTCCACCAGTAAACGGTTCCAAAGGCCTGGCAAAATGGGTCTGTCATGTGATCAACCCGGTTTTACTTTTTTTGTGTGGTGGTTGTAAAATGAACATGCATCCGTAAATTTGAACTCATTGTTCAATTTGAACAAAAGCCAAAAGCAAGAAATAAGTGACTCCACTTAGTTTATTGGCTCAGACAATCTCAGCCAGCTGCTGCCATTGCTGAAACAGCATATTGAAGAACTCATATTAAGGAAATATGATTTTGGACAGGAATGGGGAAATCTTGACCAGCTAACAGGCTAAATTAGGACAGCCAGTAGAACCAAAATAAGATCGTATGAATCCCTTGCTCAAAGCCTCTTTTTTATTTCCAGAGAGCTACCCCTTTAATTGGTTAACTCCTTCTTTACTTTTCCCATTTGAAAATAATAGGGGAAATGATGTCAGCCCCAAACTGAATATGGTGGAAATGAGATAATCACATCTGAATGCCATTGGTTCCTGGAAACTCTGATGAAGAAAGAGTATCCCCTTTTAATCGCTGGACAAAACTGAATATCCAAAGTTATTGTTAGGCAGCAGGTATTTTTTAGCTGACATTCAGGATTAGAAGAATTACTCAGTGAGGAAAAAGATGAAATCTCTCTTGTCATAAAATATTGGCATTGATGTTGATATTAGTACTTCATCATTTGATCCCTTCTCCAAATGCAATGGAGGAAAAAAACCAGTCGGAGGTCAATGCCAACTTGTGGTGTGTGGAGCTGTACCAAATTCTAACAAATGAAGCCTTGCTTCTGTGTGTGTGTGTGTGTGTGTGTGTGTTTGTCTGTGTGTACATATGTAATATGTAACATGTATAATTGGAAAATAATACATTTATTCTATTTTTACAACAAATATAATTTGTTGTATAATTCAGTTGAAACGATGCCTATTATAAAATGGTTATGCTAGGTCTTTTCGAGGGAGAGTCTGCTTTGTACGTGGTTCAAATTCCAGTAGCTTACATCGCTTGTTGTTTTTGCTTGGTTTGCTTCTTTGAATGACTTTGCTTTAAGTTTGTGCCATAGATTTATTTCCTTTTGGAATAAAAGCCTTTGTGCTCCATGTTTGTCACCAGTAAAATGGGCAGGAGCTATCATTTTAGTCCAGTATGGTAAGGGACATACAGAACTTTCCATTTGCTCTTTAACCTCCCCTGAGAGAAATTCAGCTCAATTTGGGGTGGTCAGGTTTTTTAAGGAGTTATAAATCTTTGTGAGAATTTTATTCTTAATCCCAAATGCAGACAACAGGTCCTAACAGATAGCGGGATTGAGGTCCAGAAATGAGCTATGGGGTGTTAGAGGTATAAATTGGGGAGCTGCAGCCTTCAAAATGTTGTTGTTGCTGTCAGACCAGCATACCAAACCACAATACCATAGAGAGCGTCCTCTCGTATGGTATTGTGGTTTGGTATGCTGGTCTGACAGCCGCGGACAGGAAAGTATTACAGAGGGTAGTGAGCACAGCACAAGACATTGTGGGCTGTTCCCTGACACCACTGGATGACATCGCCAGGGCTCGTTGCCTTGGAAGAGTGAGGAAGATTCTCAGGGATGACTCACACCCTGGACGGTATCTCTTTACTCTCCTACCATTCGGTAGGAGATATAAGAGTATAGCCAGCCGAACCAACAGGCTGAAAAATAGCTTTTATCCGTGGGCTGTTAGGCTTTTAAATGGGACATAATCTCTGTGAACATATGCAGAATTGACTTGGGAGGCCGGTGTGTGGTGTAGTTGGTTCACATGGTGTGGTAGGATGGAGGGTTTGTTGTCACTGTGTGTTGGGGGGTGAGAGCATGGGGGGAGGCTCAGCTAATCTCAATGTACACATGTTGTACTTTGACAATAAAGGTTTATTATTATTATTATTATTATTATAATTATAGTTCCTAGTATCCCTCATCACAAGTTATTCATTCTACTTTAGGTTCTTGGATATTTCCAATAATGTCTGGAGGGCCAGAGATTCCTCATCACAATTTTAAAGTTAACGTCCTGTGTAATCAACTGAAAAGGGAAAAGAATATTAATTTGGAACAAATGTATTCCCTTTGTATTGCATCTGTATTATATACCCTTATATTTGGGGACTTTATTGTACAACATTATATGTAAGAAAACAAACATGAATCTATTGATATCAAGGCTTCTTTTGCTTTAACATTTCAGCATCTGCTTGTGTTGTATGATAAGGACAATTCAACTACATGTCGGTGTTTGTATTTATTATCAACAGAATACTTATGGTGGTTTTACAATTTAGAATTATTTTTAACTGACATCATTGTATGCTCTTATGATTCTTGCATTGAATACTTGCTTTTTGCTTCAAAATCTTTGGCATTTTATATTATTTGAAATTATATAAAGTTATTTAGGATAATTATCACCTATATATTTTCTATATCTTAATTAATAAACTGAATAATGTTTAAATATTTTAATACTATTGAAAAACTAATGTATTGCTCAAAAACCTTTCTGAGCTAAGGAATATGGCTACATATGCTACCAAAAGCTTTGTTCATTATTTTTATTGTTTTTCTTTCCTTCCCTATATATCTATTTTGGGACTCTGATGTAAGTGCTACTGATTGCATGAATAACTTCCAAACAGGAATGCATAAGAATGCATTATATAACTAAGAAATGCTTACTCTTAACTTGTAATATATAGTATGTACATATAGTTGCGTGTGGTATAAAGAAACTTTGTTGTCTAGCAATAGAATGATTATAGAAACACATCTTGTTTAGTTTTTTTCCCCAGTCAGGATGTCTACAATGCTGTTTCTATAAGGCATGCATTAAAACTTTGGTAAATTTAATATATACTATTGACTAATTGAGATGTGCCAAATCTGCTAGATGTATTGTAATTTAACTAAATAACAAAATGTATGAGACTTTTTATTGGGCTTGGCTTTACATAGCTATAAAGACAGCAATGTTCTTTAATGTTTCTATAGTACTTTGTAAGTTGTTCATAATTCTTTATAACTTTACTTTACCATTATCACATATTTATGTTGCAAGTAAAGCAAAACAATTGCTTTAATCAGTAGAGATGACATGTGTTCTAGTGTGTTTGTGGAGAAGTGTACAAATAGTGAGGGAAGAGTAGTAGTCGCTTTGGTCTGCAGGCTTTCTCCAGTCTTGTGGCTTCAACAAACATAGTTGAGATGGAGGGGTAGGAGCTCAGTAAGGGAGGGAGGGAGGGAGGGAGGGAGGGAGGGAGGGAGGGAGGGAAGGAAGGAAGGAAGGAAGGAAGGAAGGAAGGAAGGAAGGAAGGAAGGAAGGAAGGAAGGAAGGAAGGAGCGAGCCTAAATGCTGCTACAGGTTGTCTGGAAATAGTTCAGTGTTGCAGCCCACTTCTTGTTTTTAAATGTGCATACATCTCCAGGAAAAAAAAATAGCCTGGGGTACTAGAGAGGGTAGGAGGGAACATTCTCATCAACTTGCTTTCTTTTAAATTGATTTTTGTGATTGTGGCAGTTATCCTAATGATATTTGATTAAATTTTCAAGTGTGTCAACATGGCAAAAAAAGTTGGGGATACCTGCCATTCAATGAGTAAACTAGTTTTCCTCAAGATTATGTAAGCTGGAGTTCAACTCGAAACTTAAAAAAGCTAAATCCTTTTAACAACTAAACCAACTAACAACTAAAGAGCAGACAGCTTAAATGACTGACAAATAACATTATGTAATTTGATTCCATTCGTATTACAGTGAGGGGAAAAATTATTTGATCCCCTGCTGATTTTGTACGTTTGCCCACTGACAAAGAAATGATTGGTCTATTGTTTTAATAGTACAGTTGCAAGAAAAAGTATGTGAACCCTTTGGGATTATGTGGAGTTTTGCATGAATTGGCCATAAAATGCGCTCTAAACGTCATGTAAGTCACAACAATAGAAGAACACAGTCTGCTTAAAATAATACTACACAAACATTAGCTGTTATCATGTTTTAATTGAACATAAGATGGAAACATTCACAGTGCAGGGTGGAAAGAGTATGTGAACCTTTGGACTTAATAACTGGTTGACCCTCCTTTGGCAGCAATAACCTCAACCAAATGTTTCCTGTAGTTGCAGATCAGACCTGAACAACGATCTGGAGTAATTTTGGACCACTCCTCTGCACAAAACTGTTTCAGTGTAGCAATATTCTTGGGATGTCTGGTGTGAATCGCTCTCTTAAGGTCATGCCACAGCATTTCAATCGGGTTGAGGTCAGGACTCTGACTGGGCCACTCCAGAAGGCGTATTCTGTTCTGTTGAAGCCATTGTTTTGTTGAAATACTTGTATGCTTTGGGTCATTGTCCTGTTGCACCACCCATCCTCTGCGGAGCTTCAGTTGGCGGACAGATGACGTTTTCCTGCAAAATGTCCTGATAAACTCTGGAATTCATTTTCCCATCAATGACAACAATCCGTCCAGGCCCTGAGGCAGCAAAGCAGCCCCAAACCATGATGCTCCCTCTGCCATGTTTTACAGTGGGGATGAGGTTTTGATGTTGGTGTCCTGTGCCTTTTTTTCTCCACACATAGTGTTTTTCCCAAACAACTCAATTTTGGTTTCATCTGTCCACAGTATATTTTGCCAGTAGTGCTGTGGAACATCCAGGTGCTCTTTTGCAAACTTCAAACGTGCTGCAATATTTTTTTTGGACAGCAATGGCTTCCTCTGTGGTGTCCTCCCATGTACTCCATTCTTGCTTAATGTTTTCCTTATTGTAGATGTGTCAACAAAAATGTTAGCATGTGCCAGAGATTTCTGTAGGTCTTTAGCTGACACTCTAGGATTCTTCTTTACCTCATTAAGCATTATGCGCTGTGCTCTTGCAGTCATTTTTACAGAACAACCACGCCTAGGGAGAGTAGCAACAGTGCTAAACTTTCTCCATTTGTAGACAGTCTGTCTTACCGTGGACACATGAATATCAAGGCTTTTGGAGATACTTTTGTAACCCTTTCCAGCTTCATGCAAGTCAACAATTCTTGATCGTAGGTCTTCTGAGAGCTCTTTTCTGTGAGGCATGGTTCACATCAGACAGTGCTTCTTGAGACCAGTAAACCCAAAACAGGTGTGTGTTTTTAAAGGGCAGGACAGCTGTCAGCAACACATCCAATATCATCACACTGGTTGGAGTCAAGGTTGGCTCACTCCTGGCTCCAATTAGCTGTTGGAGAAGTCATTAGACTAGGGCAGGGGTCGGCAACCTCCAGCATAGCTGGAGTTGAAGTCCATGAGTCATAAAAGAGCCGAGGTTGCCGACCCCTGGACTAGGGGTTCACATACTTTTTCCACCCTGCACTGTGAATGTTTCCATCTTATGTTCAATTAAAACATGACAACAGCTAATGTTTGTGTAGTATTATTTTAAGGAGACTGTGTTTTTCTATTGTTGTGACTTACATGATGTTTAGAGCGCATTTTATGGCCAATTCATGCAAAACTCCACATAATCCCAAAGGGTTCACATATTTTTTCTTGCAACTGTAGGTTTATTTTAACAGAGAGAGACAGAATAACAAAAAAAAATCCAGAAAAACTTTTCAAAAAGTTATAAATTGATTTGCATTTTAATGAGTGAAATAATAATAATAATAATTTAATTTTTATACCGCCCTTCTCCCGAAGGACTCAGGGCGGTGTACAGGGCAATACAATAAAATACAATATATAAAAATTAAAAGAAATATTAAATACAATAGCCCAATTCAATAGATTAATACAAGACATTAAAATACCCCTAAACCCATCAGACCAGGCGGGCTTGTTTTTGTATCTTGTTTTTTAATATATATTGCCCTGTTCACCGCCCTGAGTCCTTCGGGAGAAGGGCGGTATACAAATTAATTTAATAAATAAATAATAATAAATAAATAAATATGTTTTTAGGTCACGTCGGAAGGCGCGAAGGTCGGGAGCCGTCCGGAGCTCCACCGGTAAACGGTTCCAAAGGTCTGGCGCGCCCACAGAGAACGCCCTCCCCCTGGGGGCCGCCGGTCGACACTCTTTGACCGACGGCACCCTGAGGAGGCCCTCTCTGTGGGAGCGCACTGGACGAAGGGAAGTTGATGCCAGCAGCAGATGCTCCCGTAAGTAACCCGGACCCATGCCATTTAGGGCTTTATAGGTCGTAACCAGCACCTTGAATCTTACCCGGAGGGCAACTGGAAGCCAATGCAGCTCACGGAGTAGAGGTGTTACATGGGAGTATCAGGAAGCCCCCACCACCACTCGCGCGGCTGCATTCTGCACCAGCTGGAGCCTCCGAGTAGTCCTCAAGGGCAGCCCCATGTAGAGAGCATTGCAGTAGTCCAAACGGGAGGTCACAAGTGCATGAGTGACTGTGCGCAAGGCATCCCGGTCTAGATAGGGCCGCAACTGACGCACCAGGCGAACCTGAGCGAAGGCCCTCCTAGTCACAGCTCCTATATGATCATCCAAGGAGAGCTGTGAATCTAGGAGGACACCCAAGTTACAAGCCCTATCTACGGGGGGTAATATCTCACCCCCCATAATTAACGATGGAATATTCTGAATTTCCCGAGACGCCGGCACACACAGCCACTCAGTCTTGTCAGGGTTGAGCCGAAGCCTGTTCCTCCCCATCCAGACCCGGACCGCCTCCAGGCAACGGGACATCACGGAGAGGGCATCACTGGGGTGGTTTGGGGTGGAGATAAAAAGCTGGGTATCATCAGCATATTGATGATACCCAACCCCAAAACCACGAAATAAATGTTTGATCCCCTATCAGCAAGATTTCTGGCTCCCAGGTGTCTTTTATATAGGTAATGAGCTGAGATAAGGAGCACTCTCTTAAAGGGAGTGCTCCTAATCTCAGCTTGTAAAGACACCTGTCCACAGAAGCAATCAATCAATCAATCAGATTTCAAACTCTCCACTATGGCCAAGACCAAAGAGCTGTCCAAGGATGTCAAGAAAAAGACTGTAGACTTACACAAGGCTGGTATGGGCTACAAGACTATCGCAAAGCAGCTTGGTCAGAAGGTGACAACAGTTAGTGTGATTATTCGCAAATGGAAGAAACACAAAATAACTGTCAGACTCCCTTGGTCTGGGGATCCATGCAAGATCTCACCTCGTGGAGTTTCAATGATCATGAGAACAGTGAGGAATTAGACCAGAACTACACAGGAGGATCTTGTCAAAGATCTCAAGGCGGCTGGGACCATCATCACCAAGAAAACAATTGGTAACACACTACATCGTGAAAAAGAAAGCATTTATACAGGCCCGTCTGAACATCTGCCAATGAACATCTGAATGATTCAGAGAACTAGGTGAAAGTGTTGTCAGATGAGACCAAAATTGAGCTCTCTGGCATCAACTCAACTCGCCGTGTTAGGAGGAATGCTGCCTATGACCCCAAGAACACCATCCCCACCATCAAACATGGAGGTGGAAACATTGTGCTTTGGGGGTGTTTTTCTGCTAAGGGACAGGACAACTTCACTGCATCAAAGGGAGGATGGATGTGGCCATGTACCGTCAAATCTTGGGTGAGAATCTCCTTCCCTCAGCCAGGGCATTGAAAATGGGTTGTGGATTCCAGCATGGCAATGACCCAAAACACATGCCCAAGGCAACAAAGGAGTGGCTCAAGAAGAAGCATGTTAAGATCTTGGAGTGGCCTAGGCAGTCTCCAGACTTTAATCCCATAGAAAATCTGTGGAGGGAGCTGAGGGTTCGAGCTGCCAAATGTCAGCCTCAAAACCTAAATGACTTGGAGAGGATCTGCAAAGAAGAGTGGGACAAAATCCCTCCTGAAATGTGTGCAAACCTGGTGGACAACTATAAGAAACATCTGACCTCTGTGATTGCCATCAAGGGTCTTGCCACCAAGTACTAAGTCATGTTTTGCGACGGAGTCAAATATTTATTTCACTCGTTAAAATGTAAACCAATTTATAACTTTTCTGAAATGCTTTTTTCTGGGGGGTTTTTGTTGTTATTCTGCCTCTCACTGTTAAAATAAACCTACCATTACAATTCTAGAGTGATCATTTCTTTGTCAATGGGCAAATGTACAAAATCAGCAGGGGATCAAATAATGTTTTCCCTCATTGTATTTTTAACCTCTGGAGAAAGCATGGCCTGGACAGTGGCTGCTGAAAATTAATTTGCTGACCACCTTCTGTGACCTTCCATATCCTGTTTCTCTTCATTATTTAGATGTTAAATGGATGCTATAAGTGGTTCAACTAGATGGTGAGGCAAAAAATGAAAAGTCACTTGAAGCAAACTCTAAACCAACTGACATTGTGTTGTCAGAGGATGAAGAGAATGGCTCATTGGATAGAACATCCAAGCCTAAAAGTTCCCCCTCAAAGGACCCAATCATTGAGGTACTTCCATATGGGAAAGAGGCTTTAAAGTCACATTTACTTGTAATAACATGTTCTTTTTCTAAGACTTCTTTGGTTTGTTTCTTAGTTTTAGATAGTGGCAGACAATTCTCTCTACAGCTACAATGTCTTTCTTTGGTTATGAAAGTAGCATGTCCTCATAGTTAAATAGGGAAGAGAAAGGATTAGAAAATAGGTGTTTATATGTACATATTATTTATGAAACCTGTATGATTAGAAAACCATCATTTTAAGCCAGAACATGCTGCTTAATATTTAACCTAGCCCACTGAATCATCAGATTAATACTGTTTAAACCTAAAATGAGCAATGCAACTATTCAGACATTATGAAAGTACTACACCTATCAGCTTATTTTCTTACATGCCATATTTTTTAACTCCGACAACCAAATCTTTTTCAATACCTTAAATTGCAGAGTACAGGGTTAGAATAAAATATGTAAAACATTAGAAAGCAATGATGGCTAATTTTTTTCCTCTTCGGTGTAATCAGCCTGACATAATGAATGAAACGTAACAGGCTTCTGAGTTTCAGAAGAATATGGTTATGGAGATAGAAGATTGTGTAGTGGAGTTGTGGAAATCTAAAAGATATGTTCCAGTTTTGACTGTACCAGAACCCTAGCAACAGGCATATTCATTATGTGACTTACCATTGACTGTATCCTCTAGCAGAGCAGATAGAAGAATGTTGATTCAGGTTATAAAGAACATTTGGGCAGAGGCAAAGTCCAGTTTGGTACTAAACCATGCTGAATTATTTCCAATGAAATAAGTTTGAACTGTGCATTTCCGTGTGTTTCATCCCAAATTGTTTCAAGCTATCACTGAAAATCTAAATTAGCTCTACAATGGGAATATTGTGGAATAGTGGATAAGGCACTAAAATCATCCTGGGGAGACACAGGTTCAAATCAGCCATGGAAATTAATGGAGTAAGTTTGGACCAGTCATCTACCCTCAACTCAAACTATTTTGAGCTTACTATGTGGGAATAAAGGATTGCTGTTCTGGGAATAAAAATGAATGTAAGTCACTGAACTCCTGAAGAAAAGGAAAGATAAAAATGCATACCAACAAATACACAGCTAAAAGACATAGTAAATTAAAACAATGCAATATAATGTTGAACATAATATTTTAAACTAGCTTTCTCCAACCACACAGGACTGCAACTTCTAATGCCCATGTTTAAAATAAGTTGGCTGGAATGATTTATAGATCTTATAGGGTGCTTTGCATCATATCAGAACAGTGGATTATCTTTGTACCAAGAGTAACTTTTACTCAACATATTTTCCTGAAAATCAAGGTTGCTTCAGGATCCATTTGAGTTGATTATTCATACTTGCTAAATACTTATGTACATTAAGTTGCTTTGTACAAATTGTATACATAGAAAAATCAACATTTGTGTTATGCTTTTGGCAGGCACCGCCTAGGAGCCTTAGACCTCGTTTCAGGAAAAAAAGTACCTTATCTTCTACAACCACAAGTCTGTGAGGAACCATCCAGCACCAAGATCCACAGAATGCCTCTCTTCTGCCTTAAAAGATCTACATTATTGTATGTGTGTGGGGGAGAGGGGAACAGTGGTGAGAGGGATGTGTTTGTGATATTGTAGCATTTTAGAAATGAACTTTCTTGTTCCCCTTTTCTTACGCTGCCATTTGTGTTGCATTATATTTTCCATTGGCAGAAGCAATGTTTCTTCTAACCCTGATTTCTTTGCACAAAAGTTTTTTCCCAAGCTACAGTAATGGGGTTCAATATTTGTAACCATTAAGTTACATTATTTTAGTTTTAGCTCTGTTAATGAACTTAGAAAATGAAATCTTCATCTGTTTTAAAATTATATTTATTTGGAGTTTAATAATAAATATAATGTGGACTGATAGGGGCGACAGATTTTTCAGACTGTGAATGATGTATTAAGATTGTTTTGACAAGTAGTGAAAATGTAAAAACAGATCTAAATATGTTACTATTTCTTCTGTGTATTCATTTATGGAGTTAGTTACTGTATATTCTGTCACTAAATCTGTATAAAAATGGACCCACTGGAGCCTTAGAAATGTAGATGAGACACATATTTATAGGACTATAGCACTGTTGAATCTTTGTGTTGATGCCATAATTTACTTAAGACTGATATCATTATGTTCAACTATGAAATCAGGTAGACATTGCATTCACAGTTATAGAGCTACAATTATGCTATTGAGAAATTCACTGTATAAAAACACACTGGTACAGTATTATCTAACATGTTGATCATTTTAGTGGGCTATTGTGCGACATGTCTAAGGCATGTTTATGGTTGCACTAATGAATACTAGGGTGCAAATCATAATTAGTTTTCGGTGCAAATCAATCCTCTGTCCATATGATTTTAATCCTTTCATTCGCCCAGCTCACGTTAGCATTTATTTAATTTAGAGAAGTTTGCAGATTTCAGCAGTAATGTAGCTTTTGGAATAGATTACAACAGTCTGTAGTTAGATGATACATTTGTAATTATAGAAAAGTTCAAAACAAGGACAACATACTAGGATTGGTGTATTTTAGCTTTGGATCGATGTCTTCTATATGTGTAAAGCATGTGAAATCTTGAAGATTATACTATATACATTTGTGTTTGCCTTTGTAGCTATCTCATTAAAAACAAAAGTACTGTAGAACATAAACATGTTGACACTGAAGATAGCTAGATTGTATATGACAGCACTAATCTAATCTCCTTCATATTTCAGTCTCCATTGTCAACATTATAAAGTGGATGTTTGAAGTAAATATACAGGTAATCCCGAGTTACGAGTGTTCACTTAACGCTTGTTCGAAGTTATGTGATCAGCGCCCCCTAATGTTTATGGGCAAATCCCAAAATTACGACTATTGCAGTGTCACAGCAGTCGTTTGCCCTTACGAGTGACTGACCGCAGAGGTTCTGCAATATTCACCCTATTCCTCTCCCCACTACCCACAACTGCTTCTCCCTCCCTTCCTACTGCCCTGGACTCACTTACCTTGCAAACTCTGTCTCTTCTCTGCCACGGTTTCTTTCACCTTGAGGGAGAGTCGGCTTGGAAATGCTTTTCGCGCCGACAATGGAAGCTCCTGGGTGCCGTAATATTGTGCGGGTTCAAACACAAATTCTCTGCAAGAGATCATGGTTCCTGGAAGCTTCCATTCTCGGGGGGGAGGGGGGAAGTGTTTGCTTTGTTTGCATGCCTATGGGGCAAAGCGTGGAATCGGAGTTGGTCAGGCGCTGGAACCAATGCTGTCCGTGGCCCAGGTGCGCTGCTCACTCACGTGCGGCAGCCTTAGTGTGAGGGTAGGAACAAAGCCTTCAACTGAGTGGGGAGGCATCGCGGGACCAGGTCCCTTTTTTTTAAAAAAAAAAATCCCATTTATATCCCGCCCTTCTCTGAAGACTCAGGGCAGCTTACAATCTAAGAAGCACAAATCAATGTGCTTAGCAATAGCCTTCATTCTATGTATATGCCTGCTTATTAGGGCTTTCACACACACCCCAGCGGCATTTTTACAAAGTCAGCTTATTGCCCCCAACAATCTGGCTCCTCATTTTACCTACCTCGGAAGTATGGAAGGCTGAGTCAACCTTGAGCCTGGTAGGACTCGAACCTGCACTAATTGCAGGCAGCTGGTGTTACTTAAGGAGGCATTAGCCCACTGCTCCACCAAGGCTCTTGCAGCAACAGCAACCATCTGAGAGGCCATGATCCCCCTCCCCAGCCAGCCACCTGCCCCACCTGACTTACTCCTTGCCTGACCGGCCGGCAAAATCTTCACCACTCTTCTCATCATCATCCTCACTCATTGAGCGGCAGGTTTGAGTTTGTCTGCTCCTTCTGAGTGAAAGGAAACGGAGACGCAGAGCAGGATTGCTCTCAATAAGGCTGACTCACTCCAGAGACTTGTTTTCACAGGATTGTTTCAATAAGAGCGAGGTGAACTCTCTTCAGAGGCTTGTTTTCACAGGATTGCTCTCAATAAGAGCGAACTGTGCTTTGGCTCTGTTTTCTCCAGGAAGGAGCTTGAGAAATGGCTTTTTCTTGGCGAAAACAAGCCTCCAAGCCCTGATGCTGATGGAGAGGCAGTGGCGGCCACAGCAGATCTTTCCCTATCTTCCTTCGCTTCTGCAAAGCCTCCCTTCACTAATCACCTTTCCAGCTCTGTTCTCCGCCACCGCTGCAGGGCAACAAAAGAAGCATGTGGGACTACCGATTAACAAAATAGTTCAATCAGACCTTCCAACTTTGCAAGATCCATTTTTTGTGAGAAGTTGGATTGATCTTTTTTTTTTAATTCCACAAACTTCTTTTGTTGCCTTGTACATGGAGAATGGAGCTGGAAAGGAGGTTAGTGAAGGAACGTGGTTGCCCTGGGGTGGGGGTTAGGGTTTGGCATTGTGGATTGTGGAGCGTTTGTGCTCTAGTGGGGCTATTCAAAATGCTGGGATTTCCTGCATTTTGAAGGACCCTGTGTGACTGCATAGAAAGGAACGCTCTGTTTGTCAAGCGCACCATTCCAGGCATACAGAGCTTGCAGTCTCTTCCAGATCTCCATTTGGATAAAAAGACTTTTAGCGCTTATAGAGCGCTTCCAAACACAGCCAGTCCCTGCATTTGGAAGCGCTCCATAGGTGCTGAAACATTTTTTTTATCCCAACGGAGATCTGGCAGAAGGCTCCGTTTCTCAAGCGCCCCATTCCAGGCAAATGGAGCTTGCAGTCTCTGCCAGATCTGGTGAAGATCTGATGTTTCAGCACCTATGGAGCACTTCCAAATGCAGGGACTGGCTGTGTTTGGAAGCGCTCTATAGGAGCTAAAAGACTTTTTATCCCAATGGAGATCTGGCAGGGACTACAAGCTCTTTGGCTAGGTTTTCGCAGGAAAAAGCCATTTCTCAAGCCCCTTCCTAGTGAAAACAAGCCTCAGAAGTGAGCATGCCTCACTCTTCTTAAGAGCAATCCTGCAAAAACAAGTGAGGTGCACTCACTTCGGAAGCTTGTTTTGGCTAGGAAGGGGCTTGAGAAATGGCTTTTTCCTGCGAAAACATAGCCAAAGAGAGAGGCACGCTCTCTCCGGAGGCTTGTTTTCGCTATGAAGGGGCTTGAGAAATGGCTGTTTCCTGCAAAAACGTAGCCAAAGAGAGAGGCACGCTCTCTCCGGAGGCTTGTTTTCGCTATGAAGGGGCTTGAGAAATGGCTGTTTCCTGCAAAAACGCAGCGAGGCATGCTTGCTCTGGAGACTTGTTTTCACAGGATTGCTCTCAAGAAGAGTGAGGCATGCTCGCTCCGGAGGCTTGTTTTCGTCAGGAAGGGGCTTGAGAAATGGCTTTTTCCAGCAAAAACAGAACCACAAAGTGAGGCGCTCTGTTTCTAAGTGTGCATTTGCATGCAGACGGAGCTTCCAGTTTCTCCAAGGTCTCCGTCCTGGTGAAAATTGTTCCGGCAATGGCGGAAAGGAGTTGGGGGTGGGAGCAGGAGATAGTCACCGCAAACACTGCGAGAGTTCAGGCTCCCATTCTCTGCAAATGAGGATCGGTGCCTGAATTCACACAACATTACGGGCACCCAGGAGTTTCCATCGACTTTCCCTCAAAGGCAGAAAGCGTGGCAGAGAGGAGACGGATGTTTTCAAGATAAGTGAGTCTGGCGCAGCAGGAAGGGAGGGGGAAGCATGAGGTATCTGAGTGGGTCAGGGGTGCCTTGGGGGCCTATTCCATCACTAGGCCCCCCCAAAGGCCTTCCCCACCCTGAGATGCCTCATGTGCACTTAACGAGCCCTGTGCGTCTTAACAAGCAAGGGAGTGATCTCATTCTAAGTATGAGATTCACTCTACAAGTTTTGGAGTTACGAGTGGAATGGGCAGGCTCCATTATATTCTTAATTCATGGACTACCTATATAGGATTTTTCTTAGCGTGCTTCAGTATTAGTCTGGAACTTCCTAATGCTTTTTTTTTAAACCCTATTGTATCAGCAACACATCACTAGCATTATACGAAAAAATAATAAAACAATTGTCTCCCATTTAAACTAAATTTGGACCTGTTGCCATTTTAATCAGTAAATCAAGAACTTAAATGGCAGCTAGAAAATATTCAGTCATAGGACAGGTATCTCAAAATCAATGTGTCAACTTACATATTTATTAAGAATCTATAGGCATATTTTGTCTGTCTCTCTCATACATATTCATCTACTTCGTTATTATTTGAAACAATAGCAGACATACAAGTAGAGTTTTGCCATTGTGTTATATACAATTGAATTTTTTAGAAAAAAGCTGGTAAATTTATATTCTTTTATGCCAAAAAGATGTTTCTTCTCAAATTCTATAACACTTTATTTTAATTAAAGCTAATCAATGTCTTTTTGATCAGCTGTTTACTAAAAATATTACTGTTCTGGACTTTGTTTTGTAAATACTGAAGTGAAATTGTTGAAATTGCCTTATCTCTCATATGAATTCATTGTAAAAAATTATTTGTATCTAGCAAATGTACTAATTGCAGTTGAATTGTATGCCTCTATATAACTCAGTGAGAATCATGAATGGCTACATAGTAATTGGTGGATTTTTAATCTGCAATATTGTTGGAAACAAATTGGTCCTCGCTGCTATAATAAATTGTTAAGATACATGTAGCAAAACCCATTAGTTTTGGGGATTTGAAAACTCAAGGCACATACTTTCTATCAAAATCCTGGGACTATTTTTATTTTCAGTAACACATTTCCATATAATAATGATGTGCTTTTTTACTGTACACACTTAATGGAATAGTTGTTTTAGTTTTCCATTATTTTTTGGGTCAATATCAGAAGCGAAATGTGCATCCAAACCAACTCCAATTTCCACATCACTCAGTCTGAAATGACTGAGTTGAACTGCAGATGTGGAGGCATCAATGGATCATATCAGGAATATCTGATGTGTTCCATTAGCACATGTTCCTGCTGCAAGCAGTTTTAGTATTATAAAATGAACTGAGACTATAGAGAAGATTCCAATATATAAAGGAATCTTGCCCTGTGTCCAGGGACCTTTTAAAATATCACTGAAAGTGGAATGCCTTTGCCTTCATGCCAAATTGTATTTCCAGCTTTTCAATCTAGCCATCTTCCTAGAATTGCACAGTAATCCCCATCCAAGTACTAACCAGATCTGACTCTCTTATTTGGCTGCATAACAGCTAAGGTTGCTACCTGTAATGCAAACCTAGCACAGTATTACAATACCCTACATTTACCAAATATCCAATCTATATTTCTTTTCATGAGGAAATAAGCCTGTGATTTAGGTCTATAATCTGTAGTTTATTATTACTGGTCATAGACCATAAAAATAAGTACCTCAGTATCAAAACAATACAATTAAATTTGATATAGATTATATTTGGATTTACCTTTTGAAACAGTTGTTTATTTCTATCATAGCCAGTATATATATCTCCTTCCATCTGCCTTTTGAAGGAGGTTTCTGTAACTTGATGATATATATCATCATCTTTCATATATCACGTATATGATATATTATATATATTCAAAAGGCAGATGGAAGGGTATTTCGGAGACCAGTGTAAAACCTCTTTTGACATTTTGGGACATAATATTAAACAATAGGCAGGTGTACCGGTAATACTTTTTATAGATTCATTGGTACAAAATAAGGTGAATCTGGATGAAATCATTCTGGAATTTTTTTTTGGCATGTTGCTTAAATATTTAATTGGCCTGTTGAAAATTATTAAGAGCAAAGCATTAGGAGAAAGTTCACAGTATTTTGGGGTGGAATTTAAATGATTTCCACCAAGAAGAATGGAATTTATCTTTTAACAGTCAGAATAGCCAAACCTCTTGGGTCGAGAATTAATTTAAGCCAATAACTAACACATACTTGACCCATTCCATTTTTGGCTTATGTTTGGAGTGCATCGTGAAACCCAAAATATGTCTCTTAGAATAGATGATTGAATAGCTCTATGTTCTAGGCACATATTTGAAACCTGTAAAATAGTTGTATTATTGCTTTGATCTCAAACACTTTTAGCCAGCTTAGTCTATGACTACCTCTTTCATAAAGAAAGGCCTTAAGATAGCTGCTGCACTCCTTCTTACCTTCTCTTTTAAAAACTGAATTAGGGTCTTGAAGTGCCTGTCGATAACCATTCTGAAATATTTAAAAGACTGAACCTGTTCTATAACATTCCCATTAATTTGCCATGAACATTTATATTAGCAGGTCTCTGAACAGATCATAACTTTTGGTTTTTTGATAATTAATAATCTGACCATTATCTGTTGCTTAGGCCCTAAATTTGGTATATTTGCCTTAGTCTTTCCATCTTCACTCTGGAGACACAGGAAGCAATGTTCAGTTTTGCCTACCAAAGGCAATGATATCACGGATATAGTGATATCTCCAAATTAGAAGATTCAGATGCCTCAAAAGGCTGCCAAAGAACTTGAATTGCTGCTGCCAATTAGAAAACTTAAAAGAGGGCAAATGGAGAAATACTTTTTATCTGCTCAAAGGCAACTTCTTATACAATTAGTGGTTAAGGCATTAGGCTAGAAACCGGGAGACGGTGAGTTCTAGTCTCACCTTAGGTTATGAAAGCCAGCTAGGTGACTAGACTAGTCACTCTTTTCTCAGCCCAATCCTCATCACAGGAGTGTTGTTATAGGGGAAATAGGAGAAAGGAGTATTAGGTAGGTTAGCCACCCGGAGTTATTTATAAAAATAATAAAGGTGGGATATAAATATATGAGGCAGAAAAATTCCATATTTAAGACAAAATCTGCAAACAAAAATTAAGCAAAAAGAATATATGTGGAAACAGGAAATAAAATTCTTATGAAATAAGATATTTAGAAAAAATTTCTGAATATAATATTGGATGGTCCCTAGCCAAGCATACACAGTCTACTACTTTCAAACTGTACTCTGCAAGATAAATGTATTAAATGTATAAAAGTGTTCTTGTGCTAAATGTTTCATAAGTAATTTTTTTGCAGTAGCATATTTTATATTTGGCACGCTGTCTGCATTTGGAAATTTACCTTAATGTCTAATATCTGAGGCTAATCTGGGTAATTAAGGTGTTTTTCCCCTTTTGAGTTATAGCAAATTGCATAGAGCACTAAAGAATGAACTGTATGATCAGACACTACAACAATATTCCAAAGGTCAATGTTTTGTAAACACTGAAAATAAAGTCTTAAATTTTTCTTTTCTGAAATGAATGGCTGTTTGTTCAATAATATTATGCTTAATTGTATGCTTTTTGTAGTGGTCTATTTTTTGTAAATGTTCTATCTCCCCAATACTTTCTGTGTTGTTACTGAAAAGTTTCTTAAGATCTCTCAGAGATACTAAAGAATTACTTGGAGAGTCAGAATGACATTCTGATTAGTTTCAAACCAAGAATAGAGAAAATTAAATTCACATTTCTCATCAGTTTGAAGTTCAGTTGATGACCTTGTATCAATTATTCTCTCACCCAAAACTAACCTCCAACTGTTTTTGGAGATAATTATCAAGAATTCCCTTCTGAGCTTTAAATAATTGAGGAAATAGTGAGATCAGTATGCCTTCCTTTTTTCAGATAAGAGAGCAAGCAGTAAGTTAAATTTACCCCAATATTTACCATGAGAAATATATTCATTTTCTTTAATATTTATAATTAAAAAATAACAGCAAATGCATAACTCTTTTAAATAGTTATATTATTCTCCAAGAGCACTTGTTTAAATTGTGCATGCCTAGTCAGAAGCAGGAAAATGGCCCAGAATTATTAATTTGAGCTGGGTAATCACATAAATCACTATCTAAATAAAAAAAATGTCTGAGGAAAGTTGCAAGATTGAAACACAGGCATTAATACCAAACCATACAGATTCACAATATTTAGATTGTGATACTTGTGACTATGGTAAGTCATATAAACTATATCAATCAGTTTGTGCAAATAAAACACACCATAAATATTTAATCTGTTATTGTTCATAAGTAATTTAATAGAAGTTTCCTACATGGCTGCTTAAAAAGTAGGATAAATGATTAATTGCAGTTAACAATTCACAAGTGAAAGTTTGTACGATCATGATATTTCTGATAGGGATCATTGGCATACCATGTTCTTCTTTTCCAGAAGGAAGTAGTCATTTTATCAAGCATTTTACTCTGTGTTTTGTTGCAGAATACATGTTCCCGTAAGCGCTTCATCCGGCTAGCTGATTTTTTCCACACCTTTTTCTTGTAACCAGCCTATCAACCAGAAAATAAAAATTTTAAATCTCAAAACACAGATGCCTATATATAAAAACACAAATTATTAAGACCTCTATAGAGGCAGGCATAGTCTTCATTTTGATCATTTTCTATTTCTTTATAAATAGGAAAGGGTGACGTAAGAAAATCCTATGTTTAATGAAGAAAACATCCTTACCTTTCTTCTTAGCCAGAGGCCACAGTGCAATCGAAGAAATCTCTTAATCACTGGTTTCACAGTTTTTCTTTTTCCTTTTCGCAAGCTGTAGCTGGTAACTGTCCTTACTTGCTGATGAAGGATATTTTGAAGCAGAGGTGCCACTCTAATATTTATATTGAATCAAGAAAACATAAAACCAATTCACTACTTATGTAATGTAAAATTTAATGTATTAATTCCTGCCCGAGTAGCACAGAAAGTGTGCATCAACAATTCCATCAGTTCTTCAAAACATTGGCCTTCTATTCTCAAATGTCTTTATAAAATTATTTTTGTCATATAAATGATACTGAAAAACAATCTAGTCAATAATGGACAAAGCATACATCTGCCTTCCAGAAAAAAGCAATCCCCCCTCACATTTGCATCACAGAATTATGTTTGCTTTTACTGTTTCTTACAGTAGTTCCTTCATAATAGAATCATCTTTATGTTGGAACTTGACTACATACCTCAAATTCTTTCTACAATACTTCCTTTAGTCAATATCTTAGAAATAGAAATAGAACTTTTATGTGGGTCTTCCATCACTATAATGAGCTACTATGCCTAGCAATTATTATAACATATAGATACTTATTTAACTATCTAAGTAGAGTTCTTGATATTTTGCCGAGGACAACTATTTTCAATCCTTAAACACAGTATAGAGCAAATCAATAAGGAAATATCTAATAGAACAGTGGCCCCAACCCTTTTGGCACTAGAAATTGGTTTCATGGAAGAAAATTTTTCCATCGACAGGGGGTGGTAGGTGGTGGTCAAGGGCCAGTTTGTGGCCTGGGAGTTGGGGAGTCCTGGTGGGGTTTTTTGAGATCAAGAACTATTGCACAAGAACTGCAACAAGTGGACTGATTCAACCATTATACTAGCCATGTTTTATGCAATTGTGGTTTATGGAATAAGCTACAATTGGCTGAATTTGCTTAACATACAAGCTAAAACCAAACAAAAGACATTATTTATTTATTTAATTAGATTTCTATACCGCCCTATTCCCGAAGGACTCAGGGCGGAATTATGAATAGGCATTATTATAAATCGACTCAACTGAAGTTAAAAGAGGCACTTTATAAATAAATCATTTTCTCCAGGTAAAAATATCTTACAAACCAAACTGTGAAAATAATGAAAAGAAAAAAGATAGTAGAATATATAATGTTGTAAACTCTGATATTACAAAATACTATCTCCCTTAATATCTGGCAGGTCTCCACCCTCTTAGCTTTCCAGGAATCTGGCATTGGGATAGCAATGTTAAAGCCTGGGGGACTTACAGTTGGATGGAAGTTGCTGAATTATGTGCTACATTTTTCCTTTTTGCTTGCTGGACTGTTTTATCACTGTGTTTTTATTATTGCTATTAGCTGTCCAGAGTTGTATTTCACAAGATGGGAAAACTTATAAACTTTTAAAATAAAGAAATAATCATAAAGATATTAAATCCATATTTATGAAAATTCATATCTGTTAAACAACGCTTACCTGTTTATTATAGAGAAGGAAAGTCCAGATAAAGTACTGCCTAAAGATAGAAAAGGCTTTTTGATATAACCTGTGGATGTCTGCTTCTGAGAGATATGAAATGAAGACAGTCGATAAATTGGGGTTACAGTGCATGAGCCACTGTAGACTGAAGGGACCAAAGAGCAAAAAGATCGTAAAACTACAAAAAAAAAAGAAGCAAAACAGAACATGAGCAACATGCAGAAACTTCTTCCTGGATTATAACTCAAAATTATTGTCCATTTAGGAATTATGAAATGATATGAAGAAATTATCCTATCTTGATTAAGAATCAGATCCAGGTGCAGCAATTTTTAATAACAGTGGAGCATATTTGAAGAAAGAGTGGATTGTCAAGAGAGATCAATTCTATTTATAGTAATGACAATGCACATTGAGTGCATTGGACAGGATTTTTTTGTTTTTTATTCACTGGAAAATTGATAGGGGAAATAGTTATTTCCTGTTTAAATAGCCAAATTAAGCAGATAGCCATTTCAGTATACATGGCTAGCAAAGCCATGCATGGAAGAAAAAAAATCCTACAATACTATCAGGCTGGTTCATATCATAATTTAAAATACAGTTTTGATTTTGTCAAAATACATGCAATTTTGAACTACCCAATAACACGAAGCCATACTCTTGGAGTGTTTAAAATCAGTATCTTTTTTATAGTGTTCTATAGCTATCATTCCTATATCATGTTTTCGCATCTTATTAAACAATGATTTTCTTAATTTTGGCTGGATTCTTCTGTCATAAAAGAAATCAAACAAACCAAATTATATCCTAGAACATTGTGTGAAGCCACTTATATTTCCTCCATCTCTCCTCTCCCTCCGTTTTTAATAATTTCATTTTCCTATATTTCCCTTGCATGTTTTACTCCTAAGTAATAAATCTAATAAGCAATGTATTTTGTTTCAAGATTGTGTCAAAACATTAAGATGTATGGAACAGCAGTACTAGTAAGATGAATTAATACTATTATTTCATAACAACATGAAATAGCCCCGATATGAAGCTGAAGTAATAAAACAGTAGCTTCCCAGGAAATGTGCAAACCAGCAAGTCTCCCCTCCTCCATTACAATGCCAAACCTCTACCATAAATCAACTTATGAAGAGCATCTTCGTCTATCTTTACTTTTGCACAAAATAGAGTAACTGGGATGGAAAACAACTTGCTGACCACAATTTAGATAGCAATGCTAGTCAGAAGCTGTAACTGCATCACCATCCAACTACAATCTCTCATTGATACTTTCTTTTGCCTGCAACATGTGCACCAGTCACTTCATCAAAACTATATTGACCAGCAGGCCCAACTATAAAAGCTAGGCGGGTGCTCTTTCATGCTTGAAAATACACTTGAAATCTTCATTTTGCTAGGAAGCCCAATTAAATCGAAGTATTACAATTGAGCTGTACAGCAAAGGTGGGGAGCTATGGCCCTTTTATGACTTGTGGACTTCAACTCCCAGAATTCTTGAGCCACCCATAAAAGGGTCATAGTTCCCCACGCTGTACAGTATCTCAAATAATATCGCCCCTGCATACAAATGTAGTTACACAGTTTTAGAGGCATCTATAATTTCGCAACAGTAAGCTATCTTTTTTGATTCCTCTACTCGTCCTCAATTACCAGATCCAAGAAATTTCCCTTTGGATTTTCGTCTCATTCACAAACCTGAAAATCGCCGCGCCGCAGCAAACGCAGCCATCTTTCTTCCCTGCTCTCCGTTTTGCCTCTCTACGGCAACTGTAGGAAGTCAATACTAAGCAAAAGCGAAAGCGACTTTACGCAACGTCCTGCAGTTCTTTATCCCTTGCTTGTAAAAATCAGTATTATTTTTGTCATATTACAAAATAATGACCAATACAATAATGTGTATAATGTATAAACTATTGAAGACTGTAAATTCATGATTGTAGATTTGCTGCCTTTTGAGGTAACACAAGATTTTCTTTATAGTGTATATATGATCACTGCTTAGCTTGTCTGCCGATTCTCAAAGCAACTCTTAAATTCTATAACTGTATTAAATATAAAATCTCATACAGAATTTTAATCCATCTATTGGACATGATCCACAAAAGACTATCTGAAAATAAATTTGTTAATCCCAAAGATGTCACAAGTTTTGGTTTGTTTTTTCCTACAAATGAGTGTCAGGAAATTTCTTTGGGAAATTAATCCAAGAATATCACTTGTGAGTTTTAGTTATCTGATTTATTGGGCCACAGATATGATGCTAGTCTTTAATAATACTTTTTTATTTTGGGTGAGCGTATTATATAAATGCTGTTAACTGTGGCTTATTCACTAAATCTCAAGCAAAATTATGGTTTAATTCATAGTATAAGCAATTATTACCATGTTTGACTAGCTTATCCAGATATGATGAACACATAAGGATACAAATACATTGATTGAAGAACATAAATATTTATCTATTATATTTGGAAAAGAGAAAATTAAGCACTTCCCCAAAATAATTATCACAAGAACTGGTAAGAGAAGTGGGCTTGTACTTCAAGTAACTCAGATTCTATATCCCAAAGGTGTTTATCAAAAGAAAAAACTTCAGGATGTTTAGCTTCTCACCCAAGAAGATTCTTCAGTACTAACTGAAGTTCAACCATGTACCAGTGTAAGGTCCCAGTCCCTTACTTAAACTTGAGATACCATATCAATCTAATCAGATAACCCAAGCAGAGACTTCTTGATCAAGCAGCACTTTATCTGATCAAATTAAGCAGCTGGGTGGCCAACAATCTGGAATGCTAGCAGAGTTACGTCCAGAAGTGCCACGCATTAGAAAGTTGGTAGCATTGCTTTATAAACTTTGTTAGCCAAGGAAGATCAGACCACAGAGCCATTACATCATAAAGAAGACATCAATCATTCCTGTACACTCCTTTATTCCCTCCAGTATATCCCATCCATGCACACTTTTCCCACACTTGCATGAAATTTCTCTGGTGCAAAAGCTGATTACAAAAAGCAAGAAGGCAACAGTTAGACTAAATAATTTCCCTTTTTCCCAAATATTCTGTATCTTCTTTCCCTTTAATCTTCAGTATGAGTCTCCCCATTTCAGCACAGTCTAATATCTTCTTATCTCCTCATCTGATGGTGTTTTTTCCTTCTTCCAGTGCTGAGCAAATACAATCCTCACTACTGTCAATATATGCAATGTTAGATATACAATTCGTTTATCAATTTTTTCTGGTACTATACCTAATAAGAAAAGTTCAGGTTTAAAATCTATGTTTCTCTAACATTTTTTCTAACCAAGTTTGGTTATTTTAACCCAAATTTTTCTTACTTTACCGCAAGTCCACCACAATTGGTAATATGTGCCTGGGTTTTGGTTATATTTCCAACATTTACTAGACATGTTTATGAACATTTAATGAGTGGTAAGTGCCATCTGTAAAACATTTTATATGTTCACTTTTTTAAGAAGTTGTCATTGTTAATTTATACTTTCCCACAGATTTTGCCATTTCTTTAATTCTATATTATATCCATTTTTTACCTATTGTGTCATTGTTTCTTTCAGTTGTTCATCTTCTATTTTCAAATTTAATAAGAAATTATGTAATTTCTCGATCAGTTTTTCATCAGGGGTCAGCAATATCTGATCAAACATTGTCTGGTCTTTATAAAAACCATACATTTTAAGATCTCTATCATATTTATATTGACGTCATGGAGGTGCAGTTGAGGGGAAGTGGAGCTCACGGCCAATTTTGTCCTGCCAGGGAGCCCTGAAAGCTGGCCCGGATAGGCAGCTATAGGCAGCTATAGGCAGCGCATGGTTAGCACCAATTAGCGGACCATCAACATCGTGCTTTTGATCTGGGTGAAACTGTTTTTATTTCTTTGGACCCCTACTCCCTGGAACTGATAGACTCCTATTATTTATTTATATTGACTTTGGAAGTTTTTAATAAACAAGATTCAGAAATCAAAGGAATCAAGATAAAAGATGAAAGGTATAAATTACAAGAGTTTGCAGACGACTAAAATAACTGCTGGAGACAACCTTGAAATTATTGAAAAAGATAAAGGAATTTGGAGAAGTAGCAGGATTGAAGATAAACAGAGAAAAAAACCTAAAGTTATAGACAGATTATGTATCTCAAAGGACAATACTGGAGTCAAGTTAGTTCATAATAGCAAAGACAATCCAGTCAGAACATGTCAAATACAAAGTGTTGAACAGATCATGAATTCAATTTTAGATAAAAAATAAAAATGAGGCAATTTAGCATATATATGAGATTTGACTTGTATGATGTATATGCAGAATCTAAGATGTGCAAGGAATACATTCATTACAATTTAACAAGAGAATCTGAGCAGCTATGGAAAGAGATATTTGCCAAAAAAAAGAGTAAGTAAGATCCAAGTGGTTTTAAGAAGAAACTATCATTACAGCCAGAAAAATGAAGAACATCTTGAGCCATAAGGACCAAAGACTTCTGAACACAAAATATCAACATTCAGCAAGAATATCCCAAAGGTGCTTTTTCAAAAGGCAGCTGTGCTTTCTTTGTTTTTCCTTGGAGAAATTTCATTTCTCATTCAGTAAGTTTCAGTAAGAACTTGTATGAGAACTGTAATGTATTGGGTTTTATATATGTTGTGTTTGCTGGAGTTGCACTGTTTGCTAATTCAATTGCTAATGCTATTTCACATGTATACTTGTAACAGTTGCTAGCCAGCCTAGACTGGTTGTCACCAGCCAGCTAAGTAGGTCTTTGGGTGGGAAACCTTAGCTTCAAACCTATTGGTCACTGCCTATTGGCCAACCGTATAAATAGCAGTGCAGCAGCTCTCTTGCTGCTTCTGTTTGTTCTGACCTTCAATAAAGCATGTTGCTGTTTTGAACCTTCCATAAAGAGCTGGCTACACAACAAGAACAGAAAAAGCTTCTTGGATGAAAAGCAGAACGTCCTCAAAGAAAAACAAAGAAAGTCCAGCTGCCTTTGAAAAAGCAGCTTTTTAATCTGAATGACTGAGAATCTCATAGCCATTTAGCAAGAATAGGTTAAAAATATATCACAATTATGTCATCCATTAAAAGAAAATAAATAGAAAAATGAAAGGTATTTTTTAAAAGATTAAATATCACAGGAAAATCTACAGCTAAAGTGGAATTGGCAACAGTAATCAAAAGTGAAGTAAATGAACAAAGACAAAAGTTTTGTATTGAAAATCTTTACAGTGAGATTATTGAATGACAGAAGCATTTATATCCAGGAATCAGCTATGCTGGAAAGAAAAGTCCAAGAGACAACATAAATAAATCAAACAGTAAAATAACAAACATCAGATAACAAACATACTATGTATTTATTTAATTTATATATGAAGAATTAAAAATCGCTGGATAGTTGAAGTGCTAGCAGCAGTGTGTCAACAAATATGGAACATGAGTAAATGACTTTAGAGGAAGATTGTTATCCCAGTGCCACATTATTATTTTTTTAAAAAATATACATAAAATACATAAAATGAATAGGGGAGGGGGAAAGGAGTAGCATTTTATGGGGTTCAGGCAACATAACTGAACCTGTCTGGACCATGAGGATTGGTTTACTTTTTGTATCTTTTAATAGTATTAACAGGTTGACACTATACTGCTCTTGTTTTATGATGTTAACCCTGAACATGAAAATAATTCATTTTAATTCTTTTATTCTTTTTATAACTTCCATGAAAATGCTGTGGAACTGGCTGTTAATGTTTAGAATAAACATTTTTCCAATACAAAATTGTTACACGTTATTTTTTGCTTCTCTCCTTTAACAGCAGATTTTGCAACGCTATTGACACTGACAGGTCATATTTTCATTAGAACAATTTAAATATGAAAAATCAAAACGAAATTATTTATATAATTCTTTCTTTGATTTGAAAATACACACGAAATCTTTCTTCAGTTTTAAGGGCTACCACCATCCAGGCAAAAAATTGCAGACATGGCGCCAAAACCGTTCCTTGAGCCCAAGGCCCAAGAGCGACTCATCCTGCGCTTCTTAGTACGCGTGGCTGATGACGTCTATAATCCAATTGACAGCCATGATAGTCTTTGTATGATAGAGGGAGGATATTTGCATATTCGCCGTTTGGTCCATTTTGATTGGTAAACACAAGCTCCTCCCTCCCCGTAACGTGCCCTGGGCCCTTGTCACTGCGGGGGCAGACAGGCGGTGGCTCTGGACACATTTTTTCGCTTCGGCGGTCTGTCCTCGGCATCATGTTGCGGGTGTGTCAGCGCGTGGCGACCACAGCGGCTCAGGTGAGCAACACGAGAGAGCTGGTGCCTCCGGTCCCAGTTGCAGCCTTTTGTCACGGCGGCTACCTCGTAACAAATGGGCAGGAGAAACGGAAGAGGCCTCATCATTCCAGCTCGGCTTCAACCTCAGCCGTGAGGAAAAAGCAATATGTGGGAACTACTCAGTTACCTACACGTTGCAGGAGAAGGGCGACCGGGGAAATAGGGTGGGACGCGCGGCTAGTAGTGTGTGCGTTTAAATTGAGCCTACGCTTCCCATCAGGCAGTGCGGGCTGGCGTACTTTTTCCAGGGGAGGGGGGGAGGGAGGGCTCTGAATTTCTTACTGCGTCGGCTTGCAGTTAACTGTAGTTCCGTAACAGGCTTAATAAGAAAGATGAGAGCCTTGCGAGAACGCAAGGTCAAGTGCCGATCACTCTCGTTGTCTGCTAGGTGGTAGGCAAGGGCTTCTGGGTTGGTAGGCTCCTTGGATCACCTTCGGAGCTCGGCCTGTTACTCCTGGAAGCTCTTGGTATTTCAAGGACTTCCTCTATTGTCGTGAGAGGCAGCTGAACAGCATCCAGCCATCCATGCCAGTCAAATTGTGGGCACAGTCTTTGTGACAACATAGAGAGACATGACCTTGTTTGAAAAGCTATTTATTAAAATTACGTATTGCTCTTTAGGAAGAGAAAGAAGGTGTAATCTGGATGACTTGTGAAACCGGTAGAGGTGATTTGAATGCATTCAACACATACTTTTGAAGTAACAATTCGATTTAGCATGTTCCACAAATTACTTCTAGTATTAAAAACAACATCCAATAGTTTATTCTGATATTCTGTTAACTTTAGTTGCAAAATAAGCCTTTATGGAATTACTATTTTTCATCTTTTTTCATTTAGAATGTTTAGAAAAATTCCAATCAATTGTATCTTTGGAGCATGCAAACATGTAACATACTTTAGCCCCCTAAATTAGAATAGCCCCATGGTGAGAAAGTGGCAAATTGGATAATCAAGTGCTTAGAAATAACAGGAGTCAGTAGAAACATTAAAAGCTTTGTGCAAAGATCAATGGCACAGTGGAAGAGACTTGCTGGCCAATGATGGGAGAGGTTAATATCAAGAGAGGAATTTTTAACTATCACTGTTTGTCATTGCACTGATTCCTCTGTCAACAATACCGAATAACTTAAGCCATGTCTACCAAACATCAGAACATCTGCCATGTAAACATCTATTTACATGGATGATTTGAAGCTGTATGGAAAAATACCATCTGAAATAGAATCACTGCTCAGCGCTGTCCATATACATAGCTGGACTAATGTGCCAGGCTTATCATCAAATGGGGAAAAATAGTGAAAACTGACAGAATCAAGATGTGCTGTGGAAATAATATCAAGTGTCTAAATAAAGACACTGTAAATATATGAGTGTTCTTAAAGCTGACAGCATCAAGCACACTAAAGTAAAAAAAAGATTAGAAGTGAATACATCAAGAGAATGAAGAAGATCTTCAAAGTCAGTGAAATATCAAGGCAATCAACATCTGGTCAATTTCAGTTATTAGACACACCTCTGGACTGGACTGGACTCAAGCAACACTAAAGGTCCCAGTTAGGATGACCAGAAAAATGAAAATGAATCATGAGTCATCTATGCAGTGATGTTGCCAGGCTACTTGCCAAGGAAAATGGGTGGGCATGGAATGTTGGAATTCCATCAGATGGTTGAAGAAGAAAAAAAGGCCAGTGGAAGAATATTTGATGGACAGTGAAGATTTACTGAAGCTAGTACACCTGGAAGGCTCACTGAATACTGGAGAGACCAAAATGCCTTATAAGAAGAACCAATGAAGAACAGAAAAGAGGCATGGGAAAAGAAAACATTACATGGCCAGTACATTAAAAAACAGCAGTGAAAGTAGATAATAACAAGAACTGGCAACAGGTAACACCAAGTAAGTTGAAGAAAAACAAATGGGCTAAATTTGGTTGCACAAAATGAAGCCTTAAGAACAAATGTATACAAAACCAGATTTGAGAAGACAGCAACAGATAGCAAGAGCCACCTCTGCAAAAAAGCTGAAGAAACAGTAGATCACCTGGTTAACTGCTGCAAGAAGATTGCACAGACTGACTACAAGCAATGGCATGACAAAGTAGCAACAATGGTGCATTTCAAAATCTATAAGAAATATTTGCCTGCAAGCAAGAACTGATGGGATTATAAAATAGAGAAGGCATAGAAAATGAAAAAGCTAAATTGGCTTCTATTGGCCAGCGGGCTGCGGGAATGGCTGGTGTGCACCCCCACTCGTGCTAGCGGTCCTGTTTGCCCATGTGTGGGAGTGCTAGTGCTGCCGTGTGTCATGCAGCTGCTAGCGGTGCATGCACACAATTGTTAGTGGCCCGTTTGAAGGTACTAGTGGCCCGCTAGGGTGGGTGTGCAGGCACCAACGCTGCTGCCAGCACCGCTGTGGGTGTGCGTGGTCTGCTTGCGTATGCGCACGTGTTGGCACCACTGCCGAGCACGTGCCCATTTGCGTAGGCACGCACACATACATTTCTCTGCTCCTCCTTTTCCCTCCAGGCTGCCAACCCAGAAAGGTTGGGGAACTCTGTTTTAGTTCATGAGGGGTCGGTGAAAAATGTCATGCCCAATTTGCATCACACAAACTAAGTGACATGTCATCACATAATCATTGCATATGTGGTCATTTTAACATCATGGCTTGTTACAGATGCTGCGGTTAATGTTGGTTTGTAGTAATTTGTTAAAAATATAAAATATTTAGTACATTTTAGAAGAAAATTACAGATTCTAGTAATTGAAGAAAGTTCTTTGAAGTGGAATCTGAGCTTTCACCTGAAAAGCTGTATGGTCAAATAAAAGACTTTGGATATTACTGAAAAAAGACCTGGTTTGCATCTGAATTTATTTATACTATAGTTATTTTTTAAAATAATGATGCTTACTAATTAAAATTATATTATAATTATACTAATTATAACCATAATATTTATTTTAGCACATATATTGTATGTCAACTTTTATTTAATGCTTGTAGATTTGAATAGGTTGGTTCTATTATTTTAAAATTCACCTAAAATTAAAATGCACACATTATAATTGGCATAGATCTTTCTGATACACATCATACTTTTACGTTAAGCTAATTTAAATGTCTTTCATATTTTTAAAAAATCTTGAAATTCAGAAATGTAATAGTAAAAAAGGCAATATCTCAATCCAATATAAAAAGAATTATTCCTTACATGACAAGCAGATCTGTTGCTTTTGTTTTCTTTTTTTAATCTCTGAAATCTTACCAAATTGCTGCTGAAATTTGGCATCATGGTTTCTGTCTCTTAAGCAAAGAATAATTTAAAAAACAATAGTTAGCATAGGTTAACAGTTTTAAAACCACAGTCAATGTAGCCATATCCTTTTTTCCTCTAAATCTTGTCCACTATTGTGTTTAGCCCTCTACTCTTTGAAATTTAATATTGGTTTATTATTCATTATAAACTAACATGCCATTCTCAGAGATCTTAAGAGAGATTATTCCCAGTTTCAATTTATTTAGGAAAAAAAATCTATGGACTGATATACATATTCTGGATATCTGCATACCAAATAGCATCTCAGTTGTGATGGTTTGATGCACTCATTGGATAGATCTGTATGACAGTCTATCCAATGAGTGCATGAAACCATCACAACTGAGATGCTCCTTAGTACCATATGCAGATATCCCTCATGTTCTTAAAAAAATTAAAAAGGAAACTTTATCTGTGTTCTTCAGTGAAAACTGTGTTAGTGTAATAAATTTGAAGTTCCAGTCTGATAACTTGTGATGCAGATTAACTATTTTCTTCATTGAACATTATTACATTCTACTTTTATGGAAGAAAATAAGCAAATTGGGCATAATGTTTTTATCTGACAGTTCAATTCAATTAGATGAGAAATGAAGATATGACTAAGAATACAAGAAAGATTAATACAATTCTCAGACATCCTTTGCAGAATAGTATATCATTGACTTTGCTTGTCAAGGCTGCAAAAGGTGATCACATGACCCCAGGACACTGCAACTGTCGTAAATACATGCCAGTTGCCAAGTGTCCAAATTTTGATCACTCTTTCAGCCGTCTCCTGCGGCTCCCGGTCCTTTGCCATGTGCAGTCCCAAAAAAAAAAAGTGGGACTATAAAAGTTCAACCAATCAATTCAAATATGCAGGGTACGTGCATATTTAGCCTTGGCTCTACTCTTCAGTCAAACCCTGTTCTGCGCATGTGTGCATGTACGTGCATGCGCACATATTTTTTGCGGCTCCCAGTTTTTCCTTTTGTGAGGGAACCGGTTCCGAGTGGCTTTTTCACTGTTTCAGGTTGCTGACCCCTGGGCTAGAGGATAAAACTATTTTTTCCTGACATAAATTTGCTTTGTTACGCAAAAGAAAATGAACTTTTTTTTAATTTTGAAAAGATAGGTACTTAAATTTGAAAATTAAAAACATGGTCCCAGTTATTTAAATTATATTACCCTGCTTTAAAGTGATGTTGAAAATTGAGAACTGGTTTGATTGTTTTAATATGATAATATTATAAACATGAATAATGCTTGACAGTAGCGTAGTTGCTCTATTTTGAACCATTTAAAGCTTGGGTAAGTTAGGCTAGCCGCTAGCCTAATGTAGATTGTGTTATAGTACTTCAATTGAATGTAAGCCAGACATTTAAGAGGTTATAAATTAATAACAACCAATTGCCAAAGAGAGATTTCTGAATCTGGGTTGGAAATTAGAGTTCTTAATATGATGTCTTAATCAGATTAAGTTCTGTCCTAGCAAGAACAGAATGTTTCCAGGTCACAGGAAAAAAAACCTGTATTAATTTTGGTTTTATGCTACCAAAATATCACACATAATCTTCACAGAAAGTAAAAGTGGGCAGAAGCCAAGAAGTAGGTAGTTATTTGCAAGGCTGCTGTAATAAACAGAATTTTAAAGATTGGTAAAACATGAGTTAAATGAAATGAATTTGAATTAAGTCATTATTCGTAACATATTGTATTTTTTTTAGAATTGTCTTTGTAGTAAAAGTTCACTCCGTTCTTCACGTCTGTCTCGTGGATATGCTTCATCTAGAGAACCTGGGTATGTAGATTCATAAAAGGGTTTTTAAAATTAATTCTCACTAGAGATGATATAGGGAGCCATCCTCTAAGCATACTTTACAATTGCTATGCTAGGTGGGAGATCTAGGGTATTTTTCTTGATAGAGCAGTGCATTGGATACACATTTTTTGTATCTTCCTTTATTGAATGAAAGAAATAAAAACACATTTATAAAACAAATGATATGCTAGACTAACTAAAAATAAATGTTATCATCCTTCCAATATTATTATATAACTTCTGGGAAAGTCAATCTTCACATCTCATATACACATAGTCCTTGCTTAGCAACCAGTCATTTTATAACCATTTGAAGTTACAATGGCAAGATAATGGGTGCTTTATTTTAATACATAGCATAACTCTGTTCTTGAATTTTCATAAAGATTTCTTTACCTTCAAGTTAATTTGTGAAATCTGATTTAGAAGAAAAAATTATAAACTAATGAATATGTTTTGTAATAACAACTATTCTGCCATATTCTTATTTTTCCATTTACTTAATGTTTTCACTTAAAGGAAGTGGGTACTTTTTAAACATCTCAAAGACATTAATAGTTTTGAAACAATATTAGATGTGATTTTCCAAATCACACCTAATATTGTGATTTACAGTGCAGAAATATGAAATTTGCATTGCTTCTATACAAGGCAATTTATATTTAGTGTCATACTGATGCTCTTTGAATACTTTAATGCAAGGAACTTCTGATGGAAAAGTTACAAGAACTTTAGAAGAATCGGTGAAACACAAAAGCTCTGTTAGGTGTACCAATGGATTTTCTTTTATTGCTTTTATAAAACAGCCAATCATTTCTTGTGACTACAGGTAGTTCTCAACTAACAACCATAATTGAGCCTAGAATTATAGTCGTAAGTCATTGTGGTCATTAAGTGGGTCACTATGTGACCAGGCCCAAGTTTATGACATTTTTTGCTGTGGTGGTTAAGCAAATATTGCGGTCATTAAGTGAATCCAGTATACCTATTATGGCACTTTTTCCTGTAAACTAGAAATAAATATTGGAAAGCAGACAAAAATATTGAAAAGTATGATCATATAACCAAAGAACACTGCAAACAGTAATCAAGGGGAGTTTGTTGTCAAGCACCCAAGATGCAATCACATGACCACAGCATAATGCTGCCATTGTAACCTAGAAATTGGGTTTTAAGTACTTTTGGGGGAGAGAAATCTGTCATAACTTCAAATAGTATCAGTCATAAATCGAGGACTAGTTGTACTCATAAATTATGTTTGGGGAAACTCTGTTCAAGGCTTGCCTGTTATGTATATGAAGTTGAGAAAGGGAAAAATCCCATTTTACCTTGAATTGTATTAATGTTGCAAAGAGCAGTTGTGCTGTTCTGAAGAAGAAGCTGCTTTGAGAAGTTTCTGACAGATGATATGTTAGTGTCTCTGCTCCCAAGCACTTTTTCATCTTCAAATCCAGCCTTAGTTATAATACATTGGGTTCTATTTTATATGTTATTGGGAATAGTGTTTATGTCATGGTTTATAGGAGTTAGACATTTCTCTCATTTGCATTCAAAGATATACCGTATATGATGCAGATAATTACATATAGATATTTAAGGCTTTTTAATGTAGGAAGACTAGGCTTTCTAACATATATCTGATACTCTTCTTTCTGTTTTTAAATACATATCTAAAAGATATTTTTCTTGTTTTAACAGTGTATCTGCAGGGAAAATAATCGGTGCCAGTGTTTTGTTTGTTGGCGGAGGAATAGGTGGAACAATTTTATATGCAAATTATGATCCACGCTTCCGAGAAAATATAGAGAAGACAATCCCTTATTCCAGCGATTTATTTGAAATAGTTTTGGGCCCTCTTCCTTATAATGTTTCAACACCAAAGAAACCAGTAAGTTTTGTTTTTTTAAAATTACACTTGGGATTTGGACTATATTAGGTAAAGGTAAAGGTTCCCCCGCACATGCGTGCTAGTCGTTTCCAACTCTAGGGGCCGGTGCTCATCTCCGTTTCAAAGCTGAAGAGCCAGCGCTTGTCCGAGGACGTCTCCGTGGTCATGTGGCCAGCATGACTAGACGCCAAAGGCGCACGGAACGCTGTTACCTTCCCACCGTAGTGGTCCCTATTTTTCTACTTGCATTTTTACGTGCTTTCGAACTGCTAGGTTGGCAGAAGCTGGGACAAGTAACAGGCGCTCACTCTGTTATGCGGCACTCGGGATTCGACCCGCCAAACTGCCGACCTTCTGATTGACAAGCTCAGTGTCCTAACCCACTGAGCTACCTTGTCCCTTGGACTATATTATAAATATGTAATTCAAAAATGTTCTTCAGGATACCATTCCTTTTCTAGAATGTATAATCTCAAAAAGTTTATTAGATTTTGAGAATCCCTTTAATGAAACTCTGGTTGAAGGCTTTGCTGGCTTCTGATACTGTTCTTAGTTAGTTAGCTTTTAGCTTTAAACTTTAGGGTTCAGTTTTTGTCCTAGAAAATGAAATTCTTTCTTTGTAAACTTTATTTATTTCATAGCTAAGATGAAATTCATGATGAAGTTATGTCATACTACTAGGTACTGGGAAAGCAAGAGGAATTTTCTTTTTCTTTCAGGTCAGAATGTTTTTTAAAACACCAAATGGCAAAGCACAAATAAAAAGATTAAAATTATAACAAGAAAGTCGACTAACTAATGAAACTAAATATTTTCCCCCCCCAGATACAGTCAGCTCCACTAAATATCTCTTCTGTAGCAGAAGTAAAGAAAGAATCTAAACAACCGGTTGTGAGATCTCCAAAGAGCAAAATAGATACTACTTCAACTACTACTGAAGAAAAAGAAGGTAAAAACTATTTCCCTAAAATCCTACTAGGCAGCAGTGTCCTATTAATGAAAGATGTAATGTTTGAAACTAGCTGTTACTTTAAATTAGCTCTAATCTGTTTTTCTTTTGAGTGTATTAATACCTGTGTCCTTTTATATTCTGTGCTTGCTGATGACTTCTGTTGTTGAAATATGCTTTAAAAATATTTTATGTATAAAATTATTAAAAGGTTAAAAACATTATGTAACAAATATAAGAACCATGAATCTTCAGAAAATTATTTCTTTACATATTTATGGTCAAAGAACAAATTAAAAGGAAAAATACCTAGATTAGTTGAGACTAATTAAATAAATTAAGAGAAGGAAAATTATGTAATAGATTGAATAGGTTAAATTAAATAAGATAAAAGTATTTTTATGTGTATACAAACAGCAGCAGTAAGAAAGTAAATAGCTTTGGGTATCTTTGGATTCCCAAAAAGGCAATTCTTAACAGCAGCTGCAATAAAAAAAAGATTTAGAAATATCAGTGGCATAAATTATACAGTTTGGCACTCATAGTAATACTTAAACTCAGAAGAAAGAGAGTATATTAGAATCAGTTTCCAGTATTGAAATAAGGGACAGTAGAAGAGAACATGAGTTACTGATTTAATTATTTCTGAGCAAATTCAGTTATTATCTCATTGGGAAATATTTTTAGACTGGTTTCCCGCATGTTTGTTAGCAGGGCATTAAGTCTTGCTTATCTGAATACTTTTCGGCATGACAGAGAAAGCTTCTTAAAATAATTAGGAATAGCAAAAGAATTGAGATAAAATTCTTTTAAGTTATAATTTGAAACATTAGCCAGTTTGTAAATCATTGGTGATTAGGCTATAACAGGAAAGATAATTTCCTATGGCTTTTTACAGGACTGGAGTAGTAGGACTGGAGATTTGCTTCCAAAATTCAATTGCAGTCATTATCTCAGGTGGTGGCCTCACATACAAAACAGTTATTAGAGGACTTTCTAGTTTAATTTAAAATAAAACATTAGAAATGAATTGAAAAGCATGGGACATCATTTATTTTTAAATGCAGAATTGCACTCCATGGAGTAAAAATTAGATTACCTTAGCTCTATAAAATTTAATTGCCGCTGGAAAAAATGTACTACCTATACCTATCTGGTTATTACTTTTGAATACTCTAGGTGCAAAGTAAAGCTTTGTCTATTTGTTATTTCCATTTGGAAAAAGAATGACATGTCATACCTTGGTTTTTAAAGCACTTGTTTTGTTCTGTTTAGATGCTATTTGATGGCGATTGGAATATTTAAAAAAAGAGTGCCTTTGGATTTTCAATAATTTGTTGCAAGCTTTTCACAGAGACAGAAGTTACCTTCTCTGCCTCAAGTAAGACTATGTAAGAGCTTCCAAAGTCCTGCTTGAAGCAAAGAAGGAGAGTAGTGGCAGTAGTAGTGACATGGAATAATGTATGAATGGAGTTTTTGTTTGTTTGTTTGTTTGTTTGTTTGTTTGTTTGTTTATTTATTTATTTATTTATTTATTTATTTATTTATTGAGTGTATATACCGCCCTATTCCCGTAGGACTCAGGGCGGTTTACAAGGCAATTAAAACATAAAATACAAAAATTAGAATCAGTTAAAACAATTAATTAAATTTAAGCCCTAAAAATTAAAGTCTAAAATCCAATTAAAAATTAAAAACCCCTCAGTCTGGGCCAGACAGCTCGAAGAGCCAGGTTTTCAGGTCCCAGCGAAATGAACGAAGGTCAGGGGCAATCCTAAGTTCCGTGGGTAGTTGGTTCCATAGGACCGGCGCAGCCACAGAGAACGCCCTCCCCCTGGGAATAACCCGCTGGCATTCCTTAACTGGCGGTACCCTGAGAAGGCCTTCCCTGTGGGAGTGCACAGGACGATGGGAGCTTGATGCCGGCAGCAGGTGTTCCCTTAGATAGTCCGGACCCAAGCCATTTAGGGCTTTATAGGTCATCACCAGCACCTTGAATCTCACCCGGAGGGCAACTGGAAGCCAATGCAGCTCGCAGAGGAGGTGTTACACGGGAGTAACAACTCGCGCAGCTGCATTCTGCACCAGTTGAAGCCTCCGAGTGGTCCTCAAGGGCAGCCCCATGTAGAGAGCATTGCAGTAGTCTAACCGGGAGGTCACGAGCGCATGAGTGACTGTGCGTAGGGCATCTCGGTCCAGATAGGGCCGCAACTGGCACACCAGGCGAACCTGGGCAAAAGCCCCCCCTGGTCACGCTCCTATATGATCTTCAAAACTGAGCTGTGAATCCAGGAGGACGCCCAAGTTGCGAGCCCTATCGACAGGGGTGGGTAACACCTCACCCCCCATCGTTAACGATGGAAAAAGCTGGTCAGTCCGAGATGCCGGTATGCACAGCCACTCAGTCTTGGCAGGACTGAGACGAAGCCTGTTTTTCCCCATCCAAACCCGGACCGCATCCAGGCAACGGGACATCACGGCGAGGGCATCACTGGGTTGGTTTGGGGTGGAAAGAAAAAGTTGGGTATCATCAGCGTACTGGTGATACCCCACCCCGAAACCACGAATGAGCTCACCCAGCGGCTTCATGTAGATGTTTAACAGGAGGGGAGAGAGGACCAACCCCTGAGGGACTCCACAAACGAGAGATCTCGGGGCGGACCTCTGCCCTCCCGTCAACACCGACTGCGAGCGGCCCAGGAGGTAGGAGGAGAACCACTGTAAAACAGTGCCCCCCACTCTCAACCCCCTGAGACGCCGCAGTAGGATACCATGGTCGATGGTATCAAAAGCCACTGAGAGATCTAATAGGACTAGGACAGAGGAACAACCCCTGTCCCGAGCCCGCCAGAGATCATTCACCAGCGCGACCAATGCCGTCTCCGTGCTGTACCCGGGCCTGAAACCCGATTGGTACGGGTCAAGATAATCAGTTTCCTCCAGGAACAGAGGGAGCTGATGCGCCACCACACTCTCAACAACCTTCGCTAAAAAGCGAAGGTTGGAGACAGGATGATAGTTATTCAAAATCGCCGGGTCCAGGGCAGGCTTCTTGAGGAGGGGCCTCACCACCACCTCTTTCAAGGCGGCAGGGAAAACACCCTCTTTCAAAGAAGCAACTACTACTGCCTGGAACCGGCCTCGTGTCTCCTCCCGGGCTGCATAAACCAGCCAGGAGGGGCACGGGTCCAATAAACAGGTGGTAGAGCTCAGCCTCTTCATGATCCTGTCCACCTCATCGGGGGTCACAGGATCGAACTCAGTCCAGGTGACACTCTCAAGACCTCTCGATTCCTCCACGTCAGACTCTGTCCAGTCAGTCCAAGCCGGCCCGAATCTGAGCGATTTTATCCGCCAGATGATGACTAAACTCCTCGGCCCGCCCCTGCAAGGGCTCCTCCCTCTCCTCCTGATATGTTTACAGCGCCAATCCAATTAATTCATTGTGATTACAGGTCATAACATGATATAGAATACTAAAGAAATGCAATTAGAAAAATAGGAAAAAAACAACAACCCCAAACCATATAAAATAATTAAATTTGGGAGCCAGTTTGGTGTAATGGTTAAGGTTAAGATTAGTCTCAGCCCAACCCACCTCATAGGGTTTTTATTGTAGAGAAAATAGGAGGAAGAAGGAATGTTATATATGCTCACTTCCTCGAATTATTTATAAAATAATAAAGATGGATGGATGGATAGAAAGAAAGTGAAAGAAAGAAAGAAAGAAAGAAAGAAAGAAAGAAAGAAAGAAAGAAAGAAAAAAAGAAAGAAAGAAAGAAAGTTAAGATAAAAATCAGTACTATTGTACTTTGTAAAGGTAGTGATCTGGCTATTAACTGTTGGATCACATCCCCAAGAAGATAGTTCAGTCATTCAGCATCCAACCCTTTAAGTCTATGTATCATCAATATTTACAGCAGGCTCAGAAGTCGCTCACATAATCTCAGCAACAGGTGAAGCATTGTCAGTACCAGCTCCAGGAATGCAGCATGAGGAGGAATGCAACAAAAGTCACGTTCAGCAAAAAACTCCTGACTTAGGTATCTTTTGTTTATCTGCAAAATTCTGAAAAAAAAAATTAATTATGGAAATTCAGAGTTACTCCCATTATACATGGATGTTAACTGTCAAGATTCTTGCCAACTTTTTGAGCAAGAATTCCTCAACTGATTGACAAATGACTTATTTAATATTTATTCTGAGAGTTTTGTATAACCACTTTTAATATTTTGTTACTGATTGTGCTTACTTTCTTGAGATGCTTAGTGACATGAAGATTAATAATTTTGTCCCACATCTAACATATCAATTGATTTAAGATTATTAATTTTTATGATTGTGTAACTTAAAATTTCACATTGTCATGTGCCTAATTGCTGCTTTTAGTAACCAAAACAGTTAACTTATATATTCAACTTCAATGTAGCAAAAAAGTCACAAAAATATTAGTTTTATATAGAAAGTGACAAAACTCTTATTTATTTTGGTTATGAAGGTAACATCTCTCTTCAGTTCAAATCAAGTTTATTTCAGAGACTGAAACAATTAAAGATATATTTTATTTGTTAACAAAAAATAACATCCCTCTTAATTTCTATAGTTCTATTATTGCTATATTCCAGTGATGGCGAACCTTTTAGACACTGAGAGGCCCAAAACTGCCCTGCCCGCTCCGCCCCCCCTCACCCCTGCCTGCCTGAGGGGAGACTTCCTCGGACAAGCGCTGGCTCTTTGGCTTTGAAACGGAGATGAGCATCGGCCCCTAGAGTTGGAAACGACTAGCACGCATGTGCGGGGGAATCTTTACCTTTACATTTAAGCTCCTAGCAAATAGGAGAGGTAAACAATAAAAATAGTAAATAGTAAAAAATAGCAGAAGGGCAAAAAGAAAAAATAGAAAAAAGAAAAAAAATACCAAAATTTGTAATCCAAAGTATTCTGTTTGGAGGGATTTCTTGTTATTCACTCTTTCAAAACAGCTTGTAAAGATTCCAGGTCAATCTGCATTTGTAATCCAGAAAAGTCCAATGACTTCAAACACAGCTTTTATTTATAAGTGTAATCCATCCTGTAAGACAGGGCAATCCAAGAAGAGTCTTTCTTTCCCAGCCACAATCTTCAGGACTTTAAATTCCAAGGACACCAAGATATTTATAAGGAATGAATGTTTTACTCCAGAGCAAACTGCATGTAGTTCTCCGTTTTGCCACTAGATGTCATTAGATGTCCATTCCCACCATATTTTGAAAAAGTTCAAGAAGTTAAAAACCTGATGGTTTCCAAACAAGAAATAAACAAAAAGGGATCTATAAAACCAAACGTTTTCCAAGTTATTCTTGTTTTATGCCTCAGTCAGCTTCACAGTATTGTTATAAGTCAGTTTTAATTTCTCCAAAGCTTAAACTGCTGCTTATAGTTCAGGATGGAGAGGTAAGGAAAAAATCCCCCCTCCTTGGAGCTAGGGGTTTTGTTTTTGAATGCTGTTGGAATGCTGTTTCACAGAATTGGTATTTCCATTTGAAGAGAGATAAGGAAAGTAGTGTCACCCAGATCGGCTGTTTGCCTTCTGCTTTAAAATTCATTGTCTCCAACGATCAGCTGCTTCTGGCAGACTGCATGAGTGCGGTCACCCTTTCTTCCTGCCGGTCCCAAGGATTCCTTTGGATCAAGCAATCTGCATAGTTTCGCCTTTTGGCCAATCACCTCTGCGGGGCGACTTTCGGTCCTATTGGACTCCCCAGCTGGTAGAAATCGGACTTGGGGAAGGGAGATTCGTTCCTCAGTACCCACCTTGCAGCGACATCACCGGAAACTCATCTTGGGTCATTTCTAAGTGCCACAATTCGAATCTAGAGAGCAACGCTGCCAAAGAACCAGCTTTGGCAGCAAAAAAAACAGCAGATTGTTGGCGGGAGAGAAAAAAATCTTCCTACTGGTCAGCAGCCATTTTGGGGAGGAGTCTCATTATTGGGTTTATTTTTGTTCAGTTTAAACCTGAAAAAACATTTTTCTCAATAAAATATCCTAGATTTTTTTTTTGAAAACTTTAGCAATAAAATACAAAGTTGAGAAAATAAAAAAACTATAAATATTGTTCTTATAAAGTTTTTCCCCCTCTTTATTTCTGACAGACTGCTTTTCTTGATAATGAATGCCTCATCCTTTTTAATTTTTTTCTTTTGAAGAAATTAACATGAACATGACTTGGAATATATATATTCAATTTCACTGTACTTACTGCTTTTGTGACTATTTTTAAATCCCTCTTTATGAAATCTTAAGGAGAAAGAAATTCTTCTGTGTAATTTTGTAAGAATTCAATGAATCTGTCACAGTATTTAGATGTCATCATGAAATAAATTTAAGAGTTACTTTTGTATATTTCGCCCCCTATGTCCTGGTTGTGTATTTTATTAACTTAATGAATGTCTTCTTTGAAATTAGATGATAATAAGAAAATCGATTTCAATACCAATAAGAAAGAATACTGTTTACTATTTTATCCAGATAAACAATTGTTCCATTGCCGATGGTATATAGGTAGGATCTTTCCCTGAAGTTATTTCACTGGTTTCCTCTGGCCTTACCAATTTTTTTAGTCCAAAGTTCCAAAAAGGAATACATTGACAGATTATGATAGTGTTCATAAAAGTTATTGTGGTCCACTGGTACTAACTCTCTTTCGTAGTAAGCTAAAATTTGTGGTTGTCAGGATTTTCCTTTTTTCCTGTTACCTGTTTTTAGTATGTTTTCTTAAATACATTTTACATTTTGCAAGGCTTTTCCCTCAGGCAGCCATAACCTCCAATTTCAGATTGTGCCTCTGTTCTCAATTTTGGAATTGAAGCTACAAGCAGAGTTTCATTTTGGTACTAGCTGATCAAACTGACCAACTGATTGAGATACTTCAATTCCTACTATGAAAACACAGGCCTAAATTTTATTTTAGAACTAGAAGAAAGCACAAAAAAGCAATTATGTTTCTTTCTTTACTCAGGTGTTAGATGAAGTGGAAAATTTTCCATACTTGTACTGAACTCTCCAAAACTCAGTGTCAGTGCATAGATTTTACTGTTGTCTCCCCAGATCCAGAGTAGTGTAAAAAGCTGCAATGTGTCTTCATACTGTTTTCAGGGTGAGCAGAAATGTGGATCTCTGTTGTTCACACTATAATTTCAAGATTTATGAATGTGTGTGTTAATGCCATTAGAATGACTGAAGGCATAACTCAGTCATCAAACCCTCATTGCTAATTGGTTTAAGACAAGGTATTAGGAGGACATTTAATATACCTGCAAAATGCCTTTCAAGCACACAGTTCATTATAGAAATCTAACAAGTCACTATCTTAAAAATAAGTTTTGCTTAGTCTTGGTTTTCCTTTCAGTATTGTGCTTAAAAATATGTATATCTAGGTAAAGAACATCGTCGTGGTGATGCTGTTGTAAAAGAAAGATCACCTGAAGAGGTTGCAGCTCGTCTAGCACAACAAGAGAAAGAAGAACAAGATAGAATTAAGGGTATGTTGGGCAGATAATGGGGCTATTTTTGTACAATTCCAAAACCATGATTTTAATTTCAGTAGCTCTAAAAGAAACCTTTTACCTCTTGAAAAGATAATTAATTTATGTGGTTCATATTCATTTTACAGCATTTAAAGATATTCTGATTAAAAATAGATTGATGGGCTATTTTAATATACATTTTATTTGTTTCAATTCTTATTGCTCTTATGAGGTGGCAAAGTTATGTGCCAAAATATAGTTTGGAACTATGGCAGTGGTGTAGAAGTACTTCATAAATACTATGTAGAAGTACCCTTCTACAAGCCAGGATGTGTGAATCTGGAACTTTTAAGTGCTTTGATATAAGTCAGAATGGATAGACAACCAACTTTTAAGTATTTAAATCTGATTTCTGGTCTTGACCTGTCTGCAAATAGTTAACCATACTGCCAGTTCTGCATTTCATGAAAAATTGTAGTCAGATGCCAGAGAACCATGAAAAAAAATATTAAAAACTAAACTGGAAGATTAAGTTAATCATGTAAGATCAATAAAAACTATCACAGTTTTTTGCCTTTCCCTTTCTAGCACTCGCAGCATCCTTGGAAAGCGCTTTGAATAGCACTGCTCGTATCACTTTGCAAGCAGTTACTCTCCAGGAAGCTGCTGTGCAGGCAGTCAATCTTCATGCTCAGAAACTGAAAGAAGCTATGGATAACTCTGAGGTTCACTTGCTTTATTTTTATTATATGTTAAATTTTTGTAAGTTTTGTTCAAGTGTTTTTAATCGCTAAGGAAAGGTTGCTAAATGTGGCATGCATCTCTAGAGATCAAAACCAATAGATGTAAGTGGGATGTAAGTTATTCAACAGTACAGTAGTCCTCACCTACCAACAATAGAGCAGGGGTGTTTTTCTTTTAGAGCAGGGGTGTCAAACTGCTGGCCCGTGGGCCAGACGCGTCATAAAGAAACCGTGCCCACCCCATTGCCAGCAATGGCGAAAAAGCTCTCATATGTCGCGTGATGTCATGTGATGCCGCAAGTTTGACATGTCTGTATCAGAGAGATGAAAAGTTAATAGAGATAGTTTTGTACTTAACAATAATTCATTAACTGACTATTCAAAGTGAAAGTACCACTGAAAAAAGTAAATTGTGACTGGTCATCGTGTATGACAGTTGCAGCATCACTATGGTCACATGATCTAAATTTGGGGTTTTGGCAACCAGCATTATTTATGACTGCTGCAGCGTCACAGGGTCATGTAATCACCATTTGCAACCTTCCTAACTGGTTTCTGACAAACCAGTTGAAGGGGAGGTTGGTTTTACTTGACAACTTGAGTGATTCTTTTAACAGCTGTTACACAAAAAAGTTTAAAATAGCCACAAATCATTTAACAATCACCTTGCTTAGCAATTCTAGTCACAATTGTGCCTGGGAAATTGATGTACTTTTTTTTATTCAGCAGGACTAGATGCTCGGTATCTAAGTACTCTAATGCATTTTTTTCAGCGGTGTGCTCTGGAGATACATTTTGAACCAAGACAGTGCAAATCTGTTGCTTGGGGACTGTGATTTGAAAGAACCCAAAATACGTTTTGATTTTGTAAACATATATATATCGCATTGTTGAATGAAAGCCACTTTTTCAAAGTTAGCTAGTGCATTTATACTCCTACTAAAAGGTAGGAGAAAGAACATCTACAAAGGTTTGGATAATCTGTGCCACTGATATGTTAGAATAGAATAAAATACTTTATTGGCCAAGTATGATTGGATACACAAGGAATTTGTCCAATAATGAATTATTAAAAATAATGATAATAATGATGTATTATGAAATGATTTGGTATCTTGAATATCTTGCTAGATTCAAAGTGAGAAAAAGGCAACTCAGTGGCGAACTTTGGAAGAAGCATTGAAGGATCGTAGAAAAGCTGTGGATGAAGCTGCAGATATTCTACTAAAGGCAAAGTGAGTTTTCCAGTTTTAATATTAAAAAAGATTTTAAAAATATTTGTACTATAAAAATAACAATTGTAGAGTTTTGTGTTAGTTATTGGGACTGGAATTTCTGTTGCTAAACAATGCAGCAAGATTAGTAGTCTCTTATCATCATTAAGTGAGGATAGATGAGGGCCTCCTTTCAACTTCCTGCTGGTTTTCAAAAAGCAAGGTCCATGGGGAAACCCTCAGGAATTTGCAAATCTGAGGCAATGCAAATAGGTAGGTAAATGGCTGCTATTGGATCAGGTATGACCAGTGACTGGCAAGATGCTGCAAGGAATGACTGTAGGCCAAGAATGACTGCTGCTGGGTTGTGAAGGGTGCACAGTGACTGGAGAGATATAACGCAAGCATTGGCCACAGGCCACAGACTGCTGCTGGGTTGGGGAGATTTGCTGAAGTGACTTACAGCCTATCCTATTGGCTTCCCTCTTGACTTTACTCATAGGAAGCAAGCAGGGAGGGTCTCAAATGGTGATTACATGACTGTGGGATGCTGCAGCTGTCACAAAGGCACAAGCACCCAGATCAGAATCATGTGACCACAGGTATATGGACAGCTGGTCCTTTAAAGACCAGTTGTAAGCACATTACAATTTAGAACCATCATAACATCAAACGGTCACTGAAAGAGTGGTCTGAGAACTGCCTGTTAATACTGCTCAACGACTTCATTAAAAAGGAATTATTTCATTTTATTAAAAGTTCATATTACCTTATTTGGCAAGATCTTTGTTCCCATATGAGAATAGACATTTTTTTCAGCCTTAAAACATTTATTTATTTATTTATTTAAATAAATTTATATGGTCTCATCACACCCTCATGTGACTGAGCAGTGTACAACAAAAACAGTTAAAACAAACATAAACAACTATAAATAACAATTAGAAATAAAAAACAAGATTTCAGAAAAATTGGCAACATTCTAAAGATCTCACAGGCTCGCTCTTCTTGGGATTTGTTGGGAAAAAATTGTTTAAGGACTTTCCAGAGGCTGGCAGGGATGTAAATATGTAAATGTCTGTAATCTTCATTTTATTAAACATTTTTTACATCTTAGCACCTATGATATTATGTGAAATTGTGCCTGCTATCTAAATAAGTTGATAACTCCTGCTTTATAAACAATGCACATAGCAGTGACAGATTGGATTTTCATCATTTTTTTCCTTGAACAAACAATGAATGCTGGTATATTTGATGGATTCTGTTTTCATTTAGAGAAGAAATAGAGAAAATGAAAGGTGTGATTGATAGTGCCAAGAAATCTCGTATACCTGGAGTCAAGCCTCACATACAGGGCACAGAAGAGAACCTCCACCGTATGATCACTGATCTGGACAACGTGGTCAAAAAGGTAAACTCATACAAAATCGGGTTTTATAGATTTTCATTAATGTTATGGATATTACAGTGAACTTTAATACTAACAATCTATTTATTTTTTGATATCTTAGAAATAAGTTGATATATTTTCCCATAATAGACTACAGTACATCTAATAAATAAAGTAATATTTTGCTGAGAAGTACATGAAATAGGAATTTATTTCAGTATCCTTTTTTTCAAATATTTTCTTTCATTTTTGTTAATTGTTGGATAATTACTGTTGCCTTTTCATTTTTCTATGCCATCAGTATCTCTATTTTGTATATTTCTAACAAGGAATTTTAAAATTATCCTTTTAATATAGAGGTTAGAGAATGAGAACCTAGGACAAGAGCTGAGAACATGTGAAAGATTGCTGCTTCTTCAAAAGCAAAAAAGTCAAATTCCTTAACTATAACTGGTCCTATTTGAGTGATTGCCTGTGTAGACACATGGTAGTTTCTATGCACAAATAGAACTTCTCAGAAGTTCACATAACTACAGAGAATGGATGTTCATGTCTTACCTGGGCAGGGATTGAATCTTTCATATTTGTTCTTTGGAACTTCTACCAGTAATGGGGGGAAAAACATTACCCTTCTGAGAACCACCAATACTGATAGTTAACCTTGATTTTTTCTTCATATTCTCTGTGGTCCTGGAATGGCCAACTAGACTACTATGCCTTAGGTAGATGAAGCGGTCTAATTCAGACAATAGGAATATTAGAGAAATCATTTGACAGTGAATCATTGTCAATGACTCCTCTAGCTCACCTACAGAAATGGACAATTTATAATTTATCTCATCTATCACAAAGGATTGAAGTAATTGATAAGCTTTTGCCATTGAATCATTGCTTAACTGTTTTGTTACTGGATATTCCTATTCTTGCCTGTTTCTACTCTAGGCATTGTTTATAAAATTACTGACTGAACACCTACTTGAGATTTTAAGCTTTTTTGTTTTCTGTAGGTACAAGCAGCACAGTCAGAGGCTAAAATAGTAACACAGTACCATGATCTTGTAACCAAAGCAAGAGAAGAATTTCAGAGAGAGCTGGATAGTGTTACTCCTGACATTCAGACTGGTTGGAAGGGGCTAAGTAAGTAAGATCAAAATATATAAATAGCTGACGTCATGACCAACATCTCCATTTAAATACTTGATTTTTAGCACTGATTTAGCTTGATTGACACTTTCCCCTTGTTAACTCCTTAAATTGATGCCTACTTAATTCTGTGGACTCTTAATTTTGGATACTTTCTTTTGGGCTTCATATGGGTATATTTTCCTTTCCATCAGCAATAAAATAGTCTGCCATATCTAAATACAATGTACCGGTACCTTAAATTTGAGAAGGTGTACATTTGTGTTTAATAAACAAACTCATACTCCTCCAGTATTTATCTGGAGAATTAAAATATAGAAACAAACAATGTGCAAGCTCATCAATTAAATTAAAACCTCCTGCTGGCACAGGTTCTTTTAAGAGTGACATTTATTCAAAGTTAGATATATAGGAGACCTTCATGTATGACAGACAGCAGTTCTATAAGTTAGACAAAGGTAATTCCCACTTACTACTTAATGTCTTTTAAAGTTCTAGGAATGTCGGATTGAATGTGACACCATCTAATGTATTTTTGTCTGCCTTTTAAATCAGCTATTAGTTAAGCTATTTTAAATAACAAAAACTCCTAATAAGCTACTATTGTTGAAGACATTCTTCACCATATATTAAATTGCATTTTTAAAGCAGATAATGTTAAAATATTAACAGTAAAGTAAATAGTTCAGTCATAAGTAAAATATAAGTTCACTGAAACTAATCAATAAAGATATACTTGTTGCAGTTCAGTTTTGGATGAGGAAATGTATAAATTAAATAAACAATACAAAGTAGTTCACTAAAACAGCAGTTGGATGTGAGTTCCTCAGTACCAAATCCTCCAGTAATAAATGGCTGACGTACAGTAAATCCGTGCATATCTATGATATTGAATTTAAAAGAAGCATTGTTATGCAAACCCAGAAAAATTAGTAAGCTAAGAAATTAAAGATCAGAGATAAAAGAAAAGGAAATAACAAGTACATACAGTTTACACAAATATCAGTCATATTCTTCCATCACATGCATATAATGATTAATGTAATACCTTTTATTCTTTAAATTTCTAGCCTCTTTTTTGAAGATTAACTGTCGCAGTACTTTCACATTTTTCTCTTTTCTTTCAACTTATCCATCCTTATTTTTCATGTTGTTCTTCATCTAGTCTGTCTCTATGACTAATTATGTCTACTTCTTTTCTACTAATTGATTTTATATTCCATGCTCATAATTTCCCTGTTCATTCTTAACCTATGTCTTCCTTTACTTTTAACTCATTTTCTTTCCATGCAATTTTGTTTCATGCTGAGATGCCTTTTTTTCTCATTTCCATATAACAAGGTGGGCATTATCAATTCTTTCAACAAATACTTATTTTTCTAACAAACCCCATGTAGAATGCAAATTTGTACATTTAACATTTGTCCAGATTTTTTTATCTATACTATACTAAGCCTTCTATTACCTGCACAAATTTTCCTACCTGCCTTCTTTTTTGCCACTTACATGTAATCTGAAATTATTCACTCCAGTTCCCTGGTAGATACAACTACCTTGGTTTTCAATGCATTTATATTTCAGGTTCATTCTCCTTGTTGCATCATGCAATGTATTTGACATTTACTGCACTTCTTTGGATTCTCAGGCAGGCAGCCATACTGCTTGCACACAAAAGTCATATACCGTATTTTTCGGACCATAAGACGCACCGGACCATAAGACGCACCCAGTTTTAAGAGCAGGAAAACAAGAAAAAAAATATTCTGAACCAAATAGTACCGGTATACTAAAACAGGGCTTTTCAACCTTTTCATCCATTGTACCACTTTTAGGACAAGGCAATGTCCAAGTACCACCAGTCGCCCAGCAAGGTGTCAAAAACCTGACCCCCCCCCCAAAAAAAATGATACAGGTAGTCCTTGACTTACAATGATTCACTTAATGACTGTTCAAAGTTACGACGGCACTGAAAAAAGTGACATGACCATTTTTCACACTTATGACCATTGCAGCATCCCCAGGGTCATGTGATTTACATTCGGATGCTTGGCAATCGATTCATATTTATGATGGTCACATTGTTCCAGGGTCATGTGATTGCCTTTTGCAACCTTCTGAGAAGCAAAGTTAGTGGGGAAACCAGATTCACTTAACAATCATGTTACTAATTTAATTTTTCTCTCTCCTTCTCTTTCTCTCCCTCTCTATTTTTCTCTTTCCCTCTATTTCTCCCTTTCTCTCTCTCCCTCTATTTCCCTCCCTTTCTTCCTCCTTCTCTCTCCCTTTCTCTCTCTTTCTTTCTCTCCCTCTTTCCCTCTCCCTCTATTTCTCTCCCTTTCTCCTTCTCTCTCTCTTTCTCTCCCTCCCTATTTCTTTCTCCTTCTCTCTCCCTCTCTCTTTCTCTCTCTTCCTCCCTGTCCCATTGTCCCTTCTGTCTTTCCTTCCTTCCTTTCTTCCTTCCCTCCCTCTTTGTCCTTCCCTCTCCGTGTTAGAGCAGTACCCGCAGAGGCGGCCCTGCAGCCCGGCTTTCTCTTCCAGAAAGCAAGCTGAAACAGAGCTAGGGAGATTGCCAGAAATGCGAATTGGCCGATCTCGCACTCCTGCAAACTCCCTCCCTCGGTTTCAGCTTCCCTTGCTACAAGAGAAAGGAGGCTGAAACGAGGCAGATTGCAGCAGCGCGTGATCAGCTGATTCGCATTCCTGGCAATCTCCATCACTCCGTTTCAGCCTGCTTTCTCTTGTAGCAAGGGAAGCTGAAACCGAGTGAGGGAGAATGCAGGAGCGTGAGATCGGCGTTTCTCAGCACGTGCTGATTCGTGCTCCACTTGTAGAGGTTGGGGCTGGCCATACGGATCACCTTCGGACCATAAGACGCACCCTCGTTTTCCCCCCCACTTTTGGGGAAAAAAGTGCGTCTTATGGTCCGAAAAATACGGTATGTATTCATTCAGGACTCCAAATAACATATATGAATATCCCACAAGAATTCCTTGAATATTTGTTCCATCAATACATCGATATATATCCTTCTCTTACTCCCGACTACTTGTTCAGTATCAGATTATATCAGATATTTTATTCATTTTATGTATGCATTTTGGTTGCCATCTTTTTGACCCCATACATATTGTATATTTTGCCATCCTTATTTGTTGCCACAGTCATTCTCTTAAATGCATTTTTTTCTTGTCTGCTCTTCTTTCTTTTTTCTATACCTGTACATTTTTCTATACCTGTACATTTGGTTTTTCTTACTTAAATGTAAAAACCTTGTTTTTCCTACATTTAATTTCATTTTGTTAGATAGGGCCTGGTGTTCACATCTTCATCAAGAATCGTTTCTCAAATGTTATATTAGATTATTTTCACACACTTCTGCGGTACTTTGTAATGTTATTATTTTCACTATGTTCCCAACTGTTTCCACATCTACTTTTTTTTACATTTAGTTGCATTCATTTTGGGGGGGGGAGGAAGTAATCTGTGTTCTTTGCTTCTACTTGAATCATACATTCACTTCAAGCAGTTGACTTATTTCACTCTAGTTTCTTTTACTTCTTTTCTTTTTATTAATATCTGTTCCTAAGAATCACTTTTGTCGCTGGCAAAAAATTTTTGCTGCAAGAACGAGGTGGAGTTAGTATCACGCAGGAGCTAGCCCTTCCTTGTTTGCGGCGTGTGCGTGCTTGCAGCCCTGCACATGTGCACACATGTAAATTGCTTCCCCCTCCTTTTCTCTCTGGTCCGCCAACCGACAAAGGTTGGTGATCTCTGATCTAGCTCACTCTGTCTAAGATGGGAATCGTGGTCTCTTGATTTCTAGCTTAAGGTCTTAACCACTACATCAAGCTAGCTCTTCTTTATAATTTATTCCTCTTATATTCCAAATTGTAAATTCCATAAATATTTTCCATTGATCTCATCCATTGAGATTTTCACATGACACAGAAGCATGCATTCAGTTACCAGCCTTGATAGTACCTGTGGCATATGTAACATTCCATTTATGATAAGCACATAACATTGGTGATTTTCAGCACTTTTTACCTTGTGTGACTCAATCACAGCTAAGATCACCACTATTCTATGCAGCTACAAATGAAATGAGATTGCCTTCTAAGTGATCTCACTGGGAAATACAGATACTGAGAATACATAATTAAATAATTACTTTAGATTAATGTTCTAAGAAAGTATTCTCTATTTTGATGTGTACTATTTCCCTCATTTCTCAAGTAGATGAATCAAGTAAAATATCATGCTAATAAATATATAGTCCATAGAAAGAAAAAGGCATGACTGAGCAATCAAAATGCCAAGGAGATTTTGCGTGCTTTTCCTTTATCATGCTGCAGCGTCCAAAAATTAGGACTGAAGGAAGAAGCAGAAAGATTTTTCAAAGAAAGAAAAGTTAATCTGAGTTAGTGGGAAGATTGAATCTGTGATTACACCTACCATTCTGGTATGCCAGAGAATTCCCCCATATATACACACCTTTGAGAGGTTGAAGCCCAGCTACAAATGCTTACTAGTATGTCTTGAATTTTTAATTATCTTCTTTATTTAAATTTTCAAGCCTTATACTTGTAGCTATATTCTTCACTTCTGAATACTTGTAACAGCTCATTGATCTGCTACTGTGAATCTGGTTTAACGTTCTTCATACCTTCATTTTCTTTTGCAGAAATAACTGATGTTGGTGAGTTCTTAACACTTTGTGCTTTGTATAAATTTTGTCTTGTTTATTTTAACATGAGAATAAAGTAGCAAACATACATATACATTTAAAATGTCTTTCTTAAACCTTACATAATAATTTTTTTAAAAAAAATGTACTAATGTGCAATATTACAAATCACAGTTGTAACCTTAAACCAGTTACATATGTCTTTGTGTTCCAACATGAACATTCGTTTTCTTGAGCCACTCACAAATTATTATTTTATAAAGTTTAGGTGTGAATGTTTATGTACATGTAAATAATTTGTGTGGATTTGTAAGAAAGTAATCTTTTTGTTTTGGTTCCTATTAATTTTTTTCTTCACATTTCAAGATTGTTTTGTGTATTGTCCATGTTAAGAATGATTGTTTGTTTGTTTAATTTATTGGTCACCCATCTTATCATAGGATACCTATGGGCAGCTTATAGTCATAAAATCTATCTATCTATCTATCTATCTATCTATCTATCTATCTATCTATCTATCTATCCATCCATCCATCCATCAAAACATAAATAAATTAAAACTAAACATTAAAATCTAAAAAGTTAAATCCATTTTTAAAAAAACATCATCAAATGGTTTTTGACTTAATAACTTTTAAAAATATAATTCTTGATAGTAGGTCAAATTGAAATTTAAAAATAACTATTAGTAGTTCCTTTATTGAGCTGAACACAGATAAAGCTTTGAACAACTGATCTAAACATAGGATGACACAAAACTTGTTGAATGTAGATTATTACTTTTAAAAACTATATTTTTTTTCTTGGTTTAATCAAATTAACAAAATTACTCGATACTACTTTTTTATTTTACTGTATTATTTTTGTAATGGTGCTGCAATTGTTAGGTTATCCCTACTGTAGAGATCACTGTGTAAAATAATTTGAGTCCAATGAGTGTTTTTTCTTATTTCATGTGTAGTCTCTCAGGATTCTGAGTGTTTAAGAAATGGCATAAATCAATTCCTCTTCCTACCTCTAACTGGGGCACTCAAATGAGAAAAGCTTCATTTGATAAACATTTTATTTACTGTTGCAAAAGCACTGTACTTCTCTTGTTCTTTATACCCTAAAGTCTTTTTGAATGAATAGATTTCACTGATGCTTTCATTTCCAGAATACATGAGAACATAAAGCAATTATTTTGTGTTGTTTTGTATTTCTATACTGCTTCTTGCTACAAAAAAAATATTCAAGTAGTTTGCTATATTCGGTTCTGATAAATGAAAGAAATACATAGAATTTTGAACCAGCCTTTTCTTGCTTCTTCTTAGTAATATTGGATATCAGGTCTCAGTTACATGTTGGCCATGTCGGCTAGGAAGGGTTGGGGACTGCAGCTTGAGTTGTTTGGGGGCATTAGGTTGAGAAAAGTTGAAATAATCTCACTTTGTTTATGCAGTTAAGTAATATGTGAAGATTTAATAATTTTTATCTGTCTAAATATCTGTCTTCACCAGCTGACCGGTTGACAACAGATGACTTGAACTCTCTCATTGCTCATGCCCACCGCCGTATAGACCAACTGAATAAGGAGCTGGTAGATATGAAAGTCCGAGAGCAACAACATATAAAGACAGCTCTGGAAAAGCAAAAATTGGAAGAAAAAAAAGCTTTTGAGTCAGCAGTAGCAAAGGCATTGGAACGTCATAAGAATGAAATCCAAACTGAACAGGAGAAGAAGGTAACTAATGAGTATTTAATTTTCTAACATACTTTTAAGTTGTATGTGCAGTATTGGCCAGCAATTGGGGCAAGGATTCTTATTTAGTGTTCATTTGCTTAATAATACTGCATTAAAGTAGACCTCAAGACAATGGTGATTTAGTTATGATAGTTTTGAGTACAAATTTTCAAGTAGACTACAGTCTTTGTACTATTTGAATGTATCCTTACCACAAAGTCCAGCTTCTAGTATGTATTGCCAAATCAGTGCATTAGTGGGATTAACTGGAGTAATGTTTGACAAACCTGAGATAAGCACTGTGTTATAAATCACTCAGAAAAAAAGTATAGCTCCATTCCCATGAGGCAATTAGTCAAACAAAAACAGTTGTATGATTTCTCAAGAATAAAAAGTTAGTTACAAAACTTGTCAAACACAATCAAAAGCAGGTGGACAGCAGCCATAGAAGTTTTCTTTGCATGGTGTTTGGCCTTCTAGAATTGGGAGATCTTGTAGGAATTAACCCCTACAAGACTGACAGAATCAGGAAAGTTAATTTCCTCTTAGAAGCTTTTATGCTCTTAATTCAGTGGCTTGTCATCCTAAATATGTGTGAAGAATTGGATTATATATGCGGTTAAAACCTTACTTTATATTTCAAATAATCATTTTGTTTTCGTAAATCTTAGCTTCTTACATAATTTTTCAAGCAGCAGCCACCATTAAATGATCTCACAAATTTTCATGGCGAGAGAATAATAATGATGACAAAAATTTCATCTGTTAATTACAAAAGGCCACACTGCTTGAATTTGCACATATAGTACATCAATATATTACTACCTCCTAGGTTCTTAGGAAGAACTGATTGCATATGAAGGTCAATACCGGGTAAAGAACTGGCAGCTGAATTTTCATATTTTTATGTATATAATACTACTACTAATGGGAGAAGATGGTAAGAAAGTGATGGGCAGCAGAGAGAAGGCATAACTACTTAATTCCTTCTTTGTATCTGTCTTCATACAAAAAGAAAAAATTAGCCCAACCTACCAAAAAAGGAACTGTAAAAGACAGAATAGGAATATAAATTGAAATAAGCACCAAAAAAATGGTAAGAGAACACCTATCCACCCTAGGTTAGTTCAAATCACCAGGACCTAATGGTTTACATCCAAGAGTTCTGATGGAGCTGGCAGACATGATCTTGGAACCATTGAACCATATATTTCAAAGATCCTGGAGCAATGGGGGAACTACTAGAGTACTGGAAAAAAGTGGATGTGGTTCCCATCTTCAAAAAAGGGGAAAAAACAGATCCAGGAAACTACAGACCAATCACAGCCTGACATTTTCAAGATCCTGGAAAAGATAATAAAAAGATCTGTGAACACTTAGAAGCAAGCAAAGTTATAACCAGAAACCAACATGTCAAAACAGATTATGTCAAAGAAATCTTATTTCATTCTTTGACAAAATAACTAGATAGATGATAGATAACCTTTATTGTCATTTTTGACTGTGCGCACAATGGCACACATTAAAAATGAAATTTAGTTGCTTGCTCTCAAAGTGTAAGCATACATAACACATATTTAAACATACTATATACAACATATGTATAGACCTACACCTTTACATATAAGTAACATATACATATTAATCACTGTTCATCTTGAATGGATGGAGGAAGGAGGAAGCTTTAGAGTTCACAAGGTTAATACTGTATGGAACAAAACTGTGACTGAATCTGGATGTTCTGCTTCGAATACCACGGAGCCTTCTCCCAGAAGGTAACAAGGAAAACAGGTCATGAAGAGGATGTGTCATGTCCCAGACAATCTTGCGGACCCTGCTCAAGCAACGCTTATGTGCTATGTCCTGGATGGAAGGGAGGGAATTGCTAGTAATCTTTTCAGCCATCTTCACCATTCCCCGCTGCCTTCCTGTCTGAAGCAGTGATGCTTCCAAACCAGAATGTAATGCAATATGACTAAATTAGTGGACCAACAAAACGCTTAAACATATGTAATATACTTGGATTTCAGAAAGGCATTAAAGTAGACCACAACCTACTTTTTGGTAAGTTAGAAAAATGTGGGATAGACAGCATCACCACCAGATGATTTGTAATTGTTGACAAATTGCATTCAACATGTAGTCCTTAATGGAACTACATGTACATGGAGAGAGGTAAGCAGTGGGGCACCCCAAGGTTCTGTTTTAGGCCCGGTATTTTTCAATATCATCATAAACAATCTAGATAAGAATAGAAGGGAAAATTGTTTTTTAATTTTAATCCCATTTATATCCTGCCCTTCTCCGAAGACTCAGGGCGGCTTACAATCTAAGCACAAATCAAATGTGCTTAGCAATAGCCTTCATTCTATGTATATGCCTGCTTATTAGGGCTTTCGCCCCCCCCAAGCGGCATTATTACAAAGTCAGCTTATTGCCCCCAACAATCTGGGTCCTCATTTTACCTACCTCGGAAGGATGGAAGGCTGAGTCAACCTTGAGCCTGGTGGGATGTGAACCTGCAATAATTGCAGGCAGCTGGTGTTACTTAAGGAGGCATTAGCCCACTGCTCCACCAAATTATCAAATTTGCAGATAACACCAAGCTGGCAAGAATAGCCAACACCCCAGAAGATAGGTTCAAGATCCAGATAGATCTTGACAGATGTGAACACCAGGCCCTATCTAACAAAATGAAATTAAATGTAGGAAAAACAAGGTTTTTACATTTAAGTAAGAAAAACCAAATGTACAGGTATAGATTAGGTGAAATTTGGCTTAATGGCAATAACTGCAAGAGGGATCTTGGATTCCTAGTGGAATCCTTAAATACGAGCTACCAGTGTGCTGCGGCTGCCAAAAAAGCCAATGCAATCCTAAGCTGCATTAACGGGTAGATTCAAGATCACATGAAGTGTTATAGTACTACTTTACAAGGTCTTGGAATGCTGCATTCAGTTTTGGTCACCACAGCATAAAAAAGATGTTGAGAGTCTGGAAAGAGTGCAGAGAACAGCAACAAAGATGATCAGGGGGCTGGAGGCTAAAACATGAATGGTTGCAAGAATAGGGTATGTCTAGTAAAAAAGACTGGGGCAACATGATAGCACTTTCCCAATATTTCATGCCACAAAGAGGGGGACAACTTATTTTCCAAAGCACCAGAAGGCAAGACAAGAAGCAAGGAGAGAAGCAACCTGGAACTAAGGAACTAATTTCCTGACTGAGAGCAATCAACCAGTGGAACAGCTTGCCTTCAAGAGTTATGAGTGCTCCATCACTTGAAGCTTTTAAGAAGAGACTGGACAGCAATTTGTCTGAAATGGTATTGGGTTTCCTGCTTGAGCAGTGGGTTGGACTAGAAGACCTCCAAGGTCCCTTCCACACTGATGTTTTATGTTCTGGTCTGTTTAAAGAATAAACATGTATCCAGAGTTAGTCTGAAAAGTACTTCCAGGCAACAAATGTAAGAAAAGAAATATTTTTATACTTTGCGCTTCATTCAGACAGAAGACTAATGTGTTTTCAAATGTGTGAATGGAAGAAGATTTGTCTCTTAACGATAGGTTTAACAATGTCCATTTGTAGTGCACCCTAGTCTGTTGTTCAGTGGCTGTTGTGGTACTTGTCTCAGTGAAAAATATGTCATTCTCAACACTGAGGCTAAGTTTTACATTATGATTTCACACCTCTTGGCTGAAATACCATATCTAGTTTTTAAAGTGGCTTTGCATCTTCCCATTCTGGGTTTTTTGTTTTTTTTTGTTGCAAATTTAACTTGATGAATTCTGGAAAATAGAATTGTTTTGTGCCCTTTTTATCTAACAAAAATATTATTAAATTACAAATAGAGCTTACAGATTCACAGTTAAATTTTAAAAATGGAAATACTAGTGAGTTTTCTAACAGGTTGAAGAAGCTCAAGCTGTTATGGAAAGTGAAATGCGAACTCAGTTACGCCGACAAGCTGCTGCACATGCTGATCATCTAAGAGATGTTCTCAGAATTCAAGAACAAGAACTGAACCAACAATTTGACCAGGTGGGAGTTTGCTTTATTATAGTAAAAAGTCCTTTTAGTCTCTCATTCTCAGAAATTTTCCTTATTATGCAATAAGAAGACACTAGGGCTGCAGAAAACATTTGAAGTAGTACTTTGTAAGAAAGGATGGCTTCTTTATGTCCTTCTCTGTTTTGGTTTAGTAGCAGTTCAGGGAGAAATCCTGAAACCCTAGTTCAGGGGTAGGCAACCTCGGCTCTTTTATGATTCGTGGACTTCAACTCCCAGAATTCCCGAGCCAGCTGTGCTGGCTCGGGAATTCTGGGAGTTGGAAGTCCACGAGTCATAAAAGAGCCGAGGTTGCCTACCCCTGCCCTAGTTTGTAAGAACATATTGAAAACACCTGAAGTAACTGTGCTGAGTTCTTGAAAGATACAGCTACATGTTTTCTCCAAATTTTTTACAGAAAAAAAAAGTGAAATCACTTTTTCCCAGGCTTTCTAAAGCAACACTTTTTAATACTTTGCATAATCCAAGTAAACATCAGCAATTTCCTTTGAATTCACTTGTGATCAAGTACTCTTAGAATTGAGGAATTGCAAAATGTTCTGTGCACAGTTCATTCTATGTGTGAAACAGCAAGTTTTGAGTGGTGCGTATCCATAATGAAAGAAACCTGCTTTGTCTTGTCACGGACATGAAACATTCTTGGCCTGGGCATGGAACTTAAGTATCTAAATCTGGGTAGAGCTGTTCTGAGGGATGGGGAAAGACACCATCAGCAGAGGAAAAATGGGCACAAGAGAAGAGGATGCTAGGAAGATAAGAAAACTTGGTTCTACTGGATTTGAATACTACACTGGCAGTGTCTGAAGGGAGATAAGAAAAACAAGCTGCTGGGAAGAAGGGAAAAAGACAAGCTAGGCTTGAATTCAAGCATAGCAGCTAAGAGGACACTATAAGGAAAGGAAAGCATTGGGAAAATCAGTGGATAGTATGCCCTACAGCCATGCAGAGAAAGTGGAGACAGACATAAAAGATAAAGGTTTCCCATGGCAGTTGTGCCCAACTCTAGAGGGCAGTGCTCATCTCCGTTTCTTAGTCAAGGGAGCCAGCATTGTTCAAAGATATTTCTGTGGTCGTGTGGCAAGCATGGCTATATGTGGCACCTATTAATCTATTCCTATTTGCAAACCGCTAGGTGGGCAGGAGCTGAGGCAAATTAATGCACTCACTCCATCACACAGTGCGCTGGGGTCTTGAACCCGAGCTCCTCAGACTTCCAGCTGATGAGCTCTTTATCTTTAATGGAGACATACGTCGCTCTATTCGTTATCTTTCCAAATTTTGTCTTGGGTGAAACCCAGAACAACCAAGATGTTCCAGATTTTGGTTTGGCTGGACTCTCTCCTCCTTAGAGTGGTTCAGTTGAATTTCTCAGCTCTGAATCAGTAAATGTATTTTTGTCTCAAACCCCAAACAAGCTTGTTTGGAGTTTGAGACAAAATACATTTGCTGATTCATGTATGCTTCTACTCAGATGTATATTCATCTGTGGATTTCTTGGAATTTCCTTTATCAAGTCCATGATGAAATTCTAAATATCCAGAGTACAGGCATATTCCTGGATGGTAGATCTGGTAAATGGGGAAAAGTATAAAGTAGCAGATAATCTTTGGAGTAAATGTTTTATCTTTTGGTAGGATAGGATCTTTCATAATTGTTTTTAAACATAAATTTAACATTTTTTCCTTTGGGGAGTAGTCATTTGAGATGAATATTGCTATAAAATATACGTTACAATTAGGAAATTGGGAAATTCATCTCTGTGCGATCTTGGTGCTGTAGCCTTGCTTTTGCAGCCTCAGAACTTTGAGCATTGGTCTAAGTGGGCAACTTTCAAATTAACTTTTCAGTCTGTTATCATTTTAGTCTGCTCTTCTGCTCCACATGACTAGTCCCTACTGGCTGGTATTTATAAAAATTGAAGTTGAGTCTCCATGACATTAAAACTCTTAGTGCTCTTGAATATATGGAGAATAGAAAATGTATTCTGCTGAATGTCAGAAGATTCTTCCTTAAGATGGTCTACTCTGCATGAAGATTAAGGATGCAAGTATGCTTTGCAAACATGGACATAATATAATGAGAATACCAATAAAGCAAAGACTTGTAGCTCAGGATTGAAATTAGGAGTCCTTGACAGGGTAAGCCACTAGAATATAAATGAGAGTAAATTACTCCTTATTAGAATTGATGCTGATACCTAGTTTTGGTAATCAAACGTCTACAAGAAAATAACCAAGCTCAGACAGCACTAACCTTGCCCCTCATAATGTGAACACTTTTTCACCAAGTTTTTCCCCCCCCAGAATTTATCTGAAAAACTCACTGAACAAGAACTTCAACATAAACGTCTTCATCAGGAACAGATTGATAACTTCACTCTGGATATCAATACAGCCTATGCCAGGCTGAGGGGAATCGAACAGGCAGTTGAAAGTGAGTGCAATATGTAAAGTTGTAACAGGAATGTGCTATCTTTAGTAAAATCTGGGTGGCTCATTTATTTATCTGCTTGTTTTGCAGAGGGTAATTCCATTTTAACAATCTAGTTCTGCACCAGAACGTTTATCATGAGTTAGAATAGGTAAAATGGCCTAGTATTTATAAACAAACTGGATTGCTGATTGCTCTTTCATTTCTAATGGGAAACTTTCAAACTCTGTGGAAGAATTAAATTGTATGCCAAATCAGGTAATCCTGTGATTTACAATTTTTGTCATTTCTGTTGCTGAGCAAGGTGGTCATTAACTGAGTCACACCTTATTTTCCTTTTGCATTGTCATTAAGTGAATCACAGTTAAGCAAATACAGCTTCCTCTCTTAACTTTGCTTGTCAAAAGTTGGCTGAAAGCCATAAATAGCAATCACATGACTGCAGGACACTCCCACCAACATTCTTGTTACTATCAGGCCAGATGTTAAGGCATCTGATTATAAAGCAAGATATGAGGAAGTTCTAGTTCCGCTTTAGCCATGAAAGCCAGCTAGATGATTTATCAGTCATTTTCTCTCAGCCAAATTCCCTTCACAGGGCTGCTGTGGGGAAAATAGGAGGAAGAAGTATTAGTTATGTTAGCCACCTTAAATTGTGTATAAAAATGAACACAATATAAATAAAAATGAAACAAATTCATGCCAATTGTCAAGCACCTGAATTTTTATTTTTACTTTAAAAATTGAAAACTTTAAATTTTGTAGTTTAACTTTAAAAAGCATTTTTAAAGTTAGGGGAGACATGATAGCAGTGTTCCAGTAACTGAGAGGCTGCCACAAACAAGAATGGGTCGCGTTACTAAAGCACTAGAGGGAAGGACGAGAAACAACGGTTGGAAACTGATCAAAGAGAGAAGCAACCTGGAATTAAGGAGAAACTTCCTGACAGTGAGGACAATCAACCAGTGGAACAGCTTATCCCCAGAAATCGTGGGCGCTCCATCACTGGGGATTTTTAAGACGAGACTGGACATTCACTTGTCTTGAGACAGTATAGGTTCTCCTGCTTGAGCAGGCGGCTGGACTAGAAGCTCCAAGCTCCCTTCCAGCTTTATTCTATTTCAAATTTAGTTGCAAAATTGGAATGAAAAACAATTTATCCACAGTGTGATCTAATACTTTGTAAGCTATTTTAACGCAAGAGCCATATAGCAATAGAAAAGCAGCAAGCATTTCTACTGGATTTGTTCACTATTCTAAAATGTGGCTTTTGAATATATACATTTTCTTGCAGTAAGTTAAAGTTGATCGCATTTGCATAACATATTCAGGCAAGGGTGTACAACTTCCATTGGCTCATCAATTGTTGTAAAACTTCCTTTGTGTCCATGGTGCTTTTATTATTTTAGTTTTATTTTAGTAGTAATTTTATATAGTTTTATTTCACCCATTCTACAAAAGTGGTAGTATATTTGTACTAGATGTACACCATTTTTAAAAGGAAAAATAAAAGAGGTAGCTGCTGTTTATTTGGCCATCAGTAGATTTACCTGAGAGTGGGAGATATTGTAGGCTACAACACAATGCCTTGTTAGGCTCCACTTCTTATACAAACTATAAATTGAACAAATAATGCAATGGAATAGTGTGAGCCCACTGAATATGCAAATTATCTTAGTTTCAGTTCTTAGTCTCTTCAGGTAATGCTGAAGAAAGCAATTTAAATATCTATTGGCAGTAATGAGCTTGAGTGGATTACAAAACACCCTTCTTGTATTTGTCAGTATCTTTTTTAACACAGCCGGGTAAGTCAGATAATTCAAATACATTTTTACAGTGGCTTATTACAAAAAAAAACCCCTAAACTGTCACCAGTTCTTTTATCTACATCCAAAGTCAGTGGGCTGCCGGAACACCTGAGGGACAACACAAGCCCCCTTGGCGTTTAGGCAACCCACACACGAGGACACAAGTAATACAGTTGCTTCTTACACCTCCAGATCTACTTCCACTTCTAGTAGTAGACTACTACAAGTTGGTGAGACCAACTGCTGAAGAACAGTTTTTCTGTCTCTTAGCCTTAAGACTGCTTCTGGTGGCTCCATTTCCATCAAGTAACAGAAACCATCTCCTTTCTCACTCCCAGAACAAGTCCCAACAACCCACCACTGCCACCACCCGCTCTACTGCTCAGCTTTTATAGCTGCTGTTTGCTGGGCTGTTGGGCTAGCTAGGGAGGGGTCTTAAAGGGGCAGAGCAACAACAGCTCAGTTGCTTGGCAATTTTCAGATAGCCTGGCCTCTCAAAATCTCTTATTTTAGAATAGTGAAAGAAAATAAAATTATTTCTGTCACTCTTCATGTCAGTGGTTTAGCTTCACTGTAAGATGCTATGAGCCGACGAGGTACATGCGTTATAAATTCGGGCATATCTACTGATTTAGAATGTGAAAATGTTTATGCGTTCTGGAGTTTATTTTCCTTCCATTAAATGTGTGGGATTTTATATTACAGGCCACGTGGTTGCTGCAGAAGAAGCCAGGAAAGCCCATCAGTTGTGGCTTTCAGTCGAAGCTTTAAAGCAAAGCATGGAAACTGCTGCCGGGGATAGACCCACAGAGCCTTTGGAGGATGCAGTACAGTCCATCCAACTCAGCTGTCCTGACGATGCATTCACGCAGGCCTTAACAGCTACCCTTCCTCAAGAATCACTCAATCGTGGGGTATATACGAAAGAGGCACTAAGGGCACGCTTTCATATAGTCCAGAAGCTGGCTAAAAGAGTGGCGTTGATAGATGAAACAAGAAACAGCTTGTATCAGTATTTTCTGTCTTATCTGCAGTCCCTTCTCTTGTTTTATCCTCAGCAGCTGAAGCCACCAACTGAGCTTGGCCCCGAAGACCTGGACACATTTAAGTTGCTCTCTTATGCATACTACTGCATTGAACATGGAGACTTAGAATTGGCAGCTAAATTTGTCAATCAGCTGAAAGGAGAACCCAGAAGGGTGGCACAGGACTGGCTGAATGAAGCTCGGATGACCCTGGAGACAAAACAAGTGGTGGATATCCTGACTACCTATGCTAGTGCTGTGGGCTTGGGAACAACTCAGGTGGACTAATATAAGCCAGCTATGCAGGACTCCTATATCTTTAATATTAGTCAACCAACATACAAGATTTGCAACAGTACTGGGAATTGGTGGGAGACCTGAGTTGGTTCCAAACCATAAAAAGAAACTCATCATCATTGGGAAAAAAGTTCCATCTTCTAGTACTTTTCTAAATCTTAGCACCTGTTGCATTTGCATTTTTTCCTTCAGCCATTTATCATGTCTGGAATGTGTTTTTTTGTTTTTATCTACATAACACAATTTTCAGGTATTACTGATTGAGCTTGTGAACCCACCAAATAATGTTTATAACCTCTTACTGATTTGCCATTTGGCTCAATTAAATAAATGATATTTAAAAGATTTATTTTTCACTGCTGCTTGGATAATGTAGATTTAAAAAGAACACAATCAAATTTTGTCAGAAGCAGATGAAAAATGCATAAAATTATGTGGAAACTGTCTGTTTCCCTTTATCTGTTTCCAAAGTGGAAATATAAATATTTCCTATTTGGTGTTGATAGATTTTTTATTTTCATATAATGTGTGCTTTTACCAATGGTACATTTCACAAGTGTTCCTTTATGGAAATTTTGATCCAAAAATTATTTCTCCCAAGAAAATTCTGCATGACAAGCTCTGAAAGCTAATTCTGGAGCAAGCAAGGCCACACCACTATTTTTCTCTCTCCAGTATTTGTGTTCAAAATCGATTAGAAAGTTTTTCCATTTATTCCTATGTTGAAAACAATATATAATATCACCCTATTGAGAGCAAATGCTGTCATTAGATGAGTAGGCCAACTCTGTAAGATAGACTACATTGTCTTGAAATAAGTTGAGGTCACATCTATGACACTCCGATGGCTCTGAAGAAATATTGGCTCCATTTACATGGGTGGTTTGGCTTCCAGTATCCGATAGGAAGAAAAAGAGCTGAGCAAATTTCAGAATATGTAAAGAAATAATTGAAAGAATAGGGAATCTGATTTCTACTCTACACTGCCAGGCCTTTTCCTTCTATATTTAGTTTCTGCAATATTTGCAAAAGGGCAGGAAAATTCCTGCCTCTATTTTGCCGTGTTCAGCCATACTTTAATCAGCACCTCTGAGAGCAATCTTTGGACTTGCTGTGGAATACTTCGAGTAATTCTCCTCAAAATAACAATCTACATTAATATAGCATCACCCAACCCTTCTCAAAATCTCCAACCCATATTTCTCTTCACTTAACTAGTGATTAAGGCATCAGGCTAGAAACTGGGAGACTTGTGTTCTAATGCTGCCTTAGGGACAAAGCCCAGTTGGGTGACCTTAGGCCAGTCACACACTCTTAGCCTTAGGAAGGAGGCAATGACCAAACCACTTTGAAAAAATGAGATTCGTCCAAGCAGTCATTGAGAGTCAAGATTAACTCAAAGACAATATGTGTGTGTGTGTGTGTGTGTATGTATATATCTTAAAATAGCCAATACTGTCCAGTTGCACAAGATTTATAATGCCACCTGACTACATGATGAATCTGGACGGCTTATGACAATAAAAACAATGCAAAATTATAAAGCAGAAAACAAAAAATGTTGAAAGAAAACCAATTCAATTTTAGGACATGCTCACCACCCTAACCAAGGCTTGGAAGAAGAGCCATTTTAAAAACATTTTAAAATGAAAGTAAGTTAGGCCTTGTGTCTGGAGAAATATTCCTCCTTTCTGGGTTTCATCATGTCAGTGTTTGACCAACGGGATATGGAGTTATTCTAACGATGGGAAAATTACTGAAAATAAATGATCCCTCAAAGAGCCATGCCTATGCCAGAAAAGGATTTATATTTGTAAACAGTTGTAAACAGCACCTTCCATTATACCCAGAAATTAAATAGCAACTAGTGCAACTCATGAAGCAGAGGTGTTAATGTGGCATAATGTGGCATAATGTGGCATAATGTGGCATGCTACGGTACACCTATTAATGCTCATGTTGCTGGATACTGGACTAAATGAAGCTTCTAAGTGTCTCAAAGGCGCTTTTTTCTTCAAAAGACAATTTGACTGTTTTTTTCCTTGAGGAAGAAGAAAACATTTCTCATCCAAGAAGCTTCATCAGTTCTGTTAGCATGAGGGATGGAAGGATAGTTATTGACAAGTGAGACTGGATGGCGGAGGGATGAAAGGATAGGTTCTGATAGGATGGGGGAGAAAAAAGCACTTCAGATACAACTATGACTTGGATGACTGAGAATCTCCATAGAGAAGTTTTCTTCCTGTCTTCTAAGGTTATTCTCACAACCCATTATAAATCCTTACATTAGGTGACCAGCACATAAGTAACTAGAGGGCTCCTAGTCCAGGAACTGATGTTATTGGTACAGAAGAACCTCTGCAAAGACCTTCTAAGCTATAGTTGGCACGTGCTCTTCAATCAGCAGCTGCTGGTCAAGGAAATTCCATCTGTACACTTGTCCTGAATAGGAAATGGTCCTTCTAAAACTGACTATAGAAATCATCTAAGACTGGGTAACCAAAATACCCACAAGAACTTTGTCTTGGTAAAATTGAGCCTGAATTTGTTACTCTCTCTATCCAGCCTGCTCTACCTTTAGACACTGGGACAAAACATTGGCAGCACTGATTGGTTTAACTAAGGTTGATAACTGCAATAGCAGCTGGACTTATATATTACCCCATAGTGCTTTACAGCACTCTGAGCTGTATGTCAACAGTCTGGGTTCTCATTTTACCAATCTCGGAAGGATGGACGGCTAAGGCAACATTGAACCTTGTCAGGATCAAACTCCAGGCTGTGGGCACTTAGCCTGCAATACTGCATTCTAGCCATTGCGCCACCAGTTAGCCTGCAATACTCTTCTAACTATTAAGCTTCCTTTAGTCCAATATGTAGCAACATGAGCATTAATAGGTGTCGCATTAACACACCTCCTTACTACCCTGGTGGCTCTCACCTTCCCTAAACATGCCAGTTTTGGGGATCAGGAAATGAACTTAAAAGGAAGAGTAGTTTAGAGCAGATGAACAACCAAAAAACAGAACACTGGCTTCTTGAAACTAAAGATGGTACACTCAACACTGTTATATTTTCATTAATTTTCACCCCATTTATCACCAATACTGATTCTGTAACTACAGAAACAAGTTAGATATCAAATGAGAGACATCCAGTCCAGCCCTCAGAAAACGCTCAAAATATTTCAAAAAATCAAGAGACTGAACAGTTAGGCATGTAAGTCAAAGAAATGGATACCCAGGTGATGATGTTCTCTTCTGTACTCCCAACAAAAGATAGGCACCCAATAAGGAGTGCCCGACTCACACTGTTACCTAGCTGTGCAGTAAAACAATGGGAAACATCAAAGCTCAAAAGGAACCAAGGACTGCGTAATTACAACAATACCTAACTGTCTTGCAATTATGTGACCTTGGTTAGAATGCCACTATTTTTTCATCTTTCTGTGGATGCACAAAGTATGTTTATCAGTCATCTTGCTCCTATGCTGTTGGTATAACAGCACTGAGGTTTTTTATTTTTTTATTTTATTCAAATACAAATAATACAAACATAACACATATAAATCTAAATAAAAAACAGTATAAAAACACAAATACTACAGTGCACCCACCTCCCTGGAGACCATTTTTATTACTTATATTTCTTCTCTTATAACAACTAACAATATATCATATATGTTTCAATTGTGCCCTTATCCCCTCCAAAACAGTATATATTCTTGAGGTTTATTCCCTTTGCCTTCCACCAAGACTGTTTTTATAAAATCATTCCATATTTCATTATAATTATTTACTTTAATCATCCCTTTTTTAAATTTAATTTGTTATTGCCATATTCCATATTTCATTATACCACTCATTTCTTGAATAACCCAATTCCGTCTCCAATATTTAACCATCACTAATCTAGCTGCCATTATCAAATTTACAATCAATTCTTTTCCTTCATTTATATCTTGTTTTTCCGCCAGTAACAGTAATGCAATCCTTGGTGACATATCTAAATTTACCTTCAAAAGTTCTCTAATTTCCCTAAACACTATGTCCCATCTTTTGTGCACTATCACAATCCCACCACATATGTTTATATGTGCCAATCTCTTTCTCACACCTCCAGCAAATATTTGTATATTTAACATCTATTTGATTTAATTTACGTGGTGTTAGGTACCACCTCCATATCACTTTATATCCATTTTCCTTAACTGACATATTCTTATATAGTCTTCTGTTCCAAATATTTTTCCAATCTTTATCGTTTATTTCTCCTAAATCTTTCCCAAATTAATTTTAAAATTTTTGCTTGATCTTCTAGTTCAATTAATATTCTGTATATTTTCCCAATTCTTCCTTTACCTATATATTTATTTTCCTCACTTTCTTTTATAATCAATTCAAATTTTGTTAACTGTCTTTCACCTCAATTTTTTCTTCCATTTTTATCCATTTCTCTAATTGTATTAAATCCAACCAATTAAATTTAGTATCTGATAAAACATTCTTTAATTGTATTATATTCTTTATCTTGCTCTTCCAGTCTTCCCATTTATATATCTTGATTTTTTAAAAATTTACTAATCCAATCTTTCAATTCAATCTTAGGGAATTTCTCCATTTCTACCACTGGTGTTAAATTCCTGGCATTAACTGATATATCAATTTATTCCATAATTCTATCAATTTTTTTAAAAAGGGATTTTGAATTCTCTTAACAATTTTTAAATATCCTTTTTAAACCAATGTTACCCTTAATTCCTTCAATTCTATATCGCTCCATAATAAATCTCTGGTATAATATCTGGGACCACCCTTAATTGATTAGCTACCCAATAATTTCTAACATTTGGAAGACCCAGCCCACCCTTTTTAATGGTTCATACCATATGCTTTGCTTATTCTTGCTCTCTTACCTCCATTACAATACACCTCCAGCAATCTCTGTATTTCCTTTAATTCCTGATCCGAAAACTTAATTGGGATCATCCAAAACAAAAAATTAATTTTTGGTAAAACTTTAATTTTTATTGCTGCAATTCTTCCAAACCATGATAATTTTACTTTTCCATATTTATTCATTTTATCTTTTATATCTTTAACTTCTCATAATTTATCTTCTTTAATTCTTGAATATTTTTGGGATACCTAAATATTTGATACTATCTACTATTTTTAATTTATATTTTTCTTTCAATACATCCATTTGTTCTTTACTAAGGTTATATAACATCATTTCTGATTTTTCCCAGTTTATTTGGAATCCACTATATTTCCCAAATTCATTCAAATGTATACCTTTTCTATATGGGATTTTGAAATGTTAATAATGTATCATCTGCAAATAAATTTATTTTAGTTTTCTTATATACACCAATTAATTAATCTGTCCTGATTGCATTTGCCAAAACCTCCATCAATAATACAAATAGAACCGGGGATAAGGGGCAACCCTGTCTCGTTCCCTGTCTTAAGGTTATTGTCTCTGCAACACCATCATTTATTCTTGCCTTATTTTCTGAGTATAGTTGATTTATCACCTTTCTAAATTTGTTTCCAAAGCTTAACTTCTCTATTAATATCTTCAATGTAGGCCATTCCACACAATCAAAGGCCTTAAAAACGTCTAATGCTAATAAACCAGCCTTTAATTTTTGATTCTTTATGTAATAACCTATATTACCCTTCTTACTACATCTGACATTTGTCAGCCTCTTATAAATCCACACTGATCATTTCTAATATAATTCTCTATAAATGTATTCAATCTATTTGTCAATATTGCTGTAAAAATCTTAGCATCCTGGTTGATAAGGGATATTGGTCTATATGATCCTGGGTTTGTAAGATCTTTATTAGGTTTCACTATCAATTCTATCAGAGATTGCTTCCAGGAACTTGGAATAATTTCACCTTCCATTATTTTATTAAACATTAACCTCATCTTCGGCACCAATAATCCTTTAAAATTTTTATAATATTCTGCGCCTAGTCCATCTAACCCTAGTGCTTTACCTATTTTCAATTTATTAATAACTTCCAGTATCTCCTCCTCTTCTATTAGTGATTCCATTATTTCTTTATCATATTCTCGAATTTTACAGTTTAAATTCTTTTCTATATATGCCTGACTTTCCTTCACATTTCCTTCCCCTTATATAACTTTTCAAAAAACATCTGAAATATCAACAATTTTTCTCTCATCACGTTACATCTTTGTCCCTTTTCATTCTTTATTACTCCAATCAGGTTTTGGCCTTTTTAACTTGTGTGGCTCTAGCCAACATTCTAGAATTTTTATTCCTATTTTCATAAAATTCCCTATTTAAATAAATTCAATTTCTTTGAACATGTTCTAACTCAATATTTTGCAACTCTTTTCTTTTAGCTGATAATGTTAGAATTTTTAGGTAAAAGCTCTGAGTTTTCTTCAGGTTTTTTTTTTGTCCTATGGGACAAATATTTTCCTAGTTTGGTCTTTAAAGAGGTTATTATTGGATCTATGACCAAATATTTTTAACAGGTAAGGTTTTACACTTTTCACTATTCCAGACAAATGGTTGGGAATCCCACAACTTCTGTGAAGTGTTTCTTATAGTACACAAGTTACCACTGTGGGATCTGCATTTGGTTTTGACGATACCAAAAAAGACTATCATGATGAAGATTTTCATAATTTTCTGTACTGATCGTATTTTCGTTCTAAAAGGAACTTTTTGTTCTACAGAAATCAGGAGCTACCGCTGCTTTTGTTCTATCCAAAACCCAAGGGAGCATTTGTAAAGGAATAATATTAATTGGACAAGTGTAGAATGATCAAATCTACTTGGGATAAGAGGAATTCCAAGTAAGAGATGTTTTGTTTGTACATTTCCAGCAAGCTATGTTGGACTTCATAAGCCAGCAATGGCTATAAATTCCAGAAGGATCAAGATACACAGCTGGAATTCTACTGACTTTTCTCATTAGTGAATTCAGAGGTTGGTACTCCCTCCTCAAGAATTAAATTCTTTTCTGCCTACTGGAACAAGGGAGAAATAGCCTATCCTATGATTCCTTTCTATAGAAAAAAATATTCTTCTATTTTCAAAATTAGCCTTATTTCAAAACAAGCCAAAACAAACATGTAGTCACTGTCAAACGAAATGTGTACTTAATTGAGAAAAATACTTTCTACACCATACTGCTTTTGAAATCATTAAATCTGCAGACTTACATTACAACACTGATACAAATACATGCTATTCTAACAATGGTGATTATTTCTATTCTGAGCTATCTGTTTAGTGTTTTGAGATACATTTGAAAAACATACACTTGCAGAAGTTTGTAACATTCCTCTTTTGTATTCTAAAGCTCTTTAGTTAGTTCTAATAGATTGGTTCAAATAAAAAAAACACTTGTTGAAAAGAGGCAAGTGGATTACTCTTTATTACTATTAGCACGTCTAAGGAAAATGTAGATACAATATAATAAGAAAATAATTCTAGGATTTTGGCAGATAATTTGGGTTTTCGAAACTGCTTGTGGAGAATGAGAACAAACACTCCAAAAACAGGTGAAACTAGAACTTCCTACCAACTGCCATCAGATGAGAATCCACATGATGATAATACAGGTATGTACAAGGCTCACAGAAATTTTCCGGGCCAGTCCTTGACAGCTGTACTGAAACCAGGTAAGCTGGTTTTTCATTCAGAAAAGAGAAAGTGGTTTCCTTTCTGACGCCTATTTCTAACCACAGCTTCCTTCTATTATATCATCCAGAGTCCTCCTGCAAAAAGGAAAGAAAAAAAAAACAACAACACATGAGCACAATTACAAATCTGTCAAACTGCTGGCACAACCTACAACTTGTTATTGGCAAAAAAAAAGTCTGCTTCAAAAGGGTAAGGCAGAGCCCGCATAAGAAAGAATACAATGTACTGATCAAAATATCTCAAGCTAGGACAGAAAAGCTGAACCACAGTATGAAACCCACCTGACAGCGAGGGCTAGTCTCTTTGTCGCTACTTCTACCTAGAGGGTTTGCTGCCAGTTAAACTGGGATGGGCAAAGGGATGTGCTCTGCCTCAAATTCCTGTAGAAAACTGGGTATGAATTCAAATAAAATAGGCCAAGACGATTTACTCCAGCTACATCAGTGAATTTCAGTGATATATTCCAGGTGTTCTGAGCAGTAACCATTACAGCTACATACTTGCTGAAACTTACTTTTGTTCTTCAGAGAGTTCAAATTCTTCTAGAGTTGTCTTGGCGAACACTGAAGTCGATTGTATACCGTATTCAGCAGTCAGCTTTACTAGTTCAAGTGCTTTATCCGCTTGGTTACTTTGTTTAATACAATTGAACATTTCTTTCACTGTCAAATCGCTGCATAAGGGAAAAAGGGATACGGATACTGCAGTGGCATCTGTAACATAGTTTGATGGGAAAATATTTTATCTGCCAAGTTATAATAGTAACTACCTAGAGATGGTAAACTACCTAGAGATTGGGAGGGGGGAAATTGGGAGAATAAGTTGAATAATTAATAAACTATTGTGATGTGAGAAAAATCAGTTCTTTCTGAACCAGATAACCCAGTATTTATTGTACATAACACTAAAGGCACCTCTTCTTCATAATCCAAGTACTTAGATGAGTTCCATTAGCAGGCAGGAATGCGTCTATCCAGCCAAAACAGCTTTCCTAAAAAGTCTAAGTAGGGAATCTTAATTTGAGAAAAGGACACATTTACTGACAGGAAAGTTTAACTTGAATAATTATATTTTTCTGTTTTGGAAAAAAACTGCTAAAGTAGACTTGTGCTATCACCTTCTGATTCTTGAACTTCTGATGATATACAAAGGTCATTGCTTTATTTATGCTACGTCAGCACAAGTTTAGGGCTTCAAACTGCTGATCCAAGAAGGTGACAGCACAGCACAGAAATTAGCAATACTGTAACAAAAGTTTTGAAAGAAAAGGATTGCTGTAGGTTATCAATGCAATGCAGCTCAGTTTTCCCTTCAAAGAAAATACTATCACAATGTTCTTTTCTACACTGAATAGACCAAGAAATAGGTATTTTTTCAAATGCTAATAATAACAGGTAAACAAATACACACTTCCTGTCCAGATGCTACTACTCTGCAGTAACCAAAATACAGAAGTCTTTAAAGGTGAATTAAAAGCTTGAAAGGTTAATTAAAATCTCAGCATTCAAGCAGCGGATGTAAATTTCTACAGAGCATTCAGACTTTATTGCCCCTACAGCTATAGCAGTTCCCCTGATATCTCTGCTTGCTCTGCTAACAAAACCATTCTGAGGAAATGAGAAGCTGATTATTTGGTGATGGAATTGGGCCATCACCGGACAATGCATGGAAGGAAACAGCACTCGAACCCGGGAGAAAGCTAAGGGTCGAATGAGACTGAATGATAATGAACAAATCAAATCAGAGGGAAAATAAAGATTGATATTTATTATCAGGACTTCTGAGGGGCAAATGTCAAAAGGTAAAAGCTTACCTGGGAACTTGAGAGTGTTTTTTAAAAAGCTGCAGCATGTTCCTATTTGCAGATGAAAGAAATAAAAATTACCATTTGAATGTAAAAATGGAAAAAGTATGACTAGAAGTCCATCAAGATGCCTTATAGGTAGTCCTCAGTTTATAATCATAATTGGGACCAGAATTTCTGTCGTTAAATAAAGTGGTTGTTAAGTGATTCATACCCAAATTTACAACTTTTTTTTGCCAGAGTTGTTAAATGAATCACTGCAGTTGTTAAGCGAATCTGGCTTCCCCAGTGACTTTGCTTGTCTTAAGCCAGCAGGAAAGATTGCAAATGATCCCATGATCAGGTATACTGCAATTATTGTAAATACATGCCAGCTGACAAGAATCCAAATTTTGATCATGTGACTTTGAGGAATGCTGCGAGTCATTAAGTGCAAAGACCAGTTGTATGTCACTTTTTGCAGTGCAGTTTATTTCATTCACAAATAAATAGTTGTAAGTCAAGAACTACCTGTAAATCTATAATCCCAAATCTTGTTTTTTGACAAGACAATATAGGTTATGTAGTCAATGAAAAAAAGAACAACTAATTCTCCAAGGAAATCCAAAATCCCACCAGAAAATGAAAAAAAGTTATTGAATCAAATAGAATTCCACCTAGGAAAAGTAAAAATGTTTGCAGAATATGGAAATTAAGTAATTTCAACAACAGTTAATATGTAGTGGAACAAAGAGTACTATAAAAATTAGTTTCTCATTGGTGATAATGACTGGTGATGCTTTTGGAAACAATTATATCAATAAAGATGAAACTGGCTCATTAAGTGTGGTAAGCAGCTTCACCCACACCTTTCCCTTGAACAAGTCAATATTTCGCAACAGCAGAAAAAAAAAGACCACAATACCTCTATTTATGCTGGTAAAAAAACTGCCAGTTATAAAGGCTTTTTTCTGCCCAGATGCTACATATACCTGCCTCTAGTCTAAAAGGGATGCAAAAGAAATGAGACAGCCAGTCAGAGGCCATTAAAGTATTAGTGGACTTTCTGGTGCAACCTTAAAGTATGAGAAGAGGCTCCATGCCTTTATCTATTTTCCTCCTCCAGGAACCGTTTGAAGGAAAAAGAAAACATAACAATAGATAAAGGTCTAGATTTTTCATTATATTCTCTCTCTCTCTCTCTTCTCTTCCCCCCTTCCCCAACTTTGGGGCTTAAGTTTTCAATTGAGGGCTCTTTAGAGAAAAAGTTGTACTCCGCTTCTACACTGAATAAATGAGTCAAAGTCAAAAATGGTAACTGCAATTGAGCTAGACAGAAACTTGACTTCTCTGGTTCAGGAACCTGGGGTAAGTTGGTTTATTTCAAGATTTACCTCCAGAATGAAATAAAAATTATTGATATTATTTTTTCTTACCAAGCTTCCTGTGTTCTGCCAGCCCTGGCGAAAAGTGTTGTGGTATTATTAAGAGAAGTGTCTTTCCAGAAGAGTTGCATGTTCTTGCTCTTTAATTCATGGAGAGATTTT